>NC_081433.1:47817839-48438829 GCF_949786415.1 Peromyscus eremicus | reverse complement strand
AATGGCTAAGGTCAATAACACAAGTGACAGTTCATGAGGAGAGGATGGAGATCAAGGGGAATATTTTTCCATTGCTGGTGGGAGTGCAAACTCGTACAGCCCCTTTGGAAATCAATATGGCAGTTCCTCAGAAAATTGGGGCTCATTCTACCTAATGACCATTCCCAGACATACCCAAAGGGCACTACATCCTAACAGAAGGACACTTGCTCAACTGTGTTCATTGCTACTCTATTCACAATAGCCAGAAACTGGAAGCAATCTAGATGTCTCTCAACCAAAAAAAGGTTAGTACATTTACACAATGGAGCATTACTTGAGTGTTTGAAAAATGACACCATGAAATTTGTAGGCAAATGGATGGAACTAGAAAATAATCATCCTGAGTGACGGAACTCAAACCCACAAAGATAAGTATGTTATATATTTATTCACTTACAAGTGGACATTTGCCATTAAGTAAATGATAACCAAGCTACAATCCTCAGACTGAAAGAAGTTAGGAAACAAGGATGGGTCTAAGGGTGACACATGGGTCTCCCTGGGAGGAAGAAGTGGAATAGATTTTATAGGTGGACTGGGGGTGGGCGGAAACAGGAACAGGTGAGGGAATGAGGTTTGGCATGGGGTAGAGGGAGAGAATTCAGGGAGAGATGGCTGGAACTGGGAGCTTATGGGAGAGTGGAAACCTAGTGAAGTAGAAACTTCCTGGAATCTACAATGGTAATCATAATGAGGACTTCTAACAATAGGGGGATATATAGTCTCAACAGGCCATATCTTGTCACCAAGCTAGGCTTCAAGTGGCAGCACTGCATTGCATTAAATTGAGTTGTATGCCAATGTGGCCCAATGGAAATCTCCTATCAACCAAGGCCATTGCTAAGATACAGAGTTGCTGTCTGTAAACTGATAACAGGGCCCCACTCCTATAGATAACACCCACACAACTCACTGAATATGGAGTAGTCAAGCTGATACCACATGGAGCCTTCCCCTCTACATTATAATTTCTTTGGTGAGGGAAGATAACTCCATAGACTACTGAAAGAGAAATGTGGACACAAACCAAGCCACAAAACCTTTGACTTTTAATTTGTCCTGATTGTAAAATAGACTAGAGCAATGGTGTCACAGAACTTCCAGGAGTAGCCAATCAATTAAGGCCTGCTCCAAAACAAGGAACCCATCCCCAACACTGCTTGTGTAATCAAGAACCTGAGACTAGATAACCCAGAGGTCAAGAGTAAAACCAAAAACTACCGGTCTAAAAAAGGGGGTATTAAACAAGTGATTTAATGATATTCTGCAATACTTACATCAGTGCTTTGTCTAGTCATCAGAGAGGCTTCCTCCACAAGCAGATGAGAACAGATGAAGAGACTATTGGTGAAATTATTAAGGCCACTCCACGTAGTTAAAAAGGAGGTTTATTTAGTGGCATCACTTACAAATAAAGGGATAGGTAGGTTGCAGGGTGTAGGAAAGGCGTGGTGCAGTCCGGCAGTGTTCCCTGGAGAACTCTGCTCAGTCTACCTCCAGTGTCCAGAGTCCAGGAACCAAGAGAGACAGTGAATCCAGATCTCGGGTCTTCAGGGTCCTCTCTAGGCCCTGCCTTGTAGGTGTGACAGTTACCGAAGCCTCAGTGGGGGTTGGAACTTCCAGATCAGGGTTTAAATGGCTTCCCACTACAAGGACCCATAGCCAGAACTTATGCAGAGAGAGATCTAAATTGGAGGTCTCGATCAAATCTCTCCCTTCAGGGTTCAGGGAATCCAGCAGCAGAAGAAGCAGAAAGATTTTAAGAGCCAGAGGGGATGGAGGGTACCATAACAAGACCATTTGAATGTACTAAGCTAGGTGCAAAGGAGCTCACAGAGACTGAAGGAGTAAGCACAAGGACTACACAGGTCTGCAGTAGGTCCTCTGCAAATATTTTATGACTATTAACTTAGCATTTTTATGGGACTCTTCACTCTGAGAAAAAGTGTGTCTCTGATTCCTGGCCTGCTCTTGGAACTCTTTTCCTCCTGCTGGGTTGCTTTGTCTAACTTTGATATGATAGTTTTTGCTTCATCTTATTATATTTTATTTTTTTCATGTTAGCAAAACACAAAAGAAGTTGAAACTGAGGAACTTATAAAATTAAATATTATAATAATGAGCTAATTTTATGCTAATGTAAGTAATTGGCTTTTGTAACCTTGATAGGAACATTGAAAGTAAAACAGCAGATAAAATTTAGTATTGCCTTGTTTTAGATTCTACAAAGAAGTACTCTGAATAACTGTTCCAGAGTTTGTCTTTTAACCTGTCAAAGACATACAAGTTGTTTGTACTTTGTGTAGTTATTAGCAAACCTGCTATAAACATTTGCTTCAGGTGTTTATGAGCTTAGGTTTAAATTCTATTCACTAAAAGCAAGTATCTAAGGAATGTTAAACTCTTTTCTAAGTTGGCTAAATCATCATGCACTCCATAAGCAATAAGTAAGTTTCCTTTTGCTGTGTGATAATATCTATTCTTAACTAATAAATACTAATTTATAGTAAAAAATCAACTATTTCATAAAAGAACATTTGCAAGAATTGTTGAAAATGAGTGGGTTACCCCACTGTATACAGATAGATATTAGTATAATGTATTTGAAATATATGCATCTTCCTCAGAAGTTTAATGGTCAGCTCAGAATTCCATTCTTGCACTGGCAAGAATATACATATTTTCATCAACTGAAAAGATTGCATAGTATAGCAACATTTTAACAAATTAAAATTGAGTAGCTATTTAATGTGTTTCCTGTCTCCAAGAAAATGTTTTTCTGGTTTTCTGTATTATTGAAGATTTTTTACTTAAACTCAGCTTCTCAAATAAATACTGCTCTTTACCCTGGAATTTGAAATACAAGCTTTCTGTCTCTTATGATTTCTTTGCTAAGTATAAAACTTCAGCGATAAAATTTATGATAACCAAAATCCCAGGAAAGAGAAATCTCTTCAACTCGAGATTTACTGTCTGTTAAATTCTCTACTGAAACCATCATGAGGGATCACTTACAGATTTTTTTTATTAAAAAAAATAATGCACAATTCTGTGGAATTTAATCCTTTTCTACTTTCTGTGAAATATTTTTGAAACTTTATAATGATCAAATAATCCTCAAAACACCACTGAGAGGTGAATCACTGGGGTTACATTATAATGGCCCGTAAAATAAATTTTTATAAAACCACAAATGGATTTTTGTTTTCAGCTTTGAACATTCGTTGGGGCTGACTTTGACTAAGGATATATGAATCCTGTTCATATATGGGATCTCTCTTAAATATCCTTTCTAGAGCACAGTACAGCCACATTGAAATGAGCATTTGTAAGCTGGGGTAACATTGCTGTTTTAAAAGAATGTAGTCTCTGATACTCATTAAATCTAAAATAATCATTATAATATAAACTAATATCATGGTTATTCACAAATTAAAATATTACTTTCAGCTTTGGCACTCAATGAAACACATGTTGAAGATGTACATAATCTGCAAAATCAGAATATTGAATGTAAGCCAATGAGAAAGAACCATTGATAGCAACAAGTGTAGTTTTATAACACTTTCCTCTTTGCTATTGGCGATTCATCATGGCAATAATTTACTTCTCCAAGGTATGTGCCTGCCTGTCTTATGACAACAATGATCTTTTTTTTTAGCTTGTAGAGTTTAAGTTTTCCTAAATCCATATGAATAGAAACGGTCTCACGTTGTCCTTTTATCAAAGTGCTTCCTTACCTAAATTGCATATAACACTATCCATGTAATTACGAACACAAATTCTTCATAACTTTGTTTCAGCATTCCAGTATATAAATTACAGCATTTGGCCTATCTGTATATTTGATGCTATTTTTGTCAATTACAAATAAATAATTATGAATGTTTTCGATAAATGTCTAAGTTTTTGCATTAATTTACTGATACCTATGGTGTGGTTACTGGCTCTTATTTACTTTGAAGAGCCAACATAGTTTGTCCTTATGACTGTTTCATTTTCTGTATATAACAATATGAGCTTTCCAACTGTTCTGAAACTTCATGACATCTTGGCATTCCTTTATCTGTATACATTTCATTGCAGGGTGCATAATACGACCTCAATATGATTTTGATTTGCACTTCCATAGTGGTGATGTTAATTATGTTTTTCTGTTTTTAGATGAGGTGCCAAATCAATTCCCTAATTTTATTAGGATACTTTATTAAATTTCAGATTTGGAAGGTTTTTTAATTCAAATGATCAGTTATCACTTACGTATTTTAAAAATATATTTTCTAGTCTGTGTTTTCTCTCTTTATTTTCTTATGAGCATAAAAATTTTGAAAAATTTGATGACATTTATCTTTTATAACTGCACTTTCAATGATAAATATAAGAGAGTTTGTTCAAAAAAGGTAATTTTCTGTATTTTTTTCTTGGAGGAGGTAGCTTAAATTTTGTCAGTATGATCATGTTTCACCAAACTTTTCAGCAGGGTATAAGGATAGATTGTCATTCTTTAATCATTTATTTATTTATTTATTTACTTATTCACTTACTTACTTATAAATAAATGTGTGGTCTTTGCAAGTCTTTGCTCTGAGTTGATTCTAAAGCATAGTCTTAAAAATAGCCAAAATGCCCACAGGGCCTGTGCTGAGCTAATGTCATTTTATTATTCTATAATTTTATTTTAATCAATTATCTTATAATGTAGGATGTTCTGCTGCTGTTAGTTCAAGGTATGACCCTTTATTTTGTGTAAATGTCTGATAAAACACCTGCTGAGTCACACCGATTTGTTTTCTTCTATAGGGGAAGCATTAGAGAAACAAAGGGCCATTTGTAGCTAGTTGCATTGTCTTGGCTGCTAGGGCAAACTCATTAGCTATGAAGGCTGACAAATGCTGTGGTAGCTGATCTTCTTTCTTTCATGTCTGTGTAATGTGCAGTTCCATCTAGAGCTACCATGCTGTATACTTCCCTGATTACAGGATTCTAAATGTAATGTGCAAGCACATGAGGATTTTCCTTGGGTAATATAATCAGCATGTGGTAGTTTGATTAACAGATGTCAAGCATCCTTTTCCCCCAAATCAATGAATAAACCAGAAAAATTATTCCCCTTAAAATTTTACAAGATAAAGAGGGGGTCAATAAATCATAAACACATCAACAAATATATTAGGTACTTCATAAAAGATGATAAGCCCTAGAGACAGAAGAAACACTACAGCAGGATGTGAGTTTTTGGATTTGAATTATTTAATTAGATGACCATAAAATACAAAATAAATATTAAGGTTGTAAGTGCTTCTAAACTTTCTGTTCTATTTTGGTACTATATAAAAAGAGAATTACTCTATATTACTTTAATGAAATAATTTCATATCACCCATGAAGAAAATTAATTCTAAATAATGAAATAGGAATAAGTGCCTCATTATTTACCTTAATTGAGTCCCACATAATGATTTTAGCTCTGAATTCACAGACAGAACGATGGCAGATTGAACAGTACTTTATGTTTCATTAGTCTATGCTGATATGATTTCTAAGGAACATTGAAATCATTCAATTCTTCAAAATAATATATTTTCTATTCAAAGACATAATTTTAAATCAAAGAATAATAATAAAGACATAATAATAAAAGAAAGGGTTTGAAAACCATCACATCCATACACTAAACATGTCACCTCTTATAATATCTAATCTATGAGGAAAGAAGCTATTTAGAGAAACACTCAAATTATGTTTAATATTAAAGTGAAATGAAGTATAGCTAATGCCTATGTTTGCTACTATATGAAGTAATAAGAAAGATAAAAGATGAGCGGTCCATATAAAAATAAATGTTTAAGTTTCTTAATGTATTTTATAGAAAAACAAACTTTATTAAACATCTTTGGAAAAAACTCAAAGATAATTGCGTGGGAGGTTGAGTTACAATTTCACAATTGAAACATATTGTACACATATATGAAGGGCATTTGCTTGCATCTAATTTAATAGTGAGGAATTTTGCTGTTACTTTAAATGAACAGTAATTTGGCTCCTAAAGTAGTTATGTGAATATTAGAATGTATCTGAAAAGCAAAGGAGTTCTATGTATTTAGAGTATTCTTCTGTAGAGCATTGCCTTAATTTAGTGAACATTTAATAGATTAAGATGATAATGATTCCAGTTTATTTATCCCAACAAGACTTTTTTTTAGTAATTAGTTACATTTATCAACCTCCCTAAAATGCTTTCTTTTAACACAGTACTTTATCATATAAATATGCAGCTATGTTATACTGAGTGTCTAATATGGTAAGACTAAGTTGATTACTATCTCTAAAGAAAATTCAAGATCAAAAATCTTGGCAATGAAACCATGTTTCAGATTACAATAGGAGAGAAAGATTAGACTCAGATCTATTATTTTGATATCGACCATGTAATATTTGATTCTTTCTGAATTTTAAAAAAATGTATACAAAACTGATTTTGTTCTTTCATCATGATTATTGATGAAGGAATAAAATATGGAATGAGTTTTGGAGAGATGTCTCAGTGCATAAACTGCTACCCCAGGTATAGGTATTCGGAACACATAAACGTTGGCAGATGTGCCGGTCCACGTATAATCTCAGTGCTCAGGCTACAGAGACAGTGACTCTCAAAAGCAAACTGATGAAAATGCTGAGCTCTGCCTTCAAGTAGAAGACCCAGCCTCAATAAAGTGGAACATGGTCAAGGAGGACATCTCTGGCACCCATACATACATACACATATATACATGCACATGTGCCTTCTTATCTGTAGCTCATATGAACATAAATGTGAATGTACACATATTGTACATATGCAGGAAATCCTGAATGATTATGGACTTTTTTTTTGCATTGTCTGTATACAATTCATTCAGAAAAATCATAAATTATCTCAATTGATAATTGCTGTTAAGGGGCATATATAATGATTCATGGACTGTTAATTATATAATATGAAAGTTATGGTGTTTGAGTGCTCATATGAAGGCAGTTGAAACTCTTTAGGAGTATAGGTAAGATGACTATAGAGTATAATTATTTTCAAGAACAAATATGATTGAATACTACTACTTTCAAAAATATAGAACAGAACTGTTAATGAACACTTGAATTTTCTTCCATATATACGAGGCCAGTTCATTTTCATTATTCTAAGAGCAGATTAACAGGTTTTCTAGAGGGCGGTGTTACAAACTACCAATTTTAACTGTTATGTGCCACAGAGAGACTCCTAGGCAATTTGAGAACAAATTTCTCATGTTTTATAAGAGCCAATAGTCATGATGACTCAAAAACACTCGCAAGATTCCCACTTAAATTTCTGTGGCAGTGAAGTGGAGAAATACAGAGAGAAATAAAATATAACTTTTAATATGTTGCTTTTTTTTTAAGGTTCTACATTTTATTACTGGAGAAACCACTCCCTCGATTTAAACATGACTTTGCACCATGGATTGATCGATGATCATGACTCAGTATAAACTCTCAGTCTACCATTTGTGAATCCTTACAGACCCAACTTTGTTCTCCCCCTGTGTCTTATCTTGCAGTTGTATCTGATTTTATTACCGGTTTTCATCTGAATAAACTGAGGAATAGGACGATTTTGCTTTTGATTCCTGGCCAGAAATCGCTTGATTCTGAGTTTGGAGAGAAGACATGGCAAGAAATCCAGTCAGGTGTCCTGCATTTTGTAATACTCCTGTCCAACCATTGTCTGTTGATGACCACCATCCCAGTACCAAAGTGGAGATCTTTCTCTCCAAATCTCATGTTTTTTATCTAGTCAATGAATCAGAGTTATAGAAGAGTTTAAGGTATTTCACCTGAAGAAAACACTTTCCTAGGATGTAAAAGCAAATGAGGGGGGAGCATCAAAGCATCCAAATAAAGATTATATTTATGACTTCATCAAGGGCATTGCGGTGGTTTGGGATGATGTCATTAAGAATTAAGTAGTTGTCTTTGGTGAAGAAAACACTCGACTTTAAAGGATTTGTCAAAGATGATGAGTTTGTAAAACTCAACCTAGCTTTGATGAAGATGGCCATTTTGGACTCAGAGAGCTTCTACAATTGATTTCTGGGGAATTGACTAATGGAGAATTATTGCAGCTGAAACACGGGGAAAGGTTGAAGAGGAGGCAAAATAAAAGAGATATATAAAAAAAATCCCAAGAGGATTTACAATGAAACGTCCAGTAGAAGCTTTTTAAGACTTATCCAAGCTCCTTTAAATATGTGCAATCATGAACTCCAACAAGGAAAATTCTTTATTAGCCAAGAAGTATGTTCATACTGCATTATTTCCACAAAAGCAAATCTATAATAATAATTCAAGTAGAAACCAACTAACCGATCTCCATTATCATATTTATGATGAGATTCACATTTCAGGAATTTCCTCAGGCAGGTTCCTCAGGAGGAATTGGACATGATATCCTCATTGCCTGTCATTGCCTCTAAGATATTTCAGTAGACTAGGTACAGGTGAAAAAGACTGAAAAGATTGATATTGCAAAGCTAGGCTATTGTGTGTTTCTTAATTTTATCCAAACATTTAAAAAGTAAATATAAAACAAAAACAATATTAAATAAGAAAAATCTTATAATGCAAAGATATAAGAAAAATGTTTTGTATAGCTGATAATATACTCATATTCAAGCTAAGTAGCATTGTAGTGATTTACTGAAATTTTAAAATTTATAAATAAGATGCTATAATAAACATAATTGGACTCCATGGTTTTTTGTTTATTTGTTTGTTTTGTGTGTGCATATGTATGTATGCTTTTATTTAGTTAAACTTTGGTGGATTTTTTTTTCATTTTGGATGTAGTTTTATTTTTTGGTTTGTATTGGGTTTTTTGTTTCTTTTCTTTTGATAAAGAACTTAAAGTTTGGTGGGTAGGGAGGGAGAAAAGATCTGAAAGGACTTGAGGAAGGGGAGGAATATGATCAAAATACATTCAAATTTGAAATTGTTTTTCATTAAGAAATTTTCTAGTTCATTTTACATACCAACCACAGGTGCCCCTCTCCTCCCTCCTCCATCCCCCAAGTCTTCCTCCCCAACACACCCCCCATTCCTACTTCCTGCAAGACAAAGACTCCCGTGGGGAGTCAGCAGAGCCTGGAACATTCAGTAGAGACAGGTCCAAGCCCTTCCCCCTGAACCAAGGCTGTGTAAGGTGTCCCACCATAGGCACTGGGCTCCAAAAGGTCAGCTCATGCAGCAGGAATGGATCTTGATCCCACTGCCGGGGGCCCCTTAAGCAGATCAAGCTACACAACTGTCTCGCCTTACAGAGGGCCTAGTCCAGTCCCATGCAGGCTCCACAGCTGTTGGTCTAAAGTTCATGAGTTCCCACTAGTTTGGTTTGGTTTCCTCTGTAGGTTTCCCCATCATGACCTTGATGTCCCTTGCTCATAGAATCCCCCCTTTCTCTCTTCACCTGGACTCCTGGAGCTTGACCTGGTGCTTGGCTGTGGATTTCTGCATCTGCTTCCATCCGTTATTGGAAAAAGCCTCTATGATGACAGTTAGGGTATTCACCAATCTGATTACCGTGGTAAGTCAGTGCAGGTACTCTCTTCACTATTGCTAGTAGTCTAAGGTGGGGTCATCCTTGTGGATTCCTGAGAACTTCCCTAGGACCCTGTTTCCCCCTGTTCCCTTGATGTCTCAGTTACACTGAACTCAATGGAAGAAAATTGTTTTAAATAATGAAAAAAATGTTAATAAAAATAAAAAAAGGATAAATATTTGATCCTGAAAGTTTGTACAACATGGGGCAGGATAAAAGTTTCTTTCTTTAAATATTTCTTATTTCAGGATGAGAAGACTGTAGGTCTATATTTTCCTGTGTAGTGACATTAAGAGTGAAGGCTCACAGGAAGTCTGTGGTTCCTCATATCCCGACTAGCATCCTCTTCAATATCTCAAAATAATTCTATTAAAAGCTGCTCTTCAGTAGGGTAAAGCAGTGATAGAGACCGATAACTAAGGACAGCAAAATGATATTCCAAATGCACATATAAAGAGCATAGTGATAATAAATGAAAATGTAAAGGAGCATTATAGCATTTAAGACACAGAAGTTTAGGTTTAAATTCAAAATAGACTGATCGAAAGATACACAGGATCTAATAATATCAAGGCAAAATTATTTTCATTAAAATCCATTTGATGCATCTATCTTTAGCCACATACTGACTTCCAATTACTTTAATTTGGGCATCACTTTGATGAGCATGAATCATGATTCCTCAATTAATTGTACTTAACAGTTTCAAGGAAATTAAATAGTGTAGGAAAAATGAAAGGATGAAATATTGAACAGGTTTTCTCAAACTTAATGCATAGAAAAAATGAGAATAAATCAAATTTATCAAAATAAATTTAGGTGGCAGAGAAATAAGATTAGCCTGAAGGAATGTCTACCCTTATTTATTCATGTCTAATAAAGTCCATTGTGCATCCATGAATTATAGAATACCTCAATATTTCTTATTAAATCCCTCTACTGTTTCATATATATCAGAAGATGACCAATTTTGTATGAAATCATCCAAAGTAGAGATAACCTTTGTTAATAAAGGGATTACTAAACCTTTGCCTTGATAAGAGTATTGCAAATGAGGAAATCTGGTCAAATTCTCACCTATATAAAAGAAAAAAATTAAAGACATTGCATATTAAAAATAATGATTTTTCAAAAATGTAAATTATATTTAGAGTATCTATTTGTAATCATTATTCATATGAATTATAGTAATTGAATTTTAGAGTGAATCAGTCAATAGAGCATGTTGCGGTCCTTGAGGCTTTACTAGCCCTCACATTTTGCCATTTGGGTAGTTAAAGTGAAAACAGCAAGGCATTTCCTCAACATACATATGAAGGTAGTGACACTCAGGGATTACATCAACTCTGAGTTTCTTACATATCTCTGGAAACCGACTTCTGAGCTTAAAAGTCAAGGACAGTTAATGAAGGAAATGGAACCTACTGGGTGAAGTTTGACTTGTTTTCTGAAGTGGAGCTTTTTCCATCAATGTATCAAAATTTCTGACAGGATTAACTCCAGGTTGGAAAGGTTTACTTGTATTCTCTAGTTCAGAGAAGTTTCAACCCATCAAGAAAGAGATAACCGTGGTGGAGGACATAGTTTCAGGAATGAAGCACAGATTTCTCCTACCGTAAGGTGGGAGGTACAGAGCACAGACTAGAACCAGAGAGTGTATAATTTTAAAGATCCATCCCACAGTGAGTCATCTTTCTTAAGTACACAGCGCGTCCTAAAGATACCGCAGCAGTCTTCAAAATAACACCCTAAGCTCAGAACTAAACACTTAAGAGAAGGGCCTACAGATTGCATTTCAGAGTTACCCAGACCATATAGAGACCAAATCACATCATAAGGTAATTTTTACATTACCAAATTACATTAAGTGCTAGTGTCATACTCAAACATTTGAAAAATCAAGAGCTTCTTATACCTCAGGATAACTAGGTTCATCTTAATTGATGTGAATTTTCATTTCTTTTTGAGCTGATTTTGCAGGGGCTCAGTGATAAATGTGTAGTGATCACTTCTGTCTACTCCCTACTTCTGCTCTACTGTTTGGACTTACAGCATTGGTTGATGTCCAGAGCAAAGTAAACCTGTAATAATGCATTTATAATTTTCAAAATGGCATCATTAAGTGCAATTTCAGTAGACAATCTGAGCTAGCTTTACCACAGCATGCTACCATATAGTTTATTGATAAGTGTTTTAATGGCTACCAACTCTGTTTTCAGTAACGAGTGTTTGGTACAGGTCAAAAGTGAGCAGAATTCAGACTCACAATCATTAATACTAACATGGAATACCTCATCTCAAATGGTGTGCATGGCGTATTTCCATATATTTCATTAAAAGTATTCTGATTAGTGACTAATGTCAATATTTCTAATGATAATATAATTTTAAGTTTTGAAAGGGGTTATTTTTAAGGTAACATAAACAAAAAAGTGAAAATAGACTTTAATATCTTATCAATATTGGATTATATATTCATTTTGTGAACTCTAAAAATTACATACATCATAATCACTACAAAACATTACTTGAAAATTGACCTTTCTCACTTAAGAATTTCAGCTACCAAATTCCCTGATCAGTTGACAAGCTCCACTATAAACTCTGATAAGAAAGACATTTCAGTGATTAGTAAGTTGAAACCCCCTCCAAATTAGAAGTGTTACTAAGGTGTCATATATATGTCATATTCTGCCAATATACCTAACATTTTATCCCCATATTATGATGCTCATAATATCTAAATAAAATTGATTTACTAAAAGAAAGTTTCAGTCCTATTAGAAAGCAAAAGAATTAAAGCAAAAACTTTGAAGATTCAGTTTTAGTATTCCAGAGACAATGCAGGAAAATATAAGGCTTTATAAGTAATACACTCTCTCCATCCATTTTAATTAAAATATAAATCTCCCATTTCCATTCATTCTAGGTGTCCACAAGTATGCTTCCTTAGCCAAGCTGTATATCTGGTTTCTGGACAGTTTACAGTAGAGCTGTAATAATATTATCAAAACCTTTTAAAGGTAGCTTAAATTTCAGGAAGAACAAATTTAGTTTTGAAAGTGATATCACCAGAACACCTCTAAGAGTACACAGTTAAGCTTGTTATAATTAGATTTGAGGGCTCTAGCTGATTTTGTAATCCCAATATGAATTGTGCTTTGTAAGCACAAAAAAAATTATAGCTAGAACACTAGCCATTGATTATCTGTCTAGATATGCAGGGTTCTTTTACCATTTAAACATATACAGACTCTTGTCTAAAACAAATTTGAACCTGGATGGCAATGTACAAGATGCTATGTGCTTTGTTAGTCATAGAAATCAGATCAGTACTGTTTCCTTGAAACAATTTGTGAGAATATGGAGTTTTAGAAAATGTTTAGCCTTGAATAACTCAATACTCCCAAATGTGTTCTAACTTGTCCCATTTGATTATGTTTCAAAAATGTATTCTTTAGTTCATTTTTCCATGCATATTGTAGGCAACAAGAAACAACTATGGCTATTTCCTGGGGGGGAAAAAGTGTTTGTACTAGGTGCAAGTTTCTGAGGTGTGAAACCACCTTGATATAATCCTTAAATAGATTACTTGGCTTTTTCCTTCTCAAAAAAAAAGTGTGTGCGTGTGTGTATGTGTGTGTGTGTGTGTGTGTGTGTGTGTGTGTGTGTGTGTGTGAAATTGTGTGCGTGTGCCTGTGTCTGTGTGGCTGTATTTATTTATCTGTGTAGTGCTTGCAACAGCCAAAGGTGTCAGATCCCCGAGAGCTGGGGTGACAGGCATCGCAGTTGTGAAGCACCTGATTTAAATTCCGGCAACCAAACCTGGGTCCTATGGAAGTATGTGCTCTTAGAAACTGATCTGTCTTTCTAGCTTCAGAAAATAAGCGTCCTTGACAGAGAGTTGAACCTGTGCCTCATTGCTTTTTTTTTTTTTTTAATATTTACACAAGATTGATACCTAATATACAGTTGAAAGATAAGGTGTTGTGAGCTTCCAAAGTAGGTATCTTGTCTATAATGCTAGAGATGAGAAAGCCTGTGAAGCCTGGAAACAGCTCCTGCGTCCTTGCTTGCCACTGGAGAATAAGGTTTATGCTCAACCATTCTATTCTTCCTGCTAACAATCAAGGTTGCCTCCTCACTCAAATACGATACTCAGTGAAGAATCCATGCCTGCTGCTCTAAGACTTGTAAAATATCAATAAGGGTGGCTGCAAAAGTCATGTGAGTATAACATCAAGGAAATACATGACAATTTCTGAGAGCTTCCCTGGCACCCTGCCTCTTCCCACTCCCGTGATGTCTGGGATGACCCCACCTTGGACTGCTGGCAGAGTTCGAGGGGGTGCCTGGACTGGTCTACTCTGGTGACCGGTCTAGTGAATACCCTAACTGTCATCATAGGGCCTTTATCCAGTGACTGATAGAGACAGATGCAGGGATCCGTGGCCCGGCACCAGGCTGAGCTCTGGGAATCCAGTCCATAGGAGAGAGGAGGGATTCCACGGGCGGGGGATATCGAGATCAGGATGGGCAGAAGTGCAGAGATGACTGGCCACACTGGTGGAGACCCATGAACTGTGGACTAATGGCTGTGGAGCCCCCATGGGACTGGACTAGGCCCTCTGGATACGGGAGACAGTTGTTTAGCTCGAATTGTTTGGGGGACACCTGGGCGGGGGGAATGGATCCATCCCTGGTGCATGGGCAGGCTTTTGGGAGCCAGGTGCCTGCTGTGTGGCACCTGGCTCAGTCCTGGTGCGGCAGGGAGGGGCTTGGACCTGCCTGGGCTCTGTGTGCCAGGCTCTGCTGACTCCCTATGGGAGACATTGATTTGGAGGATGTGGGGATGTGGGCTGGGGGGTGGGAGGAGGGAGGAGGTGGGATCTGTGGGCGGCATGTAGAATAAGAAAATTTCTTAATTAAAAAAATGGAAAAAATACATGACAATTTCAGAAAATTGTAGTTTATTAAAATGCATGTAGGTTTTTTCTATTAAAATATTTTTATTTAATATGATTTTGACCAGAATGATTGGTTTGTGACTGCAATCAGTCACATAAGTGCATGCTAGTAATTGTGTGTCCAGATAAGTAATCCATATGAAATCTACTATATTCAAGAAAGTTGCTCATTTAAACCAATTTAATCTCATAATCATACTGATTTTTTAACTAGGGCATTTGTGAATGAGGTCATCTTGTCTCAGAATTTCTTCACAGCTTCAAATGATAATTAGATTGTTTTTTAAATCACAAAATTCAAAATTATTTATTAAATTCAAAGCATTGGTTTCTCTATTTCTTTTTTCTTAATGCTTTCATCTTGTATTCAGAAAGATTTTATCAAATCAATTCTGAGTTACTTGTGTTTAATAGCTTATGGTTACCAAGAAAAATGTCTACGAGCTCAGCATCTCTGTGTGCTTTGAGACTGTTAGAGGAATTTGTACCCCATCTGTGTTGTTGAATGTCTTTGCAGAACAGGAAAAGAAGGCCATCAATAATATTTCTGAGTTGTACACCTTCTGCACTAAATTTGTGTTTATCCTTTGGCAAATAGCATGTAATTTTTAAAAGAAAAAAATGTATTATTGTTTTCTCCTGGACATACTGGACATTAAAAAAAAAAGAAAGATACAAAAAATTTTTTGTAAATGTGTATTTATTCAATTGCAATGATAAATAAATGTAGATTCAAAGATGTAGAGTCATTGTCCTGTTTTTCCATCGATTTTTTTCACTAAACATAACAAATTTGTGGACTGGGAGGATCTATAGCCTTGGATTTTCCTTAAATTTACTTGAGTAGTATTTAATGCAACTCCATAACGATGATAACATTTGTCTCTTATTCTTTATTCTTGCTGCCCCTATCTGCTAGTAAGTCATTTGTGACTGGTTAGCTCACCAAATCCAAGTGACATGCTGCTATTAAAATTCAGACCTGGAGTGACAGTCTGCTGGTTGCCAAAGTGAAGGAGGAGCCTCTGCTTGTGAGGCGAGACATAGCCTAGACACCCATGTCAGCACAGCTGACCTTTATTGTGTCTTTCCAAGTGAATCTGAAACTACTACATTTATACTGTTTCTTGTTTGGAAATAAAAAGAACACACTTTCCAGATCGATAAAAGCATGCCGAAAATTAGAGTACGTATTGATTTCTCTAGTGATGATATTACATCAAGCACAGGGCAGCAATTGATTTCCCATGTGCTTAATTTTGGATTTAACCCAGGAAATCATGTTTCTTTGGACTTATTGTTCCAGGACAGTTGAATATGGAGTTTCCAAGGCTCTCATCTGTGCTTTGCTTTCATTTTGGACCACAGACTGTTGTATAACTTTTCATAAACATATATTCACCCCACACAGTGTACTGACACCTGAAAAAGAACAATAAAATTTGCTCAAGTCCATGAAACAATCAGTTGATCGGGTAACATACCAGAGGTTAGGGGAGGAATCACTAACCAAGGCATGCATGGGTGAAAGGCAGGTATCACCACAAAGCCCATTCTGGCATAGTCCTGACTCACTAATGCCTCATTTTTGAAGCACTCTGTCCAGTGTGTAGGCCACCCCACTGGAGTATCTGACCTTCCCAGGAATTGTTTACTACAAGCTTATCTATGGAGCTGGGCCTTGTGACTGTTTCAACTTTCAGAGTGGTCAGAACACTGAATCAGCCAATAACAGCAAAAATAAGTACAGGCAGAATTTATAATCTATCGTTGCTACTATGGCTATATTCTATGATAGGTTCTCCTCAGGACAGGGACAGTATCCTCCTGACATAACGTAGGCATGAGTCCAGCTAAAAGAGGTCACTGTCTCCAGCCACTGAAAGTGCATGCAGGCAGAGGTGACATCAGAAGAGGGATATGTGGAAGGGTTGGAAGCACAATGTGTCAACACCACCTTTCTAACCCACCCTTCTCTTTTCTCATTGGCCCTCTTTCTACTCATCTGCTTTCCTGTCACAAACGAATAAACCAATATTCTACACGTGAAAGTAACAGTGTTTTCCCTTCCTCTCCTATTACCAACCCTTGTTCCTCATTCCCTTCCCTTGAGACCTCTTTCTTCCCTCACATTCTCTAGTTCCGTTGTAAGTTGATTCTTCCCAGGAGCCTTCAGATGGAAACACAACCTGCTGGTTAGCTTGATGTTGTGCTCATGACTCTCAGCAGCAAACAAACTGAGACACGCCAGACTGCTGACCTGCAGTGCTAAGAGCTAATTTGTGTTTAGTTCTCTATATATCTAGTAATTTGGTAACACTGAAGTATAAAAGTAATATAAATAGTAAAGCACAATATTATGTGCTTTGCAATCAGACAGTGTTGCAGAATACATGTGAAATATATTAGTTAATACACACTTGAATAACAGTTTTACTTGGTGCTATCTAAATTCACAATATGAATTAACAAAGTCTTTAATATTAATAAGGAAACAATAGTAATCGACTTGATAGTATCTTGCTGGTTCTTTTGACAGTGGTTTCAGTGCAGAAAACAAAATCCACTTCAACATGAGAAGCTTGTATTTGTGTATGGTGTGTGTGTGTGTGTGTGTGTGTGTGTGTGTGTGTGTATGTGTGTGTGTGTGTGTGTGTGTGTGTGTGTGTGTGTGTGTGCATACATGTAGTAAAATTGAAAACATGTTAAGCATTAGGACACTAGGATATATGGAGACTATAAGTTCTGTTCTTTTCTTGCATCTTCTATAATGTGGAAACAATGCATTTTTCAGACTCCTCTGGAGGTTGAAGGGGGCCATGTGATTAAGTTTGCCCAAAGAGCTTGGAGTAGAAATGGCCTTTCTTTTATCCAAACTAGATAATTCATCATCAGAAAACTATTGTGCCCATTAGATGTTGTCATAATGATTTTAAATCTACAAACTTGCTTCTAACTAAATTTCCTTTTAGTAAAGTACTCAAACCTAGGTTATACTGAGTTATACCCAGACCTTGTTATACTGATCAAAATTCTTGAAGATAAGTGTTCTTTTTGTATTTGCACATAATAATAGGGACTAGAATACATTACACAGTATTATCTCCATTCAAACAGAATATAATTTTTATACTTAACCTATCTTTTATAGGTATTTGTAAGTAATACACATTATTCATTATAATTGACAATTATTATTTAATTTTAACTTGTAGGACACAATTAATATTAACAAATCATTCCAACTGTACAACAAAGGTATATGAGAAGTTTAGAAATATCAGCTACATAATCCTGCATGGAAACTAAAACTCTATCATAGCATACATTTTTGATGGATGTAATTGGCAAATATTTGTACATCAATTTCTGTTATACATCATTTCATTTAACTGCAGGTACAGACAATAATAGAGAATTTTAGTTAGGATGGTTGTAGAGAACAGATTAGAAAATATTTAATTCTAGAAAAATAAATTTCTTTAAATGTTAGGTATATTTTTATATCCCTAAATAAAATTAATTTGTATTACTGGAAAGTCAAAGTCTAATTAAACAAGAATGCTAACATGTTTTTTTCTTTGCTTCAAGGGTACTAGAATGTTTTACCTCCTCTTGCAAACACTGCCATGATCAAATGAGAAAAGCCCAGGCAGAAATAACACAGTTCTTTTCCCAAGTATGTGGGGTTTGGGTGCCACATTAGTTAGAATATTTGGATAATATATATTTGATATAGTTATGCAAATGGCTGTAGTTAGACTTTTAATTCATTTGTTTACAATGCATCTCATTCATTCTTTGCACATTTTACTTCCGTGTCTTTCATGTTTTAATTATGTTCTTAAAATAACTTCGTTTGATCACCAGTGTTTATATTTTATTAGCTTGTCTGTATTTAATTACTTAATTATTGCTCTAGTGTTTAAAAGAGATTTTTTTTGTTATCATAATCTATTCTCTGAAGCCATTATATCAACTATTTATAATGTCTAAATCTCACACCTTTATCTCTGTGGACAGTTTCTAATCTTTTGGGATGCTTCTCCTATATATTTCATTGTCTTTCTAAGTTATGGAATAGCCCTGTTATCATTTTCTGGTCATAGTTAATTATAAAGTACATATGTCTGAGTAAAATATTTTATAATATATCTCCAATATTGTCCAAACTGTGTTTCCTCATTCTCTTACGTATACCCTGGTGCAAGGTCAAGAGTTTTCTTTTGACTAATAAACTTTCTTAATATTTTCTATTTATTTTTTTAAGAAATTTTTATTCATTTTACATAGCAATCACAGATCCCCTTCTTACCATCTCCCACTCCTTCAGCCTGCCACCCCAAACCCAACCCCCCATTCCCTCCTACAGGAAGATAAGGCCTCCCATAGGGAGTCAGCAGAGCCTGGTACATTTAGTAGAGGCAGGTCCAAGCCCCTCCCCCTGCATCAAGGCTGTGCCAGGTGTCCCTCCATAAGTAGTGGATTCCAAAAAGCCAGCTCATGCACCAGGAATGGATCCTGATCCTACTGCCAGGGAGCCTCTTAAGCAGATCAAGCTACACAACTGTCTCATTTATGAAGAGGGCCTAGTCCAGTCCCATGCAGGCTCCACAGCTGTTGGTCTAAAGTTCATGAATTCCCACTAGTTTGGTTTGGTTGTCTCTGTACATTTCCCATCATGATCTTAATGCCCCTTGCTCATAGAATCTCTCTTCTTTCTCTTTGACTGGACTCCTGGAGCTCAGCCTGGTGTTTCTCTGTGGATCTCTGCATCTGCTTCCATCAGTTACTGGATGGAGGCTCTATGATGACAGTTAGGGTCTTTACCAATCTGATTACTGTGGTAAGCCAGTTCACGTACCCTCTTCACTATTGCTAGTAGTCTAAGGTGGGCTTATTCTTGTGGATTCCTGGGAACTTCCCTAGCACCCAGTTTCTCCCTATTCCCCATGATGTCCTCCTCTATCACGGTATCTCTTTTATTTACTTCACATGTGGCTGTGATTAATTTTCTGTATTTCTTATTCCAAAATTCATTTTGTGAGGACTACATTTTTTTGCAATTCTGATTTTAATCAGTATTTGAAAAGTATAAGTTCATGTTTATGCAATGTGTGTTTTACCACAAATACTGTCCTATCTTGCTTTGGCCTTCTGTAAGTGTTTTTCTTGGTGGTGGTGATGCTGTTACTAGATGTTCTTTTATTTATGTGGGATGCTTTCAGAGAAGGTTGAAGAGAAAGCTGGGACTCCCATTTTGTTTTATGGTAGCAAGCACAAGTCTCTTTTGCAGTACTGCTGGAGATGTAGTAGGAACCTGGATTTTTATCTTTTCTTACAATAAGGAGGCATTCCTCCCTCTCCTGAGAGAGTGTGAGTATATCTAGAAGAAGGCAAGGTATTCAACGCAAGCTTCCCACAAAGTCTCCATGCGGAAGCAGCCTGAAGTTTACATTCCACACACAGCTAGAATATATAGATGGAGACCATGCTAAACTCAAATCTATGTTCAGAAATAGGACAGTACTTCCCAGGACACCAACGGAGGCCAACTGATAATGGTGAATGCTGTTCCAACTGGACAACAGAAGGGGGAATATTCCCTATCTTCCTACTTGTAAGTATTATAGAAAGCTAGTTATGCCGGAAGGTGGTGGTGCATGCCTTTAATCCCAGCACTCAGATGGCAAAGCCAGGCGGATCTCTGTGAGTTCGAGGCCAGCCTGGGCTATCAAGTGAGTTTCAGGAAAAAAACAAAAACAAAAACAAAAACCTAGTTAAACCAGAAAATCTGAAGATTATTCTGAGTTCCATAATACATTACCCCAATGTCCAGGAATCAATGCAAAATGCCCATCATACAAAGAAATGAACATTCCCAGCTTGAACAATAAGAAAGCAGTAGATGCTCATATAGATGAAACAGATAAACTTTCTCTACTCATGAGGCTTCAAAGGTACTACATGGGAAGGAGAACATGAATGGCTCATAGCTACCTAATGAGCAGATCTCCTCTGTTTATGGCCTCACTGAGTTCGCTGGCAAAGCGCAACTTTGAGTATAAAAGTACTAGCATTTTGAGGACAGCAAGGGTGAAGTACTGAAGTAAATGTGGCACTGAGACTTAAGGCATCATATCTACATTAAATAAGCAAGCCACTATATGTTGAGAGAGCTTGTGTATTCTCTTGTGTCATTTTCCAAAAGTTACATGCAAGTCATGGGCTATAACTATATACATCAGAGAAAGAGTATGTGGATATGAAGAAGTGAAAATAAGGAATATTAACGA
Organism: Peromyscus eremicus; assembly: GCF_949786415.1. Classification (NCBI taxonomy): domain Eukaryota; kingdom Metazoa; phylum Chordata; class Mammalia; order Rodentia; family Cricetidae; genus Peromyscus; species Peromyscus eremicus. The sequence goes on along the minus strand of NC_081433.1, from coordinate 48,417,914 downwards.
ATAGCTAGTGAGGATATCTTTCTGCCTGTGTTTATTGGCCATTTGTATGTAGATACATACGATAATTTATGTGTACATGGCCTAAGAGTAGCAGTGAGGCTGTCTAGGGAACAAAGTTACTACAGGGACTGGGAAGAAGGAGAGAAAGATGAGGACGTGGGGAATGACAAGGGGAGGACATGGGGAATGAGGGGAAGGTGCTCCGCACTGAGTATGTACTTGAGTGTGAATGGATCATCATGTAATACATTGCCCCATACAATTAACATATACAATAAAAATTAATAACAACAATGATAACATGAATAGCAGCTAAAAGTCTATTCAGCATGCCTCTGAAGGAGACCCTTGCATTGATTAGGAAATCAGCACTGCATAAGGTTAAAAAAAAAAAAAAAAAAAACTCCTGTATCCTTTTCACTGATTTCCCTCCTCTTAACCTTTGCCATGTTGGAAGATGGAATAAAATCAGAGAAATAACCCCCCAGTTAACTTCAAAGCAAGATGAATTACTGAAATGCCCTAATAACATATATACTTAGGGCCTCTTTCAGTTTTTTATTTTGTAGGAACCAGCTAAAAGGATTCTTAGAAGTAATCTTTATTTCTGTAATAATATTACTTAGATGCATATGTATTGTCCCATGTAATTGTGTTCTATCAAAAAAATCACTGTGAGAAGTTCCCATTGGTATTTTTAAATATTTTAATTATTTTAAGGCTCCAAACATTTATATAAAATGCAATGATCTATAACTTCATATTTAAAACTTATTTTTAGTTATAACGAATTAAGAGCTTGCCACCAGCCGGGCGGTGGTGGCGCACGCCTTTAATCCCAGCACTCGGGAGGCAGAGCCAGGCGGATCTCTGTGAGTTCGAGGCCAGCCTGGGCTACCAAGTGAGTTCCAGGAGAGGCACAAAGCTACACAGAGAAACCCTGTCTCGAAAAAACAAAACAAAACAAAAAACAAAAAACAAAAACAAAAAAAAGAGCTTGCCACCAAGCTAGTAGAGATTTATTTACCTCAGTGCTCTAAAGAAATAGGATTTTCTTCAATATACTGTTGATTTGTAATTACTTTGAATTAGAGGAATTCGGTGTCCAAATGCACTATAAAAACCATTCAAAATAAACTCATATTGCTCTTTAGAGAAATTTTGAGTAATTTTTAGTCTATCTTCATTTGCCTAATATTTTTCTTCAGATAAGAACACTCATTTTTTTAAATGTCATGTTGAAATACTCTGGAAACTACAACAAAAATATTGTCTTTGGATTGAAATTGGAAAAATTATCATGAACATATGGCAAAAGAGAAGACAGAAAAATACAGAGGGATTACATTTGTATAGAATTATTTTCTCTGAGGCCCTAGAGTAGGAAAGCAGTGTAAGACTAGCACATGAGCATGATCTGCTCGCTTCTAACTTGCTACCCAATTATAGAGTTGTCATTCACTGTTTACCAGAATTCATACACAGGCAATTATGTCTCTGCTAAGTCACTGCAGAAAGCGATTGCTGTCACCATGGCTTTTTAAAAATGAGGGCTCTGTATACAGACAAGCCCTCCTGACAGCCGGTATTCATGTCACTCATTACTGTCAACTTACCAGGAAGTGGGTTTTAGCTCTGCTTCTGTTGCCAATGATCCAAAGTGATGACTTCTAATCAGGAAACAGGCGGCGCCGTGTGCCTCTATGCTTCTTCCAATGTATGTTTTCACATAAGGTTAATATAAATTGCGGGAATTTGCCCTTCCTGGAAATATTCAAGAATGGTATCCTGCATTACATTTATACTATGAAGATAATGGTTCCATCTACATAAAACTATGGGGAAAGGATACACAAGTCTTCTTCAAATGGTCAAGTTGACTAAACACAACATTCGATTTTAACCCATACAGGAGGATGTCAAACATACTGTAGTCTAGGGCAGAGTATTCAAGGACCCTTATGAGCACATGACTACAAATATGCATGGCAAAACAAGGAATTATGATTAGTGAGTTTTTCTAAAAGAACATCTCAAAATAAAAACAAGGTACATATCGAGAAATATGTCAATTTCTTTTAGATTGTCCAATTTTGTTGAGTACAGGTCTTTGAAGTATGACCTAATGATTCCCTGGATTTCCTCAGTCTGCTGTTATGTACCCCTTTTCATTTCTGATTATGTTAATTTGGATATTCTCTCTCTGCCTTTTCAAAAGTTAGTTTGGATAAGGGTTTGTCTATCTTGTTGATTTTCTCAAAGAACCAACTCTTTGTTTCATTAATTTTTTATATTGTTCTCTTTGTTTCTATTTTATTGACTTCAGCTCTCACTTTGATAACTTCCTGGCGTCTATTCTTCCTGGGAGACTTTGCTTCTTCTTATTCTAGAGCTTTCAGGTGTGCTGTTAAGTCACTAGTGTGAGATTTCTCCAACTTCTTACGTGGGCATTTAGTGCTATGAATTTCCATCTTAGCACTGCTTTCATAGTGTCCCATAAGTTTGGGTATGTGGTGTCTTCATTTTCGTTGATCTCTAGGAAGTCTTTAATTTCTTTCTGTATTTCTTCCTTAACCCAGTGGTGATTCAGTTGAGCATTATTCAGTTTTCATGAGATTGTAGGTTTTCTGTAGTTTTTGTTGTTGTTAAAATCTAACTTTAAACCATGGTGGTCTGGTAGAACACAGGAGGTTATTCCAATTGTTTTGTACTTGTTGAGATTTGCTTTGTGGCCAAGTATGTGGTCGATTTTTGAGAAGGTTCCATGGGGTGCTGAGAAGAAGGTATATTTTTTTTTGTTAGGATGGACTGTTCTGTAGATATCGATTAAGTCCATTTGAGTCATGACATCAATTAAGTCCTTTATTTCTCTGTTAAGTTTCAATTTGGGAGATCTGTCCAATGGTGAAAGTGGGATGTTGAGGTCTCCCACTATTAATGTGTGGGGTTTTATATGTGGTTTAAGCTTTAGTAATGTTCCTTTTACATATGTGGGTGCCCTTGTGTTTGGGGCATAAATGTTCAGAATTGAAACTTCATCTTGGTGGATCTTTCCTGTGATGAGTATGTAATGCCATTCTTGATCTCTTTTGATTGATTTTAGTTTGAAGTCTATTTTGCTGGATATCAGGATGGCTACATCCACTTGTTTCCTAAGACCATTTGATTGGAAAGTCTTTTCCCAGTCTTTTATTCTTAGGTAGTGTCTATCTTTGAATTTGAGATGTTTTTCTTGTATGCAGCAGAAAGATGGGTCCTGCTTCCGTATCCATTCTGTAAGCCTATGTCTTTTTACAGGTGAATAAAGTCCATTGATATTAAGGGATATTAATGACCAGTAATTGTTCATTTTTGTTATTTTTTGGTGATAGTGTGTGTGTACTTCTCTTCTTTGGGGTTTACTGCTGTGGCTTTATCTATTGCCTGTGTTTTCGAGGGTGTATCTGACTTCCTTAGGTTGGAGTTTTCCTTCTAGTGCTTTCTGTAGGGCTGAGTTTATGGATAAGTATTGTTTAAATCTGGCTTTGTCTTGGAATGTCTTGTTCACTCCGTCTATGATGATTGAAAGTTTTGCTGGGTATATTAGTCTAGGCTGGTATCCATGGTCTCTTAGTGTCTGCATTACATCTGTTCAGGTCCTTCTGGCTTTCAAAGTCTCCATTGAGAAATCAGGTGTTATTCTGATGGGTTTGCCTTTATAAGTCACTTGGCCTTTTCCTTACCTGCCCTTAATATTCTTTCTTTGTTCTGTATATTTAGTTGTTTAATTATTATGTGATAAGAGGACTTTTTGGGGAGTCTAGTCTGTTTGGTGTTCTATAGGCTTCTTGTATCTTCATAGGCATTTCCTTCTTTAAGTTGGGAAAGTTTTCTTCTATGATCTTGTTGAATATATTTTCTGTGCCTTTGAGTTGGTATTCTTCTTTTTCTTCTATCCCTATTATTCGTAGGTTTGGTCTTTTCATGGTGTCCCAAATTTCTTGGACATTTTGGTTCATGACTTTGTTGGCTTTAGTGTTTAATTGATTATTTTCATTGTTCTCTTTGTTTCTATTTTGTTGATTTCAGCTCTGAGTTTGATTATTTCCTGCTGGCTACTCTTAGATATGTTTGCTTCCTTTTGCTCTAGAGCTTTTAGGTGTGCTGTTAAGTCAATAGTGTGAGATTTTTTCCAAATTCATTATGCAGGCACTTAGTGCTCTGAACTTTCCTCTTAGCACTGCTTTCATTGTGCCCCATAAGCTTGGGTATGTTGTGCACTCATTTTCATTTAATTCTAGGAAGTCTTTAATTTCTTTCTTTATTTCTTCCTTGACCCAGTGGTGATTCAGTTAAGAGTTGTTCAGTTTCCGTGAGTTTGAGTTTGTAGCCTTTCTGTAGTTTGTGTTGTTATTTAACTCCAACTTTAATCCATGGTGATCTGATAAGACGCAGGGGGTTATTCCAATTTTTTTGTATCTGTTGAGATTTGCTTTGTGACCGAATATGTGGTCAGTTTTAGAGAATGTTCCATGGAGTGCTAAGAAGAAGGTATATTCTTTTGTATTTGGGTGAAATGTTCTGCAGATGTCTGTTAGGTCCATTTGAATCATAACATCTGTTAGTTCTCTTATTTCTCTGTTAAGTTTCTTTCTGGCATACCTGTCAATTGGTGAGAGTGGGGTTTTGAAGTCTTCCACTATTAATGTGTGTGATTTGATGTGTGATTTTAGCTTTAGTAATGTTTCCTTTACAATAGTGGGCATCCTTGTATTTGGGACATAGATGTTCAAAATTCATCTTGATGGACTTTTTCTTTGATGAATATGAAATGTCCTTCTCAGTTAAAAACAAAAATTGTATTCTCTCCCTCTCCCTCTTCCCCTCTCTTCCCCTCCCCCTCCCCCTCCCTCTCCCTCTTCCCCTCTCCCTCCCCCTCCCTCTCCCTCCCCCCCTTCTCCTTTTCTCCCTCCCTTCCTCCTTGCCTCTCACTGAGTATGAAATGATGTTGGCAAAGAGATATCTGTATCTCTAACAGATGTGTATCTTCAACTCAATCATTAGATTAAAAGTCAAAGAGCCCAGTTCAATAGACTTTTTTAAATGCTTTAAAAAGGGGAAAGTATATATTCTAGAGTTTGAGTTTATCACCTCTCTAAAACAGAGACTATATAGTACATCTCTAAATTTCTTTCTCCAATGCTCACTTCAATTTACTATGTTTACTAGATTTTAATTTTTAGAAAAATATAGATAGGTAATTTCCTCAGACTAGGAATTCTGAAAATACCAACTAACACCTTAAAGTAAAAATGAAGGGAGGAAGAAAGGAAGAAAGGAAGACTGGAGAGAGGGATGGAGAGAGAGAGGGAAGGAAAGAAGAACTCTTAGAGTTCAAGAAGGAAATACATGATTTTCTCTTATAGTGAGTGAGTGACAGCAACAAGTTATACTAAGATGAAATTATTTCATGCAGACTATGTTCACTAATGCAGTCTCGAGGAGCCCTTAGCTTATAAAGACCTCGCTATAGAATGGAATGACTTTGAAGAACACAGGATACATTTGGGAAGTCAATTGAGTAAATATAAAGAGAAAAACATGGCACAAATATAAAACATGACATCAATATAAAATTTTAACTCTACTTAAGGGAACTGGTAAGCTCTTTGTAGATGACATGCATTCTTGTTCTGTATTTAAAAGTGAGAAAAAGCTTTACTAGCTATAAAATTTATTTAGCACATTTTCTTTGTTTGTTTAAAATGAAATAAAGCTTCTGCTACATTGTTGTCTAAGAATCCTGCAGTTATAATTTGTGGGTTTTAGATCAAGACTTTAATAATTAAAAATAAACATATTTATAAAATTAGAAAATAGTGATATTATTTTACTTAACATTTCTTTATAGTGAATATTTAATGCCTATGAATTAATCATTGGATTAATATTAAATTTGCATTAAATATTTAAAAATACTGAGTTTCAAGGAAAATTCAGTTGAAAGGTTTCCTCAACTTTAGGAAAAACAAAATTAATTAATCCTATTGGGGTTTGATTTTAAATAATATAGGTCAATCATTACTAGATGAAATAATATTATCTTTTAAAAAGTGTGAAATTCAAGCACACTATCTAAATTCCTGTACTCTATTGCAACACCATGCATGTTACATACCTGCTCAAGAGCATAGTTCAATTAAGCAGTATAAAAAAGAATTAAATCATTGCAATTTCTCTTGGAAAAGAAAACAGAGCATGAGAACTTATGAAAATATCCATTTAAAAGCTGCTAAATGTGATAGATAAATTTATTAAAGATTACAATGTGTACTTTATAAGGCAATAAGTGAAACCTCTGATTAATAAGGAAATAATTGGTTTATAAGAAATTTAGGGAACATATAAAAAATAAAATCATTATAAGTATATGTATCCAAACATGCCTGTTGATGTTAACAAATTAATTGTTAAGTGTGAACTAATGGAGAATCAATTCATTTTATAAATATTCAGTTTTTCTGAGAACTTCATACATGAGTACTGTGTTTACATAGTTTCCACTTCACACTCTTCCTACTGCAACTCTTTCCATGTCCCCACTACTCCATTTCAAATTCATGACTTCTATAATTATTATTTTTACAAATACACACACACATGTCCTTCAGAGTCCATTTAGTGTTGTTCATATGCATATGTACTTAAGGTTGGCCACTTGGGGTTTCCTGATCTCTCAGAGGGCTCATCCCTGAAGAAGCCTGATTATTTATCTCTTAGCTCTTCATCTGGGGCAAGGGGTTTGTAAGATTTCTCCCATCCATATTGGAACATCAACTGATGTTGTCATTGAAAAGCTTTTATATAGGTGACCATATTGTTGAGAATTTATGGATGAGCTTTCATATCATATATGCAAGACACTTGATTGCTATATTACAATCTATAACAGTGTTATATTATAAAGTCAGTATTATCATAATCATAAACATATGTTATAGACAAAATAGGTGTATTATTCAATATTTACTATATATGCACAGCATTTATGTGATAGAATTTTAGATGATAGGTAGAAAGATAGACAGATAGGTAGGTAATAGAAACAATGAGCCATGAGGTCATGTATTTGGTTTAATTGAGAATATGGCATTGTGCATATCTGTGTCCAGACTTGTTGATTTCTTTTCTCCTTAGTGTACCTGTGTCAGCTGAGTAGTCTCACTGATAAGTCTAGTGGTTGGTAGGCTGTCGGTGGAGAAAATGGGAAATGGATTGACTTTCATCATCTATGGACTGGCATGAGTGTTCTCTCAAAGTTCCTGGGCAAGCATTGCAAGAGAATGAACCAAAGTATGGGAAGCTTAAGACATACATCACTTCTATTGCATCCTATTCATCAATGAAAAAAAAAAGTCAAACAAACAAACTAGTCATCTGTATTCACAAAAGAACAAAATCATTTAAACTCCATTTCTAGAAGGAAAACCAAGGACAGGCACACCACAGATCTGAGAGATTATAGATTATAAATAAAGAGGAATTTCCCAATTTCCTGGATAATTGCTCATTGTTTTGTTCGGTAATTTTGGTTATGTTTTATTTGTTGTCATTTTCCAGACAAGGTTTCTTTTCTCTGTGTAGCCCTGGCTATTCTGCAACTTGCTTTGTGGACCAGGCTGGCCTCAAATTCATAGAGATTCACTTGTCTCTTCCTCTTGACATTTTTTTCTCTTCAATGTTTCCTTTATTCGATGCATTTAATGGAATGTTTACTTCTCCAGTATTCAGTTGTGCACGTGATCAACCTTTATTTACATTTTTAAGTGGGTGATGTGCCAAGGTTTGGAACTATTGAATGATAAGAGTTAAATCAGAATCTTATTACACAAAGAAGAACTTATGAAAGGCTTCTGATAGATTTATTTATTTATAATTTATCTAGGCTAATTATGTATGCTAAGCACTGGTTATGATTAGCCGCATTTTGAATAAAATAGAAGCAAAGGTCAGCACCAAAAGTTCAAAAGATGATTAAATTTGATCTGAGAGATCCTAAAATATTTCTCATATGTAGATAGTGCTATTTCACTCACAGATGAACTTTTGGTGCTGACCTTGACATTTTATTTTTTCTTAGCTGTGTTTTTGTGCTGCTTTGAAGACTTTACAAAGTACATGAAAGTAAGCAGATTATAAATTGCAATAAATTCTAAATTGGACTTTCTCTTGCAGTTTATCAAATGTAAAGAGACTATACCTAAAATAACTGCTGTATCCTGGTACTGTGTGAAGTTGTTATTGAAAGGATATATTATCTCTCAAAATATAAGTAAACACAAATACTGACCAGAGTTTGGGAAAAGTAACAAAATCATTCACATGGAGAAAAGAACTTGGACCAAAAACATGTATCTGGAAGTTACCACCTTAGAAGTGAAAACTACACATTTGAAAAGTCTAATAATTTTAGAAATAATTAGAATATTTACAACTAGGAATTTGGAATTTAAAAAATATCTTTAAGAATATAGAAATTTATACAATTACATGACATTATATTATTTTCACAATTTAGCTAAAAATATCCTTTGGAAGATGATTATAATTTAATTATGATCTGGAATTCTGAAATGGAATAGACAACAATGATAAGGAAGCTGACAGTTTTTCCACTTCTTAGGACATTTACTCACTTACTAGACTACAATATTAGGATTGTAGTTTTGAACTGTTGGGAATACATTGTTTATTCACATGTTTACTCTTTTGGAGAGTACTACAGTGTGAACCCAGGATGTTGAGGATGGCTAGCAAGCAGTCTATTGCTGAGCTATTTCCCTAGTATAGACAGGCCTTGACTTGTAATATTTCTGCCTCCACATCCAGAGTACCCGGGGTAACATTCTTGTACCACTTAGGGCCATATTATGTAATACATTTTTCAATAGCTTCAATTTTTATTATGTTTATCTCTTTAGTTATGTGTGTGTGTTCATGCTTATGCATTTGTGTGCATGTGTGCACGTGAGTTGAATATGTGTATTCATGCATTTGTATATATGTGTGGGGGTGTGAATGAATGCATATGTGGGCATGTGTGTGGATGTGCATGTGTGTGCATGTGTGTGTGTGTGTGCGCATGTGTGTGTGTACCTGTGCATATATGCCAAGTCTCAAGTGAGAAGCTACCTTGTAGTAGCTTCAGTTCTCTTTTTCTCCCATGTGTGTCCCTAGGATTAAACTCATATCATCAGCCTTCAAGCCAGGAGCTTTCACAGGCTGAGCCATGTTGTCAACAACAGTTATGTACTTAATCTGACTAATATTTTCATAGGCTACTTTCTGGTATAACTTTATTGAAAATGATATTCACTGGTTCAAGGCATTACATTTATTTTATATAGTGTTCAAAAATCTCCCCTTAGAGATGGAGACATTGTTATTCATGTTTATGAAAGAGTTAATCAAGTCTTAGAGAAGTGTAATTATTTTGCAAAAATCATGTGGTTAGTCACTGGTAACATCAAGTTTCACACTTTAGTAATCTTATCCTTAAAGTTGTATTAATTGCTCCTTAGTACTGCTGCATATCACTTGTTAGTTCATTGGTTGCCTTTATGATTCAGGATATCATATAGGCCAGGTCAGCCGGCAACTTGTTATGTAGCCTGGGCCTTGCTCAAACTTAAAATCTTCCTGCCTCTACCTCTCACGTGTTAGGATTTCATCTATGAACCAGCATCCACGATCCAGGAGGATGATGCTGATATGATTGATGCATGATTTGGAATTTTGGTTTTCATTTATCTATATCCAAATTTGGCTAAATTGAGGAAAATAAATTATAAAAGTTGTAGAATTAATCTCTATGTTTATAAGGAGCACATAAATCAAATATTCTGAAATCGATTGGCTTTCTCAATTACCATGTTATCTTTCTTATTGTTTCTCTTTTTAAATATTTAATAATTCAAAGTTATTTTAATTAAAATATTTGTATTTTTGTCTATTTTACCCAGATTCAAGCTTAGTCTTTGTGTTTTTTAAACATACTTTATTTCATACACATTAGATCTAATACTTATTCACATACATGTTTCTGTTTTCCTGGTATTGGTTTTTCTGATAATTCTTTATCATTTACCTCAGACTTACTGTATATCTAAGGTTCTTTGGCTCTGTGATGCCCATCTGTGCATCAGCAATCTCTGCAGGAATAATTTTCGACATCATATAGATATGTCTTCCCAGAGGGAAATCATATCTGTCTCTATGGTATTCCTTGAGACAACGTCTCTGCAACTTGCAAACATAAGTTAAGGCCAAAGCTGGCCTACTGTGTCTGCCTTTCTAATATAAACACAGTTTCATGACACAGCTTACTTCCGAGACAACAGGGAAAGACTGATTGCCCTGCATAAGAAATCAGGGCTTTACTTCTTGCACGACCTATCTGAAACACATTTTAGAGTTTCACTTTAAGACAGAGTAGACCCTCCTATTTCAAAATATACTTTGAAGTGCTGGGGAAATCTTGTAGTTATTTCTAGAAAGCAGATGAACATCGAAGAAACACATATAGGACTTTCAGGTAGAGAGCTAACTTTGGAGCCCTTGGTGGGTATATACAGTTTAGCAGTGGCCTACACTTTTCTAACCCTGTCTCTGTCTCTACCCTTTGCTCCCTAAATGTATTTGTAATGCTTTTTCCACATATGCTGAGTGATAATCTCTGCCTAGTGATTTGGAACTTTGCTAAGTGCCTTATTGATATAGTTTGTAGTCAATTTCAATGCAGCTAGAGTTTGAAATGGGTTTCTCACAGGAGCCTGTATCCTGAGACCCTGCATTCTCCATTGCCCTGTATCTCGGGCAAATGAGATACACATGGAGCAGTGAGAGGCATTCCAGTTACCTCAGCTGAGTCTAGCTTAGACCAGTTAATGAGCTTCTCATTCCAACCTATGAGTGGTGGCTGCCTATCTTGTCACCCTAGATGTGCACATAGATGACATGACACTGAGGTTATGTGACTATTTTTACAGCAATAATTGCCTTAACATTGAGCTGCTAATTTATAGCCAAATAACATCTAATTCAGTGGCTTTATAGGTATGGCAAACAAATAATTTTGTAACCAAAGTTTACTCAATGAATGTGAATAGGAAATATAGAGGAAGTTACTACCAAAATCTTGGAAAATTGTATGTTACAAAATGTTAGTTTCAAGAAGTGTCATTTGGACATGATGGATAGCAATGCAGAACATTTGGAAACACTGTTCTAACATTCAAATTTACTTGCATACATAAATTCAAGAAATTATTATCATCTGAGCTGATGAAAATCACTAAAATATACTTACAACTTTACTTTCTGGACCAAGAGTTTATATTTCAATATGTACCTTTCTATAGTGCTTTGCCAAGGACGCATGGAGTTCTTCTATAGTACATTAATCTTAAAACATGGCTTTTACTATTATTTATGCAGAGCACATCATGCATTTAGAACTGAAGGCTACCTATCAAGTGTGATTTAGAAACTTAACAGTGCCTGAGAGTGCTCCTCCTCCGTGTCTCTTCCTGTTGTCACATTGTAAAGCTTAAAATCATTCATTAGAGCTATTCCTCTGAAATGAAAACACACCCTTAGACTGTGCTAATTTGCTTCGATGCCCCTGCACATGAACAGCTACTGCTTCATCATCGTTTGATGAATGAATAAAACACTGCCCCCTGGGTCACAAAACGTTCATGAATAAATCTTCAAACCTGGATCAATATTATGTGGGATGCAAAGGAGAATTAAACCAGGGAATAGAACAAAGGCCTCCAACCAACCAGCTGACCTCAAGAAGGAAGGAAGCCTGAATGGATTATGAGCCACTGACATGGATACCAGGAAATGTTTCCTCTGAGTGCTAGGACTCTGTCAGGTTTGAACCTGTGCAGGCCTTGCTCTTAACAGCTGAGCCAACTGTGTTGCTCCAAAGGTTTGTACTCTGACCACTGGACTTAAAAGTCATTCATTTATATTTTATTAAGTAATTAGTGTAGTAATTAGCATTAGCAGGAGTACAGACTAATATACCAAAGGAAAAAAATGGCATGACTAATGTCTTGAAGAGGAAGATCAAGGGTTAAACAATGGTATAATTGGGTATGAGAAACAAAGACATAGACAGTACCATGAGAAAATTCAAAACTATAAGAAAACTTTAAACCTTGTTTTAAATTCAGAACAATTGGCAGAGTGTCTCTAGAGAGCAGCTTTATGTAGGAGTCTTGAAGATGTACAACGCAGAAATAAAGGCTGTTCTCCGAAAGGGACAGAAATGAGTGAGCTTAAAAGATGTGGCTTCACATAAAAGTATATTCAATATGTCATAATGTCCAGTAGAATGTAAGTATGTGTATTGAAATGTGTTAACAAAAATTCAAAAACACATAGCCATAAATGCTGGATTTCTCTTAATAGTTATTCAGGCTGTGTCTGTAAAATCCAGAAACCCATAAAAATATACTTTTATGTACCTTAGCTATCTATTGTTAAGAATTAAAATCTCTAAAGGAGTGTATTATTATGCTTCCTGTTTTTGTGTATATTAAGTTAATTTTCAGCATAGAAAAAGTTTTTGAACTTGCCCACTCTGTAATATGAATGTTCACGTATGGACAGAGCCCTTGTTCATCCAAAGGAGACTAATTACTGAAGCTAAGGTTTGGAAAGAGTCTCACATATAAATCAAAAAATCACTCCGCATAATAATGATATGGAAAAATGGCATTTTTTCTATTTTTAATGATATAATTGTAATTTAATATTTTCTTATTGAATCAAGGCAATAACTTAGTGTGAGTATTTGTAATCTGTCACTTATATAAAACACAAATATATTCATATCACTTATTTCAGAGATTTAAAATACCTCTCATCTTTGACACTAACAAAATTAGTAGAGGCATGGCTGTTTGTCTCATGTTATTTGATTTATTATTAAAGATACTCCACCACTATATCACATACTTAAATTATGACATTGTATTTCAAACATACAGCTACTTGCATAGTCTTCTATATTTTCTATGTAAATGACTGTAGGGCTTTTTTGAGAGCTCTCAACAGGCTTTCTAATGAATTCCTGCCAATCCAAATACTATGATCCTATTGGTGAAGTTGTCTTTCTAGAATTTTACTTGATTATTATTAGGCTTTACAGTATACTAAATACATGTTTTGCTTTTAAAAGTTGGTTTATTAAATCACAAAATAATAAATTCAGTGTAATTAATTTTAAAATGTACTCTCCAATTACAGAGTCTGCTTTGCTATATAGTGTTCAGAAACACTAACCACAGTTATATTTAATTTGTCTAAAACCTAAATGTGCCTCTAATAAAACATATATTAAAAAGACTCCCAGGATTATTTCTCTGTTAAAATAAGTATAATTCAAGCACTGTCTAATAGCCTTCAAAAAATAATGAAACTAAGCATACAATAATAAGTGATTTCCTCAAAAGAAAAACATTTCACAAGAGAACAGCAAGATTATTGATATTTTTTGAGATGGACATTTTCCTAAATGTTCAATTACACTGTCACCTTCTTTTATTTTTCAAAAGTTGTTAAAATGAGAAGATAAATGACTTTATTTTGCATCATCACTGTCCTTTGATGTTTTTAAGATTTATAAAGCAGTGAAAACTACTGATAAATGACAGAAAGGCCATTAAACTGTTAACCAGTACCCCGTGGGAGAGGATGCCTACTAAATTCTTGGCTCTATTTGTAAAGTCTACTCACTGACAAACACATGCCAAAATGCTCTTTTTACAATCAGATCTGCTATCCCTCTTTCTAAGAAAAGTCTGCTTTGGGTTGATTTTCTTATAGGTACAAAAACATTAGCTCATTACTTCATGAAAATCTGAATGATTCTGATGATTCTAGCCTCTTTAAAAACCTATGGAAAGTCAGCAAAGCTTTTTAATTCTCTCTTGACAAGCTTAGATTACTTTGAAATTTATAAAAAAAAATGTTCAAACTATTTTAAGTTCCTTCTTTATCAATATTTACATTTTAAGATGAATGTGAACAAAATGAAAGTTTGTAAAACCATACAGAAAATGATTTAAGGGAATTATGATTTATGAACAGTGATTAAATAAATTGAAGTTAGTCCAGAAGTAAGAATGCTGAGACAAAAGAAAAATGTATTTGAATAGGCAAAGAATTGTTACATGAATACTGATCAGCTGATTTATTAAAGTTAAACCAGCAGTGGTTCTGTCTGGAGATAAAATTGCTGTACACAGGGCTCACTTAGTGTTCATTTCCCTCTCTGTATTTTTTTTTATTTTGTAAAAAGAAACAGCTCTGGTGGCCCTTCCTATGACTAAGACAATGAGCGCACAAAGGATTTATTCGCAGTAATAGACTGAGGTTGTATGTTACATCAAGTACCATAACTTTGGCTGCTGCTGAAGTCCACCTGGCTAAAGTAATGAGTCTCTTCTCTCACAAGCAGAGTTCATCCTGCTGAGAAAGATGCTAAATTAAGTAGTACAGACATTTCATTAGTAGCCTGATCTCTCTTCTCTCTGTTTTGCCTCCATGACACCTTAGTTTCTTTGAGTATCAGCAACAGCTGCTCTGTTTCCAGGCATCACAAACAGACTCTTCCTTAACTTGCTTGTAGAAGACAGTTGATGCCCATGATTCTAAGAAAGCCTTAATGGACAGCAATTTTTCACAATAGTCAGGATTGCACTGATCACCTGCATCTAAATGAGTCAATAGTAAGAAAATACAATATTGAAGATGATTCATTTTTACCATAAGTCACTTCTCCTAAAAGTGGTATATTGGTGAAATTATTAAGGCCACTCCACATAGTTAAAAGGAAGGTTTATTTAGTGGTGTAACTTACAAGTAAAGGGATAGGTAGGTTGCAGGGTCTGGGAAAGGTATCTTGCAGTCCTGCGGTGTTCTCTGGAGACCTCTGCTTGGTCTATCTCCAGCGTCCTGGGTCCAGGCACCAAGAGAGTGCAGCGCATCCAGATCTCGGGTCTTCAGGGTCCTCTCTTGGCCCCGCCTTGTAGGCCTGACAATTACTGAAACCTCAATAAGGGTTGGAACTTCCAGATCAAGGTTGGAATGGCTACCCACTACAGTGGTAGAGTGCTAAAATGCATGCTTTTCTATTAGAAAGGAAGAAGAAACATTGTTGTAGGATATTTTGTTTGTGTCCTGACAAATAAAGCTTCCCTGGAGATCAGAGGACAGAGCTAGTCACTAGTTAACCATAGAGGCTAGGCACGGGTGGCACACACCTTTAATCCCAGCACTTGGGAGGAGGAAGCAGGAGGATCAAGAGTTCAAGTCCATCCTGGGGTACATGAAATTGAACCAGTGTAAAGGAGAAACAGCCAGTTGGTGGTGGCTTATACCTTTAATCCCAGCGTTAGAGAGATGGAGACAGGAATATAAGGCTAGTGAAAACAGGATTCCCTGCCCATTCAGTCTGAGGATTCATAGTGGCAGGATCTCCCCTTTCAGTCTCAGATTTCCTAGAGATGAAAAGTCTTACAGTGGCTGGCTGCTCCACTTCTCTGAAATCCATGCCAGCTTTATTTGTCAGAATACAAACAAAATATCATACAATAAAACATGACTTGGAAAATAATCATATTGCCCAAGAAGTCATTTATTAACAACTACAGGGAAACTGGAAGCTGAACACTGTACTTTCTTTCCTCTGAGTCTGATAGATACTTATAAAGCATGGCCACAGGTAGCATGAGAAAATGAGGGACAGCTGAAAAGGACATAGCAAAGTGTACATAGGTAACATGCAATAATCTTTTAAATAAAAGCCTAATATCCACGTCTTTCCTATCTGCAGGGACAGCTGGCACTAATCCCCTAAGTGTGAAGGAAAAGGTGTATTTGATTCTGATTCTTTGTTGAGTCTTCATGTGGCTGGATATCAGGGTAACTGTGCCCTGTAAAAAAGATTGAGCTAAGTCCCTTCTGTTTCTATTTTCTGGAATAATTTGAGGGGTATTGGCATTAACACTGCTTATTCTGCTTCAAAAGTCTGTTAGAAATCTGCTCTGAAACCATCTCTCCCTGGGCTTATTTTTGGCTGGGAGACTTTTAATTATTACTTCTATTTCACTGGATTATATAAGTCTGTTTAAATTGCTTATCTGGTCTTGTTTTAACCTTAGTATGTGGTGTTGAGAAAATTATTTATTTCTTTTATATCTTCCAACTTTGTGGAGTACAGACTTTTAAAGTATGTCCTTATGTTCTCTGGATTTCCCTGGTGTCTGTTGTGATGTCTCCCTCCAACAGAACCACACTTATTCCCACAAGGCCAAACTTCCTAACAGCGCCACTCACTTTGAGCTTATGGGGGTCAATTACAGTCAAACTACCACAAAGTTTATATTCTCAGATAACAATAAAGTGGCTATTCCAACTTGTTCTGTAGATCCATTTGATTTAAATATCTATTTTCATTCTCTTACCCTGAGTTGGTATCTATCCTTGATGTTAAGGTGTGTTTAAAGTAGATAGCAGGAGAAAGAATCATTGTTTTTACAAGCATTCTGCTAGCCTGTGTCTTTTTATTGGGGAATGAAGAACAGTTATATTGAAAGATATCCATGAGTAGTGTTTTTTTTTTTTTGTTGATTCTTGTTATTTTATTGTTGTTTGGTGGTGGTGGTGGTGATGATGGTGGTGGTGGTGGTGTGGGGGCAGTGTTTCCCCCTCTTTGAATCTGAGATCTGGGATTACTTATTCCTTGTGTTTTCTTTTGTGTAGTTAATCTCTTTTGGTTGCAGTTTTCATCCTAGCTTTTCTGTAAGCCTGGATGTACAGACAGATATTCCTTAAATTTGTTTTTGTCCTGGAATGTCTTATTTTATCCATTTGTTGTGATGGAAAGTTTTTCTGCTTATAGTAATCTAGCCTGGCACTTCTGGTCTCTTAGAATATACAGAATGCTTGACTTTTAGAGTCTCAATTGAGAAGTCAGGTGCAATTTTCAGTGTTCTGCCTATATATGTTAATAGTCATTCCCCAGTGATTGTGCATGCTCTGGGGGGACAGCCATTTCTGCCCAGTCATTTCCAGTTCATATGTCCTATGTAAACCTGTGTGCTACGTGGTGTCATAATTCGCATGCAGAGTGACCATGAAATGTATGAGCATGCGTAGAGTAGCCATGTGGACCCGAGTGCGGACCCAAGTTCGCATGTGCAGGTTAGCCCTTAGAAGACTGCCCTGTACCCTATGTTTTTACAGGTTTTCCACAGGCCTGAGCACATCTTTTGTTCCTTTTTCTTTTGATAAAACTCTTTTTAGCAGGTTTGCTGTGTTTGAGTCTTTTCTTTGCAGGATAAGTGCACTGCAAAAACCAACATATGTTACTTGGTCTCCCCCCCCCCCCTTTGAGCTTTTAATATTCTTGCTTTCTTCTGTATGTTTACTGTCTTCATTTTATGTGCCAAGGAGATTTTCTTCTCAGATATAGTCTATGTGGTATTCTCTATATTTGTAGCTTTGTAGGCATCTCCTTCTTTAGGTTTGGAAATTTTCTTCAGTGATTTTATTGAAAATATTTTCTGTGTCTTTGATCACTGACACTTCTTGTACCCTATTATTCCAAGATTTCATTTTTTTAAGTGTCCCTGTTTTCCTGGATGTTCTACAACTGTATTATTTTAGATTTAACCTTTTCTTTGTCTAAGAAATCTAATTTTTTTCTGTCATGTCTTTCATTCTTAAACTTATCTCTCTTTTCTCTTGTATTCTTTTGTGGTACCTTGCCTCTGAGGCTCTTGTTTGAATTTCTAATTTTTTCATTTCTAGTTTTCCCTCAGTTTGGGTTTTCTTTATTGATTCTATTTCTACTTTCAGGTCTTAAACTGTTTTATTCATTTAAAAATATGGAATGACTCTCAAATTTGCCTATAATCCTTAATCAGATACCAAGTTAATCTTCTCTGTATAATTTTAATTTTAGTATATGTGCTTCTGAAGCAAGCAGTATGTGTATTTTTATATATGCAGAAATTATTTTATTTTTAATTTCTTTTTATAACTTCCAGGGTTCAGGTCACTATTTCTCTTCTGGTAGTAGGATGGATGGCTTCCCTAAATAATAATTGTCTCTGTCTCATAAATACCTACATATCATAGGCAATAATACATCAAATAGTTCACATTTTAAGTCTCTTACATTCATTTTTACAATATTTCTCTTCTGATTAATCCTGACTGTCTCTATCAAATAATCTTTATCAAGATTAAGAGTCTAAGATAATGCTGCTCCTCCAGTAATACAGAATAATTTACCTATATTAAAGTTTATATTCTATTTATATTTGAACCATATCTTTGCCATAGTATATTCTTCAGTATATTCTTAATCCTAAAATATCTACATGTTGTTTACTTATTCACTGAACAAAAGTTCAATGAAAATATCACCAAGCAATTTTATTTTTAGATAAACAAAGGCTCATTTGATATCACTTGTCAAAAGACAGTTATCACATAGTCCCCCAAACTTCACTCAGAGAAAAATTAGATACTGCACATTAGTTTCTTTTTCCCAGCCTTGAATGACAGTTTTATGATGTGACTTGGCTATAGTGAATAAGCTGTGGTTTACCACAATATCACTGGATTCCATGTCTCACTTTTTCTTGGCTTCATAATCTCTAAGTCTGACAACTGCTGATCATATTCCCAGCGTAATAAAGACTGGCATTTTACCAAAGTTCAAAGAGTTTAAAAAGCGCTATGTATAAATGTAGAATATTGAAACATATTAAATTTTAAAATCATAACATTTCAAATTTTGCATGAAATGTTGGTCTGGATTTATAAATCACACAAAGTCATATTTAAGTAATGAGTAGAAGGAGAAATGTAAAATTGTGTGGCATGGATGTAGGAAATAATACCCATTATCTTATTAGACTTAATGTCTAGTAACCTAATTGTCATTATCAAATATATTTGTTATTTAGTGAAGTTTTATTGATTGTCCATTATGAGTAATTAAATTTTAGACATTTAATTTACAAAAAAGGAAGCAAGTATTAAAAGTATTATGAATGCTAATTTTAAAACACGCAAGTAAATCCTACAATCCATTTTCTACATTAAACATTTTGGTAGCAATCAACTATGCTATACAACCAAATGAAGAAGAATGTGGTTCACAGTAACTCATTTCACATGGTATTATCAAGTATACATCCACTAAGTATAAAATTATTCTGTGTTTGTACAAGTCTACATGTGATATATGTATATATCAAACATGAACTACAATTAAATGTGAATTGATCCTAAATTCAGAATTTATAAATGATTATGTTAAATGTTTTTATAAATGAAGGCTTTTCTGTCCTGCTTTGTCTCATAGCCACTTTTAAAATAATCACTCAGAGACTTAATATTAATTACAAACTGTTTGGCCTGTTGTTCAGGCTTATTATTGACTAGTTCTTATAACTTAAGTTAATCCATTTCTATTAATCTGTATTTTGCCACATGGCTTTGTGGAATTACCTGTTTTCTAATACATCGTGCTCCTCTGGTGGCTGGCTCACATCTCCTCCTGGCTCCACCCTTCTTCTCCCTGTATCTCTGCTCGGATTTCCTACCTGGCTCTATCCTGCCTTGCTATAGGCCAAAGCAGCTTCTTTATTAACCAATGGGGATAAAACACATTCACAGCATACAGAAAGATCATTCCATAGCAGTTTTTATTTTCAATTTTTAAGTTTTTTGATTTTCTTTTTTTTATATGCCAGTCTTTATTATGCTTTTACCAGCATATAGTAATGATACATATATTTTATTATCATTTTTCCATGCACATACATATGCATATATATATATATACATATACACATACACACACATATATATACATATATGTGTGTATATATATGTATATATATATATATCATATTTGAAAAGGTTTTCTTGCACAGGGCTATTTTGACAATCAGGCACCAAGGAATACCTCAAAGTCACACCACACAACAAACCTCACACACAGATTTGTTGGAGAGAGACACAGAGTGACAGTTACTTCTGAATAAAAAGAGAGACAGCATAGGGAAGGCTGGGCTAAAGGTGAGTGAAAAAGTGTAGGAGAGCAGAAAGTATTATTTGACCATTATGCTGTATGATTTCCAAGTCTCAAGAGCCTGTTGATGTGTTTTTCCTTCAGGGCTTTCAATCAAGTCAGGGAAGAGTATTCTTTCCATGGCCCCTTTCCCCTACATTCCTCCTATTTTTGTTTACTCTTGATAACTAATCAGGGGTCAGAAAAGAGGGTGATAGATCATTGAACTACTTCCTGTTGTGTGGGATCATTGATATCCATAGGGCAAGCTGACAGTTATATCAGGGTGTAATTTGGGGGTCATGAGCCTTTGATCCAACATTTGCCATGAAGTGGTAAACATTTACAGGTGGCACCCCAGAGGGTTGGACAACCCAGGAACATTTGGGGGCAGGATTTGTGACCCAAATTGGGCCAAAGCAGATAGAGAAGTGAGCAGAGAAGGGGCAGGGATGTGGTCCAGACTATCCCACAAGCAAAAGGGTAGCAAAACACGTCAAGCTAATAATCCTGTAATAGCAACTGATTAAAGGTCTGAATATAAATCTTTTGAATCTGCTATTGAAGAAATCGAGACAGAAAGTTTATAAGACAGGGTGTAATTAATAGAATTAGGAAAAAGAGGAGAAAGGGGATTAGGATAGCCAGTATCCAATTCCAAACTGGACTGTCAACAATTCCTAGGCCAGAGGCATTAAGCTGACAAATGAATGATTCAGGTCCTACCCCTTCTCACAGTACTGGCCATAACCACTGGCATCCCCACTGGACTGAAACAGTGGTACCAAGCACATACCTATCTACTATCAGTTTTTCTCTTAGTTCATCCAAGACCTCCAATGGGTGGCTCAGACTGTCCTCCCCCTCCAGGGCCAAATAGATTTGCTGGATACCATGGTGCTACAAAAATTGGCAAGTATTAGATCTACTCATAGCAGAGAGGGGCAATCTTCCAGCCTTCCTCAGGGAGGATTGTTTTTTCTATGTTAGCCAACCTGGTATAGTAAAAGACAAGATCAGACAACTTCAGACAGAACTCTAAAACATAATGCCAATATGGGGTAGGCTTATTAGTAGTTAGTAGTGAGGGAATTATCTGGGTTAGGCTTCATAGTTAGAGGGAGCTGTGTGGGAGAACAGGAAGAAGAGAGAGAAGGTTTGGAGCAGAGATAGGAGAAAGCTTGGACGTAGGGAATCTCTTTCCATTTTCCCAATTGCTTGCAGCAGTTGTAAAGGTCACAAATAATATTGGGATCGAGGGTGCCATTAGGCAGCCATTTGATGGGTTATCTAAGGGATATTGAGACCAAATTTGTTTGCAAAAGAAAATAAGTTTGTGCCATTCATGTACGGTGCCAGGTGTAGAGGCTTGACGTTTTCCAAGAGGCATGCCAAGGTGGAATGAAAGGGTATGGATATCACTGTTCCCATGGAAGTGGGGAGGTTTCTTAGCAGCCTGTAGTCAAGGGCATCCCCAGAATTCAGGGAGGACTAAATGCCACCAAGCTATTTAGTGGGTCATCACTGTATTCAAGGGTGTCAGGGATAATAGCCCAAGGAGATTTGGAGCCTGATACCAGGGTTTTTGAACAAGGCCCAAAGGCTTGCTAGAAGGCAATAAAAAACTGAGCTCAGGAATGAGGTCTCATCCATAGAAAAGGGATGGGGAATAGGGTTGCATGGTATCATAAGAGCATGAGGGCAGAGAGGAGCTGAAGGATTACAGTCAGATATGAGGCAGATGTGAAAAAGAGAAAGGGAGCAGGAAAGGGTAAAAACAGCCCAGTCAGGCCTGCAGAAGCTGCAGAAGTGCAGCTTCCAGTGTAGGGTGGCTGGATAGGGTGGGTGAAGAGGGTGATCTATAGCCTTAAATGGCCATGGCTATGGGTACTTCAACCTCCAAGAGTACCAGAAGGGTCCCAGATGCCCAACTGTCACTTCTATAGACTCAGGGAAGTGTTTACACCAACTAAAGGAGAAATTTGCTGAATTTCCACTGGTGGATAGAGTCTGTTGTGGGTGGAACAGAGATGAGGATTAGGGTCTTGGCATGACTCAGATCCTGAGAGGAAACACAGGCTCCAGGAGAGCCTTTCTGAGTCATGACATTCATGAAAGTTTTTTCTGGCACAAGGGTATCTTGGCAATGAGAGCCAAGGAATAACATAAAGTCACAGCACACAACAAACCTCACACAGAAGATTAATTGGGGAGAAACAGAGTGTTGGCTGCCTCTGAACAGTAAAAGATACAACAGAGGGCTGGGAGAAAGCGGGGGAGGGCTTTTATAGGGTTCAAGGAGCATGTGCAGTGAGTTGATGGAAAAGTACAGAGCATCGGGAAGTATTGTTTGGCTGTTAATGCTGAGTCACTGGTCAGAAATTTCCAAGTCTTGGGATCTCCAGGTCAAGCCAGGGCCAGGGTATTTTTCCCTTGACCTTGATCTTGGGTAAAGTCAGTGGCAAGTTCTTCTTTCCCTGAACATGTTTCCCTACCATATTCACCCATCATTACTCTCTTGGTCCATCCCACAGTTTATTACTTCATGTGTACGGGTGTTTTGTCTGTATGTATATCTACATTATATGCATGCCGTGTGCTTATGGGAGTCAGAAAAGACTGTCAGATCCCTTGAAAATAGAGTTACAGATAGCTGTGAGCTGCCATGTGGGTGCTGGAAATCAAGCCCAGGTCCTCACAAAGAGCAGACAATGCTCTTAACTTCCAACTAATTTCTCCAACCTCAATTATCTTATTAATAAAAAGATATTGTATTTTGTTTTTAGTTACATGTTTGTGTGTGTGTACTCAGTGTATGCATTTGTGTATGTGAATACATTGTCTGTGGAGGCAGAAGAAGCTGTCAGATTCCCTGGTCCTATTGAGAACTGAACTTCCATCCTTTGGAATAGCAGCTTGTGTTCTTTACAGCTGAATAATCTTTTTAGTCCTTGTATCTTAATTTCTATGAAGTAAAACTATAGCTTTAAAAATGCCATTCATGATTTCTTTAAGATATCTGACTTTCAGTAAATTCATACTCTCCTGGGGAAAATAATATTTTCAAGTTGTTTTTACAACAGTATGAGCTAGGTTTCAGATTAAAAATAAAATGCATTTTCGTGTGTGTTAAGCATGTGTATGTGTGTTTATATGTGCATGAGTGTGGGGTTATCTATATAGGTCTCATGAGGATATGCAACTCTCTAGAGCTTGATTTACAGGTGCTTGTAAGCTGCCTGATGTAGGTGGCCAGATCAAACTCAACTCTTTTCTAAGAGCAGCTAGTGAAGTCATCATTGGGGTAACTCTTATCATGTCATTCTTAGTTCTTTGAAACTGTGGTGTGGGAGAAATGAAGAGGAGTTTGAAACTGTGGGCTAGAGAAGCAGAAGGTTCTATAATATTGGCTTGGTAGGCAAGTTTGCTGAGTTTGAAGACAGGATGCAAGTGATGCCAAGTTGATTAAGAAAGGTAGCTGAACACGAAGCAGAGAGAAGAACGCTGTAATGTTCTCTGCTTTAGTTCCAGATTCCTTGTTTTTGATTTAGTTCCTCTGTAATTGGATGTTTCCTATCCTAACAGCTTATTCCCAAATATCTGGCAGCCACTTCCCAAATTACCACACAGAGGCTTATATTAATTGTAAAGGCTTGGTCAATAGCTCAGGCTTACTACTAACTAGCTCTTACACTTAAATTAACCCATAATTCTTATATATGTTTAGGCACATGATTTGGTTCATTTTTTTTCAGTATGGCATTCTCATTTTGTTTCTCTGTGCTTTCTGGCAACTCTCTGACTCCACCCTTCTTCTTCCCAGAATTCTCCTAGTCTGGCTCTCACTCTCAATCTCTTCCTGCCCAGCTATCAGCCAATCAACTTTTTATTAGCAAATGAGAGTAATACATATTCATAGTGTAGGAAAGGATTGTTCCACAGCATTCCTGTCCTGACTTTTTTCATTGATGGACTATGATATAAAAGTATAATCCCAAATAAGCCCTTTTCTTCTTAAGTTTTATTTGTCACTGCTTTATGCCTGCATCAAAGAAGCAAACTACATTATTAGAAATTGGTTCCAAGAGTGCGGAATGAGCATGATGAACCTGAATGTATCCTTTTCTAAAAAGATTATGGAAGTGTTTGGAACTTTGGGCTGCATTGTTGTAGTTTGAATGAGAAATTACCCCTAATGTCTCAGGCATTTAAACACTTAGTACTCAATGGGTGATGGTGCTTGGGAGGTTTGAGTAGTTCAGCCTTATTGGAGGAAGTATGTCCATGGGGATGGGATTTGGAAGCTAAAACGTTCACTCAGCTTTCTGCTCCAGCTGCCATGCCTGTTGTCTGCTGTCATGCTGTCAAGGCTATTATGCCCCCCAACCCTCAATGCGTTCTTCTGTAATTTGCCTCAGTCAAACTGTTTTTATCTCAGCAAGAGAAAAGTAATTAATACAAGCTGAAAAGTTACTGCTTGCTCAGAGCATCAAGGCTGCTCCATGGTAGCTTAGAAGAAAAGTATGCTGAAAGACATGCAGATGCAAAGGCCTAGCTTGTGGAATTTCAGCGGTAAGATTGAGAGTCTTTCAAAAACTCTATTGGGGGCCATTCATGCAATATATTTGAATTAATGGTCTGTGGAAGTGAAACTTTCTATGTTTTATAGGAACAATTGATGCTGGTTAACTGGGCCTGAAAAAGTAGCTATGATAAATAATCACTGAGGAAAAATTGCCTAGGAAATATGTCCTCAGGTCAACACAAAGAAGCTTCAGTAAGAGATGGCCAAGGCTACATCTCAAGCTGTTATGTGAACTTGAAAATATGTAAGGGAGCCCAAGTGGTATTGGTTTTAAAGGTATTTGAGAGGATTATGGAGATCTGCTGAAGGCTGGCACCATGTGGCAAGGTTGGAGTTCCCAGGAAAGTCCAGGAAGAGGCAGTTGTTGAGGGGGAAGCCTCAGATATAGTGAATACTCCAGGATGAAAGTGGACACAGAGAGAAACTGAGGCAAGACTCCATGTTGCATGGTCAGCATCCCTGAAGGTCAGCTAGGAGAGGGCATTAGTGAAGGCATAGCATCAGTAGCAGTAGAGTTCTTGCAGTGTTATAATTGGTCATCATGGGATTGAGAAGGCCAGGCAAATACCATGACAGTCTCCTAATAAGTCAGTTACAAACTAGGCCTCAGTTCCTGCCTCTTCAAACTGAACAGGCAGTTTTTGAGGAAGCCCCAAACAAAGGACAATCAATCTACATCAATCTACATAATGCTCCCAGCTGCTGGGGAATGGAAGAAGGGGAATGGGGGGGGGGGTAGGGGGGCGGGAGCTGCAAGTATCAGGCCTGGCCTGAGCCAGTCCCCACACAGCAGCTCAAGGTAATAACCAAATAAGGACAAACCCTGAGATTTGTCCAGGCCTGCCCCTGAATGGAAAAATGGTAACCTTAACCAGGCCCAGACCATTAGAACTTACTAATATGCTTGCCACTCACATAAGCCAATCATATCTGAGATGACCTAAGTGTCCCTGCATCTCCATTTAGCTGTACCTAAAAGGAGCCTGCAAGGCTGTTTCCAGGTAGCCATTTTGTCTTGGTGTTGGATGTGCATCCCCAGCATGCTGGTAGCTTTATTCTTGAGATAATAAAACCTCTTACTGATTGGTGGCCTTTTGTGGGACTTTTCGAGGACCCTAACAGGGATGACCACTGAGACAGTGGTAGACATGGAGTTTAGGCACCCTGTGCTTACTAGACAAGCTGTATGTGTTGCAGATGCCAGAGCCAAAGCAGAGTTTATCAGATCCTCAGAGCCCAGAAGATTGTGATGAAGTGTAGGATGTCAGATGCTGGGCTTTTTACCCTGTTGGGTTTTAGTTTTGCTTTGATGTAATTGTATTGCATCCTTCTTCTCCCCTCTTGGAATAAAAAGGTATACTGTTTGCGTTTGATTTTTCAGCAATACACAGTTAAGAGAGTTTGAACTTTTAAAATTTGAAAAAATGTAAATACTTCGGTCAATGTTTTATCACTGCAACAGTGAAGTAAACCAGAACAGCCTTGAATCAACAGCCAAAGTCAGAGGATGACTTTCCCCAGCATTCTGTGTAGATAATGGCCTAGATTGCTATATGCAGTGGATGTCTGGCACCTTTTCACTCTATGGGTTCCATAATATATAGGCAGGTACCTCTTAGATTCCTCATGGCACAGAGAGAAGTTGGCACATTCTAATGTTTCCTTTTTCCTTAAAGCTTATGAATTGAAGGTAATAGCATTAAAAATAGTTTGCAGGAGGGCTAGGACCATGCCTCGGTCTTAAAAAATACTTGTTACTCTTGAAGTGGAACCAGGTTCAATTGCAGCATTCACATGGTGGCTCTGCTCCCAACTGTCTGTAACTCCAGTTCCCATGGAATCCAATTATCTTTTTTTTTTGCCTCCACTGGCACCAGAAACATATGCAATGTACAGATAGATACACATGTAGAGAAAATACCCATACACTTAAGACAACAGTAATAATATTTTTAATTTTTTTAAAAAATAAGGGTGCCTATAGGGAAGGAGATTTCACTTGTCAGTCAATGTTGGGAAATGACAGTCACTTCTGTAAGATTTAGTGGCTAAGCACAGCTAAGGTATAAATACCAAATAAAAAATAAAAGAAGACCTTTCCCCCTAATATTTTTAGTCTAACATTTGACTTATAGTCTCATTGCTGACATTATTAATATGTGTTTTTTGAATTGTTTGATATTTATTTTGTGACTACTCTTCCCAAGATGTGATTTGACAGTATATTACTCTCTAATAACTATAATTTTTTTAAAAAAATAAACTCTTACCAAGTCTATACTCATGTTTCTTTGTCTATGTGTCTATAACATATGTAGAAGAACTTCCTTTATTTTCTTTGTTCAACCATAGATAATTATAGAAAAAAAAGGTTCACAATAAAGGGAGAAAAATATGGAATTAAGTCAACATAATTAGAACATGGGTTTTTGATACAGGGTTTCTTATATGGGCTATGTCCACCATTGGAAATCAATTCTGTTATTAACAGGACTTCACATTTATTATCCTTCCTTCATGTTTTTTAATTCTGTATTCCTGTCTCACATCATCTAATATTTTTTGGAATCTAGACATTCATGCATCAATAGTTTTTATAAAACATCTCATAAAATCACCCAAATTGAGAACACTACATAATTCGTGTTGTAGAATTACACTTATGTTCTTTCTATGTTAAAGGTATATTTTAATCATCTCTACATAACTTTTAATATCCACAATAAAACTTAGTAAGAAGTATGATTACTTTTAAAGGAACTTTGACATAGGGAAGCATTTCCCCAAGGAGAAAGCATTTGAATTCCGTGTTAATTTTAACACTGTATTGGAATAGTCTATGTACTCTAGCTAGTGTAATGTTAATGATGAGATTTTTATCCTTACCAATAGCATGTGCATGAGTACTATGCATTGCAATATTATGGTGATATTTTTTGCTGAAATGTGATTTTATTTGTATGTTAATAAAGTTGCTTGGAGATCAGAAGTCACAGCGAGCCATAAGCGGGAGTTGCCCGGCGGTGGTGGCGCACGCCTTTAATCCCAGCACTCGGGAGGCAGAGCCAGGCAGATCTCTGTGAGTTCGAGGCCAGCCTGGGCTACCAAGTGAGTTCCAGGTAAGGCGCAAAGCTACACAGAGAAACCCTGTCTCAAAAAACAAAACAAAACAAAACAAAACAAAACAAAAAAACCATAAGCGGGAGTCAGGTGGTGGTAGCACATGCCCTTAATCCAATCACATTGCAGGCAGAGTCTCTGTGGTCAAGGACACATCCAAAGCAAGGTGACCTGAACTTTTAATCCCAGTACCAACCATAGAGACCTGGAGGTCTGTATAGAACAGGCAGTGACGAGGAAGTCATGTGGTTGGGTTTAGAACCAATGAGAAGGCAGAACAGAAAGTCAATAAAAAGATAGGACACAGGAAGAAGGTCTCTCCCACAGGGGATGGATGGCAGTGAATGGTAAGATAACATGGTCTTAGCTCTTGGCTACTGCTCTGATCTCTGGGCTTTTAACTCTGCATTTGGCTCTGTGTTTCTTATTTAGTAAGACCGTTTAGAATTTCATCTACACAATATTAATTTTAATTCTTCTGAGATGTTTGAATTATAAAATACCCCATAATATTATGAAAAAAACTGAAAAAATATATAAGAAACAAATTTTATATTTTGCAGACATTAGACCATACTTGATCTGTCTGCCTATTTTAAAATTTATGTAAATTTTGCGTTCAAGTGATTCAGTATGACTGAGAATTTTAAGAAATAATTATTGCCATGACTATGGCCATCCTGTGAGAAAGAGAAAATGGAAAGCATGTGGGAAAGATCTTGCTTTGTAGTAAATCACTTTGTATACAGCTGGCTATACACTTTCTTTTCTCAGCCTGATGAAGTATCATATTTCTATCCAAGCAGCATTTTTATTTTAAGCATGTATACTTCCCCCAAGGAATACTGTTTATATTGCTATCTAGTGTCTGGTTATTACAGTTGTTTTGAATTCTGACAGAAAATCCTGACCTCTGAAACCCTTTTTATTAAAGATGCTTTGAAACTGTTTCTTTCCATTATATTAAATTAGGATTTTCCTTCTTCAAATATCATAATGCCATGTATGCCTAGCAGTAAAGATTCTATTCTCTGCTCAAAGGATTCATAACTTCAAACAAATCCTAGACCAAAACAACAGGAAATTTAGTGTCAAGGGCACAGCATAGAAGCCTAAGAGAGGAGAATTCATTAAAGTTCTTTGCTGCCTTTTTCTAGCCAACCTAGGAATCACCGAGGCTCTCATGGGACACAGTTGTTCTATTTGTTCATCCAATAATTTAATTTGCTTTTCATGAAACAGAAATGGACAGGACTGAAAGGCTAAATGATATTTTTACTTTAGATTCCAAAACAAACATTGAATTAAATAACTTATTTGCTTCAAATCATAAATTTAATAATGTCACTTCTGTCTTTAAAACATGTGGATAGGCTCCTTATGTTCTCAATAGAAAAATCCTTCCAAAGCTGACAAACTCTACTGTTCATATTTATTTTTTAAGTTTTATTTTTTCAGATATAATTTAATGAAATCATTTCCCCCTTCCCTTTCCTCTTTCTGAACTCTTCCATGTACCCTTATCAACTTGCTCTTGTAACATAATGTGAATCTTAAAAGGTCTTATTAATAAAAACAAACCGGGAGCCAGGTATTGGGGTGAACACTGAAAGATCAGAGAAATAGAACAAGCCACATCCAACCTCACCTTGCCAATTCCTCAGCTGATCCTGTTTCCTCAAACTGGAAGCCTCTGAGTCCTCATCTGAATGGATCTCAGATGAACTGCTGCTAAAAGCTAAAAGCTTAAAAAGCCTAAAAACCTCTAGTTCATGGTCCTCATGCCTCATATATCTTTCTGCTTCCTGCAATTACATCCTGGGATTAAAAGCATGTGTCTCTCCCAACCAAGACATGAGATCCCAAATGCTGGGATTAAAGGTGTGTGCCACCACACTTTGCTCTGTTCCTAGTGTGGCCTTGAACTCATAGAGATCCAAGGATCTCTGCCTCCCAAGTGATAGGATTAAAGGTATGTGTGCCACCATTTTCTGGTCTCTATGTCTAATCTAATGGCTCTTCTGTTCTCTGACCCTCAGATAAGTTTATTAGGATACACAATATATCAACCACATGCTTTTTTCAAATTTATGGTTTCTATTTTTAATTTGTGTATGTGATCCTAATACATTCTAAAGTATTGACTTTATCTCCACAGGTAAGTGTAGTATCCACTCCACATCATCGAAACTTCTGTTTGTAGTAGACAACTACCACCAATCAAACTGGAGAGTTTTAGAGCCCAGTCCTAACTGCTATCTATATGTTCAACATAGTTTCTGCACTAAAGACTCAGGGATCATTGTAGACGAGAAGGTGGAAAAGATTGTAAGAGCCAGAGGAACAGGGAGTTTGCTGTGAAATGATATCTCTTAGAAATGTCAGAAGCTACACCCATGAAGTTTCATCTGTATGGCCTCCTAAAAAAGGATCTGAACAAGGATAACACCAGTAGACATACTAATGAATAAGTTGAGGCTCAAGGGACCTCAACCTTAGACAAAGAACTACAAACAACTAATTTATTCTGTAAGCAGGAGAAAGTCTCCATATTTTTATTCTTTTATCTATGCTCTGTAGTAATTCTTTCTTATTCTAGGTTTTTGTACATTCTGTTTTTTTTTACAAGAATTTTTTTTATAGTTTTTCAAGTAAATTTGAGTTGATCTATTTTCAACTTCGGCTTTCATTTTAATCGTGGTTTAGATTATAATTCTTGTTACTATGAAACTATGCTTAACATTTTGAAAATGTATCTTCAGAATGCACACTTCAATTTGTTTTATACAGATTCATAGAAGTAATTGTTGGTCAACTATTTATTTCCCTAAATAGTATGTAAACAACTTCAGAAGAGATGTCATATCCTTTTATATTTTTCTTCATCTTTTACTTCTGGATAATGCTCAAATGTGACATGCTTATGTGGCAAAGTCCAGGTTCAAATGAGGATCATAGTTGATCTATTATTATCAAATCAAATTCATGTCTGAACTCCCAATGTCCCATGGCCCATGAACTCTGTAAGCAATCAAAAAGGGCAGCAAAAGAGAAGCAAGGTGAAAAGAGGAGGTGTATGAGAATCTTCACAGAAAATAAAACTTGATTTTATATGTATTATACTCACAAACAGTAAATAACTATTTTCACCATTTTATGATGTCAAAATGCCCTGAAAATGATTCATTGAATAAACTTACAAAGTGTAATTTAAAGAGCATGATAGCATTATGCGGACTGAACAGGTTATATTTAGACTATAAATATATTTACACATACACATGTAATAAGAATTAGTGAAAAAAAGAGGCTATGAATTTGAAAGAGAGTGCAGATATATAGAAGAGTTAGAGGTAGAAAAGGGAAGGGAGAACTGTTTTAGTTAAATTATAATCTTAAAAATTAAAAAAAAAAAGAACATTCTCTTGTATGTGAGTTGTTGGTTACTGTGGTGGTTTGAAAGAAAATGGCCCTCACGGGCACTATTAGGAAGCATGACCTTGTTGGAGTGGGTGTGGCCTTGTTGGAGGAAGTGGTTACTGGATGCAGACTTTGAGGTCTCGGATGTTCAAGCCACACTCAGGGTTTCATTCACTTCTGCAACCTGTGGATCAAGATGAAGAATTCTCAGTTCCTTCTCTGGGCTCCATGTCTGCTTGAATGCCACAATGCTTTCCACCAGGAAAACAATGGACTAAAACTCTAAACTGTAAGTTAGCCCCGGTTAAATGTTTTCCTTTATAAGAGTTGCTGTGGTCATAGTGTCTCCTTACAACAATAAAATCCTAAGACAGAAGTTGGTACCAGGGACTGGGGTATTGCTGTGATAGGCCTGACCATGTTTTTGTTTGGAGGAATGTGGACTTTGGGGTTTTGGGTTAGGAAAGGAACATAATGCTTTAATTATGGCTTAATGGGCCTTATTAGTAGGAACATAGAAGACAGTGGTGCTGAGGGTGATTTGAACTGTGGGAACCTGATTCAAGAAGGTTCAGAAGAGGAGAATTTTAATATGTGGCCTAGAGATCATTCTTGTGAAAATGTGGTGAAGAACGTGGCTGCTGTTTGTCCTTGGCCAAAAAGTCTGCCTGGAGATAGATAGATTGAAGAGTTTTGTAGTGATGACTTTGGCAAAGGAGATTTCAAAATGGCCTGTATTGACTCTGTGCTTGTTTTTATGGCTTTTATGAGTATCTATGATGAAAAAGAGCAAGTTGAGCAAGGAAAACTGTACAGCTCAAGGAAAAAGGGGGCACTAGGAAGTGGAATGGGACTTAATCACTCTTCAAGGTGATAACTAGATTAAAGAAAAGCCTCATGTTAGATGAAATAAAGGGAGTGGCGACCTCATGGCAAGACCCCACCCAGCTAAATTTCCAACTTGTGAAAAGGAATTAAAGAAAAGCTTAGGGCTGGTTGCAGTGGTGCATGCCTTTAATCTCAGTACTCTAGAGGCAGAGGCAGGTGGAACTCTAAGTTTGAGAACATCCTGGTTTACAGATCGAGTTTCAGGATAGCCCATCTTGGGCAGTGAAGGAAACCCTCAAAAACAGAATGCTGGTGAAGATGTAGTTAAACAAGGGGGCCATGTTTCAGCTTCAGTAAGGAGCAGAACTTGGCAGCTTTGGCCACCTGTTTCTGGCTTTAGGGTCAATGAACGAAGAAAGGAGTCATGGAATTTTCCTCCACAACTTAGGAAAGCCACTAAGGCTGGCATATGTTAGGGGTGTTCCTGTATGGAGGCATAGAGAGGACATTGTGTGAAGTTGTGAAGGTGAAGTCTGGTTTGCCTTGGAGACTCCAAAATGTTGGAGATGCTAGAGCTGTGGGATACCTGCCAAGGAAAGCTGCCAACAGGAAGTGGAACCAGCCCAAGAGAAAGAAATGTGTTACAGTCAAGAAAGCAGAAAGGAGTTCTGAAGAGTGTGTTGACATTATACATAGAGATGTGGAGTTTGGAGTTTGCACAGCTGGTTTCTTTGGTTCAGTATTTCCTTACTTGTCAGGGACTATGGGGGTCCACCCCCTTGATAGTCCCCTCCCAGGGTCCAGGAAGAATTTACAACCAGCTGATAATTTAATCTTTGATGAAATGAAATGAATCTATGTACATAGAAATCTTTGTTCCCATACACTTTATTCTTCTGATTTAGTACTCTTCTACACAGCTTCTATTCTGCTCTCATTCCTAGCTCCTTTCTTGCCTGATTCTCTCTACATATTTCTGCTGTTCCCTCTAAGACTATATTAATTCCTTCATCTTAGTTCTGTCCCATCTAGGTTCTTATCCATCTAGTTCTTTCTCATCTTAGCTTTTCTCTCACCTCCTTCTTTCTCATCTTGTTCGTCCTCATCTTGTTCTTCCCCATCTCATTTATCTAGTACTCTCTTCTCACCCTTCAATCTAGTTCCTCTCCAATTCTTCCTCCTCAAATTCTCTAGGGTATTCAGTTATAAACCCAAGCAATAGCAATCCTTCCTCTCCAGCCGGGTCACCAGACTTGAATTCCGACAGTATCATAAAGGCAGGTAAGAATTATATTCAGGCAGTGACCTTTTACAACCTGAAACTGGAGTGGTTAAAGGAGGTCAATTGAGAGCTAATGATCAGTTAGTATACCAAGAAGGGGATCTATGTGCTCAGTCAGGAGGGTCTCAATTGCACAAGAAATAAAGCTATCCACCTGACCTAGGGAACAGGTGTCATTTCTACAGGGGTATTACCCTAGTTCAGAAGATCATTTGGCCTTGGATGCTTGATAGGTATTTTAGATAAATACACTGTTAGGAGTTCTTGGAAGCATGCATAGTATTTCAAGAAAATCACTGTAGGAACCAGTTAATATATATACACAAGCTAAAATATCACCAAGACTTCTTAAGCCACGGCTTGACCTTCAGAAAAGTCCTTGACCTTTCCAAGGAGTAGCTTTTGTGATAGTAGCTGAATCCTATTACATTTTCCTGTGGCTTGCAGCACTTACTATGCTCCCTTTCCTCGCTTTTGGAATGGAAATGTATATCCTGTGCCATTGTATGTTGGAAGTTTTGATTTTATAAGGGATTACATATAAGAGATTTCATGAGTCTCATAAGAGTCTGAATGACTTTTAAATACTGTTGAGACTGTTAACGTCTATGGGGACTTTTGAAGTTGGACTTAATTCATTTCTGCATTATGATATGGCTACACACCTATGGGGGGTCACAGAGCCGAATGTGGTAGTTTGAAAGAAAACGGCCCCCCACAGACACATAGATTGGCACTATTAGAAAGTATGGCCTAGTTGGAGTAGGTGTGGCTTTGTTGGAGTAGGTGTGGCCTTGTTGGAGTAGGTGTGGCCTTGTTGGAAGAAATGATCACTGGGTGCAGGCTTTGAGGTCTTCTATGATAAAGCTATGCCCAGTATGGACATAGTCTCTTTCTGCTGCCTGTGGATCAAGATATAGAACTCTCAGCTCCTTCTTCAGCACCAGGTCTGCTGGCATACCACCATGCTTCCCACCAGGATGATAATGGAGTACACCTGTGAAAAGGAAAGCCAGCCCAATTAAATGTTTCGCATTAGAAGAGTTGCCATTGTCAGAGTATCTCTTCACAGCAATAAAATCCTAACTATCCTAAATAGGACAGTTACATACACACAAGTGTTAAGACTTTTAGGTCCAATATGAAAGGATAATTCAATAACATTTATTTTTATTATAATTTCTGCACCATATGCTGCATTTATTGGATATTAGGGAACTTTATTTAGCCGTTGACTGAAACTTTCTAAAAGGAAAATGTTAGTTTTGTAATTAAACATCCGAAAAAAAAATCCATGTCTTATAAATAATAATGTACCCAAAGTAAAAACTCAAGTTAAAAATATTCAGCCTATAAACTGTCAGATAACAAATCTTCCATTAGCAATAACAAAAGAGCTAATTGTATAGTATAGATCTTAAGTCTCTTTGGTTAGCTCTCAGGATAAGAACGTACCCCAGACTGGTTTTCACTCAATCACTAAACAGCTTCCATAGGGACTATCTCTCACTCAAAGGATGTTCAAGCATTGATTGTTGCATTTACTAACTGGCAAGAAAAGTATTGGCCAATCATGTTTCAGAAGTAAATTAGCAAGACAGTGGAGATGGTTCAGTCAGAAATGTATTTACTTCACAAGAATGATGACCTGGATTTGTACTCATGTTAAAAATAGGTGTGGCAGCCCACTTCTGTAATGAAAGAGCTTATAGAATAGAGATAGAACTCTGTAAGCTCTCACTCTATCAGTCTATAAGTCAGTGAGTACTAGATCCAATGATATACCCTGTCTCAAAGAGTAAATAGAGAGTAATGTTGACCTTTTTCTTCTACACAAGCACGCACACCTCTCATATACGTATACTGTGCATGCACACATACACACAAAAATACACAGTGAACAATAAAAATCATTTAACTTTACTTTTATTAATTCACTATATACAGATTCTGTTTCTGGTCTCCACAAATATAGAATGTCCATTTTAAAATACTTAGAAATCTGGTTAAAATATCAAGGAAAAA
Source organism: Peromyscus eremicus (assembly GCF_949786415.1). NCBI lineage: Eukaryota > Metazoa > Chordata > Mammalia > Rodentia > Cricetidae > Peromyscus > Peromyscus eremicus. The sequence continues at coordinate 48,382,505 of NC_081433.1, read as the reverse complement.
GTACAGGATATCATAACTAACAAATACATGAAAAATATTACTCAAGAACCAAAAGGAAAAGAAAATAAAGGAGAACAAGAGGGAGATTCTCACACTTGGAGTCATTTAAAATTACAGTCCTATGGGGCACCCAAAGAATGAAAAAACAGGTCAACTTATGAACTTGAAAGGCAATTTAAAGTTCAAGTTTCACTGGCACTTGGGCATTAGTAGTCACCCTCTCCTGTGGGTTGTGCTCCCAAAGTACTAGTTAATAGGACTAACAATGAATTGGGTATAGATTGACTGTTTCAGAGACTAACATTAACATAATCTAGGATTGTTAGGGAATCTGCTAGCTAGCTATTAGCTTTCTGAGAATACAAAGTAGATCTTGTAAAATGAAAATATAATTATACTAGGCCTATATTATGTCTGTTATTCTCATGTGCATTATGAGAGTTGTAAAAAAAGAGGTTTATGAGAAAATAAAAAAATAAAAAATTAGAAAGTATAACTGAAGTAAACAAAAAGAATTCATAAAGTGAGTTATTATAGGTAGCCTTTAGCATGTCAATGAATAAATATATAAAGGAAATCTTGACACTACTGTCCAGTAAGAGCTCAAGTCAACATAAATGTAAGACATGACAGCATTCTAGAGTTATGTAGTTAAGAAAGCAGTAAGATGTGTAGGGATAGGACAGAGTAAAATATAAAAGTCTAATTAGGTAGAAGACTACATGAACAGAAAAAAGTGCATATGAAAAAAATATAAAATATGGGAAATAACACGAGCAACAAATGATATAAAGTCAACATATGCATAAATACATTGACAGGAATAAAAATGAGAGAATGAAAGTAATGTCATATTTGAAAATGTTCTGACCATGTTGTCCCATGTTGTAAAGAAAACAAAACATAAATTTTCAGAAATACTAAAATATGAAATAAAAAAATTGTAGGGATTATTCAATATAAACTACACTTAGACATACCACACTAAACAATATATTTAAATATGTGTGTAAAAGTAATGTTTAAAAAAGAAACAGTGAGCCGGGCGGTGGTGGCGCACGCCTTTAATCCCAGCACTCGGGAGGCAGAGCCAGGCGGATCTCTGTGAGTTCGAGGCCAGCCTGGACTACCAAGTAAGTTCCAGGAAAGGCGCAAAGCTACACAGAGAAACCCTGTCTCAAAAAAAAAAAAAAACCAAAAAAAAAAAACCCAAAAAAAAAAAAAAAAAAAAAAAGAAACAGTGAGCAATAATAAGACATAGCATTTTGTTAGTTAAAGTAGGCTAAGTTAGAAAGAGAGGGTCTTCTTTTCAATGCATTCAAATACTTAACCTCTAGATATAAATACTACAGGCAGCAAAACAGCTATTAGGAACTAAAATTGAGCAATAATGAGTCAGAAATACAAAAAATGAAAAGAAGTTGTTTGTTGTTGGCGGATTTTTACTCTTTTGTGGGGGCCCACTACCCAGATCCCAAATAAATCACACATACAGGCTTATTATTACTTACGAATGTCCTGCCTTAGCTTGGCTTAGTTTCTAGCCAGCTTTCCTTAACTTAAATTATCCAGACTGCCTTTTGCCTCTGGGCTTTTCCCATTCTCTTACTTCTGTATACCTTACTCTATCTCCATGGCTCGCTGTGTAGCTGGGTATTCCACAATAGTTGTTACCAGAAAGTCTCCACAAAGAATATATTATATTGATCAAAATAAAACATATTCCAGAATAGAGTTTGAAGATACTAGAAATTATGGAGAATGATAAAATTCAAATAAATTATGATTGCTGAATTTAAAACTTTTGTAGTTGGAAGTTTTCTTGTGTCCCACCTGGTCCCATAGCTTCACGGTTCTAATAAAACACCCAGGGGCTTATATTAATTACAAACTTTTTGACCTATGGCTTAGGCTTCTTTCTAGCTTGTTCTTTCATCTTAAATTAACCCATTTCTATTAATCTATATGTTGCCACATGGCTGTGACATTACTGGTCTGCTGGCATCTTGTTGCTCCTTGGGCAACAGGCTGGCATCTCCCCCAACTACACCCTTCTTTGTCTCCATCTTCAGTTTGAATGTACCACCTAACCTTATTCTGCCTTGCCATTGGTCAAACAGCTTTATGTATCAACCAATGAGAGCAACACATATTCACAACATACAGAAAGATATCCCACAACATTTCCCCTTTTTTGTCTAATCTAAAAGGAAAATTTTAACTTTAACATAGTAAAATTATATATAACAAAATGGTTATCAAGCAAGAATTACAGTTACAATGTTTAATCTATTTGTATTTGGTAAAATTAAAGAAAATATTTTATCATTTATTGTATTTATGTGAGTCTAAAGTTTTATATCTAATTTATCTTTTATTATGATTAAGGAAAGCTATAGCTATAACTATCTAGTCTTCAACTCCATCAATGACCCCAGAAAGATATAACATCACCTAAGTTAACAGGAAGTGCATTGTAAGCAACTTCCAAAATTCTAGCAATGACAGAGACATCCGACTACCTGGACAGTCACCCAAAGTTCCTCTGCAATGATGGGGCATCCATATTCAGCCTACAGGCCTAGAGTCTCTGGCAGACTTTTCATTGAAGCAGGATATTTGAAGGACTCTTCTGCCTATTAGCAAAGTTCATTAGTCACTTTCCTTTGTATCCTATAGAATGTCTGACAGTATCTTCTGTGAAGCAGGAATCTGAAGGACCATCTCACCCTTTTAGGCAAAGTTTAGTGGTCATTTTTCTATGGGTTCTGTATGTCCAGTTTATGCAACATACTGTCAAACAGTCCAGACAAGAGAAATTTCTTGCACAAACAGCCAGTTTTGCCAAGAAGAAGATAAACTTCATATGGAATATCTTTGATGCCCATCTTCTTGTTTGAAGTAAATTGGTCTTGCCAGGAGCAGACATGTCTCACTGCTCAGAAAAGTCTAAGTTTTTAAAACATTTTAAATGTCATATTCTGTAGGTCTTTGAAGTGTTTGAAGATTACCTACCTAAGTGAATTATATCTATGTATACCTAGAAAACTTAACTAACTTTTCTTTGACTGTAAGTTTGATTATCAAATATGACTAATTATTAATCTGTATTTCTTAATTATACATTACAATTTTAAATGAGTTACATAAACATAATACCTTAAACAAGAGTAGAAATATATATCTATCTATCTATATATATAGTGTAACAAAATTAACTTTAAATTTGTATCAATAAACTTAAATCCATAGCAATGTAAAACATTTCAAACAAGTTGTTGCTCTTTAAAAGTAGATTCAGTTGTCTATCCTATCATATCTATATCCCCTTTTCTTCTTTTGAAAGAGATTGCATTTATAATCAACCCTCTTTAAATAAAAATAAATATTTATAAACAATATTTTGGGATTTTGGGATTTAGGGTGTAGCTTTTCATACTACTTACTTTCTGCTGAATGAGTGTGCTGGCAATTTTATGGGGATCATGAGACAATTCAAGTAATGGTCAAGTACTGGGAAGACTGGCTATAACCTTTGTTGATAGATACTATCTGTCAATGTTTAGGAGGTCTCACTTTATCTAGTCTGATACATCTTAACCTGGAACGAATCCACAGCCTCTTGCTTCCTGTGGAAAGAAAAGCAGATCCTCCTTTCCAAAGCAACATATTCTTAGATACAAATTTTGAAGTCAAGATTCCTTTAAGTTAGCAGCCTTTACAATCAAATGTCTTTCTGCAGTTAGCTCATTAGCAGTAAGAAAGTTTAAAGAAAGCACAAAATACATAATCCAGACTCTGTGTATTTTCCGTCTTTGTGTGGCTATTTCTTTTATAATACTTCTATTGTTCCTTGAAAGACTTTACTTTTTAAAACTATTTATTTATTTATATAACTGCCTATACTCATTTTTCTCTTTCTTCCAAGCCTATGTACATTTTTATATACACTGTAAACCATTTAGAGGTTTATTCCATCTGAATCTGTCCTATTGTGTATCTATAATCCTTTTCTGACCAGGGGAGATGTTAAACTGCTAAGCTGTGCCCCATTCGGTTTCCCAAAATGGTGGAGATACGTTTCCCACCAGCTCTGAGAGCCATGCTCACCGCCAACTCTGGGAAGCAGTGGGTCTATGCCTCCATCCAGCAGCGTGTAGCCCAGAAAACTTTTTGTTTGTTTGTTTGTTTGTTTGTTTGTCTATACTAGCAAAAACTAAATCTACTATGTAGCTTGGAGATGCCTCTGTGTATCCTGGCAAGAATCCAATATACTGTGCTCAAGCTCAAATGCTACACAACATCTCTGTTCTGAGGCCCGTATGAGAGACACAAACTAGGAAGCTGCTCTTGGATCCATTTTTAAAGCTTTCTCAGGTTTTAGGTGCAAATTCTTGCCCCACATAAGTTTACTTGGTTCTATATTCCTGGGTGCATTTCCTCAATTTATATCCCAATAAATTCCCTAATACTCCTTAAGCAGACTCCCGTGGATTTTTCGCTTTAAACTTTTTAAACTACAATTCCACCACAGGTATTAATTCTCCTTATTCTTAACAAAAACAACAAAACAAAGCTGCAACCAGATTAAAAGTATGTTTGATCTGTGCATTGTTTGTTTTTTGTCTTATTGAAGGGATCAAATGGCAAAAATATAAATGTTCTGAACTTGCTTCTGACCTTATGGGAAAATGTATATAGTATTTAAATGTGTCAGCCCTAGTATTTTGAGTGGCTTTTCCTTCCATTCCTAGTGTGAAAAAAGATTAAAGAATAGATATTAGGGTTGAAATGGAGAGATGGATCAGCAGTTAAGAGGGCTTAAGCTTGGTTCATAGCACTCATGTCCATTAGCTCATGACCACTTATGTGTCCAATTCCAGGGGATCCAACACCCTCCTATGGCCTCCACTGGCAATTTTATACATACACACATGCACACAGTTGTACACATAATTTACAACAACAACAAAAATAAAAAAGAATAGATATTAAGGAAGAGTAGACTGCTCAGTGGTTAAAGTGCTTGCCATGTAAAGAAAGAATATGGGAGTTTCAATTCCAACAACCCACATGCTAGGTTGAATGGACAATTCTTGCAAGGTGAATGCAGGGTGTTCCCAGAGTGAACTGTCTAGGGTGCTAGCCATGTGGTAATGGTCTTTCTGACAACCTCAGGCCTCTGCTTAACCACACACATGTGCAACGACATGCATGTGAATACACACACGTGCATGCAAACTACACACATACACACAAGAAAAAAAAATATTTTTTAAAACAGATTGGACTTTGTAAAATGTTTTATGCAATTGGAATTGAGATAATAATGTAATTACTTTCTGTATCTGTTCCTCTGCTGAAACGTCCTTAGCACTTTTTGAAAGTTTAAATTACTGTTGCACTGTGGATATAAGGCCCTGTTTGCTCTTGCTATATCTGTTGAATACCATGTTGGATCTCTGAAATGTCACGAATCTTCTGAAGTATTATAAACATCATAAAATTATTTTCGTTCATGTTCCCTAGTGTTATTGATCTACACTCTTTTCTTACTAAAACTTGGTCTAGTTTCAGTGTCAAAGTAATGTGGGCCCTGTAGGTGAGTTTGAAGGTAAAGTTTTACCTATAATTTTCTGGAGTTTGATAATATTTCATTTCGAATGTATTAAAAACTCTTCAGTAAAGTTCACTATGATGATCTCTGCAGGAATGTTTTTAACTACAAAGCTACTAGGGTGAGTGGTATTTAGTTACATGTCTTTCAACTAATGTATTCATTATACCTAAGCTATTGAAGTTTTTACATGCAGTTTTCCATAGTGTTTCTAATTTGCTATATCTGGCTTTAATCTTTGTTAATACATAAAAATTAAACATACATTTGGGATGCCCCATAGTATTTCAACACATGATGTGAATTCTGAGAAGGCCAGGAAACTGCTTTTCCATTACTTGATCATTACTTTATGTTTGAACATTATTTCTCTTTTGGCTACCTATCGACATGACATGTAGCACTTATGCTACATGGCAGTTTCCTCCCAATGGAAACATTCCACCTGGAGCGAGGGGAGGTGTAGAACACTGAGAACATTGACAAAAGTCATATGTCTGGGGGAATTAAAACTTGGAGGGTTCTCAAGGGCTGCTCTCCAGTAAACAACTGTTCCAGGGGAGATTTTGACAATTTCTACTGCTGAGAAAAGTGATTCTGGGAGGTCTTAGACTACCTGACTTTGAAATACAGTACACAGCAATATAAATACAGCAATATGAATCAGTTTAACTTGATACTTGAATAAAAATAGGCACAGAGACCAATAAAGAGGTAATCTATACACAGACGTTTCCCACTTTCTGTTCATCTAGACCCAATGCCTTAGGCTTCTCCCTAGCACTGCAATGGATCACCAGCTGAAGCCTCCCTTCCCACCTGCCCACACCCCCTGTGAATCCCACAGACCATCTCCTCCTAACCTCTGCCCTCTACTCTTCATTGTATCCCAGCCTCCAACTCAAGCAGATGCTCCCTGCTCAACCACAGGTCAAGCTTGTCAGAAAATCAGGTAGACTGGAGAGCACAGAGACCTAGGGCAGAACCAAACATGACTGTCAATGGGGAAAAAAAGAATCAATGAAGTGATCCCTAATGATATCCTGCTATACTCATAGACTGGTGCCTTGTCCAGTCTTCATTAGAGAGGCTTCCTCTAGCAGCCAGCGGGAGCAGATGCAGAGACAGACCCACAGACAGACAATTTGTGGAGAGAGAGAGTCGATATTGAAAGTATTCATCAGGTCCCTTTCTTTGGTGTTAGGAAAATCCCTCCGAAGAGGGTGTGTGTGTGTGTGTGTGTGTGTGTGTGTGTGTGTGTGTGTGTGTTTGCATGCGTGTGTTTACATGCGTGTGTGCATGTGTGTGTATGTGGTGGTGGGGTGGAAAGATTGTAGGAGTCAGAGGGAATGTAAGATAGCAGGGGAATTAGGCCTGACAAATCAACTAAGCAGGGCACGTATGGGCTCACAGAGACTGAAGGTGCAGGCCAAGGTCTGCATGGATCGGCACCAGGTCCTCTGTGTATGTGTTGTGGCTGATAAGTGGTTTTGCTGGACTCCTAACGATGCGAGTGTTTCTCCGACTCTTGCCTGCTCTTTAGACTCTTCCTACCCCTTTGTTGCCTTGCACAGCTTCCGTGGGAGGGCTTTTGCCTTGTCTGATTGCATTGTATTCCGTCCTGTTTGTTTTTGTCTCTTGGAGACCTGCTCTTTTTTCCTAGGATTCTACAGGGGAGTGGATCTAGGGGAAAGGGATGGTGGTGGGGATTGGGGAGGGGGGAGCTGGGAGGAGTGGAGGGAGGGGTAACTATGTTCAGGATGTATTGCATGAGAGAAGAATCTATTTTCAATTAAAAAAAAAAAGAGTTCTCAGGGATAGACACATGTTTTCCCAACCAGTTGATTCTCCACAAATATTTCAAAAACGCATTGGAAGAGACAGCCTTTTCAATAAGCAGCACTGGTAAAACTGCATTTCCATACACAGAAGATTACAACTCATTCCTCACTATGTATGAAAATAAACTCAAGCTGGATCAAAGGCTAGAGGGTGGAGCAGGAAAGAAGAAGGAGAGGTTTTGACAATCGGTTGTATCAATCTCATCCACAGGTCGGGAAAGCTCAATGAAACCCAAGTAATAAATGTGGTGAAGATTACAGAGAGGCACAGCAAAGGAATTGAAAAACTACAATGAATCATAACCATAGTTATTGAAAAATCCACAGTATGAGGCAGCGCAGAAAATATCAACTTTTGACCTTTTGTCAGTGCAGAAGACAGTAGAGGAACATCTCTAAAATAAAAAGTAAAACTGTCAGCCTAAAATACTGCACCAAATAAAAGTGTCTTTCAGTCAGGAAGACAAGTTCTTTTAGCTTCATCACTGACATTATCGGATGGCCGTCCCAGAAACTGATAAACAAATTTTCTATTAGGGTAAGTGCTGAAAATAAAGAAACCAGATTGGTAATTTGTAACAATAATTTAGAAGAGACAGAACCAAAATAATACCCTAAGTTATTTTGGGGAAAGTGGAGATCAGAACATATTTTGATGTGGCAGAGAAGACTCTAAGAAAAACTTAAGGTAGGAATCAATATTGGAGGTCAATGGTGAAACATGGACCATTCTTAAGATGGGGAGACCAGGGTTTTTGGAAGTGTGCTTCTTGTTAGGGGATAGCACTTGGTTTTAATTGAAAGTGTCAAAGGACCATCAGAATTCCTAAAGTTGGAACTTTGACATTTAAGGTCCTCCATCAAAACATACACTATTTTCTTTATAAAATGTAATATGTAAAAGAAGTAAAAGTAAAAGAAGGGGCTTAGGCTAGAGAGAGGGCACTCAAGTGGCGCAAAGTGCTTCTTGTTTCTGGAGGTAACTTGAGTTTGGGTCCTGGAACCCATGCAGAGTGGGTCTTAACTACCTGTAACTCCACCTCCAGGGAATCACCCATCCTCTCCTGGCCTCCACCAACACCCACATACACATTGTACACACTCATACAGACACACACCGACACAGATACACACACATACAGACACACACAAATACATACCGATATTTTCAAAAATAAACCTCAAAAAAAAATAAAAGAAGGGACTTTAGGCTAGGATCATAAACACTGAGATTATGTCTCGATTTCCACTGGTGTGCTGAAAGCTATGTACATGCTGGAAGTTGGTGACCTTTTGGAATTCATTGAAATTTATGCAGCTATCAGTCCTCTATACAAAAGGACTGTATCTTTTCTTCATACTCTGGATTTTATAGTTTATTATTGCTTGCTCTTAGACAGAGCTGGGGAGCATACATGAATGTATGAGTGTTAGAAGAAAGTGTTAAAATAATTATATATCTTTACTTAATATAAACCACTTCTTAAAGGAACAGGAAATGACTTCTGATGGGTTTAAGTTATGTATTTCCTAATGTTCTTTGAGTTATTAATACATTAATGTAATTTAAACAAAAAAAATATATTATAGAGCAGGTTAGCATAAACTTTTTTAGCACAGCAAAACAATTTGCACAGCAACATTTTCACAGTAAACTTGATAAATATTTCAAAACTAAGTCATCTTCTGTTTCCTTTACTAATTTAAAATTAATTCCATATTACACATTTGTTTTATGTCCAAGTGTATTCAATTTTTTTTATTTAAAACCCATTTTATACATAGCAGGAACAAAGCAAATATCTATTAATTTAATAAATATTTTCAAACAGCCTAATGTTTAATTAATACACATATAAAACATGTTGTATATATTTTATATTAAATATATTATGTATTATATTAATCATGTTATCTATTGGGTTATTACATTATTTGTGGGAATTTATGACTTTTAAAGGAAAATACCATAAAACACATGGAATTGAAGCTTTATAGGGAAAAAAATCTGCAAAAGTGGGTGTTGCTAGCACATCCCCAAAGTGGAAAATTTCATCATAATTGGATAAAAAGAAAGCTTACATCAAACTTAGAGTACCAGGTGCTTCACATTACATCTAAGCCCGGTTATTTAAGACCTAGGTTTAAGACAAATTTGTATTCCAAAGACTTTTAAAAAAATTTCTATAAGTGTGAAAAGTCAGGAGGAATGCTTTTGTTTCTCAGGAAATGGGCCTTGTTACTGATTTCTGTTAATATCACTGGAGAGTGACCTTTCCTAGGTAATAAATTTTCATGTTTGCCGGAGCCTAACATTTTACTAGCTCTGAAGATTATTACATGTTTTATGAAATTATAAAATTTAACATTTCTTTTCTTAATAAAATACAACTGAAATCAATTTATACCTCTGTCCCCTGGTCGTCATTTTGAAAATTAGTTTAATGTTCTTTCACTATGAGACAGTAGACACTGGTGCCCTAGGACATAGTCATGAAAATCAGCAATTTCAAGTAGTTGATTTGAAAGGTGACTTTCTTTTCTGTTTTTCTCACATCTTCCTACATCTCTGTCAGACCTTTGCACTGTGAATTCAGCAGGTTGCCTGAAAGTCAGATTTGGGGAAATGAAGTTGGAGTATTTTGATGTTCCTAAGCTTCTAGTTTTCAACGGACAATCTGGCAAATATTTTCAGAGTCATCTTAGTGTACCCTAACATTAGTTTGATAATCCTAATGATCAGAATAATAATGTAATAAAAGTGAATAATTGTTATGTCTTTTAACAGTCTCATATTATAATGAAGACAAAAGATTTTGGATATAGACATAGCAATTTATTTCATAATGCATTTTTTGACTGCCATGGTGATCAGCTGGGACTATTCTTAACTTGTACATTAAATATTACTGAGGTATAATAAAATATTTTTTATTCAGTATATAAAGATTCAGTACATTAAATTCAAAAGCCTGAATCAGGCAATACCGATATCCTAATATATTTGTTGCACACTTAGTTTATATTTGCTAATGATAACTCTTATAAGGTAGTATACCAAAATTTCTGAGGAATTATTTTGTCTAACAAAGAAAAAGTGACCAGTGTCTAAAGAGAATCACCCCACGTAATTGAAATATAGAATTTGTTCATTCATGCATTCATTAATTTAACTTTACTAGGTCCTGGTGGTAATCTCAAATTGTAACTATTTTCAATGGGTTATATACAGGAGAGAGAGGAATATTAGAAATAAATCATGGATAGTCATAACAATACAATTATAATTTACAGCAATAACTGATAATGGTATTATTTGATACTTTTTGTAATTAAAAATATGGTATATATAACTTTGGCAATAAAATCCATTTCCCATTAGTTTTTGAAAACACAGAGAGAGCTGATCAGTAACTCAACAGATGCATTATTATTATACTATATATACACAAGACAAATATATATAGTAATAAAATAACAGGTGAATTGACTTAATGTACATTTTCCAATTTTGAAACCAATCTAATTTAAAATTAATTTTATACATATTCTGACATAATCACTTTAATACTTTATGCACTAGAATTGGGTATTTATGTACTTTTGATGTTACTGTATTCTATCCTAAAGGAAGTTTATTTTTTGAAAATATTAAATGCACAAATATTTAAATAAATCTAATATTATAGAATAAAGCATGAATTAATAAAATAGTTAACATCATTTAATATTAACTGTACAGTAATAAAAGTTTGGAAAGAACTTGTAAACATAAATAACAGAAGTACTATAATCATTTTTCACTTAAAATGATGTGTAAACATTATTTTACTTTTCCTTTCGCAAACATCCGCATGGGATTTTTTGTTGTCTAGTTATTTTGTTTGGTATTTCTAGTGTGGTGTGGCAGCCTCGAGTTTCCATCTTACTTACAAAGTTGGCGTTAGTTATTTTGTTTGGTATTTCTAGTGTGGTGTGGCAGCCTTGAGTTTCCGTCTTACTTACAAAGTTGGCCTGCTCTGGACAGGCTGTTGGCCTGTTGGCAAACAGTGACGAAACAGGCAAGTTGGCTTTCTTGTCTCCTTTTATCTGTCCCTTTCTCTGTTCTCCTGGTTTGTAAAGTCCTGTTTCTGAAAGGTCTGGGTAAAAGTGGTGTTGAAGGGAGAAAGCCAGGAAGGTCCTGCTGGGTGAAATGCTCACACACTATCATCTGTGCTTACTGAACTTAAGTGGACTCTGGTACGAGTTTTATTCCCAAAGCCCTGTGTGTCTTTAGGCATTTCCCATCAGTGTTTCTCTTGAAAGAGATTCGTGTTTTTCTCCAAATGGTTCCTAATGATTCTGTCTCTCTCATTTGAGACCTTCTTCTCTTTCCTTCAGTGAAAGTCTCTAGGCAGTATAGCAGGCATTTTTGGACTGCCAGCCCCCAAACTGTGACACAGAGACTTATTATTAATTATGAATGCTTGGCCTTGTCTTATGTTTGTCCCACTAGCTCTTATAACTTAATTTAACCGGTTTCTCTTCAGCTATGTTTTGCCTTGGGAATTTTTACCTTTCTTTCATTCTGTATGTCCTACTTTCCTGCTTCCTCCATGTCCGTCTGTCTGGAGAGTGCCTGCCTAGCTGGCCCTGGATCTATCTCTCTCTCTCTCTCTCTCTCTCTCTCTCCCTCTCCCTCATTCTCCCTTTGAGTGTAGATTCATCCTTCTACTTATTCTCTCTGTCCATCAGCCCCATCTATCTCTCTATCACCTAGCGATTTGCTGTGCAGTTTTTTATTAGACCAATCAGGTGCCTTAGGCAGGCAAGGTAAAACAGCAACACATCTTTACATAATTAAACAAATGCATCATAAACAAATGCCACACACCTTTAATAGTTAAAGTAATATTCCACAGCATAAACAAATGTAACACATCTTTGGCTAGTTAAACAAATATTCCACAACAAAGCAGTTCTCAGTACAACTGCTGCCAGCAGGCATGGAGAAGAAATGGTATGTCCTTGATACAGTGACTTTCAGAGACTGATACTTCATTTTTTTTTTGTTCTTCAGTTTTAGACTAGTTCAGGATTGTAATCTGTACCAGGAACATGCCACTCTTCAACTTAGTCAATGTTAGTCAGTATATATTTATATATAAACATTTTATAAGCACTCATGGATGGTCAATTTAAAATCCTATATCATAAAACTATTTCACCCCTGTCAACGATATAATGGAGATTAATATCACAGAAAAATAAAAAAATGCGGATTCTGGCATTTACGTCATATCTGTTTGAAAAACAAAGGCATAATTTTATGTATATTGTATAACATATGCAGTTTTAAATATCCAAGCCAGAAACATTACCAAGCTGTCTGCAAACACATTTGTTTTAATCCTGAAGAAGAAATGTGTTAAAATTGTATTTTACACATATGTACATACATAAAAAGAAAAGTCATTTCTGGTGTTTCCACTTCCTTTCCTTCAAACTTCTACTTAAGTAAATAGAGTTGCCATCCAATTGTTCTGACATTTTCTGGCTTCTTATCAGGACATTAGTTTTTTGGCCCCTCCCACATAAACACACAAACACACATACCCAAATAGACACATATGAACATACACATCCATATTGCTATATGCAACTTTTAAATGTCATCTCCCATTATGTTTTAATTTAATTATATTAAAGGATTGTGGAATATTACTTTAACTACGAAAAGATGTGTTATATTTGTTTATATTGTAGAATATTATTTAAACTATGTAAAGGTGTGTTACATTTGTTTATGTTGAATGTGTTTAATGATATAAAGATTTGTTGCTTTGCTGGTCTAAGGCACCTGATTGGTCTAATAAAAAGCTGAGTGGTGAATAGCTAGGCAGTAGAGGGATAGTCAGGGCTGGAGGGCAGAGAGAATAGATAGGAGTGGGAATGTAGGCGGTGAGAGAGAGAGAGAGAGAGAGAGAGAGAGAGAGAGAGAGAGAGAGAGAGAGAGAGAGAACAGGGGTGATAAGAATGAGGGAGAAAGAAAGGGAGACACCTGGGGCCAGCCAGGCAGCTAACAGACAAACAGACATGGAACAGGACATACAGAATGAAAGAAAGGTAAAAAGCCCTTAGGCAAAACATAGATGAAGAGAAACCGATTACTAAGTTATAAGAGCTGGGGGGATAAGCATAAAACCAAGCATTCATAACTAATAATAAATCTCCCTGTCATGATTTGAGGGCTGGTTAGTGGCCAACAAGGAAGCCCGCTACATTAAAGTTTTTTAGTCTAATCTACTTAGAGAAGTTCTATATACAAATTAAGCAATGCTTGACATCAGTCTGTGACCTCCACACACATGTACACACACAAACATGCTACTCAATGTTTTATCTCATGCTATGCTACAAGTAAAAATAAATCCACCTCCTGTCCTGTTTGCAGCAAATTAAACCATGCACTAATAAATAATTTGGGGCAGGAGAGATGGCTCAGCACTTTAGAGTGCTCGTTGTTCTTGCAAAGGACAAAAGTTCAATTCCTGGCACTCACATGGCAGCTCACAGCTGTCTGTAACTCCAGTTCCAGGGGACCCAACACCCATGACAAAACACCAATGTACATAAGATAAAAATAAATAAATTTTTAAAAAGGTATTTTTAGTAGTACGGGATAATGTGTGGTTAATGTATGTTTCTCAACACCTCTGTCAAGAAGGTGGTCATTAATAGCACATAAGGATAACATTGGCATGTCCCCGTTTTTGCTTTTGAGGCCCTATCTCCAAAGAAAATTACTGTCTTGAGCACTAAGAACATAGATTGTGGCTGAGCAAGACGGCACAGTGGGTGAAGGTACTTGTCACCAAACCCGACAACATGATTGTGATCCCCAGAACCAATACTGTAGGAGAGAATTGACTGATGTAAATTATAAGTTGTCACCTGACCTCCACACACATTCAGTGGCATGTGTACACCCCCCTTAATTTTTTTTAAATGTAAAAATCATCACAGTTTTTAAAACAATATAGGTTATATTTATCTCATTATTCCGTTTTATGTGAATGATACAATTTAGTATGTACTTTTTGTGTTTGACTTCTTAGTATATAGCTAGACATCTGTGATATTCATGTACATTATTATAATTATAAATCCTTTGTTTTCATTGCAATATTCTTTAATTAAAAAACCAGCACTTTAGCAGTTTTGTTCCTTGTATTGTGAAGTGCTGAAATAAAACTCATAAAGTTATTAATCTTTCTCCTTAAATTGACTCCTTTTTCATTAGGAGGTCCAACTTGGTATCATAAGTAATATTCCTTATCTGATGCCTGTTTTCTTCTTAAACAATGCAGTCATGGTGGTGCTTTGAATGAGGATGGCACCTATAGGCTCATATATTGGAATGGTTGATCACTAGTTGGTGGCGCTGTTTGGGAAGAATTGCAGGAGGTGACCTTGTTGGAAGAGGTGTGTCACTGGAGCTGGCTTTTGAGGTTTCAAATGTCCACATCAGGCCCAGTTTGCTCTCTGTACCTGCTGCTTATGGATGGCATGTAAACACTCAGCCATTGCTCTAGTGTTGTGCCTGCCTGGCCCCTGCCAGGCACTCTGACTTGCTGGTCATGGACTCATCCTCTGAAACTGTAAAAAGGCCCCTAATTAAACACTTTTTCTGTAAGTCACCTTGGTCATTCTATGTCTACACTACAATAGAAAAGTAGCTAAGACAGTCACTCAACTATTGATTAGTTTTCTAATTTTCTGGAGTTTTATTCCTTCAGTACTCTCCTGTGGCTTATTTTGGATTAAGATCTGTGTCTAGATTTTTATTTTTATCCTTATTATTGAATTTTACATTTATCTTATTAATGCCTTCATGATTTAAATGGTTTTAAATGTCGCAGAAAAATTCAAATGCAAATTCTCTCAGCTTCTGCTTGAAAAGTTCTGTTTATATTTCAGAGAACTATATTTGCTATGTTGTAAGGTTTTGTTTGATTTTTTTTTAATTTTTTTGAGTCTTTATTTTAGCTCCTTGAAGATGTCTATTTGCTCATCATTTTCAGGGTTTCCTTAGTTTCTGATGAGTTTGCAGCATCATCCTTGATCCTCACTGTGTCTAACCTGTTTGCTTTTACAGTTTCCTCCATAACATTGATTTTTACCAGTGTGTCTCTGCCATGGCTTGGTGTATTTTTCAGGGCTTGGATTCTGTTGGCACCTGTAGTTTCTGGGCATACATACTTAGCTTCTGCTTCAGGATCTGGATATTTTTTCCAGATATTTTTATTTGCTCTTCTCTTGAAATTAGCATTACATCTGTTAGATCAGTTGGCATCAATCCACACATAATCAGTTGCTATTCTTTTCTCTGTGATTATCTCCCTCGCTGCTGCAAATGGAGATTTTCTATGGATTTCTAGATCTTTGTGTTTGCTTACATTTTCTTTGATATATTAAAAATTCCAATGTTCCATTTCCATCATGGACTTCCCTCTTATCACATTTCACTGTATATGTTCAAATTTCATCTTCCTTATGTACATGTTTCTTCTAATCACAAATATTCTAAGTATCTATTTGAATAGTCATTTCCTACACCTGCTAAATATTTCCTTTTCTTTATAATTTTTAAATGGATTGATGTTCTAATTATGGATCATATAATCTGTTTTCTTTAAGCATCAAATACATTTAAAATTATTGTCTAGTGAATAATATGTTATTTATATTTCAAGATTTGCTTTTTCATATATCTCTATAATTTATTTATGAAATTTATTACAATTTGTGATCTAGCCTCCATGAAACTGTCAATGTCAACACTTGGTTATAAATAATATTATTGCATATAGGGGACTCATTTCTAACATTTTTATTCCTTTATGTAACAATAATTCAAAGATTTTCTATTCTTTCTTTTGACATGTGTAGGAAAGATATGCATTCTTGGTACATGTGTATATTAATAATATTTTATAAAATATGTTGATTTTTTTATTTTACACATTTGTATTTTATACCTTTTCATTTTTAATCTATAATATATTTTTTTCTGGAGATCTCTAAACTCCTTGTAGCCTTACTTTCCTATTTTGTGTATTGTTTACTTCATCATTGCTGTGGTTACTCTGGTTTCTTAGAGACATTTCCTTTTGAGTATGTTCTATTGTTTGCTTTTGCTTTTTTGAATCCATGTGATGGAATGTGAGTTTCCAGGTTGGTGGTACTGAAATACTCGAATCTGAGAAGTAGAATCTAATTAAGAGGTCTTCGGCTCACTAGAGTTCATACACTAAGTGCCCCATGAGCCCCTTCCCCATCAATGAATGCCTGAACATTCAATGAGTTAGGTTTGTGCAGGCTACGATAGGTTCATAATGACAGAGTCATGATATGCCCACACTACAGCATTTCACAGCCATCTGCACTATGATTTGGCTTTATATTCTTCTAGGATATTACCTGAACCTTTAGTGGGGAGATGTGAGTTTCCTATTTAATGCTGAGAACTTAAAAATCATTTGCTCTCAGCACGTTTACCTCCCATAAATTTGTATTAACTTCTATGGAATGCAAATAGAATCTTCTTTTTACCAAGGCCGAGGGCGGTACTGGTTGAAAGTATGAACACAATTTTTTTTTTTTTTTAATTTTTATTTTGCAATACAATTCAGTTCTACATATCAGCCACAGATTCCCTTGTTCTCCCCCCTCCCGCCCCCCTCACCTTCCCCCCAGCCCGCCCCCCATTCCAATCTCCTCCAGGGCAAAGCCTTCCCCACAGACTGAGATCAACCTGGTGGACTCAGTCCAGGTAGGTCCAGTCCCCTCCTCCCATGCTGAGCCAAGGGACCCTGCATAGGCCCCAGGTTTCAAACAGCCAACTCATGCAATGAGCACAGGACCAGGTCCCACTGCCTGGATGCCTCCCAAACAGATCAGGCCAATCAACTGTCTCACCCACTCAGAGGGCCTGATCCAGTTGGTGACCCCTCAGCCATTGGTTCATATTTCATGTGTTTCCGTTTGTTTGGCTATTTGTCTCTGTGCTTTATCCGACCTTGGTCTCAACAATTCTCTCTCATATAAACCCTCCTCATTCTCGCTAATTGGACTCCCAGAGATCCACCTGGGGCCTAGTCATGGATCTCTGCATCCAGATCCATCAGTAGTTGGATGAGGTTTCTAGCACGACAATTAGGGTGTTTGGCCATCCCATCACCAGAGTAGGTCAGTTCGGATTGTCTCTCGACCATTGCCAGCAGTCTGTTGTGGGGGTATCTTTGTGGATTTCTGTGGGCCTCTCTAGTGGATCAAGGACCTCAACATAAATCCAGCTACTCTGAACCTGCTAGAAGAGAAAGTAGGAAGTAGTCTTGAACACATTGGCATAGGAGACCACTTTCTAAATAGAACACCAGTAGCACAGACACTGAGAGAAACAATCAATCAATGGGACCTCTTGAAACTGAGAAGCTTTTGTAGGGCAAAGGATACGGTCAACAAAGCAAAGCGACAGCCTACAGAATGGGAAAAGATCTTCACCAATCCCACATCTGACAGAGGACTGATATCCAGAATATATAAGGAACTCAAGAAATTAGACATCAAAATGCCCAACAGTCCAATTAAGAAATGGGCTATAGAACTAAACAGAGAATTCTCAACAGAGGAAACTCAAATGGCTGAAAGACATTTAAGGAATTGCTCAACATCCCTAATCATCAGGGAAATGCAAATCAAAACAACTCTGAGATACCACCTTACGCCTGTCAGAATGGCTAAGATCAAAAACACTGAAGACACCTTATGCTGGAGAGGATGTGGAGCTAGGGGAACTCTCCTCCACTGCTGGTGGGAATGCAAGCTTGTACAACCACTTTGGAAATCAATATGGCGATTTCTTAGAAAATTGGGAATCCATCTCCCCCAAGATCCAGCTATACCACTCTTGGGCATATACCCAAGGAATGCTCAACCACACCACAAGAGCACTTGTTCAGCTATGTTCATATCAGCGTTGTTTGTAATAGCCAGAACATGGAAACAACCTAGATGCCCTTCAACTGAAGAATGGATAAACAAAATGTGGTACATATACACAATGGAATACTACTCAGCAGAGAAAAACAATGACATCATGAGGTTTGCAGACAAATGGATGGATCTAGAAAAAATCATCCTGAGTGAGGTATCCCAGACTCAGAAAGACAAACATGGTATGTACTCACTCATAACAGGATACTAGATGTGGAACAAGGATGACTGGACTGCTACTCACACCACCAGGCAGGCTACCTGGAAAACAGGACCCCAAGAAAGACACAGGGATCGCCCAACGACAGAGAAATGGAATGAGATCTACATGAACAGCCTGGACAGGAGTGGGGGTAGTGAAGGGCGAGGGTCGAGGGAAAGAGAGCTTGGGTGAGTGGGAGATCCCAGCTGGATCAAAAACAGAGAGGGAGAACAAGGAATAGGAGACCATGGTAAATGAAGACCACATGAGAATAGGAAGAAACAAAGTGCTAGAGAGGCCCACAGAAATCCACAAAGATACCCCCACAATGAACACAATTTTTAAGAGGCTGCTTGACAGTATGATCATTTAGCAAAGCAAAAACTGTAAGTTCACACATGATGCATATTCTCTCTCCAGCCATTATCCTTTGGCCAGGACCACAGTACCATGCACAGCCTTTCTTCTATGGAATCAAAGAGTAGTTGGATAACTTTATAACGGCTATGCCAATATTGTACCAGGAAGCTCCCCTCGGTCTAAGTTGTTGGTATTATAGCATGCAAGTTCTGAAGTGGGGAGATAATTGCTGACTTTTCTTCCCCAGCCACCTGCATAGACCTACTGGCCACCAGGGAGAAAGCTTCCAGCCCATTTTCAACTAAGTTCCTCTGTATCTATAACCAAATGCCTCAGTTACTATTCTACAGCTGTGAAGACACATCATGACCATGGCAATTCTATGAGAGAAAGCATTTAATTGTGGACTTGCTTGTAGTTTTACCAATTTCAATCTCTTAATGTTTCAAAATAAAGAGAAATTATACATCTGATTTAATGATGCTAAGTGTTCCAGTAACACTGTCATATGCAGTGTGGGGGACACACACTCTATCTCTCCAATGAGACTTGTTATGATCTATAACATGGGATATTATAACAGAAATTGATCAAAAGAAAATTTGACCTCAGTTTCTTTCCCCCAGAAGTTATGGAGTATAAAATACCCACTGAAGATTGTTGTTGTTGTTTACTTTTGAAGATAGGGTCTTAGTATGTAGTCCAGCCTGGCCTCTACATCACAATCCTTCCATCTTCAGCAGCAGAATGCTGAGAATATATGAGTATTTTACTAAAACCATCTTTGAGTTTTCAGGCTTAGCTGCTTTTTATCCTAATATTCTGAAACAGGAATTAGATAACATATTACCAACAATCAGACAGTTAAATAAAAAATGAATAAAATTGAAAAGGTTAGGTAGATATCCCAGTGTAAAAAACTTACCACACAAGGACCTGAGCTCAAATTTCCAGAAGTCAAGTAAGGCCAGGTTGGGTGCCATGCATCTGTAATACCAGTCAGACTATGGTGAGTGGGGAAGTTGAGGAAGGAGTATCTCTGAAAACCAACTGTCTATCATATTGAATTGGATGTAGGGTCAAACAACCACAAAGACCCTGTGTCAAACAAGTTGCTAGGTCAGAACTCATACCTGAGGTTGTCCTCTGACCTTCACATTGTGCTGTGACATCTGTACACCTGTATACACACCTGTATGCACACACACACACACACACACACACACACACACACACACACAAGATAATGAACATAAAAGCAAAACAAAATGAATAAAAAGAAACACAGGAACAACGAATGTTTAAAAGGAGAATGCAGAAATGTATTTCCCAAAAGAAGAAAATTGCTTGTAGTAAGAAACACATAGATGATTTGAAAAAAAAATTAATTGCGAGGCCATTAGCCAATACAAGTTATTTTAGAACATCAGCAATTTGGATTTATGTGTGTGAATAGCCTGAGGGGAGTAGAGAAGAAGACATGGTAATTTTAATTACATGGGCTTTTGAAAACGTGATTCAAACCGAGATCTATTTTACATTATATAAAATTGTTTTCAGCTTATTATTAAGAGTAGAAGAGCAAATAATTATCTTTGTTATGGTAGAAATTACAATGCAACTATCCTTACCAGTGATGTTATACTTCAGCTATATAATACCAGATATTATTCTCCTTAAGTCTTCTCTCTTCCAAGTGAGAAAAGCTAATTTTCACTATGGGCAATATATAAACTTTATAGCTGAAACTTGAAACCTGTGATCTTTAATTATCCCTTAGGAATCCAGAATGTTTGTTTCAACACTCAATGGCATAGGGACCTTCTCAGGTCATCATCTGTCCAGGATCTTCTCCTCTTTGTACAAAGGCAAGAGGCCAGTGTTTTCATAAGCCAGAAGTTGGTCACTAAGGCATTTGTCATCCACAAAGCATTTCAGGATTAGTTACACAGCATTCCTTTACGTTTTCTAACCATTATAATAAGTAGCATTTGTCACTAGGAATTGTTCTGAGTAATTTGTACTTGTTGTTTTTATGTAATACAATGGCACTCTAATACAGACATTTTCCCATATTTTAAAAATAGTACCCCAGAAAGCAGATGATTAGGTGACTTCTAATGCACTACGTATATGGATGACACATTTTGTCCACACTTACCCACTTATTTTCAGTTCAGTATTTTTCCTCTAGGTTTAGTACTATAATAGTCTTAAGAGTCATCCAAAATTGCAACCATCATCCTCATTAGGGTTAGTGTCTCCACATGTGGTGGTACACACTTTTAATCCCAGCACTGGGGTAACAGTACAAGCAGATCTCTTTGAATTAGAGGTTAACCTGGTCTACACAGAAAATTCTTGTTCACCTGGGGCCAAGACCACACAATAAATCTTCTTAACTTATTTCTCTTCCATTTATGACACATATGTCATAAATATGGGTCAAACACACCTGTCAAAAATTTCTCTTAACATCTCCTAATTATATGAATATTGAAATCGTAATTCAAAATATAGTGAGTACTTTAGAGTTATTAGATCATTGTCTAACAGTGTAAGGAATACAGCAATATATCAAGACATCTTTTTCTAGTGCTGAATACAGGTCTGAACTCTTAAAGCATATGGCTTCATTATACCCTGGTAACTATAATTATAATTGTGTGAATATATATGTATAATATATATGATTTCTGCATTTAGGTTGCCACTTTTGATTTGGTTGCTAAAGATAAGGTCTTGGAGCTTGGCAAACTCCTGTCTTGATGAAAAACACACTGCTTTTTGCTACATAAACTCAACTTCCCTCACTCATTGCAAGTGCAACTGCTTCTAAGTATCACTTTGAAAACCATCCACTCACGGAGAACTTTCTTGTG
Organism: Peromyscus eremicus; assembly: GCF_949786415.1. Taxonomy (NCBI): domain Eukaryota; kingdom Metazoa; phylum Chordata; class Mammalia; order Rodentia; family Cricetidae; genus Peromyscus; species Peromyscus eremicus. Next base: position 48,360,566 of record NC_081433.1, on the reverse strand, counting down.
CCTTCTATTCCTGCACGCCTCATCTCTATATTCGGCTCCTTATTACTCATCTTCTACATACAAATCATATGTAAATATATTTGAGCATCATTTTACCTATTCTAACTTTATCTTTCTGTATAATGCAATTTACATGAAGTTAGAAACCTCATCCAGCTTGTCAATTTTTATGCTTTCAGCACACAGCATAATCTGCAGATACAATATGTGATTAAGGCAATAATTGAATGAAACAATGAGAATGATGGGTGGAAAAATCTATATCAAGACAGAGTAATTTGTTTCTTTTCAACTCTCCCTGGAAAAAATGAATACCATACTATGATTGCATGCAGTCAGAAAATTTCACGTATTCATTTCACTTACAAGTAGGGTGACTGCAAGTTCAAAAGTAATAGGCTAAAAGTGTGGTAAATGAAAGAAAAGTAGGAATTCCTAAAAGTTTGATGCTCAGTTATGTTTCTGTCTAGCCTTCAATACTTAATTAAATAGCACAATTAAATACAAAACAAACATGAAAAGAAGTCCAGTGCATCTTTCATCACTCATTTGTTGATGACTAATCTTCCAGCAGTAGATTTTTCATTGTAGAAGATGTACATGAGCATGAGAGTTAAATCAATAATGAGATGATAGGAAACAGATATTAATACATACAGTCTCTATGATAGACTGCAAGAAGCATTCCATTGTTTTCACTAAATCAATGTTAACATACTGTAGTTCCTACGTCTGCCACTTCTCCCTAAGTTTTTTCCCCAAATAGCTGTTATTAATATTGTTGAGAGGAGACAGAACCATTAGGAAAGGAATCCATACTAATAAGAACTAATGCTTGGTCCCTGCTCAAATTTATCCTTGTGAAATCTCTCCAACTTGGTACAGAATCTGGGGGTTAGTGATAAAGGCTAATTTAAGTCAAATATAGAATGAGTTGTTCAAAAGAGTTTTGTTTCTTATTTTTTATAAAGACAGTTTGTTGATGCACTAGCTACATTACCTGCTTATATTACATCATCTGAAGTGTGTACTCCTGCACAGTGATAGGAATCAGGATGGAGGTTGTACTCGGTGGAGGTACAACTGATAAGAGAGGCATGAGATAACTTTCTGAGTGGACCAGAAATGATATATTCAGGTAACACTATTTGATTTTTTTCAGAATTGATTCTATTTAGTGTGAAAGTAATGATGAAACAGGAAGACAACCAGTAAAAATGTCGCATAATGCTAGCGTCAAGTTCCTCAGGTTCTACAGGCCTTGGTTCAGGAATCTTCATGGAGTGGAGGTCTGTGGGGAAAGATTTTGATCTACGCCAGTTCTATCTTAACTGTGTGTATGTACATCTTTTCAACTTTTATTTCAGTTTGGCCAGAGTTGATCCCATTGATGATTGATCTCCTCATGAATTAGTTAATTTCATTATCTCTATAGTGCCCCAGTTTGGAAGAAAAATAATATGGGCATATTAGAATTAATTATCACCAAGTGTAATATGAATCCTAGTTAACCTGACAGAATTAGTTAACTTGACAAGCTCCTCAGTATACTTCCTACAATTTACATAATCATCCTGTCTCCCTTTACTGACACCTCATTCCTAATATTCTTTATTAGGATACACATCAGAGAAATTCGATTGTGCATACTTCTCCAGACAGCTGTCTATTTTCATTTTCTGATGTATACTTTCCAATCTCTTTAGTTAAAAGGAATGCACCTGAATGAATGAGACCAACACTCAAATAAACATAGGAGACCAATCATTAAACTATTTAAATTTAATCAAATATAAACACCATTCAATATCTTCCTTCAGGAATCAGCTTTTCTCATACTATATAAGATTGTTGAGCAGGTGACAATATATTATTGTAGTTTAAAAACAGACAAAAATATAATCACTTGACAAGTACAGAAGTATGTTTCTTGCTCATTTATTTTTATTCCTTAGCTATTGTTACTGCTGAGGAAAGAATAGTTCTGCATGCAGCATGGCCTTAGTTTGACTGTCATTGCTAACATGTAACATCCAAGTCCTGTTTGAGTATCAGTGAACCAGAAATAAGACATGTAGCGAGGAAGAAGTGACAATAGACATTGCAAGATAAATTTGCATTGGGTGTTTAACACTTCTTTTCAGGTTCCATTATTTGGGTCTCAATCAGATGACCAGAAAAAGGTAAGCGAAAACTGTTAATGTAGTATAGATATGTGACAGGAAAAGAGAAAACATACGTTTTGATAAGCAGATAAAAAACTCTATAACATGTGATAATATCCCCTTCTGGGACTGGCCTTCTCAGTTCTCCTTTTGCTATGATATATTATTTATATAACAGACAGAGAGTTTTAAGAAATATATATCTTTTTTTGGCTTTCTATTAGAGATATTCCATAGTTCAGGTTCTGATTGGCTGACTGTTAAGCTCGCTAACAGTCCTGAGGAGACTTTCACACCTCATACTCCAATGATGTTTCTTTGAATGAGTCTTTGATTTCCAGTGTAGCGTAAGGTCTCTGTATAGGATACCACATTAAGTTTCCCTATGAAACAATTATCATTGTTATAACTGAGTCAACAGTCGGCAATGTGTCTATCATAGCAGTTAAAGTGTGTGGGGGGGGGGGGCGGGGAGGAGCAGTGTTAATCTCATGCCATAATGTTCCTCTGGCTTCACCTTATCCTACAAGATTCAAGATTTTTTATGATTGGAATTATCATGTCTTTAGTTGTCATGAAAAGAATCAACTTGTCTACCTTTTTGGACATCCCATTCATAAAAGACAAGGAGGAGGAAAGTGTTCTCAAAGAGTTCTTCATTTGGGAATTTAGTCTCTCTCTCTCTCTCTCTCTCTCTCTCTCTCTCTCTCTCTCTCTCTCTCTCTCTCTCTCTCACACACACACACACACACACACACACACACACACACACAATATTTCTATACTTTATAAATTTCCATACTTCCTTCATTACATCATTTAGAATTATTACACATTCACACTTTCACATGCCAATCAGGTTGGTCTTTTTAACTGTTACCCCAGTGAAGGTAGGAATAAGAAGCATGATATAGCATTTCTCGGTCAGTAATTCACATTCTCTTCTCGTTCTCAGATCTCTATAACCACACTTTCTGCTTGTAGTGTGGTTTTTAGATTAAATGTCACCTATTTGCAGAGGACTCTGTTCTGATTGTTTTCCACGTCTTGTGCTGTATCATTCTTTACCTTACCATGTCCCTAAGAGACTGACCTCTGCAGAGGACCACAATTGGATTTCAGCCCTCTGACTGTTGGTCAGTGAGAGGTTTGGAAAAGTGTCAAAAAGCTAATCACAGACCGTTCATCTCCCATTTCACTCTCTGCCTATCCTATGGCTGTCTCTTTCCTATCCATTATGTATTTTGTATACTTCATATTTTTCAGGATCTCTGTTTTCCTCAGTGTTTTTTCAGGCTTAGGGATGGTAATGACTCTGTAGTTCTTACTCCCAAGAAATTCTGCCCAATTCTGTTTTTCTCTTAATATCTTTATCCAAATCTTTCTTCTTTAGTATTAATTATATTACTTATTTTCTATTTTACCAGTTGAGGTCATTTATTTCTTTCCAGAATCTTGACTGACATGCATTTGAACTACCAAAACTAAATTAACAAGTAGATTTTAGCCCCATCATCCTATATATATTATGGTGATATTTTATTTGTGCTGAAATGTGATTTTATTTGTACGTTAATAAATAAAGTTGCCTGGAGATCAGAGGTAGAAGCGAGCCATTAAGCAGAAGTCTCGAGGAGGTAGCACACGCCCTTAATCTGATCACATGGCAGCCAGAGTCTCTGTGTGGTCAAGAACACAGCCAAGCATGGTGACACAATTCTTTAATCCCAGTACCAACCATAGAGACCTGGAGGTCTGTATAGACAGGCAGTGACGAGGAAGTCATATGGTTGGGTTTAGAGCCAATGAGTAGGCAGAACAGAAAGGCAATAAAAAAACACAAGTCAGGCAGGAAGAAACTCTCTCTCTGCAGAAGCGACTGTGGCGAGGTGGTAAGATAAGGTTGTCGTGACTCTCTGATCTCTTTGGCTATTTACCTCTGTATTTGGCTCTGTGTTTCTTATTTACTGAGACTGTTTAGAATTTTGTCTACAATATATGTAATAATAATTATTATTATTAATAATAATAAGAAGAATAAAAATAGTAAAAGGAAAAGATTATCAAACTTGAGAGTTAGAGCATGGGAGGGATTAGAGTAAAGACTACTATGAGCAGCTGGATAGAGAAAAGGGAGGGGATGTGTGATTTAATTTTATTTCAATTGAAAACATATTTTTAAAAAGATAAAAAAAAATTTCATGGTTGTTACGTTTTTTCCCTCAGTGGTACTCCATGGGCTAAACTTAGGATATGATCACCAAAAATGGAGAGGGAGAAAGAAGGGGGTACTATATAGACTTGATGAAATAGATGCTCCAATTATTTTACTTAAAAAAAAAAAAAAAAAAAAAAACAATGAGGTGAGTCTCAAACTATCTCAGTACTAGAAAAGACTCCAAGTTTCAGATTAAAGCTTTCTGATAATCTAAACATTATAATAATGATGGAGAAAGAATACCTCAGAATAAAGTCTTGTAAAGTGTGGTAGATACAGAAATGGGCAAAACATTAATTTTACCCAAGTCCGAGGTTCAGAGAACACTGCGATAGAGGAGGTTGAGAGAATGGAATTGTCAGAGGATGGGGGGAATACAATGAAAAGCTATTTTCTGGGTATAATATTGCTTTGTTTGAAAAGGTTATGTGGGGATGTAGAGGTGGTTCAGCAGCTATGGTTATTTGTATAACATACAAGTTCAAACCAGCTTAAAAAAAACCCTGCAGCTTGGATACAGGGGGTGGAGCTTCTAGACCCCACCCCTACAAGAAGAGAAACTATTGGCAGTTGGTGGCTGCTGAAGAAGGAGAGTCACTTCTCTTTGGGAATATGACTGTTGGTAAGTTACCCTTGCTCCAAAGGTAACATGCACATATGTGGCGCAGTAAACGAACTTAGAAAGTTAGTAATGTAATAAAAACAGAGACTGAAGTTAGGAAGGAGACAGGTTATGGAGTCCTGTTGGGAGCTGGAGATGGTACTGTAGAGTAGATGTGATCAAAATAGATTGTGAGCATGTATTATATTTCATGATTTAAAAGGACATACTTGGATAACAGCAGGCAATGATCCTGCACACTCTGTAAATGGACTGTACTTACAGTACAATGGATAATGACATTTTCACTTCAGTGTTTCAACATTTAAATTTACTAGCACAGAATTATAAAGAAAAGAAACATTTTTGTCTTCTTTAGTGATAAAAAAGTTCACTTTATTATTTTAGTTACTGTCAGTTAAACATAAATGGAGACATGAGTTTTATATTTGCAAAATTATATTCTTCATTGGGATGATGGTTTGCTGATGGACTTCACATCTGACAAACTCTAATTTGAACAATTTTGACAAATTCTAACTGAAGAATTAAAATGCATCTGTGGATTCCAGACAAGTGAAATCTTGGTTCAATTGTGTAAATGGAATCTTTTCTTATTGGAGTTCTCTTTTTGGTAAACAGGCTTGATGACAAGTGGAGACGCTTCTTAACTTCATCAGTGTGTATTGGTTGTACTTTGTAAAGCTAGTAATAAAATACTCATTTGAAGAACCAACTTATTCATACGCAGCTCTGGTTGTCAAACAGAAAACGTATTAAAATGAAAACAGTGCATATAAGTATTATAATATGATTTACAATTACTCAAAAATTAACATGGGATAATGTCTTCATATTTAGAAAGATTTATAGGAAAATGATGATGACTGTGATGGTGAGTTTTAGATTTCATTTGTGTCTGAGAATGTTTATTATATGTCAATTATATACCACTTCCTCCAATTGAAAGGGTGTGTTGGAGGGTGCTGCAGAGGAAATTAAATACATTTTCTAAGAAGAATGATAGCTAAATATGTGTAAAGATCAGAATGCCATTAGAGCTGTCAACTGTAGAGAAAGTAAATGATTCTTTCTAGTTGAAATATAGTATTATTATATATTAATAAAGAGATGCAGTACAAAAATGTTTAAAAGATTCAGAAAATAAAATGTGTCTTTATTAATAAGATATGGAGGTATTTTTAGAAGTATGAGCATTTCTATGTGAAACAGTATCTTCTAGAAGCTATGTGTGCGCACCTTGCGTTTTATGAAAGTAAGAAACATGTGGCCATTATTGATTTTTCAAATTTCTATAAGAATATAGTTATTATTTATTCACCTTGGTGTCATTTCTTTAAAACTAAACTTACACTTGGACAATCAACAAAGTTGTTGGTAAACTACAGTTGTGTTCCTTTTGCACCATGTGACCCTCTCTATGCCTCAGCCCTCAGGGAGCAGACTTAGTGCATACTGTCACCTGTTTACCTACGCCATGTGACCCTCCCTGTGACCCATCTCTCAGGGAATGGAGTTAGTGGTTACTGAAACTTGTACACCTACATGCTGCAGAGACTAAAGGTTAAAAATACAGACAGACTTGTCCCTTGTTGTTTTTATTTGATTTGATGTTTTGATGTGGGAAGAAACATTACCTTGAGAGCCACTGTCAAACTCATTGTTACGTCATTCATTGCTGAAGTATATTTGCTTAAATACACCCGACATGATTCACTCATGCATCTGTTTACTCTGAACACTACTTGGGAAGTTTTCCATGTAAGTACTGCCACCTTCCTATCAAATAATTCTTTTTTATAGGTTTATTTTTTTTTTTCATTTTTCTTTATTAAGAAATTTTCTACTCATTCTACATACCACCCATTAAGGATGACAGTTGCTTTTATGAAAATAAGACTAATATATAATTTCATATTCTTTTTTTTGGTTTTTTGTTTTGTTTTGTTTTTTCGAGACAGGGTTTCTCTGTGTAGCTTTGCGCCTTTCCTGGAACTCACTTGGTAGCCCAGGCCAGCCTCGAACTCACAGAGATCCTCCTGGCTCTGCCTCCTGAGTGCTGGGATTAAAGGCGTGCGCCACCACCGCCCGGCTAATTTCATATTCTTTAAAGTGAACTGAGATATTTTAATTAAGAATTATTTGATCCTACCTCCTCTTAAGGTGGGATCAAATAATTCTTTTTTTTTTTATTAAGCGATTTTCTATTCATTTTACATATCAACCACAGATTCCCCGGTCATCCCTCCTCCCACACCCCAGCCTCACCCCCCCCAACCCACTCCCCGGGATCAAATAATCCTTAATTAAAATATCCCAGTTCACTTTAAAAAAATATGTGATTATATATTAGTCTTATTTTCATAAAACAACTGTCATTCTTAAGCAACTATTCCAAATTAGCATTCTTCTTAAAGCAAAATAAAGGATAAGACTGGATTTTATGTACATGTATTCTGTAATAGACCTGAAAATGAGACCAGAATTATAGCAGTGTTTCTAAATCTGTTCTTATTTCACGAAACTCTACTGCTCATTTAGCCTCATTCCCACTGGAATATGTCAGTTTTACTCCTTATCTCTTAAATTAATATCATAGTTATTTTCAGCCATTCAGCATTTCCCCTTTTTTCTTCTCCTTGTGTATAGTGTGTGTGTGTGTGTGTGTGTGTGTGTGTGTGTGTGTGTGTGTGTTCCTGTTTGAGTGTTTGAAGGTACACATATGTGTGTGGTTATTCCTGTATGTGTATGAATATGAATGCAGAGCCCCAAAGTTGGTAACTGGAATCTTCCTTGATTGTACTTCCTCCATATTTTTTGAGGCAGGATCTCTCAAATCACACCTAGAAGTTATCAGTACAGCTAGTATCACTAATCAGCTTGCTTTGTGGCTCTTTACTAGGCCCTCTAAGAAGTCCTCAGTCAAGGAATGGCAACAATTACATAATTACCATATCACTATGAACAGGTATCCAATTATTAACAAAAATTCACAAGGAATGGAAAGAAACAAAAGACCATGGCTTACTCAAAGGGAAGGAAAAAAGAAAAAAAAATCAACAGAACTTTTTGGGGAAGACCCAATAGTAGATCTCCTATACAAAGACTTTTAAACTGTCTGAAAAATACCAAAACCTCTAAAGAGAAACTGGAAGAAAGCATATATATATATATATATATATATATATATATATATATATATATATATGTAAAAACCAAACCCCAGTGTCAACAAAAAGAAACCTAAAAATAAACCTAAAATTAAACCAAAGAAAGGAACTTTTACAGCAGAATGATTCATGAACTTGTATTCACTTGAAAACTCAAAGGCAGATATAAGTAAGTAGCCAAAATGATTATCAAATTTGAAGTTAAGATGTTGGCAGATGAATCTAAAGAACAGATAAACAGGTCTAAGAAGAGAAAACAGAATTGGGCAGTTGTGTGAGACACTTATTATAACAGTGTTGACATTCTGGAAGTTTCAGAATGGTAAAGAAGAAAAGGAAAAAGGGAGGGAGAACTATGTGAAGAAATAATGGTCAAAAACTTTCAGAATTTGATGAAATACAGGAATATAGACACCCAAGAAATTCAATAACCTAGAGAAGTGTAGTCAAAGTGGTTCACAGAAGAAATGTTACACTCTCCATTGCTCAATGGTCCTACCAATAGTATTTTGCTGAAAGGACGTAATATTATTTTTTACTTCACAATAATTATCATTGTACGTATAGACTAGTGCAATTCTCACCTTATTGCAGAGAAACTTCTTTATTTGGGGCATGATGGTTAACAGAGAGCTTTACAACTGTCCAAAGTTCAGAGAACAAGTGACTTGGAGCGCTTAGCCCTAAAGGAGATGTCTGGGTTACAACGTGGCACACACATGCCCAAAGCTCAAAGAACACTGAGAAAGAAGGGGCAGAGTGATTGCAAGAGGTCAGGAAGATTTCTGTGGAATAGTGTCATGTGGATGTGACAGCGTATTATATTCATGAACTCACAGCAATCGTGATTACCAGCACAAAACCAATTCAGTAAACACTGTGTTATGGAGCGGTAAGGGACTCATGATACTTAATTATAAAGAAATTCTATGTGAAAACATTTCATCACTATCCTGGGAATCTACCAAAGGGTTTTTCACTTTTATGAATTCTCAAAGCACTGTTGAAAAAAAAAAAAAAGCTAGCAGAACAGAGAACAGATGAATTATAATAATTTGCCCCTATGTTCTTCTTAATGCTTTCTCTTACTCTGTTTTAGTAGATGCTTGAAAAACTTGAGGAATATATTTTGGGGAGGGTAAGGGTGAAATTAAATGGTTAATTCTTTTCAGGCCATGAGTTTTGTCTAAGTTAGGGTCACTATTGCTGTAATGACATACAGTGACCAAAAGCAACTTGGGGAGGAAAAGGTTTATTTCACTCATAGTTTCATATAACATTTGCCATCAAAAGCAATGTAGTCAAGAATTCAAGCAGGGTAGGGTCCTGGAGGCAGAGGATGATGTAGAAGCCATGGAGGAGTGCTGCTTACTGGCTTAATCCATGTGCTTTGCTCAGCCTGCTGTATTATTATATAACCCAGGACCACCAGCCCAGGGTTGTTACTACCTACCCATGGGCTAAACCCTTCCCCATCAATCACTAATTAATAAAATGCTTTACAGCCAGATCTTATAGAGGCATTTTCTCAACTGTGGTTTCTCTCCTTCAGATAACTCTAGCTTGTGTCAAGCTGGCATAAAACTAGCCAACAAAATTGTACCCTTGTCAAATTGACACACAAACATATCACTGTTAAGCTATAAACTTCCCTTTCTTGTTCATCCTCAAGATCATGCATGCATATCCACATTACAATATAAACATTCCAAATTCTAAATGCACCAGTCTTTAAAAATTCAAACATTAAAAATCCCTTCTCTTTAAAATATTTGGTCTTTATCCCTGGTTCATGTGCTGGCTTTTTAGAGCTCATTCCCTATGGTAGGATGCCTTGCTCATCAACCCCAATTAATGAAATGGGGAGGGTTTTGTTCCTGCCTCAACTTAATGTACCAGGCCTTGTTGACTCCTCATAGGAGACCTTACACTTTTGGAGGAGTGGATGGGGGATGGATTGGGAAGGAGGTGGGGAGGAGGAGCAGGAGGAGAAGTGGGAGGGGGAACTGTGGTTGGTATGTAAAATGAATAAAAAATTAAAAAATTCAGTCTTTTAAAAAATCCCAAGTTGAAATCTCAAAGTAGTTTTGATTTGCATGTCCCTGATGACTAAGGATGTTGAACATTTCTTTAAGTGTTTCTCAGCCATTTGAGATTCCTCTGTTGAGAATTCTCTGTTTAGATCTGTACCCCATTTTTTAATTAGATTATTTGCCTTGTTGATGTTTAGTTTCTTGAGTTCTTAATATATATTGAATATTAGCCCTGTGTCAGATGTGGAGTTGATGAAAATCTTTTCTCATTCTGTAGGCTGTTGTTTTGTCCTATTTACAGGTTCCTTTGCTTTTCAGTTTCCTAAAGTCCCACTTATTGATTGCTGATCTTAGTGCCTGCACTTTTGATGTTTTATTCAAGAAGATAACTCTTGTGCCAATGTGCTCAAGGCTATTTCATACTTTCTCTTCTATTAGGTTTAGTGTATCTGGTTTTATGTTGAGGTCTTTGATCCACTTTGAGTAGAGTTTTGTGCAGGGTGGTAGATATGAATCTGCTTGCACTTTTCTATGTGGTGACATCCAGTTGGAACAGCACTAATTGTTGAAGATGCTTTCTTTTTTCAATTGTATATTTCTGGCTTCATTATAAAAAATCCAGGTGTCCATAGATGTGTAGATTTATGCTTGGGGGTCTATTGATCAAGCTGTCTGTTTCAATCTACTCTAATACCCAGCTATACCACTCTTGGGCATGTACCCAAAGGACTCTCCATTCTACCACAAGAACACTTGCTCAATATGTTCATAGCAACTTTATTCATAATAGCCAGAAACTGAACCAACCTAGATGCTCCTCAACTGAAGAATGGATAAAGAAAATATGTTACATTTACATAATGGAATATTACTCAACTGTTAAAAGCAATGGCATCATGAAGTTTGCAGACAAACGGATGGAACTAGAAAAAAAAATCATCCTGCATCAGGTAACCCAGACACAGAAAGACAAACATGGTATGTTCTCACTTATAAGTAGACACAGCTGTTATGTAGAGGATAACCATGCTACAATCCACAGACCCAGAGAGGCTAGGTAACAAGGAGGGCTCAAGTGGGGACACCTGGATCTCCCTGGGAAAGGGACATAAAATAATTTTGTAAGTGGAATGGATGCATGTGGGCATGTAAACAGAAGTGATCAGATTGGGAAAGAGAGGGATGGATGGAGAGAATGCTGGGAGAGACAACTGGAATGGCAAGGAGGCAAACCTAGAACAGTGGAAACTCCATGGAATCTACAAGACTGACTCTAGCGAAGACTCTTAGTAATGGGGGATATAGAGCTTGAAACAACCATACTCTATAACCAGGCAAGGCTTCTAGCAGTGGGACTGGGACACTAACCCAGCCATAAAACCTTTGATCTACAATCTGTCCTGCTTGCAAGATGTGCTGAGGTAAAGGTGGCACAGAAGTGTGGGAATGGCTAAGCAATGACTGGTCCAACTTGAGGCCTACTCCATGAGAGGGAACTCATGAACACTGCCTGGATGGCCAGGAACCAGAGGTTGGATAGCTCAGAGACACAGGATAGAACCAAACATGACTGAAAGAAAAATTCAGTGAAATGATTACTAATGATATTTTGTGGAGAGCTCATGAGATTCAGCATCCACCAAGAATGAGAACACACCAGATTCAGCATCCATCAAGATAGAGAGTAATCATCAGAATGTACATCCAAGGGAAGGGCACAGTGTGAGCTCTGAATGGTTTTCCCTTCTCTTCTATTTGTTTCTGGCTCATTCTAATTCCTTAAAAGGTCCCAAATATGATTTGCATGGTACTTTTTTATTTTTTAAAGATGTATTTATTTTACATGTATAAATGATTTACCTGAATGCATGTATGGATGTACATCATATGCATGCCTGGTGCCCACAGAGGTCAGAAGAAGGCATCAGATCCCCTAGTGGACTTACACATAGTGGACTTACAGATGGTTCTGATGCACCACATGGCTACCAAGGATCAAACTGTGTCTTCTGTAGACAAATTTCTAAACAGTCTTATTAAATAAGAAACACAGAGACAAACACAGAGGCAATAGCTGAAGAGATCAGAGCAATAGCCACGACTAGCCTTAGCTTACCACCAGTAGTAGCTTCCACAGAGAGAGCTTCTTCCTCTGTAAACTGTGTTGTTATTGTCTTCCTATTCTGCATTCTCATTGGTTCTAAGCCCAGACATATGACTTCCTCGTCACTGCCTGTCTGTACAGACCTCCAGGTCTCTATGGTTGGTACTGAGATTAAAGGTTCATGTCACCACGCTTGGCTGTGTCCTTGACTACACAGAGACTCTGCCTGCCATGTGATCTGATTAAGCGTGGGCTACCAATGCCTGACTTCTGTTTATGGCTATTTGACCTCTGATCTCCAGGCAACTTTATTTATTAACATACAAATAAAATATCACATTTCAGCACAAATAAAGTATCACCACAATTTTGCTATACTCATAGATTGGTGCCTAACCCAATAGTATTCAGAGAGGTGTCATACAGCAACTGATGGGAGCAAATGCAGAGACCCTCAGCAAAACAGGAGGTGGAGCCAGGGAACTCTGCAAAAGATGGGGAGGGAAGATTGTAAGAGCCAGAGGGGTCAATGACACTATGAGAACAAAGCCCACAGAATCAACTAAACAGGGATTATGGGGGTCACAGAGACTAAAGTGACAAACATGGACCCTGTATGGTCTGAGCTAGGTCTTCTGCATATATGTTTTGGTTGAGTAGTTGGGTATTCTTGTGGGACTCCTAACAGTGGGCGTGTTTCTGTTCCTTTCTCTTGCACTTGGGACCCTTTTTGTCCTACTGGGTTGCCTCATCAGGCCTTGACATGAGGGTTTGTGACTAGTCTTTTGTAACTTGTTATGCCATATTTGGTTAATATCCCTGAGAAGCCTGATTTTTTTTAAGGGGAAAGGAGGAAGAATGGATTTGAAGGCCAGGGGAAGTGAGGTGGGGGCTGGGAGGAGTTAAGGGAGGGGGAACTCGTCAGTATGTAATGTATGCAACAAGAATTTTTTAAGAAAACAATAAGTAAAATAAAACCCAAAGACTATAAAGTTCCAAAATCTCTTTAAAAGTTCAAAGTCTCTCAACTGTGGCCTCCTGTGAATTCAAAAATATGTCAAATACTTTCTTACTTCAAGAGGGAAGAACCAAGACACAGTTACAGTCTGAACAAAGCAAAACTCAAAACTCCAAAACCAAGCTCCAAACGTGTAAATAACTAAATGTCCAAATACCTGGGATTCACTCAGCATCTCTGGGCTCAGCCCTTGACAGCACTCACAGATTGTCTAAGTGAGGGCTGGGTCCACACTGCTGCTGCTGCTATTCTTGCTGGTCGTCCCGTGGTACTGGCATCTCCAAAATCCAGGGGTCTTCTGCTGCAACTTGGCTGCACTTTCACCAGTAGCCACTCCTGGGTTCTCTTCATGGTGCCAGCTTCATGGTTTCAGCTTTTCTCCACGACCCCTTCAATTCCAGGGTATCAACTGTTACTGTGGCTGCACCTTCTCCAAGACCGTATCCTGGCCTCTCACAGTGCCAAGCCTCAGCTTCATTTTATGACCCAATCATGTATTCAAAACCAGTACCACCTGGGTGACTGTTAAACTACCAAGTCTGGCTGTCAGAACAAGCTACAGTCTTAGCCACCTCAGGGACACAGCGACTGTGTTCAGACTCCGAGAAATCACTTCTCAGAAAATTTCTCTTTAATGATGGATATTGGTTTCTTCTTAATCACTACTGATTTCGTAGCTCCAGCTGACCCACATCTATTGTCCCAGAAAAGCAAAGGTTTTACCTTATTGGTTCCAGTCTCTTGTTAATCACAGCCCCAGTTAAGCAGAACCACAGATTCTTAACTCAAGTGGCCTGGTAGAGTCTTTGGCTCTCTCTGAAACTTCACAAACCAGGAATCCATTATCTGTACTACTTTAAATATTCTTATCTTCCAAGTTTCTCCAGAAGAGTACTGAGCTCTCAACACTCAAGAACATTTTCTAGACCAAAGTTCCAAAGTCCTTCCATAATTCCCCACCTACAAACAACAGAATCAGGTCTACCATAGCAATACCCCACTCCTAGTACCAATTTGTCTTAGTTAGGGTTACTATTGTTGTGATAAAACACAATACTTGTATTAGTCAAGGTTCTCTAGAGTAACAGAACTTATAGAATAAATCCCCTCTACATATATGTACACACACACACACACACACACACACACACACACACACACACACACGGATTCATGAATGACTTACTGGCTGTGGTGTAGCTAATCCAACAATTGCTGTGTATGCACAGAAGATCCAAGAATCCATTAGTTGTTCAGTCCATGAATGTGGATGTCTACTTCCTCTGGAATCCTGAGGAAGTAGGCTCTAATGCCAGGTAAGGATTGAACTTGCTAGTAATAGGTGAAAGCAAGCAGGCAAAGAGAGAATGCTTCCTTTTTCAATTTCCTTTATACAGGCTTCCAGAAGAAGGTGTGGTCCAGCATTATGGTGGATATCCCCACCTCAAAAGATTTGGATTAAAAGTCTATCCTCCCACCTCAAAGATCTGATTTACAAGTGGTCTTCCCACTTTAAATAATTTAATTAGGAAAAATTCTCTCACAGGTATGCCCATTCACTTGGATTTTAGTCCATTCCAGTTGTAGTAAAGTTTACAAATAAGAATAGCCATCACAATTTTCCTTACATCTTACCTAGGTGAATCTAATGTAATCACAAGGAGAAAAGCAGGTCATGTGATGCAGTAAGATGTGAATATAGAAGGGATAGGATGCAGCTAGCAAGTGATGAGTTAAGAAAACATAAATGCCATTGCCACACTGGAAAATGGCAAAGTAATGATTTTGTGGGTCTCCATCAGGAACCAGTCCTAATAACACGTGGATCCACATTGGATCTAATCCAGACTTTGATTTTCAGGAACACAAGAAAATTATTTTTTGTTATTTTAGGACAATAACTTTGTGGTGACTTGTTACTGGCACACTGCTGAAAAAATATGTGATTTCCTATGTCTAAAATCATAGTTAAAACTTTTTTAAAGTTTTATTTAAATATCAAAATAATACAATTACTATGGAAAACACTTTTTTGTATAAACATTCTGTGTGGCTTTATAGAAAAAAAAACATGCATTCCAATAGTTCCTCTGCATCCTGTATCCAAATTTCAAATCATTTTATAAGATAGGTAGCTCCTCTGGTAAAAATGTATCAAGAACTGTGAAGGGCATGCTCAAGATGTATAAATTTTTAGAGAAAAAAAAATCTCAGCTGTTTCAATAAACAGTGCTTGTTGAAGCATGCAGTTTATTTTTTGTATGAATTATTAAAGTAAATGGTGAAAACTGAAGGAAATTATGTAACAAGGCAATATTGACTATCTACTAAATTCAGAAGGGAAGTGTGCAAGTTGTTCACCAATATGTATCTAAAGTTTTTCCGCTGTTTACTCTTGAGACAGCCGTGGACCTGAAATCCAGGTTGTGTCAAACAGATTGTGCAGTCTTCTTAAATGTTAGTGTACAAAGGGATGATAGAGTACTGTGTGCTAGGATCATTGTGACCTTGCTGAAAATGCCTAAAGGATGACTATACATTAAAATATCGAAAATGAGAAACACATGCACAGGCCCCCACATACATGAAACAAACAGTCATCTTCTTAACTGCAAGGCTGATTCCTCAAAAGACCCAGAAACCCATTTTCATAGTTATTGGACACCCAATACTATTGCAAGGACTTCTACAAGACCATTCAATACAAAGAAAGCATAAGACAAACATAATGAGAAATTATGTCTATCAGTAGTTGAACCTACCCTAGAGGCAATGAAAGGGTTAACAAATCAATTTCACCTCTCTAAATTAATTTGTTATATTACCTTCTATTGATCTTTTCTAATGCAAATGCATCGCCAGTAAAAATACATCAGAGATTTGTCTGACCTCTTTATTGTTGTAGGATGTGGCAATTAATTTTTTTATTGAGAATCCAATTAGCTTTCTGCTCTTACAATGTTTTACCTAAATCCTCCTTTTAGACTCTCTGAAGGTTACCAGAAAACGATCAACTAAGCATGACTGTGTTAAAAGGTAGAAATAAAGAAAACATTACTTATGTTGTGTACAAAATTGAGGTTAAGGGAGGTTAACCGAATCAGATGCCTTGAAGAGATAAAGATGTTCTAAATCATGAAGAATTAATCAGAAAATTCTAATTGAAACCCAGGACCACAGTAGTCTATTATGAAAGAAGAGCAAGTGTCAAATTAGCACAACAAAGCTGGGTGGTCTGGAATAGATTTTACAGGCTTTCGCCTTTATGACCCTTGTAAAAGTGTTGTTAAAGAGAGAGACAAACAAGGGGAAAGGCCCAAGGGTAGGTAGGGCTTCATGATTAGGCCCACCCAAGGAGAGGTGCTAACAAAAGAAAATTGAGTTCCCTAATTGGAGGTGGTCTGCATGTAAAGAGCTCAGAAGCCCTGCAGACACCAAGGACAGAGGATGGAGTCTGAGTAATTACGGCAGGGAAAATGAGAGGAAGGTTACCGGAGGATGTTCCAGTCCCCCAGGTCAGTGGCTGGGGCAGGAGCTTTCAAGTACAGCTCTGTAATAATTCCAGCAAGTCCCCGCCATTCAGGTTAAAAAAAATTGAAAATTACATTAAAAAGCCATTCCGTTTCTATTCATGATCTACCTGGCTTTTTCTGACCTTGGATCAAAGGAGGATGACAGCGTGGCTGGCTAGAAAAGGTAGGACAATTCTGAAATGTTCCTGGTGTGAACAAATGAAACTCTACTGCAGTCACAGCGAAAATGAACTTAGGGACTTACTCACGGGAAACATTTTCTCTGAACATAGGTAGATTCTGTTTGCCAGACTCTAATCCCTGTACTGGAAGACAGAAGAGAGGGCACCTAGGAAGCACAAAATCTGCCAACGGCTGCTGCTCCCTATTAACTCTATCTTGAGACTGCAAAGGATAGAGAGACTGAATTCAGATTAAACTGAAATCTCATGAAGTTTTCCTCAATATGCCATTTTCAAATCCTCAACTAGTAGGCAAGTGTTGCTTTTAGGAGGGGGCATTAATAGCTTATTATTAAAATACTGAATGTTGAAGAAGAAAATATGAAATAACTTAGTTTTTGTGTTGCCCCCATATCTTGGATGATTCCTTTATATCTGTGTTGGTGCAGGCACACAGAAGTGATGGGAATGTCAGGGCTGTGTGCTTTGGATCAGACTACATGCTTGTTGTGAGCAAGAAGAAGGTAGATACACATAGTTGGTATAACAGAAGTTATATTTTATTATGCTGATGGTCATCACACAAGGTTCACACTCTAAATTCCTAACTACAGTCCTAACCCTATCTCCCCAAGGCTGCCCACCTGTGTGAAGTATCTTAGCTGAAGGTCAGGTCCAGTCTCTAACAGAAGTCTCTGATTCAAAGGTCAGGATTGCGGGGGTGGGGGGGGTGGGGGGGGTGGGGGGGGTGGGGGGGTGATTCTCCAGCTGCTGGGGGGATCAAGATGGCCTCTCTCCAGATGTGCAGAGCAGAATGTTGCTCTTGGTCTCTGCTTAAATACTGTTCAGTATGTGTCATGGAGTCTCGGACCGTGTCTGGTTATGATGATTGAGTGATGTTACTAAGTTCTGATTATCAGCCTTTGGTGTAGTGGGCTCCTGACTAAGCTATTTTACATGTCTAAGAAGCATTTTTTTTTTTACTGTGCTCATTACATTGCTAATCTTGGATATGAATTAAGCACCAAAATGGTTCCTACAAAATTGTCAATGATTTCCCAGTAGTTAATAACTTGTCATTATCACCGTGGCATTAGGAATTGTTTGTGTACTTGACATCAGTACATTGTGATGCTTCAGGCACATTTTTAATTCTTAACATTTTACAAACTTAATTAAGTGTGCTCATGAACTATGTCTCTTATGCCCTCAGATCCTCCCATTTCTAACACAAGACTTAGTTTTAGCACATTTAATATCTAATTTATAGATTAATTTAGTGGTTACTTTCTGCTTGAATTCACATAATTCACTTTTTATATTCTAACAAATTCATACATGTTTACCTGGACATTAATAAGTATAATTTGGATATTTTCATGTATTTATTATTCTTTTGTTCAATGATTTCAGATTCTGTTTGAGGAAATTTAATTATTATTTCTCCTATGATACTATTGAATCTTGGAGTATTGGTTTATTCCTCCATCAAAATATAATAGTTTTATTTTCCAATTTAATTTTTGTTTTATGTACATATTATGATGTTTTTGTCTCTATCTGATGTTCCTGGTTTGAATTGAATTGAATAATTGGAATTGAAATAATTTTCAAATCATATTTTTGTCGTAGATAATTTCAATGATAAAAATGTAGAGACACTTACATAATTATCCCTGTTCTACCATTAAAATTTAATAGTTCTTAATTCATGTCTCAGAATTTTTGTTTGCTCAGTAACCAACTCAGCTGAGACTAGTCAGAAGAAAATACATTATTGAAGGCCCGACCCAGGACTGTGTGAATCTATAGTTCCATTGGTATTCCTTTAGTCTGTAGGCCTCCTCTAGTGATCAGATATCAGTGTCTTATAATTTATAATTATTTTCTAAGAAGGAGCCCTGCAGTTCAGTTTGAATTCCTGTTAACTCAGATCTGAGATTCCTTGACCCTTTAGAGTGTGCAAGTGACCCTACAATTAGATTTAGCCTTTTATCGTAGAAGAAGAGTTAGCATAACATATTAGAAAAGGAATTATGATTTCCATTATCATTTCCCACACTTTCATTTTCACTTGTGCTCAGTAAGGAGATACAATATTAAGTATATTTGTATATTTAAGGGGAAAATGGCATCACTCAAACTATACTGAGTTCAGGTCAGAAGGCTGTAGCTTTCATTGGGTCTTTCTTTATCTATGAGTCTCAGTAAATCTTTCTTGGTCTATACCCTCTTATGAAAAATGGACAGATAATTTCTCTCAGGCAAAATTATAAGATAACATACAAAGTGTTTTGAATCCTGCCTTATATGAAATACATCTGTGATTCAGCTCACTGTTTTTCTTGTTTGTTTTATTTTGTTATCATTATTATTATTATCATCATCATCATCATCATCATCATTTTGTTAAAGAGCAATGTTGCCAACAATTAATGCCGGTTACAAATGAGAAAGTAATATCCTTGTGATGGGGAAGTGGTGGTCAGCATTTGCCTGGCCCTTCCTTCTCCTACCACTCTCTAACAGCACATGGAACTAAGAAGCCAGAAAATAAAGTAGATGAATTAGGAGCTCTATAAAATAGATAAATAGATGTGAACATGAATAATATTTTGGTTACAATAAAAAGAACAACTTTATTAACATATCAAATAGATCACATCATTTCAAAGCTTAAATTCCTTGGGAGGCTGAAAGTGTGACTCTGAAAACAAGCATGAACCAAGGGAAGCTTGATCTCCCAAGCACCATGTGATAAGAAGAAATTGCCAAGGAAGGAGCTTCTGTATCCATGGCCCATGTTCCAACTTAGTCTACTGTGAAGATGCATTCCAAACCACAACTGTGTCTTCACTATATTTATGGGTGTTGCTAAGTTATATGTTGGAAACAGTAATATAACTAGAATGCCAATATAAGTCATTTAAATAATATAGGAAAGCATATTATGATGTTTTGAATTTGATAATGAAATTCTATGGCTCAGCTCTAGATATTGCATACATGTATGTCATTCTTTCTGTATAATCCTAATATATGATTACTTCTATATCAAAAACAAAGATGAACATGGCCTTTCCACCTTTTCCTTGAGGGAGGAAATGGAACTATTCTATGGATGGTGGGAAAGGAAACTCAGGACGCCAGAGCCAGGTAACATCTAAAAAGGGTATTTTACATATGTTTTCAAATGACTCCAAGGTATCACTTCTGATAAGTGCTACCTACCCTGCATTAAGCACTGGTTATCTCATGATAGGCTATACGAATTTGATAAAGGCAAGAAACACAGGGAACAGGGAAAGGCTCCCTATGACCAGGTATTCTGCAAGTAATTGATTGAAAATTATGAAGTGAGCTTTGTATGAAGAGTAGTTTTGAGAGAAAGTTGTAATGACTGTAGGTTGTAGAGACTGCAAGTTCTTTAGAAATAATCTTGATTTGAAGTCATGCTTAGCTAATAAGAATGCAATTGTTAATCGAAATGAAACAGACAGAAATCAAGTCAAGCATAACAGGTTGGGTACCTGAAAGATTCAAGCCATGAGCTTTTATGGAGCATGGACTCCAATCAGATCCTATGCATTGCTTTCTTGACCTTGGAAACTAATAACTAAAGTATACCAAAAGTATCAGACACTAGCAAAGAGCAGGTATAGTTCATGTAGAATCACAAGACAGTATCACTTCCTAGACACTTTGGATCAGACATTAATAACTTAGAGAAATTTCTACTACAGTTTGAGTTTAAGGTTTCTAACATGAAAAAAAAATCAACCCTAGATCATCATTGCTAAAGAGAGTGTGGTGGTTTGAATAAGAATGACCCCCCATATATTTGCATGCTAAATCACCAGTTGGTAAACTGTTTGGGAAGGGTTAGGAGGTATGGCCTTGTTGGAGGAGATGTGTCACTAGGTGTGGACTTTGAGGTTTCTAAAGCCAGACTCAGTCTCTTTCTCTGTTTCTCTCTCTCTGTTTCTTCCTGTCTCTGTCTCTCTGTCTCTCTCTGTCTCTCTGTCTCTGTCTCTCTCTTTCTCTCTCTCTGATGAATGAGACTGTAAAGTTTTAAAGTTCTCAGCGACTGCTCTAGTGCCTTGTACCCCTGCTTCATGATGTGGTCGATCATGGATTAAACCTCTAAAACTATAAATGAATTCCCAATGACATGCTTTCTTCTTATATATTGCGTTGGTCATGGTAGTATTGTATTACACCGCAATAGTAGATAAAACAGAGAGATACACAGAAGGACTTTGGGATTCGCTTTGATTTTACTCAATATGCTGGTGAATGCTTGCTCCAAGAGAAAGGGTGCTGGAACCTATATGCAAAATTCCCAACATGTTCTTCAATAACATAATGAATTTACTTATTGATTTTCCTTCTTGTGTCTTGATGTTTGGGCACGGATTTAGGCTATATATTAATCACCGAGGGAAGAAAGGCGTTTGAAAATTGTACTCAGTATGCAGATAATCAAAGGGACAGGCTGCATGAATAAGTGTGGTTAGTTACTACATCATTGATCAATGTAAAGTGGAAGAAACCCAGAATAGAATGATGACAGACTGCTATCTAAAGTGCTGTAAGACAGCAAAATAGTCAAGATGTTCGCTAGATTATGCTCCTGTTACAGAAACTCAAACTCACAGCATGCAAAGTGCCAACTTTTTCAACTCATGAAACATGTCCATTTGTGCTACCTACTGGTTTTTCTCACCTTTATTCTCCAATTTTGCAGGCTTCAGGAATAGTCCCAGTAAGGTGTGCTGTCCATTATGATGAGGTGAACACTAGTGTTTTTGTGACTTCTTCCTGTTGCTGTAGAAAAATATCCTGACAAACTCAGCTTAAGCGAGGGTTCATTTGGCTTACAGCTCAAGGCTGTTCTGTTGTCCAGCAGTGGCAGGAATGGGAGGTAGCTGTCCATCCTGCACATATTATCAAAAATCAGAGAGCATAGACTGCTTTTGTTCAGATTCTGGAATAATAGCCCTCCTGCTCAGCTGTCTTGGATTGATAACTGACAACCATACTTTATCCCTGGTTACATTAGCATCCTGGTATCACAGCTTCTTTGGACAATATAGTTTCCTTCAGGAAACTATACTCCAACTGTAGCCATTACCCTGCTAAAGACAGCAATTTCTCTTTCAGGTAGTCTTACTCCAGTCATGATCTCACTTTACACTTTCTAGTTGCTTTGGAAGACTTCGTTCCAGGCAAGAAAATCTTCACTGAACTCTAGATAACTGTGTTCACCCCACAGCTATTTTTATCTCAGATATGAAGAATAGTTCATCCAGTAACTCAGTAGAAATGCCTGTGACAGCTACAATGCAAATCTCGTGATTGTTCCCATTTCAGGCCTTCAGTTGGTAGAACTGATAATCATGCATATGCAAGGTTTGACTGGTGGAATTATAATTCCAGAAAAAATGTGTCATGTCCCTCTTCTGGCTATATAAATTAGCTATTTGTCACTCTTTTGGGATCTGTCCAGAAAGCTTTTCTCATGTATACTGATGTTCTTTTACATCAGGCTCCAAGGGAGACATCATCTAAATGGCTTTTTGTCTCCTTGTGGTCTTTATTACAGGGAAAGTGCTTTGAACTTGATGCATGAAGAGCAGACAACAATTTTAATACTGTAGAAATAAAGCCAAAGGAAGTGAAGGCAATATTTCTTGCATCACCAGTGGAGTTAGGTACACTGCCTACTGGACTATTTGGCTATTGCCAAAAGAATAAAATTTAATGGAGCAATATTATTCACTTAGAAGGTAAAGACATTTAACACTACAGGGATCATTTAACAAGAGGGCACTCTAGCAGATTAATCTGGTGGCTATGAATGAAGCTGAAGGCAAACCAAAAATGTCTACAATAGAAAGAGGACTATAGTAATGGTGGTTTTACTTTATGGTCATAAATAATTTTAATATTCTTGAAGTAAATTGGCACTTATCAAGATCATAAGTGACTTTTGTGCTGAAAATTAATGGCTATGTCTCCTTCCTATTATTCAGCTTACCAGGCAAATGTTATTAAGTTGATTATATCTTTCTAAAATCACTTTCATCCACTGGCCACTGTTTTGACACTTTGTCTGTTTCCCTAATACATCCTGAGGGTTCACATCTTTGCTCAAGCTCTCTAGAAAACAAAACTTGACACAAAGATTTTTTGTGACAGTATTATATCAGGAGACGTAGTTCAAGAAGGCAAGAAGAAAGAAAATTCAAGAGATGACAAGAAAGCAAAAGGGATAAAGTCAAATTGGTAAGAGACAGGTTTTTGTTTTTCTGGAATGACACAGAAGGCCGAATGCAGTTTCTGAAGAAATACATCTTGTCATGTTTGTGCCCCCCCATAAAATAGAGTATTACAAGAAAAGTAGTTTATACTTGATGCATTGTCAACAAAGTAAGGGGATGATTTTATCCAACATCCTGTCTCTCTCTTTTTCAAGTTGGTCTTAGGGGAAATGACCTCTTCTGGATTTGAGGGATATGAGCTAGCACCTAGAGGCAGCTGTCGGAGAAGATAAGCCTTCCATGCTCAAGTCTGGTAAGGAGACAGAGTCTGTCTGACAGCAAACTTTTTAAGGACAAAGGAAGGCATTCTGATTAAATCCCCAACTTGATCATAAAGAGCAATGCAACAGCCTGGGTTGTTAGGATTCCCGTGGAGCCCCCTTGGGCGATTAAATGTCACCGACTACCTGGTACTAAAGCTTCATTTGGTGATGGGAGATGTCCAGTTAGGTATCAGTCTCCTGCATTATTTGGTGATTTTGTTTAGATTTCCTTTACATGTGCATGTAATTTCCAAGCTTCCACTGTGTTTGGTTTCCACACAACCATTCAAATGGCCCTTAATTTTAGTTGTACCTGACACTATCTCCTCACTCTTCCATCCCCCTCTACTCTTGATTCTCCCTTTCTAACCCCCTAATCTAATCCATCCATAACTATCCATTCTATTTCTCTTTCTGTTCCCCTAGTTCCTTACTGCATACCTACCCTCTCTGGTGCTATGGATTGTGGCTTGGTTATCACTGACTTAACAGCTAATATCTACAAATAAAATCATACCATACTTTTCTTTCTGGGTATGAGTTACTTCACTCAGAATGCTTTTTCGAGTTCCATCCATTTGCCAGAATTTTTTCAAATGGCTGAATAATACTCTCGTGTGCAAATATACCACATCTTATTCATCCATTCTTCTGTTGAGGGCCATCTGGGTTGTTTGCAATTTCTGGCTTTTATGAATAGAGCAGCAATAAACTGGCTGAGCAAGGGTCTCTGTGGTGGAATAAAGTGCAATTTGGATATATGCCCAAGAGTAGTATAGCTGGATCTTGAGGAAATGGATTCCTATCTTTCTGAGGAACCTCCACACTGATTTCCGTAGTGGCTGTACAACTTTGCATTCCCAACAGCGATGGATGACAGTTCCTCTTACCCCATATTCTCCCCAGCATGAGTGGTCACTTGTCTTTTGATTTTAGCCATTCTGGCAAGTGTAAGATGGAATCCCAGAGTCATTTTGATTTGTATTTCCCTAATAACTAAGTATATTGAACATTTCTTTAAGTGTTTCTCAGCCATTTGAGTTTCTTATTTTCTAAAAATTTCTATATATGTATATCTGTACCCCATTTCAAAAATTGGGTTAT
Organism: Peromyscus eremicus; assembly: GCF_949786415.1. NCBI lineage: Eukaryota > Metazoa > Chordata > Mammalia > Rodentia > Cricetidae > Peromyscus > Peromyscus eremicus. The sequence goes on along the minus strand of NC_081433.1, from coordinate 48,335,852 downwards.
TTGTTTTCTTGACACCTAGTTTTTTTAATTCTTTATATATTTTGGATATTAGCCCTCTATTAGATGGGTAGTGTGGTGATAAATTGTGTACCCTAATAAAATTTGCCTGAAGATCGGAGACTAGAACAAGCCATTAGATTAAACATAGAGGCCAGCCAGTGGTGGCACACACCTTTAATCCTAGCACTCGGGAGGCAGAGGCAGAGATCCATCTGGATCTCTGTGAGATCAAAGCAACGCTGGACCACATGAGATTGACTCAGTCAAGGAGAGAAACCGAGCTAGACAGTGGTGGCACACACCTTTAATCCCAGCACTTGAGATCTCATGCCTTTGCTTGGGAAGCACACCTGCCTTTAATCCCAGCACTAAGGAAAAAGGTATATAAGTCGTGAGGAGACAGGAACGAAAGGCTTTTCTGTTGGAGGTGCTTTCAGCTGAGAAAGCCCCTTTGAGCTGAAGCCCTTTCATGCCAGAAGCCTTTTGGCTATAGAGGCTTTTCAGGCTGAGGAGTCCTAGAGGTAAGATGTGACAGTGGCGTGTTCCATTGTCTCTCTGATCTTTCAGCCTTTACCCAAATATCTAATTCTGTTTTGTTGTTGTTGTTTTAATTAAAAGACCATTTTAACATTGGTGTTACAGATAGTTAGTAAAACTTTTTTCTAACTCTGTAGGCTGCCATTTAATCTGAATGATGATGTCTTTTACTGTGCAGAAGCGTTTCAGTTTCATGAGGTCCCATTGTAGACAGAAGATTTTCTGTGTCCCAGCCTGCCAGTGGCCTGGACAAATCTCTCCCACTCATGTCCCGCAAATTAACACACAGAGGCTTATATTAATTAAAACTGCTTGGCCATTAGCTCAGGTTAACTACTGACTAGCTCTTACATTTAAACTCAGCCCATTTCTGCTAATCTATATGTTGCCACATGTTCCGTGGCTTTACCTGTGTGTCATTACATACTGCTCCCTGGACAGGGGGCTGGCGTCTTCTGACTCAGCCTTCCACTTCCCAGAATTCTCCTTTTCTGTTTATCCCACCTATACTTCCTGCCTGGCTACTGGCCAGTCAGCGTTTTATTTATCAACCAGTCAGAGCAACACATTCACAGCATATAGAACATCCCACAGCATCCATTTATTAGTTGTTGATCTTAATGCCTCTGCCAATGAGTTCAAGGCTATTTCCCACTTTCTCCTCTATCAGGTTCACAGAAAATCTTCTGTCTACAACGGGACCTCATGAAACTGAAATGCTTCTGCACACTAAAAGACATCATCATTCAGATTAAATGGCAGCCTACAGAATTAGAAAAAAAAAACTTTTCCTAACCATTTGTAACACAAAAGTTTAAATGGTCTTTTAATTAAAACAACAACAACAAAACAGAATTAGATATTTGGGTAATTGCTGAAAGATCAGAGAGACAATGGAACAAGCCACTGCCATTTATGTAGAGGTCTTTGGTCCATTTGGAGTTGAGTTTTGTACAGGATGGTTAAGTATGGAAATATTTGGAATCCTCTACACGCAGCCATCCAGTTTAACCAGAACCATTTGGTGAAGATGCTGCCCTTTCTTTTCAATGTGTATTTTTTGGTAACTATACAAAAATATGTGTTTGGATATACATCTGGGTTTTCAATTCCATTCCATTGATCAGTATGTGTATTTTTGTGTCAATAACATGCTGTTTTTATTACTGTAGCTCTGTAGTAAATTTTATGTCAGAGATGATCATACCTACAGCAATTATTTTGTTGTTCAGGATTTTTTGTTGTTGTTGTTATTCTGGTGGTTTGTGTGTGTGTTGTGTGTGTGTGTGTGTGTGTGTGTGTGTGTTCCATATGAAGCTGAAAATTGTCACAAACTGATCGCAATGCCCCATTGATGATGACAACACATACAAACTCATTGAGTGTGCTGGTGCCTATGTAGAACCTTCACTCCCACATAAGAGCACCTTTGGCAGAGGAGGTACTCTATGCTCTATAAGGGGAAACAAACAACTCAGTCATATACCCTTTGATGTACGATGGTATCCTGCCTGATAGACTAGTACAATTGTAGCACAAAGCTTTTAGAAGCAACAAACCACTCTCTGATTTGACTTAAGACCTATTCTGCAAGATGGAACCCATATATTTGACACTGCTTGGGTGAACAAAACCTAAGAGACTGGATAGCTCAGGGCCCTGTAGTAAAACCAAATACCACTCTTGAAAAAGAAAGCAATAAAATGATTCCTAATGACGTTCTTCTATACTTATAAATGAGTCCCTTGCTTAGCCATCATTACAGAAGCTTCTTCATGCAGCAAATGGAAACAAATACAAAGGACTGCATCCGTTTATTATGCAGAGAGTGCAAGAACTTGAAACACTCAAACCTGAACTGGATTTCTCCATCAAATTCCTCCCTCATGAGTCCAGGAATACTGAGGAATAGGAGGCATAAAGAATGTAAGAGGCAGAGGGGATGGAAGACACCATGAAAACAATGACCTCTAAATCAGTAGAACTGATGACATATGAGCTCATGGAGATTGAGGCAGGATGCACAGGGCCTCTCTGCACCTGATGGGGGCCTAGATCTGAAAGGAGAAGTAGAGCCACGCCCCCATCCCTACTCCAGAAGCTAGCTCCAGTCAATGACAACTTGCAAATGAAAATTTAGTTTTCTCCAAGCAAACTTCATGGAAGAAACAAAGTACTTTTAAGGGTAGACTGCATGCTCAACAGTAGATGCCCAACACAGAAGAACTCAGTGGTCTCATTGGAGAGGTTCCCTGTTTCATTATGTCATGTCAGGGCTTAAAAAAATTATCTTATTTTCAATTTATTTTATTTATATATAGATTTTTTTCTCCTCTTTAATTCTACAAGTTTGTTGAATATATATTTTGGTTTCCAGTTCACTGTTTTTATTGGACTCCTGAGTGTGCAAATGAGGGGGTCTTTATTGGTTTCTTCTGCTTTTTCTTGGGCTCTTTTCCTTCTGTTTTTGTATTTTGTTATATTGTGATGTATTAGGTTGTTTTTTTGTTGTTGTATCTTATTATACTGTGTTTTATACCCCCAATGCATGTTTGTTTAGCAATGAGAGTCAGAAAGGTATGGATCCAGATGAAAGAATAGAGGGATGTAAAACCATAATCGGGGTATATTCTGTGAGAAAAAAAGGCTGTTTTCAATAAAAAGGAGACAAAAGCAGTGCAATGCAGTGCCATGATAACAAGGGACTAATAGTTGGATCATGACATTCAAGGATACAGTGGTATGTTGCGAGAGTGTAGATAATATTTTTAGATACTTCTTATAATCCCATTACTGGTTGTCCATCATCATAATTTCAAGATGCCTCAGTGGGGGCTCTTTTGCTCTTTCTTTACAGAAATAGATGCTAAAGGAGTAGCTTCCTCATCCTGCAAGTCTTGACTCTCAGAAGTCCATAGCCTGGCTTCCAAACTTAGAAACTGCTCTTCTATACCCTGAAAACTGAATTTTTGAAGTCATATATTGTTTTGTTTTGTTGCTCATTTAAATAATTTATTTCATTTAATGTGTATGGGTGCCTTGAGAACATGTGTCTCAGTGCCCCACATGAGTACCTGTGCCCAAAGAAGCCAGAAAAGGCCACCAGATACCTTGGAACTGAAGGTAACAGGCAGTTGTGAGCTGCCATTTAGGCACTATGAATCCAACTCTGGTCCTCTATTCAAGCAGCAAGTGCTCCTACCCACTAGGCTATCTCTCCAGCCACATTGGCTCCATGTTTTAAAGACAGAGGCTCAGAACTCTAGTTTCTCCAGGCAAATTTTTATTGCACAGGTCTCAGAGTTCTAACACTTAATAGCCAGAGCCACAGAACATGAGCTTTGTGAGTTCAGACCCTCAGTTCTTCTTCTTTTTTCTTTTCTTTCTTTCTTTCTTTTTTTTGTTTTTGTTTTTTGTTTTTTGACAGGGTTTCTCTGTGTAGTTTTGGTGTCTGTCCTGGATCTCACTCTGTAGACTAGGCTGGCCTCGAACTCACAGAGATCCACCTTGGTCTGCCTCCTGAGTGCTGGGCACTACTGTCGCCCGGCTCAGACCTTCAGTTCTTGATCCAGTATTCTTTCAAACTCTAGCAACTGATAATTGTAGTCTGCCTACTCTTAGTTCCTGGCTGGTTTCTTCACAGCCTCTGTCCTGGCTTCATCCCAGGTTCCCAACACTTCACAGTCCTTACCTTTTTACAGAATCTTCTCTAGGTCACTGTCCAGCATTCTTCAGTTAACATCTAGTGCTATTACTAAGATCTTCATTCATGTGCCAGGGCTGTTATTATTTGAAGCTGAAATGCCCGTTCTTTGTAAGTTTGTGTTGGGGACTTATTTCCCACCTGATAGTACTATTTGGGGAGGCTCTGGCATCTTTAGGAGGTAAGACATAGCTGGTGGAAATAGGTCATTCAAGGTGAGTCTTTGATGATTATATACACATCTGGTTCCTGCCATGCTGACTGCTTCTTTATCCATCATTTTGATGGTTAGTTTTAAGTCAAAATGACTCATCTAGAATCACCTGGGAAGTGAGTCTCAATGAAGTGTTGTCTGGATTCAGAGGGCCTGTGAAGGACTTTCTTGCTTGGATTAATTGATGTGTGAAGACCCTCCTTGAATGTAGCTGATATCATTGTGTGATCTAGGCCCTGGCACTGAGTGCAAAGAAGAGAGAAAGCTGTACACTGGTGTGCATACATTGTCCTTGTTCATGACGGGGGATGTAATGTGCCCAGCAGCTTCCCGTTCCTGCTGTCTTGACTGAGATGCAACGATGGACGATGGATTGTAACCAGGAATCAATACACTTTGACCTTTCAATCGCTTTTTTCAGAGTATCTTGTTACAGCAACAGGAGAAGAAACCAGGACACACATGATATAAACTGCTTGTACCATATGCTCTTGTCACCATGAGCTGAATTGTCACACCATATCTTCTCTGGTTTACAAAATATTGGGGAGAGAAAACAGGGCTTTCCTCCTGAAAGGTACACTACACCAATTGAGCTACATTTGATGCTTTTGGGGAAAATGTCCTTTTGGGGTTACCTTTCCTTGTGTGGGTGTGTCATGATTGTATGGGGGTCAGAGGACAACTTAAGGGAAAAGTAGTTCTCTCTTTCCACCATGCTGGTCCCAGAGGTTGAACTCAGTTTGTGAGATTTGTTGGCAAGTGCCTGCAGCCACTGAGTCCTCTCACAGGCTGGTAAAACTCCTTTGCATCTTTCTTTCCAAAGCAAAATGTAACCAAATAAATCAGTTGTAACACATACAAGGAATCTGATTCTGATTTTTGGCTTCTCCATAGTCTTTGGAAGTGATTTCTACTTTACACAGCTGAGAAATATTGGCACATCAATATACCCATCAGGTTCTTTTATTAAATGTATAGATGTGACTCAAATATCTATCTCATGTAGACCTTGTACTAGTTTGGAGATACAGCTGGTTATTTAGAGCTCCCACTTGATCTTCTGAAATAAATCCCAGTTAACAGATGTAAAAAAGGTATTTATTTATTTATTATTTATTTTACATCCTGGCCACAGTTTCCCCTCTCTGCCCTCTTCCTAGCCCCTTCTCCCATACCCCTCTGCCCCTCCCCCCACCAATCCATTACTCCTCCATTGCTTCTGTTTAGGAAAGGGCAGGCCTCCCATGGATATCAAGAAAACATGGCATATCAAGTTATGATAAGAATAAGAATGTCCCCATGTATAAATGCTGGGCAAGGAGACCCAGTATTAGGAAAAGGATCCCAAATGCCAGTAAAAGAGTCAGAGACAGCCCCTGTTCCCACTATTAGGAGTCCCACAAGAGGACCAATCTATACAACTATAACATATGTGCAGAGTGAACTGTTACTTCTTGTTATCTTTTTTTTTTTTTTTTTTTTTGGTTTTTTCGAGACAGGGTTTCTCGGTGTAGCTTTGCGCCTTTCCTGGGACTCACTTGGTAGTCCAGGCTGGCCTCGAACTCACAGAGATCCGCCTGGCTCTGCCTCCCGAGTGCTGGGATTAAAGGCGTGCGCCACCACCGCCCGGCTACTTCTTGTTATCTTAAAAACGTTATTTATTATTCATTTGTGTGTGCATGTGTAGGCATGTGCCTGTCATGTTATACACGTGGTGCTCAGAAGATAGCTTTCAAGAGCCTTTGTTGTGCCCAGATCACAACCCCCAGAGAGACCACCAAAGACTAGCCTGCTGGAATGCAAAAGCAAGTTTTAATCCAGGATATCCAAAAGCAATACAAGCCTAGGCAGGGACTTCATCCAATACATCCAAGGCAGTGGAGGCTGGAGAAAGTGCCTGCCCCTCTGCAAGCTCAGTTTTTAAAGGCAAAACCCACAAGGTTACATCAGTTAGGGGTGCTAGTATGGGTACAATTCTGATTGGCTCGCTTCCAGGGACTTTCTAGAAATCAAGGCTTAATCTTACTTCTAAAGGGGTGGTTGCCTGTCACCATTTCTCATTGGTTGCTCTCAGGTGGGGACATTTCTGTGGTCAGGTACCCTGGAAACCAGGGTTGGAACATTCCTTGGTTAACAGTCATCATGGAATGAATGAATACCTTGTGACTCTGTACTTTGCTCTTTCTAATTTCTGGAATCTGGGTCGACTGGTTCCAGTAACTCAAGGTCTTTACCTAAAATGGAGAAAGCTTAGGCCTTATTTCTAAGATGGAGGCATTTTGTTCTCATTTTGTTCTCACATCTTGTTATCTCCCACCTTGTTGTGGCATGGTCTTTCCTGTTTTGTCTCTGCTGTGTACTCCAGGTTGACTGGCCAGTGAGCTTCCAGGAGATCCTACTGTCTTGGCCTCCCATTTTTCTAGTGATGGGATTATAGCCACATGTAGACTCATTTGTCTTTTTTACTTGGGTTCCTGGGATCAAACCCAGGTTGTCAGGCTTGTACCCAAAGTACTTTTATCTACTGAGCTGTCTCATTCCAAACTTTCTTACCTCAGGATACTGTTAAGCACCCAGCCGTGAAATTCAAAATTGTCACACTCATTTCTTGTCTCTAATTTCTTACCCTGTCCATCAGAAAATCTTATAGAAATTAACCCACGTACATTGCAAATATGCTCTTCTGTATATTTTGTCTGGAGAGAGTAATTAATGACATTTCATCCTTGCTTTGACTTTTGCTTCATGTATTTGTTCTCTGCATATGTATAAGGTTGATTTATGAAATATGTGAATCAAAGCACTTTATTTTCCTTCTTAAACTACAGCTTTCACTATCCTCCTCCCAACATTAAAAGCTTATATTCAAATTTAGTATTGGCATTCATAGTGCAGATCTGGGGCATGGCTGTGGCCAGGCCTTCCCATGTACTTATTCCTTTTGATACAGTGATGTAGTCTTTTGGCATTTCCTTGAACTGACATTTCCAACATATAATCTCAGTACTCTCTTCATTATTATTTTTTATTGCAGTTTTTCTTGTCTTGTGATAATTTTGTTATAACTATAGAAAAGCCTTTAGTAACTGCCAACATTAAACTCTTCTTTAATTGCTGTCAATCTTGTATCCATAACAAAATAATATTTTCATTTTATATTAGCCCTTAAACATATTTTACATGATATTTAACATGCACTTGTTTAGTGTATATGCCATACTGTTATATATAAAAGTTTTATGATCTATAAAGTTCTAAGGGATACTAGTGATGTTCTTTGGTAAATCAATTAACTATAATTCACCAAGCCTTGAGTCCAATCGTTAACACTGGAAAACAAAACAAAACAAGTTTTTGTTGTTTGTTTGTTTTGAAAACTTTATGGTGTTTTCGTATTTGTATTCCAAGAGTAAGAATGGTCCCTAATATATATTAGTGCTTAATAAATATTAACTCATTAAATTTTGGTTATTTGGTAAATTGTTTCCTTAAATGACTAAGACAGTTATATTGGGGACTCAGAAAAAAATTCTGTTTGTAAAGTTGCTTTTACATTTTCCTACTTACTTCCTAAATATTCTTCCAAAGCGATTTTGGATTTCAATAAGATTATAGCTTTTCAAGTTCCTCTGAAGGGAACTCTGGGGAAGATTTAGTCTTTCAACTTGGCAATAACTTCATTTTGTTATTTTTTTTATTCACTTCACATACCAACCACAGCTCCCCCTCTCATCTCTCCTCCTGCTCCCCAAATCTCCCCCTCCCCACCTCTCATTCCCCTCCTCCAGCAGGGTAAATTCTCCCACTGAGGGACAGCTAAGCCTGGTACATTCAGTTGAGGCAGGAACAAGCCCCGCCCCGATTTATCAGGGGTGAGCAAGGTATCTGACCACAGGTAATGGGATCCTGAGAGCCAGCTCATGTACCAGGGATAGATCCTAATCACATTGCCAGCAGCCCCTCAAACAGACCCAGTTACACAACTGTCTCCCGTATGCAGGGGGCCTAGTCCAGTCCCACGCATGTTCCACAGCTGTTGGTCTAGAGTTTGTGAGTTCCTTTGAACTTGGTTCAGTTGTCTCTGTAGGTGTCCCTATCATGATCTTGACCCCCCCTTGCTCATGTGATCCCTTTTCCCTCTCTTCAGTTGGACTCCCAGAGCTCGGCCTGGTTCATGGTTGTGGATCTCTGCATCTGCTTCCATTAGTTACTGGATGAAGACTCTATGATGACAGTTAGGGTATTCACCAACTTGATTACCAGGGTAGGCCAGTTCAGGCACCCTCACCATTATTGCTAGTAGTCTAATCTGGGGTCATGATTCTTTTAAGATACAGAGGATGAATTTAGGCTAGCAATTCTCAACTTCCTAATGTTTTGACCCTGTAATACAGTTTCTTACACTGTGATAACCCCAACCATAAAATAATGCCATTGCTACTTCATAACTGTAATTTTGCTATTATAAATCATAATGTAAGTATCTGATGTGCAGGATATCTGATATGTGATCTCTAAGGGTCGTGATTCACATGTTGAGAACCACTTATCTAGGGGCTTAGTAGTTCATTACTTACTTAGTCATTAGTAGTTAGGAAATTACTATTAATCAGTCTGTAACATTTACTGACACCAGTAAAAGTCATTTGTGCTTTTGCTGTTATTTGAGTTCACATCCAAGTGACCCTTGTTCAGTTTGTTTCTATCCAACAGCATTAAGTCAACAACTAAACCATGAACTAACAATATTGGCAAACAATAAGATGTGCTAAATCACAAATTTTCTCCATAAAGATGGAGAATTAACTTTATATGTTTTTAGTATTAAATCTAATTAATTTCACTTAATAAAATAGGTTCTTCAATTTAGAGTAACTTCATATTTTAGATGAAGGAAATATAATTAATGAATTACAAGTATTACATTAGGATGCCTAATTTATTACCAGTATCCCAAAATTCTTTAAATATATATTTATATAAACTCCTTTAATGTATGTATATTAATATGGAAAATCAATACAAACCATGTAGCTTTCAATAGATCTACAAGCACTTACCCTGAAATTTGATGTTTAGACTATATATTTAACTTAAAATAAGTTATACAAACATACTTTCTACTTTTTATAAAATAATTGACAAAATTGAATACATTCATGGCATAAAATAAAATGTTTTGATATAGGTATAGATTGTGAAAATTAAAGAAAACACCTTATGAAAGATACTTTAGTTTACTTAGTAGCTATTCTCAGGGGCCTGGGTATCACTATGTAGTTGTGCCTGACTTGGAACTCACTATGTAGATCAGCTTATAGCAATCCTCTTACCTCTGCCTCCACATCTCCTAAACTTGTGCCACCAGGCCTAGCTTTTGTTTTTCCCTTGTGCCAAATATTAAGCTCAGAGCTTCATGGGGGATAGGCAATCTCTTTGTCATTGATCTCTGTCCCTAGGCCTGAGCAACACACTATTATTAACATTGGTACTGTGCTGCTCACCACACCTTCAGAATCATTCATCTTATAAGATCCGGCTTATCTCATTGACCAACATCACTCTGGTTGCCTTTTGCTGTCCAAGCCCTTTATGCCCAGGAATCACCATCTGGTTTACCTAAGTTCAGCTTTTTCAAACTTTACATAGGAGTGAGATAACTTTGTATCTGTCTTTCTGGAGTTGACTTATTGCACTTTGCTTGATGTCCTCCAGGTTCACTCTTATGGATGCTGACGGTGGGAACTACTTTTTACTACAGTTGGCTTGTGATTCATCTCATAAGCATGCCGTATATTTTCAGCATTCCTCCATTGATAGACATTAAGGTGAAGTCCATATAATTTTTATTGTGAAGAATGATTCAATAAACACAGAAGTGCAGATATCATTTTGTGATGGTGATTTCATTTCCTTGGAAGACAAACTTGGTAGAAGGAGAACCAGCTCTTATCATCTTTGTTTTCTCTTTCTTCTTTCCTTTCCATTTCTTTCCATCTTCACTTCCTCCCTCCCTGCTTCTCTCCTTCCCTCCTTCCCTCCCTCCCTCCCTCCCTTCCTTCCCTCCTTCTTTTCCTTCTTCCATTTTTGTATCCGCCATAAAGTTTTCTATAACAACTGCAGTAATTTATCTTCTCACCTTCAGAAACTCTTTTCTTCATGACCATGCTAATACTTTTCTTTTTTTTAATTTACTCATACATTGTATTGCAAAATTGATAGCGTAATAGACCTGCCACTCAGCTTCACCAGCCACTAATCATATACCTTTTATTCTTGCACAATTCAACTAAACCCTCATGTCTCAGTTTATTTTTAGGTCTTTCCTTTTTGATAAGGCGAAGATATACACATATTGAAAAGCATAAATCTTAACTGCACAGTTTGACAAATTCACCCATATAACCTTGATTCCTCTAAAGAAAGGGATGTTTCTATTCTCTCCAGGGAATTTTCTCATTTTCTTTCTTATCTTGACTTTTGATAATCACCCACTAGCTGGAATGAAGTGCTATCCCACTGTGGTTTTGATTTACATTTCTCTAATCACTAGTGATCCTGACCACCCTTCCATATCTTCGTTTCCCATGTCTTTTGGGATAAAAAAAAAAATCCTACAAAGGTTCTTTATCCACATTTTAAATTGGGTTGCTTGTATTTTTAAACACCAACTTGTAGAAGTTCCTATATCTTAGATATGAACTTGTCTCAGACACTGTTTACAGATCTGTCTGGGTTGCTTTTTTCATTGTGCTAATTGTTTGTTTCTTGTGGAGAAACTTCTCAGTTTATTGTCGGGTTACATGCTTACCTTTGGTTTTGTTACTGAATTTTGTTGTCAAGTGCAGAAGTTGGAGACTGATCATTGTCATAGCCTGAGGTGCTGGTACAGAACTGTCTTCTCAGCACTGCAGAAACTGAGACAGGAGGATCTTGATCTCAAAGTTAGCCTAGGCTGCATAATGAAACATTGTCTCTAAAATAAAAATGAAAATAATGAGACCAAAACAAACTAAAACATCAATTTTATGAATATTTTCTCCTTATATTTTCCCAATGTTTATTTTGGTCATATATAAAATTTTAACCTATTATGAATTTATGTTTGTACAAGATGTTATATAAGGAACTAATGTTACCATTTTGCATATAAATTACCAGTTTTTCTCCTGAACAGTTATGGACCACATTATTGTTTCTGATTATGTATGGATGCTGCAGATTAACTGACCATGTACAAGAAAGCTTATTTAGATTTTAAATTTTGTTCTATTAGTCTAGGTTTCTATGGGAATAATGGACTGTTTTGTATAAGTTGTGTGTGTGTGTGTGTGTGTGTGTGTGTGTGTGTGTGTGTGTGTTGTGAATGCAAGTGCCCTCTGAGGCCAAAGAGTATCAGATCAGTTCTCTGGAAGCAGGAGTTACAAGTGGTTTTGAAGCACCCATTGTGGATGCTGGGATTTGAATTCAGGTCCTCTGCAAGCATGCTATTAGGCACAGAGCCATTTCTGCAGCCCCAAACAAGTTTTATTGATTTCTATGCCTCAGTGTTGTATTCATACTGCTTCAAAGACTTCTATGGCTTTTCATAAATTTGGTTTGTGTCTTTCCCCTCCCCATTTCCTTGAAATTTCAATTGAAACTGAGAAGGGATTGCTTTAAATACAGCTATCTTTGGGCAGTATGATCATCTTTAAAATACTAATTCCTCTTATCTGTGGGCAAAGTATGCTCGTGCTCTTCAATTCCTTTCATTGATGTTTTATGGTGTTTGGTGTATGGATTTTTTATGATCATGCTTAAATTTGTACCTAAGTATTTTATTCTGTTTGATGTTATTGTTGAAGGCTTATCTTTATTTCTTTTCTGAATTGTTCATTGGGTATTATAAATGGAAGTCTCTGTCTTGCCAGCAACTCCAAAATACCTAGCAGCCACTTCCCTAATAATTGACTTGGAGGCTTAATATTACTTATAAATGCTTAGCCAGTAGCTTAGGCTCATTACTGACTAGCACTTACACTTAAATTAACTCATAATTCTTATCTATGTTTAGACACATGGCTTGGTCCCTTTTCACAGTGCATCATTCTCATCTTGCTTCCTCTGCATCTGGCTGGTGACTCCTGACTTCAACCTTACTCTTCCCAGCATTCTTAGTTTGGTTCCCTTGCCACTGGCCAATCATCATTTTATTAAACCAATTCAAGTTTCAAATCTTTACAATGTACAAGAGGATTATTTCACAGCAGGGCATACCATCCTGACTGGTCTAAAACTCCTTATGCAAATCAGACTGAACTCAAACTCACAGAGATCTTCCTGTCTCTGCCTCTGCCTCCTGAGTGTGGGAATTAAAGGTATGTACCACCATACCTGGTCAATGAACTAATGTTTAATTTATATTTTGTGATTTTTTTACTTAGTTTAGTTCTAATAGATGTGTATGGCCATCATTTAGCATGTATATATGCATAATTATATACACTTATGCAATATGAAAACCTCGAGGTGTGCAAAGATCAAAACTTCATATTTTATTCCATAAATATACACAATTAACAATAACTCAAAAACCCAAAATTTAAAAATGGAAAAGAAAAGAAAAGGGAATGGATGTCATGCAAAAATTACTCATGAAGAACAGAACATAAGGAAGCATTGCTTATTCCTGAAACTGAAACATTCAAAATACTGTAAAATACTTTTCATTTCCAGCACTCTGCATTTCTTGCACAGAGGTGAGCTTAAAGGAGATGTATATTTATGGAATAAAATGTGAAGTTTTGATCTTTGCACACCTCGAGGAAATCACCAGTCAAGTTATTTCATGTATCAATGACCTCAGCAACATCACTTTTTTTGTAGCTGGAGTATTAAAACTATGATAATTTAGCAAATATGAAATATTCTAAATATAGGTACTAACTGCAGTTGCAGCTCAGCAGTCACTAAAACTCGGTCTTCCAGTCTGAGGAATGGGGGTAGCCAAGCTGAAGGGAGTGTCAGGAATAGCAGAAGAAGCACTATCTCTCTTCTGTGTGCTCTCTTAGAACAAAGATCTGATGTAAAAGGAGAATAAAATGGCATTTATCAGAAGCTGAGGGTAAGAAGGAGGGATGGAAAAAAGTGTTGATTAAAGAGCTGCCCTCACTTCCTTCCTTTTTTCCTCTTGTTTACTTTCATTTTTTAATTTTTTTAATTTTTTTATTTCATAATTAATTTTACATATCAGCCACGGATTCCCCTGTCCTCCCTCCCAACCCCCTCCCCCCAACCCACCCCCCATTCCCACCTCCTCCAAGGCAAGGACTCCCCTGGGGATTCAACTTGGCCTGGTAGATTCAGTTGAGACAGGTCCAGTCCCCTCCTCCCTACACCAAGGCTGAGCAAAGTGTCTCAGCATAGGCCCTAGGTTCCAGAAAGCCAGCTCATGCACTAAGGACAGGTCCCAGTCCCACTGCCTGGGGGCCTCCTAAATAGTTTAGGCTAATGAACTGTCTCACTTATCCAGAGGGCCTGATCCAGTTCCATGGGGGCTCCTCAGCTATTGGTTCATAGTTTGTGTGTTCCCACTAGTTTGGCTACTTGTCCCTGTGCTTTTTCCAATCATGGTCTCAATATCTCTTGCTCATATAATCCCTCCTCTTCTGTGTCGATTGGATTCCTGGAGCTCCATCTGGGGCTTACTCATGGATCTCTGCATCTGCTTCCTTCCAAAAGGAAGGAAGAATTACATCACTTCTCCACTTCCCTTTCCTCCCAGCAGTATCAGTGGGCATATTAACATGGAAGGTGAAAATTCTGTGGGGCTCTACCCATAGACAATGTACTGTGGGAACCTAATGACTACTGGGAGAAGGAGAATTATCCTCTCCCAGGGATGAGACCCTAACAGTGCAAAGCAGAACAGCCAGACCCCAAAGCCTATGTCCTCTGGTAATGCATGCACAAGAACTCTAAGATGTTCTTTGGACTATAGAAGAATCAAAGCCCCTTTTCCTAAAGACTGCTGTTTGTCTGTAACTCCTCTCATTTAACAAAGCTAATAGCCCCTTTCTTCCCAGGAAGATTCGTTCTTTACATTCTTCTCTGCTGCTCACATTAGCCCCTGATGGATACTCAATAGTGCCATGCTGTGCTCACCATAAAAGCAAGCAGTAGTGCCGGGCGGTGGTGGCGCACGCCTTTTGTCCCAGCACTCGGGAGGCAGAGCCAGGCGGATCTCTGTGAGTTCGAGGCCAGCCTGGGCTACCAAGTGAGTTCCAGGAGAGGCGCAAACCTACACAGAGAAACCCTGTCTCGAAAAAACCAAAAAAAAAAAAAAAAAAGTAAGCAGTAGTGATGACAGTGTCTCATTTAGTGAAGACAGGAAGTCATCGGACAGCCAATTAGTCAAGAAAATTTCCATGAAAACCAATTTCCATGAAATTAATAGGTGTTATAGTTTACTTGTAGAAAAAAGATGCATAATTCTAGTGATTGGGTTACATTTTAACTATATACACATACATATAAGGAGTTGTAAAGTTGAGAATAATGTCTAGATATACATATAAATGTGGATATAGATATAGGTATAAACAGCTTAGACACCTTTAGAATATAATTTGGAAAGTGACTGAGAAAGGAAGCATTTTGAGATATCCATAATATTTGGCATTATTTATAGTAGTATAAAGGTGAATCTCTTTTTTTAAGATTTATTCATTTATTTATTTTACTTCCTAGCCAAAATTTCCCCTCCCTCCTCTCCTCCTTTTCCTTCCCCACATCCTCCCTCTGTTTCCACCCCCCAATTCACTCCTTCATTACCATTTAGAAAAGGCAGGTCTCCCATGAGTATCAACAAAACATGGCAGATAACAGTGCAGTAATACTAAGCACCCCTCCATGTATTAAGATGGGCAAGGCCACTCAGCACCAGGACTAGGGTCCCCAAAACCTGTAAAGAGTCAGAGACAGCCCCTATTCCTGCTGTTAGGAATCTTACAGGAGGACCAAACTACACAACTGGAACATATAGGCAGAGGGCCTAGGTCAGTCCCATGCACGCACTCTGGTTGTTGGTTCAGTCTCTATGAGCCCCTATGAGCCCCAGTTAATTGATTCTGAGTTTTCTTGTGGTAGCTTTGACCCCTCTCCCTCCTAGAATCCTTCCTTCTCTTCTGCAGGAGTCCCCAAACTCCGTCTCATGTTTGGCTGTGGGTCTGCATCTGTTTCCATTAGTTGCTGGATGACCCCTCTCTGTTGACAATTGGGCTAGGCACAGAAGATGACCAGTTCATGCTGCCTATATGATATTGCTAGGAGTCTAAGCTGGACTTTGTAGATTCCTGGGAGATTCCCTTGTGCCATGTTTTTACCTGACCCTGAAGTGTGCCCCCCCTTTCCAGTATCTCTTTCAGTACTTCTCCCCAAATCTGATCACTCATGTTCCCATCCCCACTCCCCCTCTGACCACTCATGAAATCTCTTCTATTTCCCCTTCCCAGGGAGATCTTGGTGTCACCCCCATGAACATTCCTTTTTACTTAGCCTTGCTGAGACTGTGCATTTAGCAAGGTTATCCTCTATTTTACAGCGAATGTCCACTTACAAGTATGTACATGTGTTTGTCTTTCTCAGTCTGGGTTAACTTACTCAGAATGATTTTTGTCTAGTTCCATCCATTTGCTTTCAAATTTCCTGATGGCCTTGTTTTTTAAAAAAATATATGTTATACATATATATATATATATTTAACTTTTAATATATACATATATGTATCACATGAGTATGTTATTCTTTTTTATTAAGAAATTTTCGATTAATTTTACATACCAACCACAGATCCCCCTCTCCTCCCTCCTCCCAACCTCCAGCCTTCCCCTACAACCCACCCCTGCATTCCCACCTCCTCCAAGGCAAGGTCTCCCATGGGGAGTCAGCAGAGCCTGGTACATTCAGTTTGATTATTTCCTTCTGTCTACTCCTTTTAGGTGTATCTGCTTCTTTTTATTCTAGAGCTTTCAGGTGTACTGTTAAGTCACTTGTATGAGATCTCTGCAAATTCTTCATGAAGGCACTTGGTGCTATAAAATTACCATTTGTCACCTCTTTCATTGTGTCCCATAAGTTTGGGTATGTTGCACATTCATTTCCAATGAATTCTAAGAAGCTTTAACTTCTTTCTATTTCTTCCTTGACCCAGTGGTAACTCAGCAGAGAGTTGTTCAGTTTCTGTGAGTTTGTAGGCTTTCTGTTGTTGTCAAAATCCATCTTTAATCCGTGATGATCTGCTGAGATACAGGAGGTTATTTCAATTTCTTTGTATCTGTTGAGATTTGCTTTGTGACCAAATATATGGTCAGTTTTGGAGAAGGTTCCATGCAGTGCTAAGAAGGTATATTCTTTTGTGCTTGGATGAAACATTCTGTAGATATCTGTTAGGTCCATTTGAGTCATAGCATATGTTAGTTCTATAATTTCTCTGTTTAGTTTCTGTCTGGATGACCTGTCCATTGGTGAGAGTAGGGTGTTAAAGTCTCCCACTATTATTGTGTGTGGTTCTATGTGTATGATTTAAGCTTTAGAAATATTTCTTTTACAAGTGTGGTTACCCTCACATTTGGGGCATAAATATTCAGAATGAGATATCATCTTCGTGGATTTTTCCTTTGTTGAATGTGAAATGCCCTTCTCCCTCTCTTGATTAATTTTGGTTTGAAGTCTATTTTGTTATATATTAGGTTTGCTACACTAGCTTGCTTCCTAGGTCCATTTGATCAGAAAATCCTTTTCCAACCTTTTACCCTGAGGCAATATCTATCTCTGATGTTGAAATGTATTTGTTGTATGCAGCAGAATGATGGATCCTGTTTTCATATCTAATCTGTTAGTCTTTGTCTTTTCATTGGTGGATTGAGTCCATTAATATTGAGGGATATTAATGACCAATAACTGTTAATTCCTTTTATTGCTGTCAGTGGTAGTGTGTGTGTGTGTGTGTGTGTGTGTGAGTGTATGTGCGTGTATGTGTGTGTGTGTGTGTGTGTGTGTGTGTGTATGTGTTTTCCTTTTTGTAAACTGGTGTGAGATTATCTATTGCCTGTGCTTTTGTGGGTGTAAGTAACTTCTTGGGGCTGGAGTTTTCCTTCTAGTACTTCCTGTAGGGTTGGGTTTGTGGATAGATATTGGTTAAATTTCACTTTATCATAAAATATCTTGTTTTCTCCATCTATGGTGATGGAAAGTTTCACTGGGTATAGTAGTTTGGGCTGGTATCTGTGGTCTCTTAGAGTCTGCAACATCAATCCAGGTACTTCTGGATTTTAGGGTCTCTGTTGAGATGTTGGGTGTGATTCTCATAGGTCTGCCTTTATATGCTCCTTGGCCTTTTTCCCTTGCCACTTTTACTATTATTTCTTTCTTTCTTTTTTTTTCTTTTGGTTTTTCGAGACAGGGTTTCTCTGTGTAGTTTTGCGCCTTTCCTGGAACTCACTCTGTAGTCCAGGCTGGCCTCAAACTTACAGAGATCCGCCTGCCTCTGCCTCCCGAGTGCTGGGATTAAAGGCGTGCACCACCACCACCCTACTTATTTCTTTGTTCTGTGTGTTTAGTCTTTTCTGATCCCATCTATTTGTTGCTCTGTAAGCTTTTGTATCTTTATAGGAATGTCCTTATTTAGGTTGGGAAAATTTTCTTCTATGATTTTATTAAATATATTCTCTGTTTTTTTTGAGCTGAGTTTCTTCTTCTTCTATTCCTATTATTCTTAGATTTGATCTTTTCATAGTGTCCCAGATTTCCTGGATGTTTTGTGTTAGGAATTTTTTTTTTTAGATTTAACATTTTCTTTTACTGATAAATCTATTTTCTCTATCATGTCTTCAATGCCTGAGATTCTCTTGTCCATCTCTTGTAATCTGTAGATGATACTTGTGTCTGTAATTCTTGTTTACTTACCCAAATTTTCCATTTCCAGGATTCCCTTCATTTGTGTTTTCTTTATTGCTCCTATTTCCATTTTCTGCCCTTGAACATTTCCTTTATCTGTTTGTTTATTTTTTCTTGGCTTTCCTTTAGGGATTTATTAATTTTTTCCAATTTTTTTGGCTTTTCCTCAATTTCTTTAAGAGATTTGTTCATAACCTCATTAAGGACTTCTATCATCTTCATAAAGTAATATTTAATGTTGTTTTCTTGTACTTCATTTCTGTTGGATTGCAGTTCTTACTGTTGTAGGATAGCTGGGCTCTGGTGATGCCATATTGCCTTTTCTGTTATTGATTGTTTTCTTACACTGGCATTTAAACATCTGGATTTGGAATGATTTTGGATAGGTCTAGGTGTTGATTCCTATGTTTGTTTTTGTTAGATGTGTGTTTTGTTCTTTGATTTCTCTTTCCTCTGGTCTTATGGCCTAAATGGCCAAGAGTTCTGGTGACTAATGTGTCTTCAGGTCCAGTGGTGTGTCCCATCTTGGGTTTTGGGGCCTAAGGGTTCCTAGATCTGGCCTGGTCTCTGGTAAAGCTGAAGACTTCTTTCAGAATTGTAGAGTTAAAACATTTCTTTTTTATTTAGACAACAAGGGCAATGCTGTGGGATATTTGTACATTGTATGAAGATGTATTTGTTGTGATTGGTATATAAAAAGCTGAACAGACAGTAGCTGGGCAGAAGTTATAAGCAGGATTTCCCCTGGGAAAGAGAAATTAAGATGAGGAGAAATTAGGTGCATAGAGACACCAGGGGACATGGAGAAGAAACAGGATGTGCAAGATGAAAGAGAGGTAATGCCATGTGATAAAACATAGATTAGTATAAATGGCTTAATTTAAGTTAAACAGCTAGTTAGGAACAAGCCTAAACTAAAGGCTGAGCTTCATAATTAATAGCAAGTCTCGCTGTTGTTATTTGTGAACTGGAGGTGCAAAGAAAATCCGACTACAGTAGACCAGGATATGGAGCCCAGGATAGGCGATGCAGACTGGGGTCCCTAGATCTGGTTTTGCTTGTGGGGTCCCTAGGACCAGACTGTGATCCAATAAAGCTGAAATCTTCTTCTGAAGTTGTAGACCTGAGATCCCTAGATCCAGCCTGGTCATTGGTAAAACAGAAGTCTTCTTCTTGAGTTGTAGACTAAGACACGGAGCCAGAGGAGGGGGGATATTATCTAGGGTTGTTGAGCAGGCTTTAAAGGGGTTTTGTGGGCAATCGGCAGTGTCTTACTTGGGGTCCTTAGATCCTGCCTTGCCTCTGGTAAAGCCAAAGACTTCTTCTGAAGTAGTCGGCCGGGATCTGGGGCCCAGGAGAGGAGTGCACTCTGGGATTATTGGACAGGCTTAAAAGGGTTTAGTGGGTGATAGGCAGTGTCTTCCCTGGAGTCCTTAGGACCTTTGGTTTCTGTTAAAACTGCCAGCTGCAGGGACCGTGGGCCCTACTGTGGAGCCTGGGGGTGGGGGTGGGGTGGTGCAGTCAGGGGTTGCTGGGAGGGCTTTAAGGAGTGTTAGAGGGTAGTGGGTGGTATCTTACCTAGGGTCCCTAGATCCAGCCTGGCCTCTGATAAAGTGGAAATCTTTTCCTAAATTGTAGACCAGGATTTGGAGCCTGGGGTGGGGGGTGGAGGCAGTATATGCAGTCTGGGATTGTTGAGCAGGCTTAAAGAGGTTTGTGGGCAGTGAGAGGTGGATGGTATCTTACCTGGAGTTCTTAGGACCAGCCTGACCTCCTGTAAGGCTGCCTGGGCTTTGGGCCCTAGTATGGAGCCTAGGGGAGGGAATCATAAAGGTAAATTTCTAATGAAATTTTATTCATGTTTATTTTGAAAAAAATAAAGTTTTCAACCAGTTCCATGTCTATGTGTCTCTGTGTAAGTTCTTGCATATTTGGTACTCAGGGCTACTGCAACAGAATTTACATAATAATTTTAGTGTTCTTCATTCATGGTTCATTAGATTTGCACTTTCTGCTTTAAACACTAATGAAAGTGCTTTACATATAGCTGTTATGATGGGCATTCCATAGACTATATTAGTGAACTCTAAATAAATAAAAACTCTATGAGGAAAAGTGGAAGGACTTTCTATTGTTCTCTTCTGACTTACTTTTAACTGTGAATTTTAACAATATCCTACCAGAACCAAAAGTAATCTTATTCTAGTGTATTTGAATTTAGTAGGAAATAATAATTCTTTGCAGCTCTGTTCAAATGAATTCAAACACTAAAATGTCAGTAATGCCATTTTCATATCAGAAGTAAGCCTTCTGATATGACACCGCAGTGCGTAATGTTTTTATATTGTGATTTTCTGCTATCTTTTGGAAGAGGAGGCTTGCTGTATAACTTCATAACGTGGAGCCACCTCTCTTCATACCTTTTTCTGAAATTTCTACCTATCCTCATCTGTATAAGCTAATGGAAACCCCATGCCTTTTAAATGATAATCTTAATCCTCCTTGGGCTACCATTATATTAAGTCTGGACATATGTCCTTATCATGTAATTTATTTGGAATTTTTTAAGGAGATACCAGTACATCCACTCTTTTCTTGAGTCCCTGAGTTTATGGTTGATATTGGCTGAGAAAATTGGCTTTCTGTTTTCTTTGTAAGTCAAACCAAGACAGAAGAAAGCAAGAATTACTCCTCCAGCCTTTGTTTCAGTTCTTCTGAACCCATGCACACCCAGCTTTAGATGATTCAAGTTCACAGATTTAGATGATTGAAGTACACAGATTTAGATGACTGAAGCACACAGATTTAGATGATTTAAGTACAAAGATTTAGATGATTGAAGTTCACAGATTTAGATGATTGAAGTACACAGATTTGGCTGTTTAGAATGCATAATAAACCAGTACTCCCTATGTAATGCTCTTTTCTGAAAGGAAATGGAGGGGGAGTGGATCTGGGGCAGAGAGGAGGTGGGGTGGGAGCCTGGAAGGAGCACAGGGAGTGGATACTGTGGTGGGGATGTATTGTACAAGAGAAGAATCTATTCCCAATAGTAATAAAAAATAAAAAAAATAAAAATAAGAAATCTATTCCCAATAAAAATAAAAAGTAATGTATTATCTCCATTGTAGAAGTCAGAAGTCCAAAGCCAAGGTGTAGGTACAGTTCACTGTTCCTTCTCCATGTTGAACATCTCCTCCTTTTTGCCTTCTACACATTCTGCTGGTTCATATGTATTGTACTCAGTGAGTCACTGTTGAATAAGTTACAGATTGACTTGGTTTATGAAATCATTCCATGATCTTTGTTAAATGACTCAGTAGAATCTGTAGGAGTTACATGAACACAGCATGAATAAAACCCCTTTTGATGTATTAAATGAATCATCCATATACTTTCAGTTGCCTTTCTAGATCATGGTAAAATATCTTATGAGAACAGAACAGACAAAATAAAGAAAAATGATTGGAATGTCACTCTTGGCAAGCTGCACAGCTGAAGTTGCCTTTCCCCACCAATGACTTTCATTTCTTACTAATGTGACTCTTAATATGTTTCTATTTCCTCATACATTCCCAAGTAAATTTGCAATTAATGTTTGAAATGATTGAAATGAATCATATTTTTACTGGTTTTTAAATGTTAGTTGATACTAAACTATTTCCACTTAAACTTCTTATTTTGATAAGAAAAAATGATTCAGAATTAGAAGTTTTCAAGATTTTTATTTTGGGTTCAAAATATATGTCTTAGTTCTTAATGCATTTTAATATGGACAAATAAGGACAAATAATCTTTAACCATCACATTATTTGTACATAGAGTTGGGAAATAATTTTATTTTTTCCTGCTATCTCACATAACACATGAGTAAGTATTAAAATTAAATTGTTCCTAAAGATTAAAATAAAGTATCTGTTTCCTAGAAAATGTTAAGTGATTGATAATAGGAAAAGATTTCATGACAAAATTTATTTTTTGTTTACTATTTCTATTACATAATTCTAAATTACCTATGGAATTTACATTTTAAAATTTATTGGTTGGTAAAGTTGTCATGATGCCATTTTCTGGCCATCTGACATTCCTGAGATGATTTTCACCTCTGCTTTGTGTGGTGTTATAGTTTGAATCTGAAATGTCCCCCAAAGGCCATGAGCCAAGGTGTTTGTTCACCAATGTACAAGGGTGCTAGGAGGTGATGCAACCTTTCCAAGGTGAGCCCTAGTGGGAAGAAACATGTTACTGTGGGTCCCAGGCTGGATTTCTGAACTCTTCCTGTCTGTTTCTTACTTTGCTTCTGTCTGTCCCCCCCCCCCCCCCCGTGAATGTTTCTCTCTGTCATCTGTCTGTCTGTCTGTCTCCTCTCACTCTTCCCTGGCATAACTGAAGCAAATAGGCTCTTCTACCACACACTCCAGATCTGCCTCACCACAGTCCTAGAGAGAATGAAGTCAGTTGGGAATGAAACTGAAATTGAGTATAAATCAATTTTTCCTCCTTTCAAATTGCTTCTCTTGCGTATTTTGTCACATCCAAAGCAGTTTACACAAATTGTACAGAATACATGGTGAAAACAGACCATAACTTTTGGTACTTTAGCATTTAAAAACACACATAACTAATAAATCTGGGGTGAAATGTGACAACATAACTTATGTATTTCACACCTACTCTAAAATGTCATTGAATTTGCTAGAAAAATAGTAAAAATCGGGTTAATTTTTTCTTAGAGGGAAATTTGAGTTCTATGCACATTAAACATTATAGTCAAGTATGATTTTCCCTCCTGTTGAGTGAATTTAGAATACGGACAAGAAAATAGCCACACTTATGTGAACAGGAAAAAGTCCACAAGGTGTCAACCCTACACAAAGATCTATAGGCAACTAAGAAATGTTGAGAGCAGGAGAAATTATGTGTATATTGAGGGGTTAGCAACAATCAATGGAGAAAGAGGCCACGAGTGTGAAAGATAGTAAGGAGGGGAGTGTGGGAGGCTTTGGAGGGAGGAAAAGGAAGGGGGAATGATGTAATTAAAGTCTAAAAGGAAAAATTCAAAACCCTATCGCTAAAAGTTTCTGCTTTTGCTTTAGTTTACAAGTCTGTTTACAGGTTCATTTTTAGTTGTGACAGAGTTGTTAATACTTTGGTATTTTAATAACAAACTTGGATAATTCTCATCATAGAATATACTCTTCAGGATGCATTGAGTGGAATAAACATTTTTTCTTACATAATTGGTGAGTGCTGTTTACTCTGATGGAATATCACTGTAGATTAATTCATGTGAAGGCTGTATTCTTGCTGAATTATGTTTTTAAGCAGCTAATATTCTTTCAACCATATCGCATTAATCATTTAATTAGTTTATGAGACACTCTGCTCTCTCCTTCCCCAGTCACTGTGCAATTAAAGGGGATTTTAACTGATGACAGAAAACAAGTAAGTTCAATTGTAAATGAAGCCAGCTAAGAAGAGATAAGAATAAATAATTGATTATATAATTATTTATTATAAATAAATATTAGTATATATATTTCAAAAACATTCCAGAGAATTGACATGAAAATAAAGTAAATTAGTTGCTAATATATCAATTTTGAGGTTTTAATAAATGAAAACACACAATATTTTGTACTGGCAGTTTAGTTAAAAAAAGAAATCTGGGAATAATTTTGTGTATTATCAGAATTTAGTTGATTGGCATTGGTAATAACCAATGAATTTAAAATTTAAAATCTGAGAGTCATTAAAATTGACTCATTTAAATAAAAGTCAAGTTCTTTCTCTGCTGGATTTGCAAATCATTATTGCTGTTGAAAAAAACTTGTGGAATATTTTATTAAGGTTAAATACTGTATAATTTAGGAAGTATTTGTGTTTTGGAAATTTTTGTAGATGTAACTGGCCGTCTTATTAAATAAGAAACACAGAACCAATGCAAAGAAGAAAGCCAAGAGGTCAGAGCTAAGAGCCTTACCCGCCTGC
This sequence comes from Peromyscus eremicus, assembly GCF_949786415.1. Taxonomy (NCBI): domain Eukaryota; kingdom Metazoa; phylum Chordata; class Mammalia; order Rodentia; family Cricetidae; genus Peromyscus; species Peromyscus eremicus. The sequence goes on along the minus strand of NC_081433.1, from coordinate 48,311,466 downwards.
TGCAGCTATCCTCTTCAGCCAAGAGACCTCTCTGAAAGAGACCTACTTCCTGTCTGTTTGTCTTTATATAGACTTTCTGTTCTGCCTTCTCATTGGTTGTAAACCCAACCACATGACTGCCTCGTCACTACCCACCTGTACAGACCTCCAGACACACATTGGAGCGTGTGTCTCCAATGCTGGCTGTATCCTTGAACACACAGAGACCTACCTAGCTCTGCCTACCAAGTGCTGGGATTAAAGGCGTGCATCACCAACGCCCAGCTCTGCTATGGCTTGCTATTAGCTCTGACCCCCAGGCAATTTTATTTATTAACATACAAATAAAATCACATTTCAGTACAAATAAAATATCACAATAAATTTTTATTTTTGTTATTTTTAATTACGTGTGTGTGAGTGTTTGTGTGTGTGTGTGTGTGTGTGTGTGTGTGTGTGTGTGTTAAATGAATATAATTGCAGTTGTGTTCAGAGGACCTTAAAAAGTATTGTATCACTGGAGTTGATTGTATCATGGAGCCGATGTACAGTCTGTTGTGATTCTGTTAAAGTAAGAACTAAGAACAAAGTTGGATCCTCTGTAAGGTCATCAGTACATGCTCAAACATTGAGACATCTTTCCAGGTCCTATAAAAAATTCTTTGAAGGCTAATGTCTTATTTCATGGGAGGATTTTATATTGATGAAGTCCTAGAAAATCTGTTGTTAAATAATTTGCCATTTAATAATCCAAACACATTTCAAAAGTATTTATAATACTTAAGTATTATCTTATCAATTGCAATACAGGATAAGAAAGACCAGCAGATACATGAGTGAGTAATGGGTACTTTCTACCAAACCAGTCTACCCGAGTTCAATCACCAGGATTCAAAAGGCAGAGTAGGGGACCAACTCTCACAACTTATCCTCAGTTCTCCACACATTAACTGTACAATGCCCCCCACATCATTCTAGCAGTGCACACAAATAAGTAAATGAAAATAAGAAGTGTAAAATATAGTGCTTCATCTCACAGTGTTGTGTAAATATTATTACAAGCTAAAATAATGTAAACAAAGTGTTGCTGGCATATATCATATTTTATTCTAAATGTATACTCTAAATTATACTCTAAAATTAAAATGTACTTCCCACAAGGCTCTAAATCAAAATATATTTAATATATTGGAAACTTTTTGTGATAAGATCAAATGTTATGAGAAGCTAAGGAATATTAGAATGATGCTTATTCAACTTTTAAATCTTTACAACAAAAGATACAAAGGGAAGTATGAGAAAATAAACAGGAGAAACAAAAATTAGAATTAAACACTGCAAAAGTTTTGTCTCTCTTAGTAAAGAACTGGGTTCCAACTGTGTCACTGAAGCAGTACTGATGAACAAAGACTTCCTCAGTGTAACAATTATTTAAGGAAGTAAATTGCTTGATTCAGATAAAGTCACCTTTTTCTTGACTTTTCCTGCTAGGTTGAACAAAAAGAAAATCACATAATAATCATCCAATCATCTTTCTGTTAAATATATCATTGATTACTGCAATCGAGCACAGGAGAGGATGACACCTGATTGGAAGTCAAGACAAAAGCAGACAAGAAAAACAATTTCCTAGAATAGGAAACTCTTGAACTTCCAAGTTATACAAATGCATATAAATATAGGCTCTGTGCTGAATGAGTCAACAATATTCAGAATTTCTACAAGAAGACTAAATTCATTTAAAAAGCATATAAAATTCTTCAATCAAAATTATAAAGTATTAGTAGAAATTAAGTGGCCAGAGGATATGTTTTAGAGTGTATTAGGTACTGCTGAAAATAAACAGAATACTGAATTTTAGGATAATTCAGACCCAGTGTTGATATTGTGGAACAGAAGAGAAAAATCTCATGCAAAGAAGCAGCAGCCTCCATGCCAGAGATGATGTACAGTACATGTAATACAAAGGAACTTTTCAGGTGGGTTAAGGTCCTATGACTTTAAAAAGTGCTACAAAGAACAAAGATATGATTGAAAAACTTGAGTCATACTGTCTTACACACAATTCAAATGTTGCAACTAATTTGCAGGACACTACCAGCGGTTAAGCTCATCAGAAACAGAAATTATCATTCAATGTAACCAGATCATCTAAATTTAATTTTCAGATTTTTCACTCTCCCAACAGAATGACTTCACACATACACACACACACACACACACACACACACACACGCACGCACGCACACACACACACACACACACACACACACACAGAGTACACACACATATACACACCTTTTTATGTGTGAATAAAATAGTGTCTAGTATCTAAGTTGTTATTTCATGTTCCTCATTGGAGAACCATTAGCTTATAGATACCCCCATTTTATAATGAAGCTTTTGAACTCCTTTTTCAAAGCATAGATTCTGCTTCTTTGTTCTTCCTTAATCCAAAATTACTCTGATTAGAGCCTGTTATAAATGAAGACCATCCATGAATACTGTAAGACTGCTAATGTTTACTACTGTCAGTAGATTTTGGTGGATGCCCTCCTTTCCTGGGCTTCCTCTAGGATCATTTTTCCTTTCAATAGCATATTATCACTATTAAAATGGTGATCAACAAAACTCACTTTCTGGAATGCAGAAAATTTTCAAAATACTGTAATTATTTTATTATCATTCATCCCTATATTTATATTATTTATCAACTGAATTACAAACCTGTATTATTCATAATTATCACATCTTAGGATGTATTAGATTCTCTGAAACATTTTAAAATTCACATTCACTTTAATTACTTTTTTTTATAAGTTTGTATCAACATGTAACTCTCTTACCTTCCAATGCATTTTCTCATCTTGAGTATCAGGGTATGCATAATACAGGTTTCCTGGGGAAAAATAAAATTCTTCATTAATGATTTTTCTGACAAAGCTATTAGACTAATATTTTTATACTATATGTTAATTAGCATTACAAAATATTTTATCATTTTCCAATAAAAGTAACATTTTCATATTACTGTCAGGAATGACTTATTAATTCTAACACACAGTATCCTTGTTGTATGCATACTTATCTGGAATATAGAAATATACAGAAGTCGTACAAAACACACAGTGGCTGAAAAGCTGCCTGAAGGTCAAGTCATTAAGTTCTTATCTTGTCATTCACTGACATCATTTTGAATCCGAGGATATCAGTGGTGTCTTAGTTTGCTTTCTGTTACTACAATAAAGGCCATGACCAAAAAACAACTTGGAGAGGGAAGGCCTTCGTCATACAGCTTGCTTATCATTGAGTGAAGTCAGGGAAGAAAGTCAAGGCAGGAACATGGACACAGGAACTGAAGCAGATGGCATAGATGAATAATGTCCGTTTGTTTGCTCATCTTTGTTTGTTCAGCATCTTTCTTATACAGTCTAGGACCACCTGCCCTGAGGTGGCACCAACCACAGTGTGATAGACCTTCCCACATCTTTTATTAATCAAGAAAATGCTTTCCAAATTAGTCTATGGAAATTTGATACAAACATTTTCTCAACTGGGGTCCCTCTTCCCTGATAACTTTAGCTTGTTTTGTATTAACAAAGGAAAGGAAAAGGATAATTGTTCCCTTTTCGACTTGACACACTAATACATTGCTTTTAAACCACAATCTTTCTTGTTTATCCCCAACATATCAAGTCAATATCAATAGTGCAATATAAAACTTAGTAATAAACATGACAGGGTATAAAACAGATCCAAATGGACAGAAAAGTAAAGATAGAAATTTAAACTTGGGCTACTTTTTTCCCTAGAAACAGTAAGTTCCACAGAGTTTAGAGTGACATACCATGATTGAATTTACCAGAGTTTTTCTATAGATACATGGATTTGATATGGCTATTTAAGACACAACAATGGAATTTTCTAAACAGTGTTACCTACGACTTCTGTATGCAATAACATATTAGAAAGTAAGAGCTACTTTGGGACTTGTCGATATGTAACAAATAAACAAACAGTTGTTCTTGATTAGTTCATTCAATCCTAAGTGTGCTTTCTCTCTCCTTACATAATAAATCATTCTTGGAATACTATTAGGTTAGAAAGTAATGTCCCTCCAAATACTATAGAATTTTTTTCCAGACATGTTCAGTATTTCAGAACTGTATCATCACCAGACATTTGATTTCTTGATTTTCAATGAATTAGCTATCATAGATTTTATTTAGTGCAATATTACATTTGTAATATTGTTCACTTTGGGAAAATATCTTGAACATTTGATGTTGGTGTTGGAACATTCTCAAAAGAATGACCCATAGTGAACAATGCTTTGGAAAACTGTGAGAGAGGCTTCGGGAAAGAAAAGGCAGAGGCCTTTTACCTCAGATGCATTTGGTTCCCTGGATTGTTCTTAGATGTGATTTCATTCCTCATGCGACAAATATTTGCATTCAATTTATAAGACATGTTGATTCTTGTTGGATGTCAGAACATAGCCTTAGAACCCAGTCTAGAAATGGTATGCTGAGTGCAATTCTCAGTGTACTCTGAATCTGCATATAGCCTTCTGCCTTAAACTTTCCTGATTTTCCAGATATAATCTGTAGTACATGCCAGGCATTGTGTTTAAATTGGTCTGTCCTGAGAAAATTCTGGGGAGGGGCTGCTCTGTCTATATTTAGTATGTGCTCACTGGCATTTATTTACATGTTTTTCTGATCATGTTCTTTTTCTACCACATTTTTCTGAACTCAAACAACCTCCCTTGGATCATTGTTTTCTTTTACATTTGTGTAAAAATATACACTGAAACTGAAGTAAGATTGTCTATAGCATTAGACTATAGCCTACTCCATTCATTCAGGTCCTCACATCCCAGGTCACACAGACACAGATCTGCATAGGTAGATTAAAGTTGACAACTGGAGATCCACAAACCTTTCATAACACTCATTCTATCTCTGAAGACAACTTCATCTCAAAGTAATGAAAGTGTTCACTTAAAAGTAATTTTCCTGCTTCTAGAAGGGAGATGTCTACATTGTCCCTTTGCAGAATCACACCCATGGTTAACATCCCTTTAGCTGTCAGGATTGCATTTCAATTGTTTTTAGATGAATTCTGTGCCAATTTACATTTGACTCAACAATATGATCCTATTAATCTGGGGCATACTAGGTTGGCAGCCTCATTCTTCCCTCTATCACATCTAGACAGCTGCATTATCTTGATTTATGGCTTTAGAAATGACAGTGGCTCCAGAGCATCTTACACTTTGTCCCACTAAATTGACTTTGCCTCATCATCAGAGTGATGCACAATACATTGCATCCTCAAACTCAAGTCGAATTTTTAGAAGATATTTAGAAATGAGATCTTAGTATTGTGGCTATGCAGTGAGAACTAGATGCCATATGTAATTCATATTTGAATTCTCGTCTTCCTGTTGTTCTACCTCTGTTTTCAAGACATTCAGCTGGATGAGGAAGTAAAATATGCAGGGTGCTTAAATCGACAAATAGTACTCTGTTCCAAATCCTATTTGTCTTCATAGTATTGTTCCAGACAGGGTGAAGGGATTGTCATGAAAAGTAGTTCATACCCAACAGCAGTGGTGATAAAGTTTTACAGTAATCCATGAATATAATGCATGTAACTGCTCCCTGAGAATAGTTATTTTTTTCTTTTGACTTTTAGTAGTGGATTACTCAGGAAGTTAAATGTATGAAGGCAATGAAATGTGTATGATTCGAGAAGTACCTCATTTCAAAAAAGGATAGCCTGCCAGTTTCCAGACTTATTGTGGTTCTTTTGTAGACTTAAAACATGAAACAAATGTAAATCCGAATAATTACCTTCATTCTGTGATGTTTATCATACTTCAGTGATCAGTGATCATTTCTTTTGTGTTTTGGTCAGAAGGTTACACAGAGGAGTTACGGAATATTAGCAATTTCCTTCAGCAAAGCAGTGATTTCTTTTTGTCATTCTGTTATTCTCTTAATTTTAGTATTTACTATTAAGTAGATCTAGGAAGATCTCACTTCACCATGTTCAATTGAAACCAGAAGAAAAAGTCACTTATTTATTCATGTACATAAAAATTATAGTTTGCATTAATTTAATTTGAGTTGAATCTAACACAACATGGTAATTTTCTAGCAGTGTAAATGTGCATGTTTTATGGGAAAAGCTGATGTTCCCTTAGTTCCCTGAATGAGAAGACTGAATAGTCCATGATACAGATTCCTAACTTAGCCATGACCTGCACAGAGCATGAGTAATACAACTTTTTTTTTCTGTTACATGCTTTTGGGATTTTGCAGCCAATTGTTACTTTATCGGTTATAATTAAAATGGTATAATAAACTTCTGATAAATTTCAATGAGTTGGAACATCAAAAGATCACATTTCATGTGAACTAATAATTTTCTCCAGATAGTCTAATAATTTAATTACCTTCTTTAGTTAAAGCGTTACTAAATTCTCTGTTACTACTATCACATATCATCACAAATCCAGCAGCTTTGGTAGTTAAGAAATCTTGCTACGATTTATTCCAGAAGACCAAAGTTCAATTCCTAAAACATGTGAGGTGGCCCACAACCTCCTATGACCACAGCTCTAGGGACTCCACTGCTTTCTCCTGGACTCCCCTAGCACCAGCACAGAATTGCACATACACACACAGATTTATACACGTACACATACATAAAAAGTAAAATTAAATATAAACAAACCAAAGCAATAATCCTCTTATTTGCAAACCAGAAGTCCAATAGAGATCTCACTGGATGAAAATAAATGTATTAGCAGGTTACTTTCAGCAAATTAGACTTAGAAAAGTTTCATTTGCATTTTTCAGATTCTACCCTTGATCTTTCTCTTCATTTCTCTCTAACCAGACTGTTACCATATATAACCAGAGACTTTTCTCTGTCCTGCCCATCCCATAGCCACTTTTAAATAATCACCCAGAGGCTTTTACTAACTATAAGTGGTTGGCCAATGACTCAGGTTTATTACCGACTAGCTCTTACATTTAAATTAACCTATTTCTATTAGTATATGTATCACTATGTGGCCTGTGGCTTACCAGTTAATATAAGCCTCTGAGTCAATTATTTGGGAAGCAGCTGCTAGGTACTTGGGAGTTGCTGGTGGGACAGAAACTTCTACCTACATTTCTCCACCTGCAAAGCTAGCCACATTAGACTGAGAATTTTATGTTGCTATCTGATTTTTTCGTCTAACTCAGGACAATCTCTCAACCTCAGGTGTTAACTTACCACATCTGTAAGGTTGCTTCTGGTAGGAATGCCACACATTGATGTGTCTCAGGGATTATGGTGTAAATTTTCAGAGATATTGTCTACCATAATACTACTATCCCAGATTTTAACCTTGCATTAGTTCAATGAGTGATTTTTCAATACTGCCAAAAATTACCCACAGAATAACAATAAAAATAAGTAAACAAACAAAAAGTAAATAATGTGATCTGAGTTTTAAGAGCAAAGGCTCACTTGCTTAACCAAAATCTATAAATCTAGGGGCAGGAGAGACTATGCAGGTTAAGAACAATGGATGACCCTAGATTAGACTACTAGCAATAGTGGAGAAGGTACCTGAACTGGTCTACCCCAGTAATCCGATTGGTGAATACCCTAACTGTCATCATAGAACCTTCATCCAGTAACTGATGGAAGCAGATGCAGAGATCCACAGCCAAGCACAAGGCCGAACTCCAGGAATCCAGTCAATGAGAGGGAAGAGGGATTCTATGAGCAAGTGGGCATCAAGATCATGATGGGAAAATCTACAGAGACAACTGAACCAAGCTTATAAGGACTCACAAACTTTAGACCAACAGCTGTAGAACCTGCATGGGACTGAACTAGATCTTCTAGATAGTTTCATAGCTTGGTCTGTTTGAGGGGCCCCTGGCAGTGGGATCGGGATCTATCCCTGGTGCGTGAGCTGACTTTCTGGAGCCCATTACCTATGGTGGGACACCTTGCTCAACCTTGATACAGCGGGGAGGGTCTTGTTCCTTACAAGGCTTTGCTGACTCCCCATAGGAGGCCTTACCCTTTTGGAGAAGGGGGCGGGGGTTGGGTCAGGGTGTGGAGGCTGGGGGGGGCAGGAGGAGGGATGAGAGGGAGAACTATGGTTGGTACGTAAAATGAATAAAAGAAATTGTTTAAAGAAAAAAAAAAAAGAACACTAGATGCTCTTCCTGAGGACTTGAGTTTGATTCCCGGCAGTCACATGGTTGCTAACAACCTTCTCTAACTCTAGTCCCAGGAGATCCTACATCATCTTTGTGTTTTCACAGACACTGTGTGCATATGGTGCATAGACACACTTGCAGACAAAACATCAATACTCTATAAATAAATAAATGGATTAGTTAATTTGAAAGATCTACACATTTGATGGACTTATGAGAAATTTATAAAGGTTCAGAATATTGAAGACACAGCCAAGATGAAAGGTTTACACAACAAGCCCCCACGGTCAGGCGTGTTCGCATATGCCTGGCGGACACTTCTGCCTAGCCAGGTCCAGGTCAGGATAGCCATTTCTGGGTCAGGGCATCTAGCGTGACCAAGATTCCTGACGTTCTACTAGCCACGTAAGCGCGCAACGTGGCCATGTGATCTACGCGCTTGCGTGTAGTAGTGACGCTGATCTGTCCACGCCCAGCCTTTAAAATCTGGTGCCATGTTCCCAGTTCCTTCTTCTCCACACACGTGTTTCCTGTAGGCCTGTTCACTCTCTGTCCCTTTACCTTTAATAAAACTCTTGTTAGCGGATTCTGTCGTGTTTCGTGGCATTTCCTTGCAGGGTAAGAACACAACGCAGCCGAAAAACTAACACAAATGGTTTTGAGTTATCTTTAACCATTTTAGTAGGCACTCAGTGATCACATCTGTGTCTGACTATTATCTTTGTGACTATCAGGTAGCACTAGCTTTACCCAACAAAAACACTAAGACTAACACCAGATAGAACCTGAAAACTTTAGCCAGATTTCCTCACGCATAGTCACCCATCTACTTTTGGTTTCCACCAATGTACTTGAAAATTGCCTTGGTTTATGATTTCCTTTTGACTACTAATATAAAATATCATGTAAACATTTTCATATTGGAACAAGTTATTTGTGTCAACTCAAATCTTTGTTTGCACTCCGTGGTCAATCATATTTGGCTCCCAGTTTTGATTTCTTATTTCCTTTGAGTTGAAAGCTGTGGGTTTTCATTGTTGTTGTTTTTTTGTTGTTCCCTTGTATTTTTATAATAATAGCTACCCCCTCTGTGAAATGATTGTGAAGCTTCCACAGGCAGTGTCTTTGATATCGGGATCTTACCAGTTAGCATAGGGAAAAGACTGACAGTCTTATATACTTGTAGAGTGTGATTAATGTAGAATGATCCATAAAGGCCAAAGCTATTAATAATGCTGGCATTATGCAGCAATAAACAAACCTATTTATGGCACCACAGCTTTATGCACTTTTGACTGAGATAGAGGCTCCTGATGCCAAAAGAATTGGCTTGAGAATCTCATTGAAATTAGAAAGATTAAATACTAATTACTGGAAGGAAATGGGGGAGCTCATCCTAATCCTTGCCTAACTATGGCTGTGTTCTCCCTGCAGTGCCAACCCATACATGCATTGTTATGCAGAGCTGTGCCTTCCTATTCCATAAGAACTTTGTAACGGCTTGAAAATAAGAGTCAGTCTTTCGTTTTACTCCCTTTTTGAGAACTAAAAGATATAATTCCATTAGCTGACCTCCCACATGCTAAGTCCTAAGCTAAGCAAATTCAAATTATTGCTGTTACTCTTTGATTGTTGCCTTTGATATTATTATACTAATTAAGATACTTAATTGCATCTTAATGTTATAATCAACTAAATCCATTTCAGTCTCTCTATAAAGGTCCTATTATTCATGAGAGAGAGAGAGAGAGAGAGAGAGAGAGAGAGAGAGAGAGAGAAGGAGAGAGAGAGAGAGAGAGAGAGAGAGAGAGAGAGAGAGAGAGAGAGAGAGAGAGAGAGAGAGAGGAGAATAAGGGAGAAGGAGAGGAAGGCAAAGACAGAGACAGAGAGATTTAGGATTAATGGCTAGAGTCTCTTATTTGGCTACAGATGACTAGATAAAATCAGCAAAACCTTAAGCAAGTGTTTTCAGAAACCAGAAAACATGCAGTGCCGAGCTGTAACCCTAGACAGAAAGCCAGCAATGAAGTGAGCTCCAGGGTTTTACCAGTTTAGTTCCAACCAAACTTCATTTCCAAGATGTAACTCTGGTTAGGAAATCACAGAAGTCGAGGGAGCTTGCCACGTTCAGCAAGCACAAAACAGGGTCTGTTGAAACTGAAACACAATACCTGACATGAAGACTAGAGAAGAGGGGATGGGAGAATCAGGAGAGGAGGAGGAGCCTGAATATTCTGGTTGTCTGTAAAGCAGTGGTGCTCAACCTTCTAGGCTGCGACCATAAAATTATTTTTGTTGCTCCTTCATAACTGTAATTTTACTACTGTTATGAATTGTAATGTAAATACTTTGGAGATAGAGGTTTGCCAAAGAGGTTGCGACACACAGATTGAGAAATGATGTTAAGGGATAAACCAAACTTTTAGATAACAAAGGTTCAGATATAAAAAAGGCAAAAGGACCAATAGATGGAGGGTAGACTCTCAACAGCATGACTGAGGGGAAGCTGAGCACATAGTGGTTGGAAAGCAACTTCAGGAAGCTATGCTTGGCAGGGTGGCCAAACAAGCCTAGCCTAATGACTGCTCTGGCTGTGATTAAGCAGACAGCCATAGGAGCCAATGGGTTCTTAAGTTGGATTAAAAGCATGCCATGTCAAAATGTTTAAATGTTTTATAAGAACTGTGGAACTCAACAATCTAAAATCCTCAGTATAACACCTTCAATTACAGGAGCTGATAGGGTACTGCAAAGGAAAAAAATCCTGAAGGCAGGAAGAGCAGGGGAAGATATTCTGACCTTAGTGTGCCAAGAGGCAGAGAGTAGGGGGCATGAGAACTCAGAAAATTCCTTGAATTTCCATCCACCCTAGTAATAAAAGTCATGACATCAAGTTGTACCCCCGACCTCCTAGAAAAACAGACACATTGTCAAGTCTCTATTGCCTATGTACTTGGCGCAGTGTGTACTTCATGGATAATAGAGCTAAGCTTGAATGGTTTGTATGAATTAGTCTTCTTTTAATTTTTGTGTATATTTTGTGTATATGCATATTTTGTGTGTACTCTCCAGACGTGTACTCTCGAGTACGCTTACTACTTAACAACTGATATTCTGTTCAGTTTACCAAATATCAGTGACTGTGAATCACCATTCATAATTCATTAGTCTTTGCACAGCACTATAAGTCTATTTTTCATTTTCTACCCATTCTTCAAATTATGATCTTTTTTCTAAATTACTTGATTTTTCAAAAATATAAGTAAATATATATGTATGTATGTTTCACTTAGAATATACAGTGAATGAAATAACCTTATCACAAAATATTATTGCAGTTATTCAACAAACATGCATTCTGTCAGGAAATAGTGACTATTTCTTTTTCTTGGTGATTGATAATAGAATGTGTTCTACTTCTCCTTTCTATTACAGGATGCTATTCACTGACTTTAATTTTGATGAACACTTGTCAGAGCTTTATATTTTTGTATTGGTACAATGTCATGAATGTGTTCCATTTTTACTGCCTCTTGTGTCAATTGTTTAAACTAAATTGTGGAAGTTATTTTTGCATCAGATATTTGAATTAAAATGTGCTATGTTAATGTCTACATGTCATTTAAATATTAAAGTTTTCCATTTATATGCCTAATAAATTCAGAAGAGAATCAACACTTAACAGTGAATATGAGGGTGGATTAAGGATAAGAGTTTATAATTATATGTAACAGAACCACGCTCTATAATATTTATTTAAGTCATAAAATTTCTTCTGCCTTAATTTCTCAAACAGGAAAATCAAAGAAATTGGGTCTATAGGACTGTTTGCTGTTGGTATACTGCTTATAGAATGTGTTATACCTTAATACTGTTAAGTTATATTCAAGAGTTTATTGTATTAAATAAGATAAAGTGCTCAACATCATTCTTCTACATGTGGGCTTTCAGAAACATCTGTTGAATATGATGACTTTTTTTTACAGCCTATCATCTTGGAATCTGTGTCAATATGAGATGGTAGTAGCTATTGAAATCATATTTAAGCCTTCTATATTGCTCTATTGATATACATGTCTGTCTCAAGCAAGTTTTAACAACTATGGCTCTGTAATACAGCTGTGTTTGGTATGGTAATCCCCCTGACATTCTTTTTGCTCACGGTGGCTTTGGCTATCCAAGAGCTTTTGTGGTTCCATATAAAGCATATTGACCATAACAGTGACCAACATGGCAAGATATTCCTGAAGGTAGAATAGTGGCACTTGTACAACAGAGTTACATTATTGTACTTAAAGCCCACTAAATTGGACAGATTTGATCCTGGTACTGTAAATCTACTGTAGCTACCTGTAGCTGCTGGATGTCATAGACTCTAGAGAAGAATTTATTATCGCCATATTAATAAACCAGATTAATTCCCAACTGCACTCTAAATATCTGATTTTTTATCCACAGATTAGTATGCCTTTTTCCCATCACCAAAGAAGCTCTTATTGAGGTAGATGGAAGTGAACACAGAAATCTACAACTGATCAAAATGTGGTGAACACTGATACACATACAACACAACTTTTATAACTAAGGTCAGGGGACACAGTAGAAGAGGAGGGAGAATCAAAAGATAAAACCAGGAAACTGGGACATCTTCTAAGAGAGTAAATTTTATCTAAGACCAGAAATATGCCCTGTGAAATCTTAACAACATGGCTGCCTAAACAAGACCTGCTCAATGACAACATTGGTTGACATTCCAATGTGGACAGGAAAAATCTTACAAACCCCTATCCCTAGATAAAGATTTACAGATAATTAATGGCTGCAAAGAGATATTTTTTTTTTCTCCTGGGATAAGCTCCTTGATAGGCTTTCCAATTACAAATGGTCATTCCTAAACACACATACACACACACACACACACACACACACACACACACACACACATATGTTAGACTAAATTAACTCATATACTATATGTATGAAACAATGAAAATGAACTAATAAGAATTCATTAAGTTAAGAGGGAGTAGGGCAGACACAGAAGGGAATAGAAATGATATAAATACATTATATATATTATAAAATAACAAAATAAATGAATAAATGTCAAAACATAATGCACACAGTTTAAATATATAGAAAATATTTAACCAATAAAAATTGTTAAAAAATGATACTGTTATTGTCAATGACACTAAAGATTTTGAAAAATACCAGGACAGTTTTGATAGAAAATGCAAATTGTTTGCATCCCTGCTGCTTTTCATCATTTTTCCTTCATAACACTGTACATTTAATTTTATCAATTATTTAGTACATCATAGTATAATTTTTATATTTAATATATAAAAATTTGTTTAATTTTGCTTCCTGTTCATTTTAAATTTGGGTAAACTTTACTATATAATGAATTATTTCTCCAGACTGAAAATAGAGGAATTACTATAGTTTAAAATATTATCCATTTTGTAGTTATATATTTTGTTGAGAATTTCCTATATGTATATAAAGCTTTTTTGGTCAAATCAACTCTCCAATCTACCCTCTAATTTTCCTCTTCCTCCTCCTCCTCCCTCTGATGTGGGATGTCTTTCTGTACACTGTGAATATGTGCTGCTCCCATTGTTTAGTAAGTAAAGCTGCATTGGCCTATGGCAGGGCAGAATGGAGCCAGGCAGGAAATCAAAGAGAGATAGAGAAAAAAAAGAGTCAGGCAGATGTTGCTAGCCGCCACCAAGAGAAGCAAGATGTGAGAGAACAGTTAATGCCACAAAGTCATGAGGCAAAACACAGATTATTAGAAATGGGTAAAGTTGTAAGCACTAGTTAGCAAGAAGCCTGAGACGGAGGTCACACAGTTTGTAATTAATATCAGCCTCTGTGTGTTTACTTGGGACTGAGCAGCTGCAGGACCAGGCGGGACACAGGAAAGCTTCTGGCTACCTCCCTCCACTTTTCCCTCTAAAGTTTATGTGCTTTGTGGAATGTGCTCACTATTTCATTTAGTTCTGGCAGTGTGGGCAAGGGAGTAAGACCATGTACTGTAGCATGGGAAGCCGCTCTTGAAGAAATCTTATTCTTGTTCAGCTAGCAGCTAGCAGTTACCAGTAACATCTCACCTAGGAGGGAAGCTTCATGAATCCTCCTCCATCATCACTGTGACTGAGGCTGAGTTGATATCATAGAGGTCTCCTGCATGTCATAGCCGCTGAGAGTTCATGCATGCAAGGAAACTGTCAGGTTGGGCAAATACTATTTCCCTACAAATGTCTATTACCTCTTACATTATTTCTATTTTAGTTTAAATTTCTTTTAATTTTTTTTGAGACTCTCATACACAAGGAATGTTAGCACTAACATTAGCACCACTTTTACCTCTTCCTTTTATTCCCTCCAACGTCTCTAAAGTCCCCACTAGCTTACTCTCAAAGTCATGACATTTTCTTCCTTAATGATTATTTTCACACACATGCACATACACAAACACGCACATGCACACACGTACACACACACACACACACACACACACACACACACACACACACACCCTACTTAGTCCAGTGATTGTTGCTCATATGTATATGTGCTTAGAGATGATTCTTGGGATTTGACAAGTTATAAGGGAGCTCTTCTCCAGAGAAAACTAGTTTCCCCTTCCCAGCAGCCATCAGTTACCCACAGTGCTTCAGATAGGGGTGGAGTCCTGTGAAATTTCCCTTACTTGCATTGATATGTTAACTGGCATCAATGTTATGCATATCTCATTTCTGCAACCATATTTTTGAGATTTCATGGATGTTTTCTGCTTTACGTGATTTCATCAAATCTTACATTCAAAAGTTACTTAGTTCAGCTCTCTTTTACTGTTATTCTCTTATTTCAGTTATATGGTTATAATTATACCCCAGCTAAATTAGTTTACTAAACTTTTAGATCAGTATGTGTAGAATATAAATAAATTACATATATATATATATATATATATATATATATATATATATATATGCCTGAAGTATAGTGGTTTTTTAAAATGGGATATTTAGATCATACACATAGATAATTTTAATCAGAAAAAAGGCCTGAAAATGAAAATTCATCTGAGTGTTTGACGAGAAACCTTTCTATGGGTGAGACTTTAGCTTTCAAGTGTTGGAACCAGTCATCTCAGATCCTGTGCACATGAAGTATTATGTGAAGAATGGCATTTTCAACATTTTCTCACTCAGCAGCTGGTAAAAACAACCTAACTTAACAGTAGGTTGAAGTTAAACCATATGCTAAAAACCAGTCTGAATAATCATCGGTAGTTACATAACTATAGATCATGAGTAAACTTCTCAAAAACTATTTAATATTTGTTAAGTCAAAAATCATCCCATCACATTTTCATACGCCTGGGATTTTTTTTAAACTAAAATTGCAAATATTAACTTTTTATACAGGATAACTCTGTTGTTGAGAACAGTGTTCTGTGTCATATGATTTCTGCTTTCGCTGCTTTGGTTCTTAAAAGTCATGTGGAAATGCCCTCAGATTCTCACAGCTGCTCTCACATCTGCGTGTACGTGTCTCCAGAGGACACTGGCCTCAGTGAAGACAGCTGCCTCTTCCCCTCACATCTGTGTGCACTGTCTTCAGGGGACAGTGACCTCCATGATGCCGGCAACTTTCCTGACTCATATAAATGTTTCTCATTAGTAAACTCTGCCCATAAGCCTTCTTGGAGAAAAAGACACAGAGAACAGAATGTTAATTCAGCTTCTCTTACAGGAGGATGGAGAGCAGAGAAGGGGTGAGATGAAAGATTATTTATTGATAAAAAATCAAGTCTATCTCTTGATAAATAATCAAGATAGAAAATCAAGTCAGAATTTGTGTATATTACTTTCATTATTAGTAAATTCACTATAAAATAATAAGAGCCTTTCATTAGCCTACAGCAAGCACTTGCACAAGTAAATGCACTCTGAGTCCCATGGTGGTAATTCCATGATGGCATCATAAATAGTTTTTCAAGCTCTGGCAATCCTCATTAGATCATATCATTTGGGATAAGGAGACTGTGAAAAAAATTATCATTTAATCAATTGCTATACTCCTTCATATGGTGAGTTTATTTGTCAGATATCATCCTGCTTAGAAAATAATTATGGTATATGAAACAAAAATAAATTGGCTATAACAATTCATCCTTATAGAATTATGAGTCCTAGTGTAGATAGTTGTCTGCCACTTGTGCTATGAACCATCTGCTTTAGTAAACACACCACTCATGGACTACTGCTTCACCAAGAATAGCCTACCTTGGCCACAAGGATCTTAATTCACCGTGGTTTTCATTTTAAGAGTCTGGATACAGACACGGATACTTTGGTGCCCATCCTTAAAAGCCTATTAAAATATCCCCTCTTGAAACCTACTTGTCACCCAGTTTTCAGTCATGACACTTGTCAGCTCCTTGTTGGGATGGTGCATTTTATGTGTGACCTTGGGTAGGACCAATGTTCAGACATTTGGACGCATTCTAATCATGCATGTTGAAGTAAGTTTGTCTTGATGATTTGAACACTTCCAGGAGTGGGCTTTGAGTAAGATATCAGGATACAGTGAGTTGAAATGAGTAAGATAACCAAAACAAGGCAAAACAGCAAACACAACTGCAACAACAGAAACAGAAAACAAAACAAAACAAAACAAAAAACTGACCTCCCTGAGAAAGAAGGAACTCTGCCAGAGTATGCCTGAGAAAGAAGGAACTCTGCCAGAGTATGCCTTTTGGACTTTGCTTGTAACTTCAACTTTTACTTCACTCTTCCTTTTGTCTCCAGTCCATAGTTATATCCTGAAAATGTTCAGTATATTAGCATCCACAATTATATATGCAAATCAATTCCATAAACGCTTTTTCTATTCCTCTCTGTCTTTCTCACTTACGTATACCTTTCTCTCATATCTATCTATCTATCTATCTATCTATCTATCTATCTATCTATCTATCTATCTATCATCTGCCTATCTATCATCTGTCTGTCTATCTTCCATCTATCTATCATCTAGCTATCTAGCTATACATGCATATATGTATGTATATGTATGTACGTATCTATCTATCATCTATCTGTTCATCATCTATCTTTCTGTCATCTATCTTTCTCTCATCTACTTATCTATCATTTATCTATTTATTTTCTCTATCATCTATCTATCTATCTATCTATCTATGCATACATATATGTGTATGTATATCTTTATATATGTATGTATGTATGTACGTACGTACGTATGTATGTATGTATGTATGTATCTTTCTATCTATCTATCTATCTATCTATCTATCTATCTATCTATCTATCTATCTATCATCTATCAACAGCCTGTCTATCACCTAGGTATATATGTATTTGTGTTGATTTAAATTTTATTGAGACACCTAACATGTACCATGATAGTGAATTATTGCAAATTTGTGTTTCCACACCCACTTCTTTTTTTCTGGAAGACAAATATCTTAATACCCCATGTCTATTTCTCATTGCTTTGCAGAGGAAACCCCTGAGTGAGGCTGTGGCTTCTCCCTTCTGATGGGGTCATCCTACTAGGCAGAGTCTTGTGAACACAAATCCTTGGTTTCATATCCTGCACATACCTTTGCTCTGTTTTCATCTCCAGGTGAAACATATAAACGAGCCAAAGGTATTAGATTTAAAATAGTCCAATTCATACCAATATAGTTACAATTAGTATCTTTTCACACATAAGAAATCTTAGCATATTTTATACCATGAAAGTATTTCCCATGTTTTAGTGCTTTTCGAGTGCAAGGCATTGAAACTAGAACTTGAATAAGTCCCTAAAACTATCACAAAAGGAGACATAGTTATTTCTTAAAACAAATTTTGTTGCACTAAAAAATCAACTAAAAATGATTACACATCAAGAACTGCTTACACAAGCAACCACTACTGGAAACGCATGGACTTCATGCCTGGGTACTTCTGCATTTTGTTCCTTCATCCTCACCTTTGGCTCAGGCTACAGAAAACACTTACATATTTCTGGAAAGGTGGGAAAAATTCCATTTAACATGGTTGGCTGAGCAGCAGAGGTTTATTTTTGAAATGAAAGGCTAGACAAGTTGTGTTAATACATGCTCTCTGCATTTCTCTTGGCTACTAAGCAACACAAGCATTTCACAAACCACAGATAAACTAGAGACACTTGGCAATACAAATAGCTTTACAAACTTGATTGAAAACGAAAGTGTGGACATCTTATTGACATTGACTATCTTAACATTACTGCTACCCAGTTATGCAGTCACAGGCAAATACCTGGAGGTACAATGCTTAAACCAAACAAACCCTGAATACTCTATGCATGTGTGAAATTCTCAAATCATTAATAAAATATTAAATTAAAATACAAATTAATTTAATGGTTACTAATTAAAGAACTAATGAATGTGATAGAAATAATTTGTAAAGTATTATGTAATAGCCACATGAAAGGAGAACCATTTCTTTATTTTAGGTCATAGTTTTTAGACTAATCATGAAATCTAGACAGATTAAATAACTCATAAAATTTAACCAGTATGGAAAGATATTAATTCCAGAATATAACTAATAACATATAGATATATTATTTGAACAAATAGACAGTACTTTTATATTCAGGGTATTAGGGAATAAAATTACTATCCTTTGGAAAAATAAGATTTAGATTATATATTATAAAATCAAAGACAAAACGAACCATAAGCAAATATTTGCTGCAGTTAATAAACTTGACTCAGCATGGAACATGATTTAAGAATTATATCTGCAGAAGTATGAAACAAAAAACAAGCTTGAATAATTAGAAGCCTGTTTCTCAAAGTCAAGAAAATAAATGTTAAATTGAGACTTTAGAATGAACCTTCTGATTTTGGATGAGTTTTGGAAATACAGCTATATACACAAGATTTTCCTAACATTTTAAAGTAGAATTTATACATATAAAATACATGCATGTATGTAAGGTTTAATATACATATTTATACTTTCTAGAGTCATCAGCTAAAATTAGACTCAATGACTTCTTGGAACTTAGTCAAAGTCTCAGTGGGGTCTACAAAAATGATGTCCAATTAAAGACATCAGAACTTTTTAATGTCACAAGAGATCAGTTAAACCAGAACATGAACCTGGGAGATTTGTGGTTTCACAAAGAAAGCAGGTTCTTAGAAATGATGGTGACTTAATGAAATGACATGGCAGGGAATCAAAAGGAGGTTTTGCTAGTCAAACCCAGAAAAAATTATAAAAAATAAAAATGTACATAAATAAAATGGTTATATGATACAAATATCAATCAATAAAAACCTTTACACTGCAGTGGTAGTCCACTTAGTGGATTCAAAATAATGAGGATGATAGAAAATTATCATGAAGCTAAACTTACGTAATGCATATAATAGACAAAAATTAATGGATTTCTAATGAGTTAGAAAATACGTCTTCTGAAATAAAATATTTGTGTAATGGAAAAATCTTCCAATAATCTATTTATTAAAGACAAACATAATATTTAAGCATGGGAAAATACATTAAGTATCATATATATATATATGTGTGTGTGTGTGTGTGTGTGTGGTGTGTATATATATACTCAAGTATTATATATCACACACCACACACACACACACACACACACACACACACACACTCACAGGGCAAGCAAGGAGCCATGTGTTTATTCTCTCTCTGCTCTTGACTCTGCTTGTGATGCTAAGTTCCTGCCTTAACTCCCCCACCTTCAATAATGGAAGAATGGACTGTAACAAAAATTGTAAGTCAAATAAGTCCTTTCTTCCTAAGGTCTTTTTTGTGTCAGATATATGTCACAGCAGCAGGAAATAACAAGAACACAACATACGCATATATATATATATATATATATATATATATATATATATATATAATACATAATGAGAGCATATGTGTATATCAATATATAAATAAGGTTATATTTTAAGTTATCTCTGTGTCTGTTCCATGTTTCCCCTCACATTATTTTTTTCAAGATCTTCCTTCCTTTTGAAAGGAAAGGAAGGCACAAAATGTCCTAGTTTCACCTAGTAGTTTCCATGATTCACCATGTCTATAAGAAGTTTTGACATCCCCAACTGGATTTCATGTTTTAAATGAAGCCTAAAACCTAGATTTGTTTTTGAAGGACTATCTCCCCACAAATATCACACTTTTTGTAAGAAACAATGCCCCAGAAACCAACCCATGTTCGCATCATGGAATTCTTTCTAGAATGGAATTAGAAAGGTTGTTTTGTCTTTATGAGACATTTGTATGTCTGTCTGAATGCTGAAATCATTTTTGTTTTCAATTTCTTTGAAGAATTACATTGGGAATTTGACTGAGATTGCATCTCATCTGTAGATTACTTTTAGTAGGATGGCCCATTGTACACTACTAATCCAACCAATCCCTGAGCATGAGAGGTCTTTCCATCTTCTGGTATTTTCTTCAGTTTCTTTTTTCAGTGTCTAAAAGTTTTCATTGTACAAGTATTCCACTTTCTTGGCTAGATTCATTTCAATAATTTTAGGCTGTTGTGAATGGGATT
Source organism: Peromyscus eremicus (assembly GCF_949786415.1). Taxonomy (NCBI): domain Eukaryota; kingdom Metazoa; phylum Chordata; class Mammalia; order Rodentia; family Cricetidae; genus Peromyscus; species Peromyscus eremicus. The sequence goes on along the minus strand of NC_081433.1, from coordinate 48,290,629 downwards.
ATTTTCTGATCTCTTTTTCACTTATGTTTTTCATTGTTACATAGGAAGTCTCATGATCTTGATGTGTTAATTTTGTATCCTGTTAACTTGCTGAATGTTTTTATTAGCTGTAGGGGTTTTCTGGTGGAGACTTTAGTATCTTTCATGGATAGAGTCATATCACATTCAAATAAAGATAATTTGGCTAGTTTTTCTATTTGTATACACTTTAGTGTATGCTCCTGTTTCATTGCTCTATCTAAAATTGCAAGAACTATATTGAACAAGAGTGGAGAGAGTAGGCAACCTTGCTTCTGATTTTAGTGATAACGCTTCCAGTTTTTCCCTCTTTAGCATGATGTTGGTTGTTGTCTTGCTGTGTATTACCTCTATTATATTGATCTATGTCCCCTGTGTCCCTATATTTTCAAGAGCTTATAAAAAGAAGGGATGCTGAATTCATCAAAGTCCTATTCTGCATCTAATGAGATATCCATGTGGTTTGTATTTTTGAGTCTATTTATGTGACAAATTACATCTATTGATTTGTGTATGCTGAACCATTCCTGCATCTCTAGGATGAAATTGATCTGAACATGGTAGATAATTTTTGATGTGTTCTTGAATTCAATTTGGAAAAAATTTATTGAGAATATTATGTCTATGTTATCAGAGAAATTGACCTATTAATCTGTTTTGTAGAGTGTCTTTGTCTGGTTTGGGTATCATGGTAACAATAGTTTCATAAAAAATGGCTATGTTCTTTCCTTTGTTCTTTTACAGAAATTGAAAAGTATTTTGAAGGAGGATAAATTCTTTTTTCAAAAATTCATGACTTCACACTGCTGTCTGAGATACCTGAACTTATCTTGGGTAGCAGGCCCCATCTCTACCATGGTACCACAGAATGAGTATTATATATAGTTCCTGCACTTCTCCCAGGTATCACTGACCCAAATTATTGCCGCCCAGGCTTGCTCATCTAAGGACCAGATGTAGAAACCTATGAGATTTCATAGGCACTGTAAAGAGAGCCTAGTGTCCTGATTGTCTTTTTGTCAACATGACACAGGCTAGAGCTTTCTGTTTCTGGTCAGCTGGAGCTGAAGAATTAGGCATGAATAACAAGAGACCAGAATCGATAAAGTGAATCCTTTACTTTGCTAAGACAATCAACACTGGTCATCTGGGTTTGAAGAATCAGCTCTGATTAAAAAAAGACCAATAAATGAGACAAAATATTCTGCAAAGTATTTTCTCAGGATCATCACACAGAAGCTGTGGTTCAAAGTGAATGGAGGGCAAGCTGATATCTCATGCCGGCAGCTGGGTTTCATATTGTGTAAGAGTGTCCTAGCTAAGGGACACTAAGAAAATGCCTAATAGAAGAATCAGAAGAATACCATAATGAAGGCAAGATGGGAATGGACATAGGGAGCAATTGAGAGAATTATAGGGAGGAGAAATTACAATCAGAATATTTTATGTGAGGAAAAAAAATCTTTTTTCAATAAAGAGAAAAAAATATTTTCATTGAACTCATAGAAGAATATTTACCTTACCCAGAGAAAGAGATGTACATCCACATACAAGAGGACTATAGAACACCAAAAAAAAAAAAGATAAGGAATCAAACATAAAAAAGGACATTAAAGCTTTAAGAGAAAAAGCTGAAGTTATAAAGTCAAGCCCATCAGAATAATACCATATTATTTGACTAAATCTTTTAAAGCCAAAATGGAAAGCAAAGATGCATTCTAAGTTCAGAAAAACCAACAAAAAGAAAGAAACAAACAAAAACCCTCCAAACCACATAGCAAAACTGTACATTAAAATTGGGGAATAAGTAAAAAAAAAAAAATTAAAAATCCTACAATTAAAAACAGGTTAAAGGAAATTATGGACCACCAAACTCCAACAAAGGGATTGTGAATGGCTTCAGTCCTCTATTCCTACTAACAGACAGGCCACTTGAACAAAACCTAAGCAAAGAAACACTGGAGTTAAATGACATCATAACCATATGGACCAAACAGATAGTTATAGAGGATTCCTACAAATTATCAATGAATACACTTTCTTTACAGAAGCCCATGAAAATTTCCATAAATCAACCACATATTAGGACACATTGGCTTAACCAATAGGAAAACTGAAATAACATTGTTAATTCTATCTGAAAACCATGAAGTAAAGCCAGATATTAATAGCAATAGAAACAAAAGATTATACAGAAATGACTTAATTTTCAACACACATTCTAGTTTGTTTACAGAATACAGAAACTTAATTGAGATATTATGTTTTCACTGAGAGACTTATGTATGTTGGTCTTGGAAAATTCATGGAGATATACTATGTTTATGTTAAGGAAACAAAACACACACACACACACACACACACACACACACACACACACACACATTCAAATATTAATTCTACCTCTTAGTACTTAGAGGATTTCAAGCTTGAAGCACATAGTATTAGGGCTAGAGAGTTAACTCAGCTTCTAAGAGTCTCACTCTTCTTCCAGAAGACCTAAATTTAACTATTGGTGCCCACATCAGGCAGCTTACACGTGCCTATAACTCTAACTCATTATGATTTGACACCTTCTTCTGACTGCCTTTGACACCTACACATGGAGCATGCAAATTCATACACATACAAATAAAAATAAAATAAATCTTTAAAGAAATGCAAAACATAATTTCAATCATTTCTATTCTTTTTTACTTTTTCCTCTTAATTAACAGTTAAAAATAACTAGTTCTTTTAAAAGCTGTAATTTCATAGTATTTTTTATTTTCTCAGTGATTAAAAATACTTTATAAAGCAAGCATCCCAGAAGTCTCATATTCCATAATCTCTTGGTAATTAGATCATATTTGGAGTAGAATATAATTTGCTAGATGTCTTATTAAACAAACACGATTTATTTCCCTGTACTTGCTTTGTATGGCATTCATTTGCCCAAGACAAGTAATAAAACATCTTATGATTATTTCTGCATTTGGATGAAATTATTTGGAATCAGAAATTTTTAAATGAAAATATTTGACATACATGATTGCTGATATTATTTCCTTGAGTAAACACACCTCTTTTATTAATGTCCTATACACAGTCAGTACCCCTGAGGATTATTCCTAGAACATTTCATATTGATCTAAACCAAATTACAAAAATAAATGACATGCCTTGATAGCCAAGAAATAAAATATCTGATATATCTCATACATCCTATTATTTCTTTAAGATCATCCTATTATGATACCATGAAGCATTGTTTTTGGTACTGAGAGAGTGACTGAGAAAAATTCCAACTGAATCCAACTAATGAAATGAAAATATGGATTACATTCAGACATTTATCTAGGAATTATAGCAAAGCCGTAATTAATTCTCAGCCTTAATCTAAAGGAATTACCACATTTCAATAAATAGAGACACAGTGTATGTGTTATTGGTATTACAGATAAATATGATATCTAATATAGGACTAGACTAAGGATGAAGAAAAAGTGAATGTGAGTGCAAAAAATATACTGAAATTAAGGAAAATATGTAAAGAAACATTTGAGTGACAGTATAATATATGCAGCTTGCTAAAAATTATTTATATTATCCCAGTGCACAGCATGCAATATTTGAGTGGGAAGATATGGGGCTGGTCGACAGAGTATAAATGATGATATTTAAAATGCCAAGGACTGTGCACTTAATCCTAAGTATAGTTGATTCTAACAAACAAAGAATGACATGATTAATCGGTTTCTCAGCAAAATTGCTACCTGAATAATCCAAAACAGAAAGCCAGATAAGAGGACAATGTCTGTTTCAGAAGTCCTGTTTCTTAATTAGGGTTACTATTGCTGTGGAGGGACTCCATGACCACAGCAACTCTTACACCTTATTGGAGGAGGTGGTCTTGCTGGACTAGGTGTGGCCATGTTGGAGGAAGTATGTCACTGGCTTTGGGGTTTCAAATGCTCAAGCCAGGCCCAGTGTAGAACTCTTTTTTTTTTAACATTTGATTTATTTTATTTTATTTTTTTATTTAATTTTTTTCTTTCCTTTTATATACCAACCCCTGTTGCCCTTTCCTTCCCTTTTCCTACTCACCCCCACATTCCACCATCCTACTCTCATCCCATCCTCATAGGGGGTAAGTCCTCCCTTAGGTAGTCAACACATACAAGTAGGGGCCAGACCTTGCCCCTCTTCCCTCCATCAAGGCATTGTACCATTGGGACTGGACTCTAAAAAGCCAGTTTGTGTACCCAGGATGCATCCTAGTCCCATTGCCAGGGGACCCACAAACACATCAAGCAACACAACTTTCACCCACCTTCAGAAAGCCTAGTGAGGTCTCATGCAGGCTCCCCAGCTGTCAGTCTAGAGTCCATGAGCTCTCAGGAGCTTGGGTCAGTTATCTCTGTTTCTTTTTTCCCAATCGTGATCCTGCCCCATCTTGCTCCTATAATCCTTGCTCATCTCTTCAACTGAACTCCAGGATCTTGGCCAAGAGCTTGGTTGTGGGGTGTCTGCATCTGCTTCCATCAGTCACTGGATGTAGGTTCTATGATTACAATTAGGGTAGATACAAATCTCAGTGATAGTTCAAGTACCCTCTCTTCTACTGCTATGAGTCTTATCTGGGGACAATCTTGTGAGTTCCTGGGGTTTTCCCTAGGGGAGGGGAGGGGAGATGGGAACATGAGGACCAGAGATGGCCGAATGGGGGGAGAGTTTAGGAGGGAGAGCAATAAAAGATTTTATCTTGACAGAAAGTACCATTAAGGGGATGGGTAGAAATCTGCAGTGTAGAATTCTTGCTCCTTCTCCAGCACCATATCTTCCTAGTCACTGTCATGGGGAGCAGGCAGACATGGTGCTGGAGAAGGGGCCAAGAGTTCTACATCCAGACAAGCAGGTAACAGAAAGAGAGAGACACTGGGAACAGCTTGAGCATTTTATACCCCAAAGCCTACCCCCAGTGACATATTTCCTCCCACATTGACACACTTACTCCAACAAGGCAATATCTCCTAATGCCACTTCCTAAGCATTCATGAATATGAGCTTACGGTGCCAATCTTATTCAAAACACTGAATTTCACTCCTTGGCCTCCATAGGCTTGTATCCATAACATAATGCAAAAATGCATTCAGTCTAACTTCAAAAGTCCCCATAGTCTATTACAGCCCCAACAATTGTTTTAAAGTTCAAAAAGTATTTTGTAAGACTTATGGCAACTGTTAACTATACCCCCTATAAAATCACAATTGAAAAACAGATCACATACTTCTAATATACAATGGCACAGAATATACATTACCATTCCAAAGCAAGGAAAGGGAACACAATAAAGAAATACTGAACCAAAGCAAGACCAAAAACCAGTCAGGCAAACCCCAAACTCTGCATCTCCATGTCCTATGTCAAAGTGTTCCTCAGATCTCCAACTCCTTTCAGCTCTGTTGACTGCAGCACACTTCTTTCTCTCGGGCTGGTTCTACTCCCTGTTAGCAGCTTTCCTTGGTAAGTATCTCACAGCTCTAGCATCTCCAACATTTTGGGGTCTCTAAGACATTTCAGGCTTCATCTCCACAGCTTCATGAGATGGCCTCTCTGGGCCTCCAAGCAGGAACACCCATGACTGGTACCTGGCCTGTGTGGCATTTTTAGTATCAGAGGAAGATTCCATAACCCCTTTATTGCATCCTTGACTCTAAAGCCAGAACCACTTGGCCAAAGCTGCCACGTTTTGCTACTTGATGAGGCTGGACATGGTCCCTTCATTGAAATATACTTTTACCAGCTTTCCTCTTTCAGTAGTTACCCTTACTGCCTGAGCTTAGCTGACCTGGAACTTGATCTGTAGACTAGGCTGGACTTGACCTTAGAGATCTGCCTGTCTCTGCCTCCTGAGTACTAGGTTTAAAGACATGTACCATCGTGACTGGCACTAATCTGTTCTTTAATTCCTTTTCAGAAATTGGAAGTTTAGCTGGGTGGAGTCTTGCCCTGAGGTCACCACTCCCTTTATTTCTGATGCTCCTTTTCTTCTCAAACTGTACATTTTATGTTTTTTTTTCTTGCTCAGCTTGCTTATTTTTATTATAGATCTGTACTATATCATCTTTATAATGATGTTGTTCATAATTCAGAATGGCATTCAGCTTTTAGATAAAAATGCTGAAGTGAACCGGGCAGTGGTAGTGCACGCCTTTAATCCCAGTACTCGGGAGGCAGAGCCAGGCAGATCTCTGTGAGTTTGAGGCCAGCCTGGACTACAGAGTGAGTTCCAGGAAAGGCGCAAAGCTACACAGAGAAACCCTGTCCTGAAAAACAAAACAAAACAAAAAAGCTGAAGTGTATAAGCAAATAGAGGCATTCATCAACATCTTTTATTTTAAGGTGAAATTTTAATTATGAATTGAGAACTCTTTTTTTTTTCTTTCCAAAAATAAAATGGCTCAGCTATACTATGCTGCTCTGTGAGAATGTGAACTTGGGAGATCTGGCCCTGCCCCTCATCTACCATATGTTGACATGATGAAGAAGAGACAACTCCCCAACACCACCCCACCCCACCTGTGGCTGCTGGGAAAGCTGGCCCTCATAAGAACAGAAGAGCTGTCCCTGCCCCTCACCAGCTGTAGAACTCAAGAGAGTTGCCCCTGCACCCTGCACCTCCCCTGGCAACAAACAAAATTGGTCCTGATGAAGTAGGTATAGGTGAGCCATTCCTGAGGGGATGAAAGAAGCAGAACTGGCCCTGTCCCTTGCTCATTGCTGTATAGGATGAACTAGCCAGGGCAATGCCTGAGAGCTCACCCCAGTGGTGAGGATGGAGGAGTGCTGGCGGGCTGACCAATCCTGCAACTACCCAGGCCCAGAACCAGTGTTGTCAATTGGCCCACCCCATCATCCACCCCATCTGTGATATGCTGGAGCACATAAAGGGGCACATTCTGAAGATCCAAAAACACAGGATCTCCACAACAAAACAAATACAAGATATCCAAGAGGAGCCCCAGTGAGGGCAAAGTATTGATGATGTAGGAGAAACCAGAGGCCTTTTACCAAACCAATGACTCATTGCAATGAATACTTACAATTGTAGCTGGAATTTTCCTGTGTCCATCCAGCTCCTGCAGCCACTCAGACGCAAGTAAACACATAGAGACTTATATTACTTATAAACTGTATGGCTGTGGCAAGCTTCTTGCTATCTAGTTCTTACATCTTGAATTAACCCATTTCTATAAATCTATACCTTGCCACATGGCTCATGGCTTACCAGTATCCTTTACATCTTACTTCTCATGGTGGTGGTGGCTGGCGGAGACTCCTGACTCAGCCTTCCACTTCTCAGAAATCTCCTCTCTGCTTATCCCACCTATACTATACTTCCTGCCTGGCTACTGGCCAATCAGCGTTTTATTTATCAATCAATCAGAGCAACACATTCAGAGCATACAGAAAGACATCCCCAGCATACAAGTAAAGGTAGGTGGATGAAAGGATATACTTTTCTCTTAAATTTAACTTAATGTTATTTACGAGGAAGGTTGCAAGAGCAGAAGGTGAATAAGAAAGGGTGCGGAGATAAGTGAGATTGAAATACATGATGTGAAAGACACAAAGGATAAATAAAGAGAAAGTTAAAAATGAATCAGCCTGGCTCAAATTTTCATACATCAGGAAGCTACTTGGAGATGAAATTTGGAAATGAGAAATTAAAGAGGTAGAGAGGAAATCTTGGAAAGATAGAGGAAGGAACAGGTACTAAGAAACAGAGGTAGGACACAGGAGAGGGATAAAGAGGTTCTTAAACTTAATAGTTAAAAGATGCCAAAATGACATAATTGCAGATTAAACAACCAGTGTATGACTGTTGAAGACTTCTCAAAGGATTTGAAATGGTGAATAGAATTGGATGCTTTACTGTTAGGTTTCAAACACAGGACATGGTTACTGGGGTACATGTACACTTTAATACATCAAAGTGGCTGCCAGATTCTTCCAGCATCCCTCAGTCCCTACCTGTTCCAAGGTGTGCCTGGCATACCTCACCCTCTACCCTGAACTAATCAGCCTACGGGTTAGGCTGCTCTTCCCCTCCATTGGTCATCCCTATATAATCCAACCATTTTGGTTACTGGCTCTGTTCTGACTACCCTTTACTCTTGTGGATCTCCCACCTCCCCTCCCCACTCTCTTCACATAGCCCTGCTCAGGGTCATGTTCACTCTGGACTCTCTCCCTTTTATCTACATTAAACTTTCTCCTCTGCCATACCTAGGAGCAGTCATGTCCTTCCTTTTTATTTCTTTCTTCATTTTTGTTTTCCATTCAATTTCTTTGTGCTAGAGAATCTGGAAAGACGTCTAAGAAGATTTTCACAACAGTTACTGTTGGATGACAAAGTGGAAAACAAGCTAAAAACTGAGACCGTTGGTAGTTTAGGAAAGATTTGAGAGGAAAGGAAATCAACCAGTAAAATGTAGGTTAACATTGCATGTCATTACCTGTAAAGTTGTGCAATATTAGCTGTTAATTTATGCAAACATGTCATCTAATGTTGTAAGAAAAGACAAACTGTAAGATTTGTGGAAAAGAGAACAAGTACATTAGACTGATACTTTTTGTTTCTTTTAGTCTGTGTAAGGACTAAGATTTTTTTCAAGCATTGAAAACCAGTAACTTTGTAGCATTATAGAAGTAAATAGGAGAAAGATGTGGAGAAAGGGAATTGGTTCTCTGGAGATGACAGGATTGCAGATGAAAATGAATCATTTACTGATGATCCTCAATTCATGAACCTTGTAGAATCATTGCATTAAAATTGTATTTAAGGCTGAGTGGTGGTAGGGTCTGCCTTTAATCTCAGCACTAGGGAGGAAGAGCCAGGCAAATCTCTGTGAGTTTGAGGGCAGCCTCGTCTACAGAGTGAGCTCCAGGACAGGCACCAAAACTATACAGAGAAATCCTGTCTTGAAAAACCAAAAAAAAAAAAAATTGTATTTAAGTTGAAAAAATAGGGCTGGTAGGCATTAATAACTACCATTACAAAAATCTTCACAGCAAATAATCAGAAATAGAGGAACTTAACCTATAATTATTTAAACAAAAATAATTTAGCATATGACCTTGCAGTATCCTTAGATGCAAAAACACAATGAAGCAGAAATGTTTAAACAAAAACTAAAACAAACAAACAAAAAACTCAAAAAACAAAACAAAATGAAACTTTCCAGTTAACAGGAATACATGTACTCAAGAAGGGGTTAAGGTGCTTACAGAAATAGGGTGTGTGCCTCTGTGTGTATGTGTGTGTGTGTGTGTGTGGAAAACAAGCTAAAAACTGAGTATTATTACTTTGACAGTTTTTTTTTTTTTTTGGTTTTTTTGAGACAGGGTTTCTCTGTGTAGCTTTGCACCTTTCCTGGAACTCGCTTTGGAGACCAGGCTGGCCTCAAACTTGCAGAGATCCTCCTGTCTCTGCCTCCCAAGTGCTAGGATTAAAGGCGTGTGCCACCACCGCCCGGCTTACTTTGACAGTTTTATTCACTGTATTTTGTTCATAGCCATTCCTCCTTCCCCACCTCCTTCCAGATACAGCCCCCTCCTTCTCTACCTACACAACATTGTGTCCCCATTTACTTTTTAAGCTACCCGGTTCAGTTTGTGCTCCCATATCCTTCAATGTGGGGCTCTCCCCAGATGCATGGTTGCTTTACCAGGGTATATATCTTTAAGGAAAGCTCTTGGCTCTCTCCAACATTGATAGTATCAAAATCTGTCAGTCTTTCTTTTGTTGAAATTTCGCCCTGGTTTGTTAGTTGATAATGCTATATGATGCTAATAATATGATAGTAATGCATGCTCCTGAGGTTAAGTGCAGTGCTAGGTGCTAGGTCTGTAACTTGCAAAGGAAAGTTACTGATTGGAGGGAAATCAGCTGGGAGAAACAGCATTGTTACTTGATGTGTGTAAAGATAAAAAAAAAGAAAAAAAAAACCTTTATAAATATAGTGTGTAGCAAGAATGTGAAGAAGAAAAGCTGTTCAAAGCACTTGTTCTTACTCCTGTAGAGAAGGCTCTTAGGAAATAACTATGAGAGAGACAGAGAAACTGAAGGAGCTGGTAATGACTGAACATGTTGGTAAAAAGATAATGTGCTGCAACATATATAAACAAATACTATATTTAAGAATATATATAATAAGCCGGGCGGTGGTGGCGCACGCCTTTAATCCCAGCACTCGGGAGGCAGAGGCAGGCGGATCTCTGTGAGTTCGAGGCCAGCCTGGGCTACCAAGTGAGTTCCAGGAAAAGGCGCAAAGCTACACAGAGAAACCCTGTCTTGAAAAACCAAAAAAAAAAGAATATATATAATAAATAATAATAATAATATATATATGATTATGTAGTAAAATCAATATAAATAAAAATACATTATAGATATATTTTCAGTAATAGCTTTTCCAACGGAAACCTTGTGCTGTAATTCCTTATTAGTTTGTAGAGCCTTCCTGTTCCTGAAAACAGTTCATAGACTACAAAAGAGCAGGTCCTCATGAGGATTGGCCCTTCAGTTTTCCCAGGGAAGTTTTTTCAGTTTCAGATGAATTTCAGAAACATCTCCTATTTTGCACATCTCCTTCATTTACCTCCCAAGATGATTCTTATCCTCCTTTTCTTCAGGAGTTCTAGAATATAACTTATGACTTGCTGCTACTTTATTTTCTCTTCCCAAATTAAGATGAATTCTTCTCTGATCTTAACTAAATTTAGAAAGCAAACAATAACAAAAAATGAATGTACTTTTAACATGGAGATAGATACCATTTGTTTTCTCTAACAACACAATGCTAATTGATATATCATCTTTTAGATCATTAGCTCCAAAGTTCATTAGTTTTTTGTTCTGTTTTTTAGTAAGAATTCAAGGAAAAGCATTTTGCTTTCTCTTATAATATGTGTGTACAGTGAACTATAATGGAGAATAGCCTGCTTGCATTTTCCTTTGAGTTGATGTAAATCAGCAGCAAAACACAGGGCTCAGAAACAGTTAGACCTGGGACACCATCATGGCCATTTCATTTCTTAGTTGTGGCTTTTAAAATGCCATTTGTTTTCAGTGAGGATGTATTGTTACCTGTCCCGTAAGAATGCTATGAAAATGGCACTTTTACTGATGTCTCATCTGGGTTTTTATTGATTTAGGTTTCTTTTTTCTGCCTCTAAAGAAATCTTCCTGTTTACAAGGTATTTCACAAATGATTTTTATTCTAAGCTGATGATCATGCTTGTAATAACACAGTTCTCTATCTAGTACAACCAAGAATTTCCAGGATTAAGCCTTCATTTTCCTCTGGTATCATCCACATAATGGTATGTGTTAGTTCATTCTTATTACTTTTCAAAACCGATTCTCTATTTGAGCTTACTCAGACAAATTTGTGAAATTATATTCTTTGTATGAAGGGAGACGTGTATGGCCAAATATCATTGTTGTTTCAAGTTGGCATAATACACACACACACACACACACACACACACACACACACACACACACATACACACCATAGATATCTTTTGTTGTGCATTTAACCAAATGTTTCTCTCTTAAGATTTTATTTTCAGTATGATATTGTACCACATATGTTAAATACAATATGCTATATACAATGGTGTACTGCAAAGAATTTTTAAGTTATATTATTGCAAATTAATCTCTGTTCACATCCATCCCAAAACAAAAGAATGGAGTAAACAAAAACGAAGGCTAGGAGTGGTGGAGCGGTGATGTATGCCTGTACCTCCAGCCTTGGTGGGACTATGGGAGACACAACAAGATTTCCAGTTCAAAGAGAGATATTTAAAACAGCAGAGGTTCGTGCAAATGGCAAGTCTCTTTGGTCTAAGAACCAAATTGTTTTAATTCCATAGTGTGATATGTGGAACTACAAACAAAGGTAGAGTCTCACACTTGAGAGCTGGTGTATTTGTGAAGTTAAGGCAGAGTTTTCCTGCGAGAGAAATGAAAGGTGGAGCATAAAGATGAGAAATAACAATTTGGGTTATTTTCGAAAATCCGGAGTAATAACTCATATGCCAAGCACTGTGTTATTTATGAAGCAACATTTTCCTAATGTGTTAGCATATAATGCATGGAAATAGAAATAAATGCAATTCCTTATGAAAAATGCTAATTCATAAAATATGGCAAAAATTTTATGGGAATAACCCCATACAGTATGGATATAAGGCCTATTCCTCATGATAAATCATACCTGGTACTATAAAACTAGTCAAAAATGTGTAACTCAGGTGAACATAAACCCCAGTGGGGAAGTTACTACTGTGTTTTACTATTTTGACAGGACTTCAAATTGCCTTCTAAATATTTATGTTTCTACTCATAGAAAAATGCATTTCTCAGCTTTCATCTGTGAAACTTCACTTTTTGGGGAATAACTGATCTTTGAATTCTTTCTCCTAAACCAAATGTTTACACCACTCAACTTCAGGGCTTAGGGAGCATCACAAAAGAGGAGAGAGAAAGAATATAAGGTCTAGATTGTTGCAGGATATTACTTTAACTAGGCGAAGATGTTTTATGTTTGTTTATGCTGTGGAATATTACTTTAACTGTGTAAAGGTATGTTACATTTGTTTACGCTGCATTTGTTTAAAGATGTAAGGATGTGTTACATTTGTTTATGCTGCCTTTGTTTAATTATGAAAGATGTGTTGCTGTTCACCTTGCCTGCCTAAGGCCCCTGATTGGTCTAATAAAAAGCTGAATGGCCAATGGCTAGGCAGATAGGAATAGGTGGGGCTGATCGGCAAAGAGAATAAATAGGAGGAAAAACCTAAGCTCAGAAGATAAGCGAGAAGAAGGAGAAGAGAATGAGGGAGATGCCGGGGATCAGAAGTCAGGCAGCTGCCAGCCAGCCGGCCATTAGAAGTAGTGAATGAAAGATATACAGAAGGAAGAAAGGTAAAAGGCCTGAGGGGAAACATAGAAGAAGAGAAACAAGTTAAGTTATAAGAGCTAGCCAGAAACTAGCCTAAGGTAGGTTGAATATTCATACCTAAGAAGTAGGCTCTGTGTCATGATTTGGGAGCGGTTTTGTGGCCCAAAAGGAAAAGCCTGATATACTAGATGAAAGGAAGAAAGAATGAGAAATTCTGTCAACTAGGTATGACACCACCATCACAGTCATAAACTGACTGTGATGGGCTCTGCAATCGTCATTCATAGGTGAGAGGAGGGCTTACAGGGTCCTGCCCCTCCCTGGGAAACTACTGGTTGTGGATGGATGCTGGAAGATGGAAGTCATTGTCTCCTCAGCTAGAGCTGTGTTCCCACTACCTCCCCAGCCTACAATGCTTAGTTCCATGTCAATGGGCACATGGATGACTGTGTTTAATCCCAGTGGTGCATAAAATAAACCAAAAAGACATGGATGTAGGGAAGAGACTGGAAGGGATTTTACGGAGTGTAGGAGACCTGTAAGAGATCATATGAGATAAGAGGAATCAGAATGATAAGAGGAATCAGAATGCATTATATATATATATGTTTAACACTGTAAAATAAATTTTAATAATAAAATAAATATTTTTTTAAAAAACTTAAAAAATACTTCAAATGATTTGTGACAAATGAAATTGTTCTGGGCTATAAAATGTAAACTTTCTCTACTTATATTAAGTACACAATATTTAATTAGTACATTTACAGTCATAATTGTGATGGACACAAAGTAAATTCATGGATAGTAAAATTCATTTTGCAACAAGGCCACCATGACATAATACATTAGAATAAAGGATGGAACATTCATATATTATCTTTTGATGTATAAGGTCATTAAAACTAGTGGCTATTTAAATATAAGGCAGGGCACTATGACTGGCCAAGTAGAATCTCTAGAAGAAGGGAGAACATTCAAAGTTGTTTATGGGCCTCATAATAAAGGCATATGATGCTGCAAATGCAAACACCGTTGTTGTGGCAACCCACCTGCTGTACAGTGGGATTTTGTAGCTGGAAGTTTTCCTGTGTCCTGCCCAGCTGGAGGTTGGGACAAGTCTTTCCTATTCACATCCCCCAAGGAAAACACACAGAGGCTTATATTATTTATAAGTAATAGGCCATTAGCTCAGGCTGATTACTGACTAGCTCTTACACTTAAATTAACCCATAATTCTTATTTATGTTTAGCCATATGGCTTGGTACCTTTTCTCAGTTCTGTCTTGTCATCTTGTTTCCTCTGTGTCTGGCTGGCAACCCCTGACTCACCCCTTCCTCTTCCCAGAAATCTCCTTGTCTACTCACCCCGCCTATACTTTCTGCCTGGCTACTGGCAAATCAGCATGTTATTTATTAACCAATCAGAATAACACATATTCATAGCATACTGAACGACATCCCACAGCACTTCCCCTTCTCTGTCTAATCAAAAAGGAAGATTTTAATTTTAACATAGTAAAATTACATACCAAAAAACAGTTAACAAGCAAGAATCACAGTTACAATATCCAGTCCACTTATATTTGGCAAATTCAAAGAAAATATTCTATTTATCCTATATTTGTGAGTCTAAGGTTTCTTATCTAACTTATCTTTTATCATAACCAAGGAAAATTATAACTATAACAATTTAGTCTTTAACTAGATCAAAGACCCCAGAAGGATACAATGTTACCTAAATAAAAAGGAAATGAATTGTAAGCAACTTCCAAAATTTCTAGAAATGACAGAGAGAGCTGCCTCCCTGAATAGTGATCCAAAGCTCTTCTGTAATGTTGGGACATCCATTGTTCAGCCTACAGGCCTAGAGTCTCTCGGTTGCTTCTTCCTGTGTCCTGTAGAATATTTGGCAGTCTCCTCTATGAAGCAGGAACCTGAAGTACCATTTCACCTTGTTTTGGAAAATTCAGTGTCATTTTCCTATGTGTCCTGTATGTCCAGTTTATACAACATACTATCAATCAGTCAATGCACAGGCACTTTTTTTTTTGCCCAGTGGCTAACTTTTGCCACAAAGAAAGCAAACTCCATAATGAATTTTTTCAATGCCCATTATCTTCCTTGAAGTAATTGATGCTGCCAGAAGCAGACGTGTCTCATTGTCCAGAAAGTCTAAATTTTTAAAACATTTTAAATGCTATATTCTATAGGTCTTTGAAGTGTTTGAAGATCACCTATCTAATTGAAATATATCTATGTATACCTAGAAAACTTAACTAACATGACTGTAAGTGTAATTATCATAGATGACTAATTATTAATCTGTATTTCTTAACTGTACATTATAATTTCAAAACAGATACATAAACATAATACCTTAAATAAGAGTAGAAATGTATAGAGTATAACAAAATTAACTTTAAATTTGTATCCGTAAACTAAAATCCATAGCAATGTAAAACGTTCCAAATAGGTTGTTACTCTTTAAAAGTAGATTTAATAATCTACCCTTTTATACTACCATATCTATATCCTATCCCCTTTCTTTTTCTTTTAGGAAGATTGACTATGACCAATAACAATTTGTAACCAGTCTCTAACAAAGACAAAATAATGTAATCCATTTTGGGGGAATGTGGGAGTAATGTTCTAAGCTACTTCTTGCTGATGGGACACTGGTAGTTTTATGGGGATCCTGAGAAAATTATGAATTATGGTCAAGTCCTGCCTGGAATAGTCTGTGACACTGTATTTTCTGAGCTAGTTGCCTTGAAACTGATCTAGATGTTGGAACATCTGGATACTTCTCAGGGGGTCTTCCTTGATCAAACCACATTAGCCTGGAAGCAATCCACAGGTTCTCATCTTCTGTGGAAACAAAAGCAGAACCTCTTTTCCAAAGCAATGTATCCTTAGATAAATTTTGAAATCAAGATATCTTTAAAATATACATATTGATTTAACTCAGCAGCTTTTACAATCAAATGTCTCTCTGCAGTTAAAAAATCCCAAAGACAATATAATCCAAACTCTCTGTGTGATTTCCATCTTCACATGGCTTATTATTTTATATTACTTTTACTGTCTCTTTAAAGACTTTATTTTGTGAAACTATCATTTCTTTATATAACTGTCCATATTCATTTTCTTCTCTTTTCCAAGCCTATGTATGTTTTTCCACACACTGTAAGCCATTTAAAGTCTTGTTCCATCTGAATCTGCCTTATTGTGGATCTACTGCTTTAAACTGCAGTGGCTAGTACTGAGGCTGAAGCCCTGGCTGCTGACTCCACCCACTTCATCTTCCCAATTTGGTGGTGGTACATTTACTGCCAGCTCTGGGAGCTGTGGACACCACCAGCTCTTGGAAGCCTCCATCAAAGCGGTGTGTAGCCCAAAACCTTCTCTTTCTTCCTTCCTTCCTTTGTTCTCTTCTTTCTTTCTTTCTTTCTTTCTTTCTTTCTTTCTTTCTTTCTTTCTTTCTTTCTTTTCTATACTAGCAAAAGCTAAATCCTTATGCAGCATATTGCACAGCTTGGAGACATCTCTGTGTACCATGGCAGAAATCAGTCATACTGCAGGTCAAGCCCATACACTGCAAACCCACCGTACTGCAGGTGGCCTGAGAGACAAGTAGGAAGCTGTTTTAGCTCCATTATAGAATCCTCTTTTTTTTTTTTTAAGTTCTCTCAAGTTTCAGATGGAAACTTAAGCCAACATGTTGGGCACCATTTGTAGTCAGATGATTCTCGGGTCCTGCCAAGCCCCTGCAGTCCTGTGGCCTGCTTATAAAATAATCCATCTTGGATGTTTATATCTAGAAAATGGGAATGCAGAGCAATTTGCTATTACACCTTTCAGGATTAACACTCAAGTAAAAATACAACATGTGCATTTGAGATATGCAAAGTTCAAGGTATAAAGACAAATTATTCAGCTTTAATATTATTAATTTTTTTGTCAAGTTATTGTTGAGTACTTTCAGTGGGCCTAGCTTTAACAGGTAAAATAAAATCAAAGAGAACTTTAATAAAAGTGAACTACATGACTGATGAGTATGCATAAAGTAAAAATAATAATGTTCTGTCATTGTTTTCTTTGGGATTTATAGGAAAAGAATCAGTGTTTTGATTTGTAAAATCAGTCCACATATTAATTACTCTCCTGTTGCTGTTCTGGTAGAAAGGCTCACAGGAGAAATGGTTTCTTTTTGCATACAGTTCCAGAGACTAGACAGTCCATCATGCAAGAGAAAACATGGAAGTGGCTTGTGAGTCTGGCCAGGCAACAGGAAGCAGAGAAAATGGGAAGTGAAGCCAGGCTATGGGACATCAAAGACGATCTTGGTGATTTCTTTTCTTTCAGTGTTTTACCTTCCAAAGGTTTCACAATCTCTCAAATGGTGCCATCACTTGGGCACCAAGCATTGAAACACAAGAGCCTGCTGGGGACACAGTTTTTAATCACCGGATGCAGTTGGTGACTATGGTGAGATGTAGTAGTCAGCATCTGAAATCCTGCATCCATTTCTGACTTAGGTTGGAGGCCAGTATTTCAGTACTTGATCACCAATCTGCATTTCTACTCTGTGGAATGAAACATGTAGAGAATTTCTTTCCTTACCTTTCATGAAAGAAGACATATTGAGTGATCTTTCTGAGTAAAGACTGGAAATTTTTAAAAGTATGAGGGAATGAAGTAGCCACATACAGATTACACTTATGACCTTTGGGTATTTATAGGGAATCTTACATCATTTTTATTTCCTCTTCCTTTCTACCTTCACTTTCTACTTTCCTGCCTCCCTACTCACCACTGATATTCTGCTCTCTTGTCATTTTATCAAAAATTATAACTCCCTTATGAGGTAGCTGGTATAACATGTATGTGCTCCTTGCCTTAGAAGAACTTATGGAATGCTGCCCATGTGTATAGCCTTGAGTTTCATGAAACAAACAAACAAAAAATAGAGGGTTTCCTGGCAGGAACAAGTAACTGAACATGTTACAAAGAAAATAACCTTTAACAGAGATTATAGGGTAGTAATTTTAATACAAGAGAATGAGATAGGGAGGGAGGGAGGGAGGGAGAGAGAGAGAGAGAGAGAGAGAGAGAGAGAGAGAGAGAGAGAGAGAGAGAGAGAGAGAGAGAACACAGAAAGACTGAGATTCTAGTTATGCTACAACAAGAAAGAGATGTGAAAATATTTTACTTTTGAAAAGGATTTGCTAGTTTTGTGGTGTAAGAGAGTAAGTATAAGAATGTGATTTACGGGGATATTATAGGTTATTTCCATATTGTGAATGCCTTCATTTATCATATAGAGCAGCTGGTACTCTATAATTTAAAAAATGTTACAGATTCCTTTTTTTTTTAAGAAGGATACCTTGACTGGATTGTGTACATGTACTTTGTTTTTTGTTGTTTTTTCCCCCAAATGCTGATACTTAAATGGGATGGCAAATTCCCATATGTCAGTGAGAGCACTGCTAAATGGTTCTAGCACATGATTGGATACATGTTTCTCAAGGACAATGGTTAGGAATAGGATGGGTATAGAGTATGGGAGAATAATTGCTTAAATATTTGGGAGAATTGTTTATTCCATTTGTGGGTTTTTCTGTTTGTCTTTAAAAAAAACCCCAAAATTTATAACTGACTATTTATCAGATCTCAACAACTCTATAAGAGTCTGAAATTGTGGCACACACCTTTTACCCCAACACACACAAGTCAGAGATTTTTGTAAGTTTGAAGCCAGCCTGGTCTGTACAGCAAATTCTAGGCCATCCAGCACTACATAGAGAGATCCTGTCTCTAAACACCAATAATTAACTAAGTAGATAACTAACTAAGTATACATACAAGAAAATACTGTAGGTAGTTATGATGCAAGCTTATTGTTCTGTGCCTCATTGCCAGTGGCTCAGAACTAGGTAAGTATAATCTTAATCCTTTAGTAGTGGATAGTCACAGCAAAAATCAGTACCAGCTAATGTCATAGTTCCTAGGCCCTGAATTTCAAGACACTTCACCCGTTACCAAAAGATAGCATCACAGCTCTCAGGCTTTGGTTATTTCAAACCTTGGTCCTTAAGGCTTGGTGGTCCATGGAACTCTTCCACTGAGAAGTTTGGCCTTTCATAGCCTTTAGCCTTCCACAACATTATGTTGTACCTTCTCTTCCTTTCCTCATCTTCTGCTTTGGTGTGAGCTACGTTGACTTCTGTGGTCACTGTCTTGGTCCCTCTATGGAAGTTCCTGTCTTCTCTGGGGTTGCTTTTATGGATGCCATTTCTACCACCAATGTCTGTTGTTCCCAACACCAGTCCCATGCCCTCCAAGAATGATGGAGTCTGTGAGTTAGCAAGACAAGACTCAGTGTTTCATTGGTCCAAGCATTGCAGCATCTCCTAGGCGACACACAAAATATGTATAAACAGGCTGTTCATAGACCTGGAAGTAGGTGCGGTCTGAGCATTACATGAAAATGTGAAACTGTAACTTGTATCCATCATAATACAGCTCCCAGTTGTTCAGTGCATAAGCCAAACATAAGGACCAATCACAAGCCTAACATTGTATCAGCCGCAGGCTTCTGTTGTATCAGTAAGGGAAGTTATCCCTTCCCCAGTACAACTAAGTGAATGTGATTTCAGAGTAGCACAGGACATTTATAGTTTACTGAAGCTTTTCATATTTCTTATAAAGTGTTCTCAGGCCGGATCAGGTTATCTAAGGTAGTGATGGCTGGAACAAGGCTTTGTGAAGCAGGAGATATGGTCCCAGTGACTGAGATTTCTGTATTTCTTCCAAAAGGAATATCGTTTTCTGAAGGCAGCTGTGCAGCTTTCAAGCCATCCGAGTCGCTATATTGACAAATCAGATACCGCTGAAAGAGGAACTTCTTGGTTGACAGCTCCATGATCAATGCAGCTGGGCACAAGAGAAGAGTCTGACGACTGTCAATCAAAAGTCAAGTCCACCTGGTTTCTAACAACAAAGAAGACATCCCACTTAGAGCTGTACGTTTCAAGGTCTCTCTCTAAGGGTAATGTCTGGCTGTGAGTCTCTGTGTATGTTCCCACCTGCTTCAGGAAGAAGTTGTCTGTTGATGGTTGAATAAACACTGATCTATGAGTACAGCAGAAAGTCATGAGGAATCATTTTACCACTACGCTTTTCTTTTTGACCAGTAGTATTTGGTTTTATGCTAGGTCCCTGGGTTAGTCACATTACATAGACACACACACACACACACACACACACACACACACACACACACACGAGAGAGAGAGAAAGAGAGAGAGAGAGAGAGAGAGAGAGAGAGAGAGAGAGAGAGAGAGAGAGAGAGGAGCTTGGAACACATAACTCTAAATGGGATGTCTCTATCAAATTCGTCCCCTCAAAGCTCAGGGAACCTCAAGGAATTGGAGGCAGAAAGAGTTTAAGAGTCAGAGGGGATGAAGAACACCAGTAGAACAAGGTCTTCAATATCAACTGAGCAAATCTCCCATGAACTCACAGAGCCTGAAGCAGCAAGCACAGGGTCGACACAGGTTTGCACCAGGTCCTCTGCATATACATTATAACTTTCAGATTAGTACTTTTATGGGACTCCCGAGTGTGAGAACAAGTGGGTCTCTGATTCTTGTGTCTGCTCTCGGGGTTCTTTTCTGTCTGTTGGTTTGCCTTGTCCAACTTTGATGTGATGGTTTTTGTTTTATCTTATATTTTATTCCATTATTATTTTGTTATCTCCTCAAAGCCTGTTCTTTTCTAATGAGAGACAGGAAAGGAGTGGATTTGGATGGGAAGGGATTTGGGAAGAAACTGAGAGGAGTAACAGGAGGGGAAAGAGTAATCGGGATATATTGTATGAGAAAAGCATTTATTTTCAATGAAAGGGGGAAAAAGAAAGTGAAGAAATCATAAAAGAGTATTTACTGATAGTAAAGTCCTTTCATAATCTTAATACTCTTAATATTATTTAGAAGGGGTTGCTATGGCACAAATTCTAATTGGTCTTAATAATAAAAATTCACAGCCAGATACTGGGGTAAATGCCGAAAGAACAATAAATGAGCCAGCCACTAAAGAGACTTCCTACCTCTACCAAATCCTCAGTGTGAAAGAGACCAAGCTCCTGTCTCCATCTCACTTTATTTCCTCTCTCTGTCCCATCCTATTGCTTCCTGTTTCCTCCTCCCATGCTGGAATTAAAAGTATGTGTCACCACTGCATGGCCTCTAGTGGCTAGCTCCTCACTCTGACCTCTAGGCAAGCTTTCATTGTGAGAGTACAAACAAAATATCACCACAGGTTACCTTCTAGCTGAATACACTTCAGAAAAGTTGAGTCATTCTATGTTTCTGTGGTAATAGTATAAAAGCTTGTGTGGAGGATTAAATTTCAATGTATAGGTGTCAAATGTACTTTCACTATGGATACCATTGAAATATTCATAGTGAAATACATGGCATCAATAATGAGTATAGAAAAAATGACAGATAGGTTACTGGTTAAAAATATGTATTCAATAGAGAAAAAGCAAAAACAACTAATATGAAGTTCTACAGCTTATGATTGGCTGTAGTAAATGTACAGAAATTCATTGAAATGTATATACACTGGGTATGATTTATTTAGGAGCATGATTTTTTGCAAGTTCTTCATATTAAAAAAGATTCCCTTGATGATAGTAACTAGAATCCTGGTAATCCCTGTCATGACCTTGTCAATGTTACCATGAAATATAAAGGAAATGCATAGATTACTATGAAGTTAATTTGTATATGTAGAATATTAAGCATAACACTTGGAAAACTACATTGTAGAATATTAAATGTAATGGTAAATAAAAACAAAATTTCACACACACACACAGTCATTTGCAGAGCTATCTAACCAAATGTATTCTAAGCCTTGTATGTTCTTAGGTCTTAATTTTGAACTTTTTGAACTATGTTACCCAATCCCATCTTTTATCATGTATTTTTAAACATATTAATTAAGTATGAATTAGTAACAATGTATCTACACCTTGATGACTAGCATATAAGAAAAAAAATCACTATGATCACTGTTTTCTAATCACCCATAATTCTAATTTTTTAATTGATATGATAAATATAATCTCACTCAAAACTGCTTACTATAGTATAATATCTACAATTTTAGAATTAAAGTTGCATGAGAATATTTATTAATAAGCTGATATATATATTCACGGCAATAACAACTGGCCACCAATTCTGTGAGATAGTTGGTACTTGCTCTTTGCTTTTCTTGGTTATATATGCAATATCAAAATCCTAAAATCATGTAGTCTTGTTTGTCTGGGTTTTGAGGGAAAACATGAAAAATGTTCATTTTTTTTTTTTTTACAAAATATGGAAAGATTTCAGGGGAAGTGAAATAAATATTTTGAAAAAAGTCATTTGTTTTAAGAAAAGTTCCTGAAATTCATCTGTCATTTAGTTTTGAGCCTCTTCTCACTATTAATCAGGAAGAGAAGAAGCAGTAGTGAAATAAATTTTTTATTTTACACGGGATTTCATTGAACAGCAGTGCGTATCACATTCATTTCCTTTGTACTTTGTGTTTACTTGCTCCAATGTCATGTAATTCAAAGCAATTTTATCTTCACTAAGGATGGTTTAAGTCATTTTTGCTTTTGACTGGCACATAATGATATGAAGTGACAGAGTCTTTAAAAATGACATATATGCATTCCACCATTTATTTATGAAAAATTCCAGTTTCCATATCTTCTCACCAACATTTCACACACCACATACAAACACATACACAGACATGCACACACATACACACTCACAGACACACACACTCACACACATACACACAATACACACACACATACACATTCATACACACAAAAAATACACACACATACACACATATACACACATACACACACAAACATACACACACATACACATGCATACAAACACATATACACACACACACACATACACACATACACACACACATACACACACAAACATACACACACATACACACATACACACACAAACATACACACATACACACACAAACATACACACACATACACACACATATACACACATACACACACAAACATACACACACATACACACGCATACACACACATATACACACATACACACACAAACATACACACACACATATACACACATACACACACATACACACGCATACACACATATACACACATACACACACAAACATACACACACATACACACGCGCACACACACACATATACACACATACACAAACATACACACACATACACACACATATACACACATACACACACAAACATACATACACACACACACATACACACATATACACACACATACACACACAAACACACACACATACACCCATACACACACACATATACACACAAACATACACACACATACACACACATGTACATACACAAACACGATTGGAGTTTCCCTTTTTTGATAGTATTATTATTATCAACATTAAATGATTTCACTAAGATCTATTTTATGTACTTGTGTCATCTATGGTCTTTGCTCTTTAATGTTTTACCTTAAATATTTGCTCTTACAAGAAGGTGTAAGTTGGATATATGGGGAAGTGGGGGAATTCTAGGATGGGACTGGGGAGGGAAGCCATGATCAGAATACATTGTATGAAAAATCGTTATTATTATTATCATTATTTTTGAGACAAGGTAGAATTTTAGAATTAAGAGACTATGTAGCCTTGGCTGTCCTGGATCTCACTCTGTAGACCAGGCTGGCCTCGAGTGCACAGAGATCTACCTGGCTCTGTCTCCTGAGTGCTGGGATTAAAGGCATGTGCCACCTTCGACCAACAAAAAAATTATTTTTAACAACAACAACAACAAAAAAAGCGATCTGCTCTTACATTTTTCCAAAAGTATTTATATATATATATATATATATATATATATATATATTATATGTGAGTAATTTAATTAACATCTGCGTAAGTTTAATCATTGTCTCACTGATATGCAGTTGTCCCACAAAAATTGTGTGTGTGTATGTGTATGTATGTGTGTATTATGTCTCTGTGTGTATATTGTACAAGCACACAATTATGTCATATGTGTATGAGATACATATTATATATCTCTCTATATATAGAGAGTGTATATGTGTATGGTTGTGGCTAAGTGCACGTACTTGTTTATATTCAAATGCCTAGCACTGATGTCTGATATCTTCCCCTCTTACTGTCTACATTTTCTGAGTAATAATCTCTGATAGAATCTGGAGCTACCAAATGGATAGAATAGATGGTAATGAGATCTTTGCATTCTTCTGCCTCTGTTTCTCAGTGTGATAATCATGGGCATGTGTCATCACTTCTAGAATTTTCTATGAATGCTGGGGACCTGAACTCAGCTCTTCATTCCTGAGAAGTAAGCACTTTACCCCCAGAGTCATTTCCTCCATGCATACAATTAACATTGATTGAAAGAATTTCCTTCCTTATTACATTTGCTGGTCCTTTTTATAAAAAGAGTTGATCACAATGTGTAGGTAATTTACGTATCCCAATCCTAATCCATTCGTCTGTATGCCAGTATATATGCCTGAAGACACCACAGTGACAATTCCTGCTTTATGGTAAATTTCAAATATAGAAATAATAGTGCTATTACTACCATGAATTTCTTGCAATACTATATAAATTACAAGTGAATCACATTTAGAAAATAAAAAGTTGAAAATATAGCTGTGTTTTTGATAGATTATGTATATTAAGTCCAAGAACATCATCATTATAAAAATAAGTATTTCCATGATTAGTTAGGCATTCATTAATATTTCCCATAATTTCTTTCAACAATGTTTTATATGTATAACAAAGAAATCTTGTAGCATTAACTATACTGTGTAGCTTTTTATTATTTTGATGATCTGTAAATGAAATTGTTCTGATTTCATGTTTTTTAATATTTTTACTATTAGTGTATAAAAATGGAATTTGTTTTTCATAGTAATCAGTTACCGACACACTTTAGATTTTTCAAATATCTAATTAAGTATTTCTTATGCAGAGCCCATCACCTTCTTTCAACATCTATTTTAAGCACATCTCCAGCTAGTTTCCAAGTGATGATACTCCATTTAAATCATTTGAGGTTGTAGATGATTCTAAAGGACATGCTATTATAGAACCTAGATAATAAAAAAAAATAAAAAATGTGTTTTACTGAAATAAAATAAAAAACTACATTAAAACACAAAGTTTTAAAATGTCTAAAGAATATTTAATATCTAAATTATCTTCATAGCTGGACCAGTTATATTAGATCTATTTGTAGTGAAAATATCAAAAATATATTTTGGTGCTATTTTCCCATTCCAAGGTGGTGTTATTCACATTTTGTAGGATTATGAAGTACTAGCACTTACCTTTTTAATATACATGCACATACATACCACACACAAACACAGACTCACCACACACACATGCACACACACACACAAACCTGACCTCATCTACTACCCACCCCAACCATGACAGCACAAAACCCACAAATATATAAACATTGAAGAAACAGCCATGATTATAAATGTGAATTTTTTTTCTAAATTCTCAAAATTTCCTGTGATTTAACTAGGCCCATGGAATCCTATCTCAATACAATACAGTTTTAGTTTTGATTCACTTATTTTAGCTAATTCTTTATATGCTACAATAAAAGATGTATTTTGGCTTTATGAAAGTTGGACTGTGCATATTTAAGCAATAAAACAATTCCATTCAGGAAGATTCCTGGGCCCTCCATTTTGTACATAGAAAATTTTGTTCTGCATGGTCTAGTACCTACATATTATGTGCATTTGCTTAATTTCCCATGGTGATACAAATTCTCCATATCTCTAAAAATCTCTAATTATCATGTCTAGGTCTATTTCCAGAATCTTTAGTGTTGAATATACATAAAATTATTTTTAGCACGTCCTTCATATAACCTCAAAACTGCAAAAGTTGAATTAGCTTATATCATACTTATTTATTAACATTCTGATTTATGTTATTTAATATTTGTGTAAGACCTCTTATCATTTCTTACAACTCATAAGTTTGAAGACTTTTTACTTTTTTATAGACTCATATTTAGAAAATAACTTATTTTTTCTTTCATTATCTCTATGTTTACTACTAAAATCAAAATGAAAACAACTTAAGTATAATCATTATTAAAAAAGAAAGATAAGAAAAAGGTTTCATTAAAATTTCAAGAACTAAACAAATTGAAATTATTTTATACTTTATTATTTTCCATAGGTTAGAGTGCTTTATTAGAGGTTACGTCAAATGAAAATAATAGATGCAAAATGATACTTGATCTAATGCTATAAGAGCTAACATTTCAACAATTGAATAAAAAAAGGAAGAAAAGAGAAAAAAAGAGAGTTAATGTGAAGAAATATTGAGAGACTATCTCTGAGAAATAAGATTCTGACATTGATACCAATGGCTGTCAGCCACTAAAGTATGATTAAACATATTAGGTCAAGCACTGTTTTATTAGCCGTATTACAAGGGAGATGACATATTGAAAATCTTTAGCACTGGTTTCCTGTCAGTGGTGAAAAATTTTACGTTAACATGATATCAACCTCTCCGTTCCAAGAGTTATTTGTCACCTAGAATATATTGAAGTGGTGACCAGATGACCAGCAAAGGAGATTGATTTTGACATAAAATAGTCTGGATAAAAAGTGAATCAGACAAGAAGGTGGATTGATACCTAAGCTGAAGCCTGAGTCCAGAAATGAGGAACGTTTAGCCAGCAACTAAGAAATAAGTAGAAAGTGTCCTTTGAGGACTAAAATATACTTTTGTACAGCCATTGAGCAGGGCAGAGGTGGCCACCAACTGAGGCAAGTGGGGAGGTAACAGTGCTGAAGCCCCTGCTCCGTATCCCAAGGACAAGCAAGATGCTCAGACAAGCAGCTGTCTCGAATTGGCTTGTATGGAAGGTATCTGTGATCAAGTGTCCTGTTAGCATCTGCAACCATCATGTGTAACCTTCAGGAAACTTTCATTACTGGAACTAAGGGACCGGGAGTTATGCAGATTTCCTGACAAGAAGACAGAGAGGGAGATATGCTATGACTAGGTAACAAGGATAGTAACAAGATTTCCAAGCTGCCCGACTTCTTTCCCCCCATCTTGACTTGAGACAGAAATCGGGCAGTTTACAACTTTAGGTTTAGGAGGTTTTTTCCTGCCATAGTAAGGCCTGCTGATGATGAACTGGCTCAGTACGTTCAAGGACATGTTTATATGGCATTTTTGAGCCAATCAGCCATCCTGCCTTTCTTCAAACTGACCAACTCTAACGACTAAACCCTTTGAAGATCCTTCAGTGACTCTAAAACCACCAGCCCTCAAGGAGAGATCATATTGACTGCTGGAGTCTCCTTTCTGCTTTGTGGAGGGTCTCGTCGCTCTCTCCCTCTCCCTCTCCTCCCTCTCCCTCTCCCTCTCCCTCCTCTCCCTCTCCCTCTCCCTCTCTCCCTCCTTCTCCCTCTCCCTCCCTCTGTCTCTGTCTCTGTCTCCCTCCCTCTGTCTCTCTCTGTCTCTCTGTCTCTGTCTCTCTGTCTCTGTCTCTCTCTGTCTCTGTCTCTCTCTCTCTCTCTCTCTTTCTCTCTCTCTCTCTCTGTGTGTGTGTGTGTGTGTGTGTGTGTGTGTGTGTGTGTGTGTGTGTGTGTGTGTATGCTGAGTATGGCATATTCCCATCATTAATAAAAGCCTTTCTTTACCAGCTGATTCTGCCTGCTCTTGTTTCCCTTGCTTGAGAATTTCTCCACTGCTACCCATTACACTGAGATTTTTCCTGTCTTTCAAAGGGCAGAGAAAAATGACACGATCAAGAGCCCTATATGGTAACAGCACATTTTCTTTCCCATGTCTTTAAATCTCAAGCGTTGCACTTGATGTATGACTTGCTTTTCATAGGTGTCTTCCTCTCCCATGTACCTTGATAGTCTTGAACTTATTCTCATTTTTCACAGGATGCTGTTTCCTTCTCCTTATCACAATAGAAATACAATTTCTGCCTAAAACTGGTCTTTACACTTTTGCTTTGGGCCATGTTCCTATAATCAGAGATTTGTATCAACCCTCCCTTCTCTGTTCTTTGCATGTACTTTCCACTTTTTTTAAAAATCTAGTTCCAGGCTGCCATTTGAATGTGAAATATCTCCCACAGGCTGATGTGTTTTGAACATTTGCTTTCTCAGCTAGTGGTGCTGTTTTAAGTCAGGGTGGGAGGCTGACTGACCTGGGCCCTTGGGTAAGGCTTGGAGGTTATAACCCTTGATTCCATATACATTCTGAAGTCTCTGCTTCTTGGTTGGTTGTGATGGGAAACAGCTACAAACTCCCACTGGCATGAGCCAAATCACAAGGTCATGCCAAACTCTTTATTGTGTACTATATCTTGTGAGCTGTGAGCCAAATAACTTCAGCTCACTTAAACTGGCAATGAAAGGTAATTGATTACAGAGACATAGGAGCAACAAATCTAATCTAATACAAATAAATTGAGATAATCAACATTTATTTAGCACCCTTCCTTTCCCTGTTTCTTTCCTTCCTTCCTACCATGCTTCTCAACAAAATCTTCTGAAAGGAACTACTTGGCATCTCTGACCTTGTCATTTACCATTTACATCTCCGCCCCACCCCACCCCCAGTCTGGCAGTCAGCAGTCTCCACCTCTGCCATGGGGAAGCATAATCTTCCCATTTGTCAAAATCTTTTCAATGACATTGGATGAATAGGCTTCAGCCTTTCATATTCTTAGTCATTTTACAGATTGGATTATAGTGTCCAAATGCCCAGAGGCTCCTCTTCCTCTGGTACCCATTCTGTGGCTTGTTCCACTCTACATTGTGAGACCACTGTCCCCATTCTGTCATTTTCCTTTTGTCTCCCTAGTGTTCTGACCATGCTCTTTATTTTCTCTTTCCTCTTTTGGATATTTTATAGAATATTTTTATACTTCTATGATCTCAGTCACCATTACCTTACTTTTGATTTTTCATCTTAACCTCTCATGAAGATAACACTAAGGGATTTAGAGGACCATGTGGAGCCGAGTAGGATGCACAAATGAAGCAATAGCCCAGGCAAAACCTAAATGTGCATGGGAACTTCAGTGCAGGGCACTTCCTACTCAGTGAAATGACAGGTTCAAAGCCATTTGCTAAGGGCTGTGTACCTGACTGTGACCATGACAACTACCAAACAAAGATGGTGATTTTGTCTGACTTCAGTTGCTAATGTCCAGGTTAACCTTCTTGATATTAGGTTTTCTAGTTCTAATTAGCCTCAGCACGCGCACACACACACACACACACACACACACACACACTTACAGCAGACCTTAATAGCACAATTTGAGGGCCATTGTTTTAATACTTAAGTGGGAAAGGACAGTCTTCATCACATGCAAATACGTTTGCCATTAGCTTCATAAAACAGAACCATTTAGTAAATGGTTTTCTTTCACACGTTAGTCAGCTCGGGTTGCCATAACACAAAGCCACAGGCTGAGTAGCCAAAACTTTCAGACATTTCTCACAGCCTGGAGGCTGTGAACCCAAGATCACATCAACACCACAGAGGGCTGCCTTCCTCTGCATTCTCACAGAGGAGAAATCTAGAAGCACGAATGTCCCCTCTTACAGGAACTAATCCCTCCATGTGGGACTGGTCATGATGACAGTGTCTCCTTGTCCTACATACCTTCCAAAGGTCCCAACTCCTAATGTCATCACAATAGAGATAGGACTTCAGAACTTGTTGTGTGACACAGACTAGTTCATAGCTAGGAATTAATATAAATATTTTAGTATAAAATTTTACTAATTCTTTGAATATTTCATGCTTTTTGGTCGTATTTACCCCATCCCTTTCCTAACTCTTTCCATGTCTACCCCAAACTCTCTTATATATATTTTAAATGTATTATTTCTTTGTCTAGCATCACTAATTTAAAAGTAAGTTTAATATCTTTTAGAGAAATGAGTAAGGGAAGATGTAGTTTTTTGAATTTCATTTTTTTCAAAGTGATATAAAAATGGTTTAAATTATCTGAAAATACACATGCACACATATTTCACATACATACACATATACACATATGAAAACAAGCACAATGCATGCATGCACAAACCTACACATCCACATATATGCACATACACACACTCATACATGCACACACACAGATTTACATTCATGAACACACACACACACATACACACACACACACACACACACACACACACACATACATACACATGCTCTAGAATAGTAATCCTTAACCTTCCTAATGCTGTGATTCTTTAATACAATTCTTCATGTTGGGGTGACCCCCAATCATAAAATTATTTTCATTCATAATTGTAATTTTGCTACTGCTATAAATTATAATGTAAAAATATATGTGTTTTTTCATGGTCTTAGGTGACCCCCTAGGAAAGGATCTTCAATGACCAACAGAGTCACAACCCATAGTTTGAGAACCATTTTTTAAAGCAAACATCTTTAGAACCAGAACTTGTGCCCTAGAGTTTTAGCATTGGTTCACAATTGACTTAAAAATGAAACAAATTGTTTGCATGTGTGTGTGTGCATGGCATGTGATGTGCTTGTGTGTATGTGTGTTTTATTTTTTTCTTCAAACCCATCTGGGTAATAATTTTTTAAATGATCTTTTAGACCATTTTTGAGCCAGAAGCATTTTCCATGTTTACCAGTCCGACAGCAAATAGTAGGGAAAAGGATGTCTGACTTAAACTGACGTCTTCAAAGGGTGTTTAATTTGAAGAAGAAATTATGAAATCAATTATTCTCTCATAGGACCGGCTTTAATTTATTCTTGAATTACATTTCTTTTTTTCATAACTGCTTCTTGAAGTGCCCTATAAAAATATAGTCACAATGAATTTTGATTTTGCAGATTGTTTCTCTTAT
Organism: Peromyscus eremicus; assembly: GCF_949786415.1. Taxonomy (NCBI): domain Eukaryota; kingdom Metazoa; phylum Chordata; class Mammalia; order Rodentia; family Cricetidae; genus Peromyscus; species Peromyscus eremicus. The sequence goes on along the minus strand of NC_081433.1, from coordinate 48,259,610 downwards.
CCTTAAGACATTTAGCTCTTTCCACTCTTAAAGTATAGCTCCCACTGTACTCTTCCTTTATCAGAAGCAGAAACAAGCTAGAAAGAATCAGTGGACCCCAGAAGTCAGCATCCCTCACAAGTGACAGGAAGGATGAATAATGAATAGCTCTCATACCCTGTCTCAGCGGCATCATAAGCCGAGCCACAGCCCCCTTTAAAGTGGGAGCATGCTCACTGCGGCTATCTCCCGGAGCAATTTTCAGGACTGGCTATCTTTCAGTGCAGCCAGACTATCCTCTTCATAGTGTGGGTCACATGAATATCAGCAGGCTTGTTCCAGCTCAAAGTGAGCTGACAGCTGCCAAGCTTGCTAACCAGAGATTTCATTTTCATTACCAGTAGGTGAACTGCTCCGTGGGTCTCTTATTAAGGTCAGTCTGATTCAATAGCCTTAAACTCCTTGAAGCCAGACTACTTTCCTTCTTTCTCCCTCTCTGTCTTTTTATTGCTATCATCGGTTAACCAGGTAAATGCCATAATAAACTAGGTTTTTACAACAGGGGACATAAAAATGTAACCCTGGCATTTCTTATGAAGCATTCTCAGATATTTTAAATTAAAATTGCATTGCTCACATTGCTCACAATAACTTAAGGGTTTTCTAATTACGGAAAATATCATCGTCTGCACACAAGTCTTCCATACCTTGAGTATGCACAGCATAGAATTATAACATGTAACAAAGAAAAAAATATCAGTTTGGGTGTTATAATTGCTAAGATAAAGAAATAAATTCCATGGCTGGGACCAACAGCAGAACAGAGAGAATAAAGAAAATAGTTAATTGTGAGACTCCAAAGAGAATTACAGAAGCTAAGCCGAAGGAAAATGAAATTGACAGAAAATAAACAGAATATGAGAGAGAAGTGGAAAAATAGCAAAGAAGACAAAGGGTGTGACTGAAAAATGAATAAAAACATTGTCTTAAAAGTTCTGAAATTCGATAAAATGTATAGTCATATAAATTTTAGGGAGCTGAGAACACTCTAAGTAGTTTCAGGAGTCCCCAAACAGCTCCCTCAAGTAACTAGAGAAATGTCAGTGATTCTACTAAGTCTTTTCCATAAAACAGAAAAGGAATACATACTTCTATAGCCCTTTTGTGGACCCAGAACTATGTGGAAACAAAACTTAGACAAAGGGAATGAGTAAGCCCGCACTACAGAATAAGAAAATAAGACTCCATTACAAAAGACAATGAAAGAGATGGGGATAAAATACAATATATTCTAAAACTGAACATAAAGTAAGTTTATTTTAGCATGCAGCATTGGTCCAACATGTAAAAATCAATAATGTTGCTTACTATATTAACAAGCTGAAGAATAAAAATCATGTGATCATGTAAAGACAAAAATTGCATTTGAAAAATTCAACATCTATCTGTCATTAACACATCAGGAACTAGGAGTAAAGGGTACCTCCTTCAGCGAGATAATGCACATGGCAGACTGGCAATAGGTGATACCAAAATTTGTATTTAATGACCAAATCGTGTTGTTCCTAAAATCAGGAATAAGGCTAGAATGCACATTATCCCCTTTGTTTGTTATAGTATTGTTAAATATTATCGTGCTACAAGTTATAGTTGAACTAAATCAAAATATAAAGCCTGCATATGAAAAAGAAGAAAAAACATGACCTACCGGTAAATGGTATGATGGCACTGATAAAATCTACAAAGAAAAGTCACTTAGAACTATCAACTGCAGTCAACAATCTCAGAGCTTAAAAGGTGAATAATAAAGAAACTAATTTTTAATTATTGCAACAGGATCTCACAATGTAGCCCTGCCAGCTTGGATCTCATTATATAAAACAGGGTGACTGAAAACAGACAGAAATCTGTTTGTTGTACCTCAAACATGATGAAATCATATTAATATCAATAATCAATTTGATCTCTATATACTAACAATAATCATGTGTAATATATATGTCTTAATCCCAGAACTTGGGAGGCAGAGGCTGACAGATCTCTCTGAGTTTCAGGCCAGTTCATTCTACAGAGCTAGTTCCAGGATAGTCAGAGCTACACAAAAAAACCCTGTCATACACACACACACAAAAATTAAAAATAGATTTTTCATTTTGATTAGACTTTGTGAATCTTAAAGACTTCTTTGGCAACATAAAAAAGCAATGCGCCCACTGCAAGGTGTATTTTATATAGTTATAGAAGTAAAACTGCAGTTTGTTAGAGACAGTGATACAGAATTCAGTGTGTCATGGTAGTAAACCGAGAAAAAGACCAATGATAGCATACCAAATTAACAGAAATCCAATAAAATACAAAAGAATACCTTCAACAATAAGTACCGTAAATACCACTGAAGATATTAACAAAAACAAAACCTCCAATTGTCTTACAACTTTTTAAAGTTAACAAAAATTGAGGGAGGCTTAAATGTAAAATTTGAAAATTATAGGAGACTATCTCCAAAGTCTAAGACTGAGTTAAGAATCTTTAAATTTGGAAGGAAAGAAGTATCCATAAAAGACAAAGCGTTTGTTTTAAATTTCATTCTATTAAAATGTTGGTCCTATAAAATATTGTTATGGCAACACAAAGACAAGCTATTGCAAAACACATTTCCAACAAAATATTGTTGTCTTCAGTTTTAACGTATATAATTGTTAAATTTATGTATTTTTTAAGAAACTCAATCAGAAACGGTCATTTTACTGAAGTGGAGACACAAATGTCCATAAAGGTTTTTTTTTAATAATTATCATGCTTAGATGATAGAAAATTATCATCTAAACTCTAATAGAATATGATCTGCTCTTAAAATGGCTAAAGTGAAGTTGCTCACCAAACGTGAGCAAGGACACAGGGCATGCAGCCTCTCACACATTCCTGTATGAAAAGAAAAATGCAGTCACTCTAGAAAAGCAGGTGTCTGGTGATATTTTATTTTATTTTTTTTTTGGTTTTTCGAGACAGGGTTTCTCTGTGTAGCTTTGCGCCTTTCCTGGAACTCACTCTGTAGCCCAGGCTGGCCTCAAACTCACAGAGATCCGCCTGCCTCTGCCTCCCGAGTGCTGGGATTAAAGGCGTGCGCCGCCGCCACCGCCGCCGCCGCCGCCGCCACCACCACCACCACCACCACCCGGCATATGGTGATATTTTAATTGTACTGAAATGTGATTTTATTTGTATGTTAATAAATAAAATTGCCTGGGGGTCAGAGCAAGCCATAGCCGAAACTCGGCAGTGGTGGCACACGCCTTTAATCCCAGCTCTTGGAAGGTCAAGCTAAGCAGATCTCTGTGTGTTCAAGGATACAGCCAGAATGGAGACACACACCTTTAATCTCAATACCAACCATAGAAGACCTAGAGGTCTGTACAGACAGGCAGTGATGAGGAGGTCATGTGGTTGGGTTTACAACCAATGAGAAGGCAGAATAGAAAGTCTATAAAAAAGACAAACATACAGGAAGTAGGTCTCTTGCTGAGGAGCACAGCAGCGGCAGTGAAGGGTAAGGTTTTTAGCTCTTAGCTATCTCTCTGACCTCTTGGGCTTTCATCTTTGCATTGGCTCTGTGTTTCTTGTTTAAAAACATGGTTACATCTACACAGGTGAATTTTCTTAAAGCCTGAACATACAGTTACCAAAACTAATGAACAATTTTGATAATGCAAATGTTCTAAATTGCGGCTACTTATGTCAATATCTTTGTGTGAAACTGCACTGTAATGTAATAAGGTATGAGACTGTAAGGGGCTCAGGCCGTCATCCCTCCGTGTCACGGCTTACAGATACATGTAAATCTACAGTTCTATTAAACTAAAAATAAAGGTCATTAATGGGAGGGAGAAAGTGAAAGGAGGAAAAGGTAAGCAGGTGGATATTAATACATTCAAAGTATTATATATATATAATATATATATTATATAAAGGTATGAAAATGTCCTTATAGAACAGAGAATGAATATAAATTATTAATAAAATAAATTTTTAGGTTCAGTTAAAAATAAGTTAAATTAAATTCAGGTATGAAGCCTATTTCATATACCTTTTAAGGATACAATTGTTCATTTTGAGATTTGAGTTCTAATTTGGGGTACATTAAGATGATTGAAGTGAGGGAAAGTGATTACAACTCTTAGATTCAATATCTCCATCAAGTCACAGATAGCCAACTAATTGGAGGATATTTATAGCAAAACTGTATTCTTTGATTGTCCTGAGTTTCTGTCATGAATTTTAATAACTTTGCCTGGCTTTGCTTTTAGTGCACCCTCAATATGGAGGGCTCAATAACCTGAATACAAATTCTTAAACTTTCCATTAATCATTAAGAAGATGCTTTTGTTAGAGCTTGTGACAGTACTTTTTTATTCTTCTATTTTTTGAGGTTATAATTGCATCATTCCTCCCTTCCTTTTCCTTCCCATAGGCCCTCCTTACTCTCTTTCAAATCCATGACCTCTTTTATCATTAATTGTTATTGCATGCATATATATGTATATATGCATGTGTGTGGCATACACATACAAACCACTCAGTTTGTATAGAATTACTTCTATGTATCTTCTCAGGGCTGACCTTTTGATACTGGGTGAACAACTGATGTATGTTTCGGTTCCTGGGGGAAGACTATTTCTCCCATTCCTAACATTCATTAGTTGCCTGTAGGTTTTTGAGTTGTTTTGATGCCTAACGGGATTTTCCTTGTAAGTACAGTCTTCACACATCATCAAGGCAATTTTTCTTTGCCACAGAGTGAGATCATTTGCATAAAATCACAGCCAATCAAAATGCATATTTGTGGAGTCCAGTTTCAATGTATGATACATCTACAAAACAGTCCTACAACTAAGTCTCAGGGAATATTATGGAAGAGGGGGGTGAATATTTTAAGAGACAAAAGATCAGGAAATTTGTTGTGAGATTTTGTTTCCTAGAAATATTAGAATCTACACCCCTAAAGTGTCACAAATATGACCACCTAAACATGAAATGAACAAGGATATCACAAATATACATGATGGTTCTTTTGAAGGCATCCTAACACAAGAAAATTCAAAGCAACACATCACTAAGCAGATGTCCGTGTTTAATAATCTGCTTCTGAAGGTTGGGGTTGCAGGCTGAGGCAAAATATCCAGAGTTCAAGGCTATCTGTGCTACATACTGAGAAAAAAAGCACCTTGCTGCTATGCTAGACCCCACCATCCTTCCATATTCCATCAATCATGGAACATGATTTTTCCTCATTTCATGTCAGAAGAGGTTCTCTGAAAGTGATATTTATCAGTATTCAACTTTCAAGTTGTCTTTATATTTTTAGACAATCTTTTAAAAGTGTGTTTAACCTAAAAAAATGAATCTGCAGATAAATTTATTTGCCAGATAAATATAGTTTCATAAAAAGGTGAGAAGAAAACACAGAGGCTAATCTATTTATGACATGTAGTGATTGAGGCTTCAGTTGTTTGAATACCTTGCAACATTTTGCAACTGTCTTAGACATTCACATTATTCTACTGGGATTTATTTTGAATATCTAATTTGAAAGTATTGGCATAAATGAAAAAAAGTATAATCAATTTGGTTCATTTTACAATTAGTTATCCAAACCAGACTGGCCACTAGAATTATTTTAGTAGACTAGAAACACTTAAAATAGAAAACAATGCTGGAAAAGGTTCAAATATTGCTCTTTCTCATACAGACTTCCTTCAACAGAGAATTTGAAATAAATGTACTTTGAGAATTTTCGCTTATCATTTTAAATTCTGTATTGTTTCATACTAGCAAGCAAACTGACTTTTAGATCACTAGTTGATAAAGATTCTCACTTCAAAATGCCAAATCTTCTTCTATGGCTAAAGTATTTTTTATCACTAGATGGCCTTGGTTCTACTATCACATCGCCCATTGGTGACTGCCCTAATTGTCATTAGAGAACCTTCATGTAGTACCTCATGGAAGCAGATGCAGAGATCCATAGCCAAGTACTGAGATAAGCTCCAGGAATCCTGTTGAAGACAGGGAGGAAGGATTGTATGAGCCAGGCCATCACCAGGGAACCCACAGAAATAACTAACCTGGGCTCATAGGAGCTCACAGACACTGGACTGCCAGCTAAGGAGCCTGCACGGGACTGGCCTAGGCCCCTTATATATGTATAACAATTGTATAGCTCAGTCTGCTTGTGGGAGCAGGGCCTGTCCCTGACATGTTGGCAGGCTTTGGGGACCTATTCCTCATATTAGGTTGCCTTACAAAGTCTCAATACAAGGGGAGGAGCTTAGTCCTACCTCAACTTGGTATGCCATACTTTGTTGACAACCCATGGGAGGTCTGTTCCTTTCTGAACAGAAACAGAGGAGGAATGGATTGGGGGAGGCAGGGTACAAAGATGAGGTGGGAGGAGGGGATGGGAGAAGAGGGAGGGTAAACTGCAGTCAGGATATAAAATAAATGAATAAACTTAACTACTAAAAAATAACATCAGGGTGTTGTGGCCAGATCACAGCCCCCAGAGAGACCACTGAAGACGATGGTACTGGAATGCAAAAGCAAGGTTTTATTGGGGAGAAATGCAAGCCTAGGCAGGGACCCCATCAAGCACACCCAACGCAGTGGAGGCTGGAGGAGGTGCCTGCCCCTCTGCAAACTCAGTTTTTAAAGGCAAAAACCACAAGGTTACATGAGTTAGGGGTGCGAGTATGGGTACAATTCTGATTGGCTCACTTGTACGTCCTTTCCAGAAACATTATCTTCATCTTACTGCTAAGTGGGCAGTTGTTTGTCAGCATTTCTCACTGCCTGCCTCCGGGTTGGGACATTCCACGGTTAAACAGTCACTACCACATGGTTAACTTGATATCCTGTACTTTGTACTTTCTGGCTCCTGGAATTTATGTCAGCAGTACTGAGAATTTGAAACTCGAGCCTGTTTCAAACTGGGGTTAAGGACTTGCTTAAAATGGAGGTGCTTTGGTTCTTCAAGGAAAGGAATGCCAAAGCCACAGGATAGATGAATTTACCAGTAAGAGTGGGGCAAGCAGGCTGAAAGCAGTTTCTTCTTCCATGTCCTTTTTTCTTGGCTGCCACCAGAGGGTGACACTCAAATTTACGGTGGGATTTCCTGGTTAAAATAACCTGATTAAGAAAGTCTCTCAGGGAGGGTACACTGGCCAAAGGAAAGAGCCAGCAGCTGGACCCCATGCCCAGCCCTGACCCAAGGAGGCACAACAACAGAAGAGCCAGCAGCCGGGGGTCAGCTGGCTGTGACTATGACCACCTGTGCTCTACTCAGCTAAGCCCTGCTGGGGCCTGGGATGATGTCTATGGCACATGTTACCACCTACGGCCATATTGAAGCAAGTGGCCTGCACTGTCACCTGAGATCATGGTGATGCACTACCACACGAATGTGAGTCCTTGCTGGCACCAAGGGCCTCACGTGGGTCTGAGGCACCGATGCAGCCAGGGGTCTGTGTTGATGTCCATGGCCCAACGTACCACCCAAAGGCCATGCAGAGGTCTGTGGGCTAGGTTCCAACCCAAAGCCACAATGACATCCATGGGTGATGCTGTTCCCCGGGGCCACATTGCTGTAAGCATCCTGCCCTGCCACATGAAGCCCTGTTGAGGTTTGGGCTGGTGCTGCCACCAGGAGGCATGTCTGGGTCTGTAGTCCTACAGCAGCAGAGGGTCATATGCATGGTCTGTGCTACCACGAGAAACCTAGTGGAGGCCCATGATATCTGTGTTCCCACTGCTGACCGTGAAGGGTAAGTGTTGGTTTATTTATGGCGCTCTTACCCTGTGAGGAAACATCACAGAAACACAACAGAATCTACTAACAAGAGTTTTATTAAGATTAGGTAGAGAGACAGATGTGCACAGGCCTGTGGAAAGGCACATGAGTGAAGTGGGGCCGGGAATCATGGTGCAGGCTTATAAAGGCTGGGACGCGCCTGCGCACAAAGACACATGTGGCTATTCCACGCGTGTGTGTAGATCACATGGTTGCACTTAGCGTTTTATGCAAAGCCACTTGGTCCTGGTCACGGGAGACATTTTGACCTAGAAATGACTAGGCAGAAGTGACTAGGTCCTGCCAGGCATGCGCGATCATGCCCAACCGTGGGGGCGTGTTGTGAGTCCATATCAGTAAGTACGCTACCTTTGCTGAGCTCCAGAGAACACCGCTGGACTGCGATACACCTCCCCCAGACCCCGTGACCTACCTATCCCTTCATTTGTAAGTTACCCACTAAATAAATCTTCCTTTTAATTACGTGGAGTGGCCTTAATAATTTCACCAATATCTGGCGCCCAACGTGGGGCATGAACCCACGCCCCTGAGATTAAGAGTTTCATGCTCTACCGACTGAGCTAGCCAGGCACATCTGAGAGGGAGAGACATGCAAGGCTTCTGTGATAATACCTACTGCCACCCCAAACTCCACCCCAGATTAAAAAAAAAAAAAAAGAACAACAGCCTAGGCAGAAAAGTCACCAAAGAGAATGCTTAAAAAAAGTGTGAGGGACGTGCAGAACTGTAGCTCTCATTAATTGATGGCTTCTGGCAGAGATATGGAAGGGGGAGGACTCAGTACTATTTAAAGGGTAAGACACTAAGAATTTGACCATGCTCCAGCGATTACGTAGATAACCATTTTTTTTGTTTTGCTTTATTATTTCTTTGGGAGGGTCGTCAGGAAGGCAGACATGGAAGGACTGCAATGGGATTGTGATTGGGTTGTATGATGTAAAACTCCCAAAGAATCATTAAAAATGTTATGTGGGGAAAAAAAATGAATGTCATTCAGATAAATACCTTTTAGTTGATTCCACATCCAGTTAAGTTGATAACTAACCTTACTTATCAGGACAGTGTCTGTGTTGGAAAAGAACACATTAGGAAAGGGGTTTTAAATAAAATAATAAAACATTTAAATATGGTCTTTTATGGTTGTTACTTTATGTGAGTGGGGTCAGCATGTGATATTCTTTGAGCATTCTGTGCATATATGCTATATTTAAATTGTTTTAAAATTACTGACTTTAAGGCCGGTCGGTGGTGGCACACGCCTTTAATCTCAGCACTTGGGAGGCAGAGCCAGGTGGATCTTTGTGAGTTCGAAGCCAGCCTGGGCTACTGAGTGAGTTCCAGGAAAGACACAAAGCTACATAGAGAAACCCTGTCTTGAAAAACTTAAAAAAAAAAAATTACTGACTTTAAATTATAATTGGAGTATTTTTCTTATTTAAATCATTTTTTCTTTGAATTTATCATTTCTGACAACTTTATATATCTACACAGTATAGTGATCATATTCATCCCCAGTATTCTCTTCTCCATTCCAGCCCTGCGTCTACTAGCCCTTCTCTTCTTTTCATATTTCTCCTTCTTTCTTCATGCTTTTCCTTTTCATTTCTTTTCTTTTTTCCTTCCTTCCTTTCTCCTCTCCTCCCATCCTTCCTTCCTTGCTCTTGCCTTCCTGCCTTATTTTCTTTCTTCTCTCTCTCTCTCTCTCTCTCTCTCTCTCTCTCTCTCTCTCTCTCCTTTCCTTTCCTTTTTCTTTTTATACACACCGAGTCTAATTAGAGCTGCTTCTTTGAAATTGTGGTTTGAGATTCTTTTTGAATAATATCAGTTAGGAGGTTCAGAGAGTTTGGAAACCAGTGCACTTTCTATTTCTATTTTATTCTCATTTAAAAACAAAGAAGAAAACTGATTCTACTGCATTATTTCAACTCTTTCCTACATTATGTTGTGTGGGCTAGATAGATTTATTTACTCAAAGTTTGCGAGGTAGCTGCCTTAACTACTTGTAAAAATGGCATGTTAAAATACCTGAGAATCATTAAAGTGAACAGTAGTTTTGTTTGATTCCTCTGCCATCATAAAGCTCCTTAAATTGTACAAGATTCTGCGTAAGCCAATAGCGCTCACAAAGGAAGCAAAATAGCACCCAAGCAAAGCAGCTGTGTTTAATGGACCTGAGGAAATGCTTTAATGTTTTTCAGTGGGTTTTGAATGGGTGCTGTTTCTATACTTTTACTTTTTTTAAAAAAAATATGCATGTCATTCTGGGAAATCTAAAATGAGAGACTATTGGCACAGAGATTATTTACAGATGAGACTCTTTACATCTAAATGTTTCATACAACATTGTATGCTTTGAACCAGCATTTTGAAGAATATTGTTCATTTGCTTTGCAAAAATGACTGAAGTTGAAGAGGCAAATTTAATGAGTAAATCCATAAAAGTAAAAAGTTAAAACAATGAAGAAACGCTAGTCATTTCAAGGTTTTTGTCACTCTTCATCAGATACATCAAATACCAAGTGCTGAAAGGGGGTTTCAATCCCAATAAACATTGTTTAGCATTTTATCATGATCTGCATATTATTTTCTTTGTATGTATAGTCTGCTGGGAATAGAATGACAGCTCACTAATAAATTCAGAGGAATAGCTTTAACCTCTGTAACATAAAGTGGCAATCAAGTGACTATACTAAAGTGTATGCACTGATTCTTTTAAGATTTAGCTTTTGAACAATTACTGGCTGTGATGCACACAAGTGGCTAACACACATACGTAAAAGGACATAATGAGGAGTTACTGCATTATCTGTAAAGGCTTCTCTTGCTTTGGAAGCTGAAACCAGTGACAGTAGAACTCGGCAGTCTTTGAAATCTTGTCCTTTCCCCTTGCAATCAGGCTGTGGGCATATATCAAAAATAGCTATGTTAACATGAGCCCTGATTGCAGCACCCAGGCCTCCATCACTAGCACTCAGATTTCTTAGCAGGGTCATGTTATTAGAAGGTGTGCTTTAGGCTATCCCATTTTTCTTTCTTTCATATTCCTCCTGTTCATTCCATTTGAGTTGCTTGTGTAAGAGAAGTTTCATCATGGAGGGATAAAACTGGAAGCATTGAGCCTCAGTCATGTGGTTGACATCCTATCTCACCAGCTTTGGTCATCAGCTTGGCCAGAGTAGAATTGAATGTGCTTATTATGCTCTTTCTCTACCCCAAAGAAACCATTCCATCATCAAAATCTAGAGGAAGCAGAAATAGTATGAGGTTCATCAAGTAGCAAAAGACAAAAATGTATGTCATTCTAGGAAATCAGCTGCAATTTCAAGTAAAATTACACATTTAAACACAGCCAAGAACAGCGGCAGAACAGTAACAACAGATGTCTTTTTGATTAGAATGTATGATGTGGGTCCTGAGTGTGTGTGTGTGTGTGTGTGTGTGTGTGTGTGTGTGCATGCGGGTGTGTACATGTATGCTTTTTGTAGATTAAAGAACAAGATAGAATGAAAGATTTGAACACTACTTCATAACTCTCTCTCTCTCTCTTCACATCTATTGAGAACAAAGAAATGAAAGCAAGGCAAATCTCACTGTCAAGATTGGATATCTGCGAAAATCAACACTGATCATCTCTTCTAAAGTGAAATCGAATGGAATAATCAGTGTCTCATCTACTATGAATGCAAGCATATATATGTATATTAGTGTTTACACACAGTAATGTTTATATCTAAGAAATGATAGATTGAGAGAAACAAAAGCATCATTCCCTGAAGAGGTAAACTGTAAATTTTGCTCCCTAGAGTCTTTCAGAAGAGAAATGGGAACATATTTTTATTAGTTGTAGTATTAAGGCAACTCCACATAGTTAAAAGGGAGGTTTATTTTGTGGGGTAACTTTCAAGTAAAGGGATAGGTTACAGGGTCCTGGAAAGGTGTAATGTAATCCAGCAGTGTTCTCTGGAAAACTCTGCTTGGTCTACATCCAGCATCCAGGATCCAGGAACCAAGAGAGCTGGCACATCCGGATCTTGGGTCTTAAGGGCTCCTGTCTCGGCCCTGCCTTGCAGGCATGATAGTTACTAAGGCCTCAATGGGGGTAGTACTTCCAGGTCAAAGCTGGAACAGCTGGCCACTGCATATTGTTGGCACTAAAAATAAGAGTATGAAGATGCATAAGAGTGAACGGTTCCTTGCTTTGTTCTTCCTAGGCAGAAGCATTCTTCAAGGTCATTATTACCAGCAAGAGCATCAGTGGTTTTAATTTCAGTTTCATTTGTGATCATGAAAGACGAGTAGCATATTGGAATCCCTATGCATGCTTAATTACACTATCAAATCTGTTAAATTTTTGTCGCCAGCTAGGGAGAAATAAGAAGACAGAGGGAGCAAATCACAAGACTCAAATAGAAAATGTTCCTCTCCTAACTATTCTTTTGTCCTCAATTTTTAATCTAAGAGTCAAATCTCTCCTCCTTCTTACTGAAAAAAAGTGTGATTAAATAAACAAGAATGATAGCAATGGAATCTAAATTGTAACATTAGGTTTCTGTAGATATGTAAGTTAGCATTTCTTATAAAATTCTCTCTCTTCTACAGGTAAAGCACTGTGATGATCATAAAGGAAGATGATGCTGGGAACCAAGCTGCTACCTCTTACGTTCTCCTACACTATTGCAATATTAGCATGTACTCCAAAGTTCTACAGAAATAATGTATTTTATTTATATACTTACATATAGGATATAAAAAATGTATGAAATAAAATAATCTATAAAATAACTGTCACTTAAAAAATTAGCATCATGTGGTTCAGATGATAATGCTTTCTTTAATAAATGTGAAGAATTTTCTTTTTCTTTTATTTTTCTTTTGATTTTTGACAGAATATCTCATATAACATAAAGTGTCATATAGTCCATGATCCTCCAGCCTTTAATTACTGACTACAGGTATTAAATATATCTCAGCACACATGGCCTAAGAATTTTGTAAACTCTCACTAATGTTTTCTGTCTTTCTTCATATCACCATTTTGTGGTTCTCTTAAAATACACTAGGAAGTTGAAGAAATTCCACTGACAACATAATCTTTACATGATCAGCTCATCTTATTCATGAGAAGAAAATTTTGAAATTATAACTTGAACTAATTTTATTCATACCTGCTAAAGTGGGAAAATATTACTGAAGTGATCTATAGAAGCCACAGCAATACTCATACCTTGAAATATTGAAATAATTGTAGCTACCATTTAAAAAGCAATGGACTTCTTATTGATTGTGGTAATGGATAGAGGTGAGAGTATTTTCTTTGTATCCTAAGAAGGTTTAATATATAATGGACTATATTACTATGAAGTGGTGTGCTAGGGAAATAATTTCTCACCATAGAAGTGAGAAAATGTTATTAAAATCATATGATACCATGAGCCTTTCTTCCAGTAAGATGATGGTTAATCAATTTCTGGTAACAGACTGTATTAATATTAGTTGTTATCTTATTATTTTACTACTTTCTAGATGGGTTTTAGCACTTAAAATTCATTTTCTCTATTTTAAAAAGTCATCTGAGCATATTGGCTTGCCCTTCTGGCTCACTAAGTATTTCTGTGCGTTGCTTAGTCACTTTCTTGCCAAAAAAGTGCCAGAGTGGTTCTTCATATTCCTGAGAACTAAGGCTTAAAAATTCCTAATAAGTCTCCTATTAAATTGCTGTACCTGGTGTGATATTTTAATGAAATGCTTGGATCAAGCAAATGGACCCTTCTGCTCTTAAGAGCTTCTAATTTGTACTTGAAGGAGAGCATATGAACTGGACAGTATGAAAACAAAAATCACAGCTAAAGTTTTACACTTTCATTTCCCTCAATATGGGATGTTTCCATACACACACCTTTAAGGAAGCCCTTCATATCCATTTGGTCACGGCTTTGTCTGCTGTCCTTTCTCTCCTTTCACTTAGAGAGAAATGCAAAATTCAGAGACTATCCTTTAGCTGATAATATTTATTTATTTATTTATTTATTTATTTATTTATTTATTTATTTATTTATTTATTTTCGAGACAGGGTTTCTCTGTGTAGCTTTGGAGCCTTTCCTGGAACTCGCTCGGTAGCCCAGGCTGGCCTCGAACTCACAGAGATCCGCCTGGCTCTGCCTCCCGAGTGCTGGGATTAAAGGCATGCGCCACCACCGCCCGGCAATATTTATATAGGACTTAAATAGCACTTTTATTCATGTCTTCCCCAATGAATAATAGATTCAATTAGATTTTAAAAACTGTAATAAATTAGAAAAGTAGTAGAGTTTAATGACAAAGTATGTAAAGCAACTGATTAAAGGCCCTTGCTGTGTGATTCTGGTAATCTTAATAAAGAGGATGCTTTTGGCCACTCTCTGAAATTCTAGGAGAATGCAACCTCTACATGTGCCTTTTGCCAACATGGGACATTAGACTTATCATGGTAAAAGCAACAGCATATCAGATCTTTGAGGATAGAGGATTTTCGTCCTGTTTCTCCTCAGATGAACAAAATGAGAATGGCTGCATTCCAGAAGCTTCAGACATCTGCTAAGAGTTAAGAGCCCTTATGCCTGCTCCGTGTTCACAGTGGTGCAAACAAGAAAGCTCAACTGGGAGGACACAGTTAAGACACTAAAGTACCTGCAGTTGTGGAATCCATGGCATCACTGAGCTCGGACGCATAGGCGCGTTAGCAGTAGGAAAACACCAACTCACCATCAGCAGCCACTTTGTACTGTGGGCAACACATCGACTGATGATGAGTAAGAAAGAACTATTAAAGAGCAATGGGAAGTTGATGCCTTTCTATTCCAGGGTTATTTTTGAGGCACTGGAGTTCTCAGATCATCTGTTAAGAAAGAAAAGAAAACAAGCAGATAATTTTTCATCCAGCTAAGAGGGTACTTAGTGGGTTAAGCGAATGAGATTGAGTTTAACATCACACACACACACACACACACACACACACACACACACACACACACACAAGAGCCACATAAAAAGATGAAATTTTACTGTCATTTCTAGATATAGATAAACTCATTTCTATGTCTGTGTAGACAAATTTGATCTTGAGTATGAAAGAGCCCTGATCCTCTCCTCTGCCTTCTGTTATCTCTTTCTCTCTCTGACTGCAGAAGGTGTTTTGATAGTGTTTGAAACTCCTGGGAGGGGTAACCAAGGCATCTTTTCTTTGCCAATATGAGACCTTAGTCCAATTACAATAAAAACAACTGCTTCTCAAGTCACTGAAAATGGCAGATTCTCACTACAGTGAGACATCTCTTCTCCATCCCTTCGTCCTTCCTTCTTTCCCTTTTCCTTTCCATCTCCTACCCTTCTTTCCCTCTTTCCTGAGATCTTTTATATGTATCACCATGTATATATATATATGCATTATAACTCAGTGTTGTGTTATTTATTATGTATGTATTTACACACCACTGTATGAATGATGCTGTGAACAATAATTGGTTTATAAATATTGACATTATGTAGCCTGGTTACACATGAATAGTCTCAAGAGTCCAGTTGATGTCATTTCCTTTTGTAGAATAAATGAAATCCATATCTTGGAAATATCAATATTTTGCTTTGTATTATATTACAGAGCTTCTAAATCTGTTACTTTGAACTTCTGTCTCACCTTATCTCACCATGTAGTGACTGACAGTGGCACCAAGTTCTCTCCCTTCTTCTTTCTAACCTCATAGAACAAATTCTCTCCATTTCACCAGCAATGTTTGACACTGAGAAGCACCCCGATGTGAAATCTTTCTTAGCCCAATTGTTTTCTGCTACCTAACTTTCTCTTATATTCTCATGATTCTTCTGGCCAGTCCTTGTCCTCTGGATGAATTTGTCTATCTAATAACATGCTACTATTGTTTCTACAGCTATCTGCACAGAAACAAAAGCGTGTCAGAATTCACAAGAATGTACTATCTTGCTCTTTAGGTAAAAGCAGCAGCTGCACAAGTTAGATTAAGCAGTTGGAGGGAGGCCCCGTCGACTGTGGATTTGCTTGCTATAGATAGATGCCAGTGTTTGGAACCCCGAGAGATTCATTTTTTTTTTTTGTCATTTTCTTATACACTGTCAAACAGGTTTGCTGGGGATCACTTTAATTATGAGGCTTGCAAAACATCATGCTTGAGTGAGAAACAGCCTTTGTACCAATATCTCCACTTCTGAACTGCTGCGGGCTTTCACAGGATCTCAGCAGCTTTCTTACAAGATGCTGTGTGAGATTTCATTTTGAAGTTAATCTTATTTTAGCATCAGATGCTCTCAATTAGCTGCTGTCTTTGTTTCATGAGGAATTGCTTTTGATTAGCAGATTTCCTTGTTTACATGGTTGCTCAGACCATATGCAGCAAGGCAACTAATTTGCTGCCCAACTGCTTTACTCCTACAGCTTAGATGGCAAGAGCTGCAGAGAGTTTTGTCTTTGTTTAAGATATTATAGAGCAAACTATGCCAAAAAATTATTAAATAGAAGTAATTCTTACCTAACCTACAAATTGTATCTTTACTTAATTCAACCACAACTACTTAAAAATAGGAAAACAAACAGGAAAGAATAATGTATTGAGAATTTTTAAAGTAATGTTATCTTAATATTTACAAATTATAATTATAAACCTCCTAGATTCAGTATTTGTTTTTATTGCTTGGTAAAATAGACTCTTAATCAGAAATTGTAAATGCTTTATGTTTTTATGACCCAGAGCCAATGATCAAAATACAGATAAATACTTAAATACTTATTAGAGAGTAAGGCTATTCAGGATACAGCTGTTGATATGAAATCTACACTATTCAATCTAAAATTCACAAGCAAGAGTATCATATGACCAAGAAAATTGTAGTGAAAATATTTAGATATTTTCATTAGTTTCAGCTTAGAAGCATAGGCTGCAGTTGTTACTTCTAACCTTTTATTTTTTTCATAACTCAAATAAAAGCAATCCTGTGCTGAGCCGGACTCACTCCCCTGGTGTTGGTCATAGGGAAGTGGGGTGTCTTCACAGTGTTGTTTTGCAGCTGTTTGATTTTTGTAACTGTATTCAGTATCGTGTCTTTCAAGAGCAACACGCTGATGTCTTAGTTGTGATCCGATGAACTAAAGATTAATGAACTGTTTCTCATTATAGGGTAATCACAACCCTTCACTTGTGAATTTGAAAAATAAATTTTGCTCTTAAAGTATAATACCTAGAAGTCTGATCCAGATAAAATGCTTTGTAGATCACAATTCGTTGTAACTCAGCAGCTTCCTGTAGCAGAACCGACGCTGTGAGATCATTACCATCTTACACACTGCGAATCAGAAGTCCTACCTGCGTTTTGATGAGGTTGTACATCATGATCGACAGCTGAGTCTTGGGTTTCATTTCCTCACTCATACTCACCAGCTGCTGTTTTATTATTATTGTTGCTGTTGTTTGTTAAGTCCCATTGGACATCACAAGCGCATTGGTTAAAATAGCAAGGCCTCCTCACCTTTCTATACCCCTGGCTTGCTCCCAGTGGGACAACACAATGCATTACTAACAGTCATTGGTGAGAGAGACAGAGGAGAGAGATCTCAGCTAGGTCATTTGTGTTTAGGATTTGTTCCTTCTAAATCATGTTAAGTTTTAACAGCTCACTTGTCCAAACATTGGCAATCCAGTCTTCTGCCTCACCTGTTTCATGTACACTGTAGGAACTGACCTTGAGCCTCGGAGAAAGCTTGGCAAGTATGTTCGAGTTACAGAAACCACGTGGAAAATAAAAACTGGGTGTGGTGAGGCTCACTTTTAACCCCAGTGCTGGAGAGCTGGGCAGAGCCAGATACTTGGAGCTTACTGGCCAGCTAGATTAGCAGTCTTGGTGAGTACTTAACAGAAATTGTGAATGGCACCCGAGGAATGACATTTTGGGTTATTCCTGAGACTTGGTATGCATATGACACGTGCGGAATTATCTGTACACATATGTGCACACACACACACACACACACACACACACACACACACAAACATGCACACACAAATGCACTCAGATGAAATAAGATTGGACTTCATTTTCTCATACATCACTTCCAGCAAAGAGGCAAAGCAAAGAGATTGTGGACATGTCTGCTTTTCTAGGGCAAAAGACACCATGAAACATGTAGAGAAAAACAAGTGGACTTGAGTCTGTTGTTCTCACCGGCTTACTGCCTGAGGGCTCATTCCTTCCTCCAAGTTGAACGTTTACCTCACCAACCCTCTGCTGTACATAAAGACTTCCTTGCTGTTTTTTTTTTTTTTCTGAAATGATCCCCCTCCTTTTTTTTTTTTTAATTTTTATTTTGCAATACAATTAAGTTCTACATACAGGCACAGATTCCCTTGTTCTCCCCCCTCCTTTTTTTTAACATGCTGTTGGGCTATACAAATATATTTAAACATTTAAAGTGACTTTTTTAATCTTTTAAATCACTACTATTAAACCTGCAAAATAATTTTTTTTTGTTTTTTCCTTATAGAGTGTTTTTTTTTTAATACTTCTTTCATATATTACATCCTCATCACAGTTTCCTCTCCCTCTATTCCTCCTATCTCCACCCCTAAAACATCCCCTCTCCTTGAGGTCCATCCACTCTTCCTCAGTTTCCCTTCAGAAAACGGTAGGCCTCCCAGGAATATCAACCAAACAAGGCACTTCAAGTTACAGTAAGTTTAGGGACATCTCCTCATATTAAGGCTGGTCAAGGCAACCCAGGAGGAGAAAAAGCGTGCTCAAAGCAAAATGTTGGCTATATATACATAGTTATATATAACAAAAATAAATAAGTAATATTCAACATCTCACTCTCACTAACTTATTTTGTGAAAACACTTGAAATTTCCTTCTTCAGTTATTTTTAGCATGTCATATTATTACTAACTGTGGTTACCATGCTATGCATTACATACAAGTTTTGAAACCAACTAAACACACTAATTCTTTCCTTAGAGACATCTTTGTGCTTTTCCTCAGGTTTTGTGTGTGTGTGTGTGTGTGTGTGTGTGTGTGTGTGTGTGTGTGTGTGTAGTTTGTTTCTAGTAGTTAATCAAAAGATAAACTCTTATCTTGTTAATAATATAAACATTTTCTTAAACAAGATGCTATTTGGACAATTATTCATTCTTTCCTTCATTCTTTTCTTTCTTGCATTGTATCTGATAAAAATAGAATGCCAATGTAACATGAAATATAGTAAATTTTGTTATGGGTTCACTTCTGAAAATATTAAATTCTATACCAAAATGAAAAAGTTTCTCAAAACATAGTTACACTGAGTCAATAAAACTCCGTATGATTACTTGTTAAATCCCAGTGTTACTGCAGTCATACAAATAGAACCTTTCTTGTTGAACCTGTTGTAGTGTGAAGTTATCAAATATTTAGACTACTTAGTCCACTTTAACTCAAGCATTCCAATCATCTATTTATACTTCTTTCCCTGTATTTGACACTATGGGATACTGACAATATAACTGTCATTATAACCTAAGCTTGGTTTCAATTTCTATTTTCTGGCAAAAATCACCACGTCCCCATATCTAGAAAAATGCAAATAGCAATACAGAGGCATTCAGTCTGAATAACTTCATTAGCATTCAGTTATCAGACTGAGGAACTTCATGGGACTCATTGGGAACAAACTGTTATAATATACCTTTGAATGTGGTACCTCAGGAGAAGCACTACTTTAAAATGCTTTTAACAGTCAAAATATTTCTGAGTAATAATACTTTGATTCAAATGGAACTTTATATGTTTTGGTAGGTATAAAGACATATATTTAAAATCAAGCTGTTGTTTGTTGTTTACTGAACAGTTATTTGTTCAGTAAAACCTAATATGTAACTTATACTACAACAAAACAATGTCCCCTCAGTTTCACTGTCATTAATAAAGAATAAGAGCAGTTGATTGTTTTGATATTTTCCTGGTAGAGTGTCTTGTTCTCTTTTCATCCTTTGAGAATCACAACTTTCAATTGACACTGCCAATAGAAAGCATTTTAAACTTTGCTTAGAAACATAAATTATTCATTCTTCAATTGAGATGAAAAGTTATCTGCATGGATAGTCTGCCTATTTCACAATGAATTCTGGCAAATAGACCCTAAGCAAATTTTAGCAGTGTGTTTTTCATGGCAAGTTCTAAGTAAAATAGAAAATAAAAATTCTTTTTTTCCCCTAATACTTTCTTATACCTCCTTCTATTTTCTCATTTTTCTATTATGATTTGATAGTCCACCATATTAGAATAATTATTCTTCTGATGTTTCAAAGAAAATTTAAAATATTCAAAATTATGAACTATCAGGAATACAGTGTAGAGCACTAACAGTCTTGGCAACAATTATCCTATTTTTCCATGACGGCTTAGTGATTTCAAAATAGTACTCTTCTGGGTACTACTTACATTCATGAATCATCTCATAGTCCTGCTTAAATATAAGTAATTCTGGTTTTGACTTTCTACAAAGAAATAGAGAGGTAGGGATAACAGCATCCTCCACTAACTGCTTTGTCTGAAGCTAAAGTGGATTTGGTGAATATCACTCTTCTTCTGCCGGAGTTGTCATCGATGATGAATCAAACCAAAGCCACTTATGAAAAAACTGCAGATTTTTAACTTGACACTCTTTTGTGCTTATATTTTCTTTGGATACTTCATAAAGTGTAGTGACTGTGGCCTGATGTGGAAATTGATGCTGTCCTCATTTGAGAGATGGGTTTTATTTTTTTCAAATCAAATTTGTCACTTTTGTTTCCAACTTGAATGTTTTTATTTCTTATTTTTCAAAAACTTTCAACAATTACTGGGAATGGGTTAATTGCCTGAATTTTCAGTTCTATCCTGAACTGTGGAAGTGAATCCTCAAATCAAACATCTGTGTGATTGTGTGTGTGTGTGTGTGTGTGTGTGTGTGTGTGTGTGTATGTGTGTGTGCATTCATGCATGATTTCATGCACATGTATATGTATGTTTGTGCATGTGTAGTGGACTTTTTCTTGGCTTGTTTGCTTGTTTTTCTTTTGAGACAGGATTAAACTGTACCCTCGGATATCCTGGAATTTGATTAGCCTCAAATTCTCAAGTCTCCTGCCTTTGCTTTCTGAGTTTATCGAGTGCAATGCTTACAGATGTGCACCAACATCCCCAGTGTAGACGCAAATTTGAGATCAGTTAGAAAGCAGCCATTTTACTCATGAATTCTAAATTTTCTTTCTTTGTTATACATGATAATTTATTTTAGTATAAAATTATTATTTTGAGTTAGGTCCAGGTTTGAGGTATTGACATAAATATATTATAAGGAAATGTGATACTAAATTAAGTCAAGACAGAAATGTCACTCTCCAATTTAACTAAAAATGCCTGACATCTTTGTTACATATCACTGAATTAAATTTTATTTAAATACTGTTGCTATTCTATGACAGGTGTATGGCTTTCTGGAACAGATTTCACCCTTTAATTTTTCTATTTAACTAACTTAACAAATAATTGCATATGTTTACCTGGCACAGTATAATATTTCAACACATAAATACTATTTATATTGATACAGCTATGTTATTTGCATGTCTTTGTTCATTGAAAAGTTATTTCTATTGTGATGAACCTTTGAATCCTCCTTTTCTAGTTTCTAAATAAAATCAACAATTAACTGTTGCAATGCATTGCAATTTAACTGTGCTGTAGGTCAGTAGAACTTACCCTCATCTCTAATTACATAGAAAAACATGCCACCAAGAAATATAAACACATGTCAAACACTATCTATAACCAAAACATGAAATTCTAAAGTTGGTAATGTGATGTTGCAAACCTAAGACAGTTTGCTACATTATCACTGCTATGTGAAAGAGAAAATCCTTGTTATTAGAAATTAAACTTACTGTTTTTATTTTATATCATTTTGCTATGTTAAAATTAAAACCTTTTTTTAATTAGACAAAAAGGGGAAAATGCTGAAGAATAATCCTTTTGTATGGTGTGAAGATGTATTATTCTCATTAGTTAATAAAAAGCTGATAGGCTGAGAGCCAGACAGGAAGTTAGATAAAAATGATGGGAAGAAGGAGGGCAGAGTCAGAGAGTCACTGGAAGATGCAGAAAGAGCAAAAGATGCACGCTGAGAAAAGGTACCAGGCCACAAGGCAAAGCATAGATAAGAAAAATGGGTTACTTTAAGTGTAAGAGTTAAGTAAGAAAAATGGGTTAATTTAAGTGTAAGAGTTAGCTTTTAACAAGTGTGAGCTATCAGCTGAGCATTTATAATTTAAAAAAAGAAATTAAACTTACTCAGCATAACTATTGTTCAGTTTCAATATAGAGGAGCATCTCAATGGCACTTCCACCTTCTCTTCCTAAGCCTTATTTTCACTTCCTCCTGTGTCTTTTTCTGTTTTTAAATTGCTACTGATTCTACATCACTTTAGTAACTGAAAAAAAATACGTATATAAACTCAAAAAAAACCCAAAAGAATTATTTTACTGTTTTTAAAATAGATAAGTAACTATTACTATAATATTCAATTAAATAGCCCTAGAATAAAAAAGAATGTTTTATTTTTTTTCTTTATTTTAAGTCACTTCAAAAATCTATTCCTAGAGATATGATGACACACATATAATCAAGCACTCTAAGAAGCTGAGACAGGAAGATCATAAGTTTACTGCTGGCCCAGATACCCAGCAAGCCCCTGTCTCACAACTAAACAGACAACTGAAACAAAACAAGCAGCTCAAATAATAATATTTTTCATGTGTTTGGATGACTTTTATTAAACAACAGAAACAAAAAATAAAGCACCTTTCCTCATGACTTTTATATGGAAAAACCATAGCAATAAGGGAACCATCATTGTTTTTAAGTTGGCTTTCTTCCTCTTCATTCTATCAAGCAGCTGCCTAACTCAAGAGATGTCTACCATGACTCACTGGATTTTGAGTACCAAACACAAAACAATTAGTCTTCTAGGAAATGTGTGTGGTAAGAACAGGGAATTTCACATCTATGAAAATATCTTTGGCAAAATAGAATGAGGAGACAGACTTTATGTTTGAAAACATTGCAAGATTACGTAATTTGGACCCACAGAAGGAGGAAAGCCTGGGTTTTAAAGGAAGTATGCAGACACAATGTGAATGTTGGTAGAAGTTTTAAAAGGTCAGTTTCCAGTTGTTCTGCACTGGTTACTTGTATTAAACAATATTCTTTAGAAGGTTGGCTTTGCTCTGTGTGTCCATGGGCACCATCTAAACTCTAGAACTGAGTACATGGTAAAAAAAATAAATAAATAAACAAACAAAAGAACAAAAATCACCCCACTGATTTTTTTCAGGAATGGTGATGATCTCAGTAAGTTTATAAGACACTTCCAAGGAGTCCTGGAGATGAGAGAAACAGAAAACGTCTCCTCACCAGGAACTTTGGTAAAGATAATGGGGAAAGAAACAACACCACAAGAAAGCAAAGAAGTATGGGGGAAAAAAACAACGACTCTTAAGTATAGTTTCTGACTCAGATGTGACTATGGAACAGAAGCTAGACTGATCGCACCAGCAAACTTCACATGATAATTTATGCAGTGTCTATTCAGAAAGGGTCTGGTGGCAATTCAGTTGAATGAAAGCACACAGTGTGATGTCATGGGATGAGAAAGGTCATGATCACTGACAAAGCTAGACCTCAGAAAGTTGCTCTTTAGACAAGTGGCCCAAGGACAAGTTCCCAAATCAATCACATTTCCAGTTCAATGATTCAACTCACAGGAAATTTACAGGGAGTAATGGGGGTTGGCTGTGAATAGAAATAAATGATAGAAAACATGATTTTAGAACATGTGAAGTGGCAGACAAAGATTCACATATGACACGTTTTGTAGTCGTCTATCCAGTTAAATAAAAATTAAGTACACTTTAAATTTTAGGTAACTCTTATGGAAGAGTTATGTTCTTTTTAATTTTTTTTTGAGACAGGGTTTCCCTGTGTAGTTTTGGTGCACATCCTGGATCTCACTCTGTAGACCAGGCTGGCCTGGAACTCACAGACATCTGCCTGGCTCTGCCTCCCAAGTGCTGGGATTAAAGGCATGTGCCACCACCACCCAGCTCAGAGTTAGCTTCTTAAAGAAATAGGTTACATGAGATGCAATCTTGAGGCAAGAGACAGATTAAATATTCTGTCAAAATTCATTTCAGATTAATGATTCAGTAGTGTTTGCTTTTATGTTCAATATAAAAGTCAGTATTTTTATTTCAAAACCAGTGCCCTACATGATTGAAATATTCTGTGACAGGTTTATTGCTTATGTAAGAAAAACCTGAATCTTTCTATGCACAGCATATTGAAAATTATTATGTATGGGAGAATTAATTTTCTATTTCATCTTTAGTCATTATTGTTTTGGATAATAGGGTAGAATTAGCCATAGCCCATAAAAAGATAAATTGTACAGAACATAAAATCTTTTAGTTCTGTTTGCTTGTGCGGGTGTACCCACTGTTCTAAAAAAGCTAGGCATCTGTGAGCACCATCATAGGTTTTAGAAGACTTCATCTAAGTACAAACATGTGTGAGTCTGTCGAGATTGAGGACATGTGCTCCGTCACCTAATTATTGTCACAAAAGTGGAGCATATTATCAACTGTGGAATTCTGTTTCTTTTTAAGCAAGTTTACATAAGGTTTAATTCACTAAATAAAATAAAATGTACAAAATAAACATGACAGTCTGGCCCTTTTATTTCAAATTCTTCTCATTCAGGATCCATTGAATATCACTTAATTCACACTATCTGTGAATGATACACAAATCAATTATTTGATTTAAGTGGGATCTTTAAGCTTTATGGAGTGATCCCAGTTTCTCTACCAAAATAATTCAAACAATAACTAACATGAGGGTCAGGGATCTCACTTTGCCTCAATGTGCTTAGTATGCAAGAGGCCTAGGTTTAATTCATGGAACAACAGTAAAAATAGTGATGGTAATCTCAGTGAGTTCGAAGCTAGCATGATCTACAGAGCTAGTTATTGTACAGGACTACGTAAAGAAACCCTGTCTCTAAAATAAAATAAAATAAAATAAAATAAAATAAAATAAAATAAAATAAAATAAAATAAAATAAAATAAAATAAAATAAAATAAAACAAAATAAAATAAAATAAAATAAAGACAACAACCGAAAACAGTGACAGTGAAGACAGTTATAAATGCTTTTAAACCACATCTGTGTCTCATCATCTACACAAGAACTGTATTATATTGGTATCATTATATCATTATTTCCCTTTTATAGATGTGAAAATACAAGTACACTAAATTGAATCATTTGGCCCAATGGCCATAATCTCTAAAACAGATTCCCAGCTGTGGGCTTTGTTATGACTCTGGGACTATTTTTAATTAATATTGTCTTGAAAGTAGTCCAAAAATTCTCCTTTTTCCTCAGATTTCTTCTTTGTAATTAATGTAAGAGACAAGGAAAATTTATTTATTTTTATTTATTTATTTATTTATTTATTTATTTATTTATTTATTTATTTATTTATTTTTGAGACAGGGTTTCTCTGTGTAGCCATGGCTGTCCTGGAACTCACTCTGTAGATCCTGCTGGCCTCGAACTCAGAGATCCACCTGTCTCTGTATCCCTAGTGCTGGGATTAAAGGTGTGCATCAGCACTTCCTGGCTTTTATTTTTTAATTTTTGCGATTATAATATAATTATAATTTTTCTCTCAACCCTCTTCTTTGTTCAAGCTTTACCATGTAGTGTGGTGGTATTTTATTTGTACTGAAATGTGATTTTAATTGTATGTTAATAAATAAAGTTGCCTGGGGGTCAGAGCTATTAGAGCCATAGCAAGAGTGTGGCGGTGGTGGCGCACGCCTTTAATCCCAGCACTTGGTAGACAGAGCTCGGTAGATCTCTGTGTGTTCAAGGATATAGCCAACATTGGAGACACACGCCTTTAATCTCAATACCATAGAGGACCTGGAGGGCTGTACACACAGGCAGTGATGAAGCAGTCATGTGTTTGGGTTTACAACCAATAAGAAGGCAGAACAGACAGTCTATATAAAGACGAACAGACAGGAAGTAGGCCCCTTTTCGGAGAGCTCTCCTGGCTGAAGCAGGAAGGGTAAGGCTCTTAGCTCTGACCTCTTGGCTTTCTTCTCTGAATCGGCTCTGTGTTTCTTATTTAATAAGACGGTTAGTTACATCTACAATGTAGCACTCCTTGCTTTCTTCTAAATTCATGGCCTATTTTTTTTTATTGTTATTACATACATATATGTACATAATATGTTACATACATCTACACATATAATGTATATATTATATACATATATAGTCCTAAATACAACCTGCTCGATCTGTATGGTACTTGTATTAATGTTTCCAGGGCTGAGCTTTTGGTATTGATAACTAGCTGGTGTGTAATTAATCTATAAATCACTCTCTCTGGTCATGTTTTATTCTCAGTGCCTTTCTGCATAACATTCTTTTCTCCACATGTGTCCTATTAGTTTTCTCATGCTAACTGCATGAACCCTAACACTGCCTCCTACCTTCAAGGAAGGATTCTGTCAATGTGGTGGTGAGTCCCCTTAACTCCTCACTTCCCACAGCATGAGGTTCTGGTGCTCTCAAGCATATTACTGACAATATCATACGGATTCATGAAGTGACTCAGAGCAGCTTCCATGATGTCTGACGAAAATATCCATCAATAATTAAAGTTAGCTGGGTGGTGAAGATGTCCTCACCACAATCTCATTATCTAGGAGTCTGCTCTGAAAGTAAGTTTCTAAAGAAAAGGTGGCAGGGATCTCATTGTGCCAAGATGTCATTGGTAGTAAATGCAGCAATAACTTGAAAAGAAGGGTTATTATTCAGTTCAAAGGCACAGATTGTCCAGACTGCCCACTGAGGAAGAAATGTTCTTTATATTGCCCTGATATGGCATTTCAAATTTTAGTTTATATTCTGTTAGGAATTGTAAGTCTTATTTCTAGCCGAATTAACTTTCCCTTTTGAATATTTATGGTTGTCTCTGAATTATTCAAGATGACCAACCATTTATTTCTTATAAAATTGCTTTCAGAAACATATTGTTTATTTAATAAGATTTGAATAGGAAAATCCCGTTTTCAAAAGATGTGCAGTCTGGCTAGCCAGAATAAAATATTAATAGCAATAATTCTAGTGTTTGGCAATGAGAGCACTCAGTGAAAACATTATGCCCCCAAATGACCCAGGCTGATTAGGTGGTTTAACAAGTATGTGATACTAATATCTTTGATAAATATTTCTTTTGATAATGGCTAGATATTTGTAAGGCCAAATATCAAGGTAAAGTTCAAAATGTAAGTAAGTCTGAAGTCAAATTTCTCTCTGCATGCAAATACTATTAAGAAACAGGAAGCAGACACACACCTATTTCACATCTATGGGGATTTCCATTTGCTGAAGAAAGTACTATAATTAGCAATTTGCTTGAAGAACACTCGAAGATCAGTGGAATTCTGCATAAACAGAAGGGCCAGCTAGACTTATAGCAAAGTGGTGATCATTCATAAGAAGGCTGGATAAACTGCTGCCAGGATTCTGGACATGGAGTTGTGCTCCACAGCATTGATCTAGGCAGATTCTGTATGTTTTGTATGTATATTTTAAAATGCAAATGTCATTTGCCATAGTACTTTAGACTTGGAAATCCATTCTGCAGTTTAAATTTTTTTTCTAATGTATGTTCTGCTAGTGAGCAAACTTAAATCGCAGTCAATTTTATTGCCAAGCCTTAAGTAACCAATGACACTGATTCGATTGTTGTGATCCTATTGATTCTTGGTTGGAGATTAACATTATCTGAAGCAATGATGATTCTTAATCTGTTTCCCTCATAGACGAAATTCTAAATGGTCTTATTAAATAAAAAACACAGAGCCAAATACAGAGTTTAAAGCCCAAGAAATCTAAGCACTAGGGAAGAGCCAAGACCACCTTATCTTACCACTCACTGCCATCCTTCCTCTGAGAGAGAGACCTTTTTCCTGTGTTGCTGTGGGATGGTCTATATGTCAAATTGCTCTGATTGGTCAATAAATAAAACACTGATTGGCCAGTGGCCAGGCAGGAAGTATAGGCAGGACTAACAGAGAGAAGAACAGAGAAAACAGGAAGGTGGAGGGAGTCACTGCCAGCCGCCACCATGACAAGCAGCACGTGAAGATGCCAATAAGCCATGAGCTACGTGGCAAGGTATAGATTTATGGAAATGGATTAATTTAAGATATAAGAACAGTTAGCAAGAAGCCTGCCACAGCCATACAGTTTGTAAGCAATATAAGTCTCTGTGTTTACTTGGTTGGGTCTGAGCAGCTGTGGGACGGGTGGGTGACAGAGATTTGTTCTGACTGTGGGCAAGGCAGGAAAACTCAAGCTACACTGTGTGTTTTGCGTTTTATTGCTTTCCTGTTCTGCCTTCTCATTGGCTCTAAGCCCAGCCACATGACTTCCTCGTCACTGCCTGTATATACAGACCTCCTGGTCTCTATGGTTGATACTGGGATTAAAGACTCAAGGGTCACCACACTTGGCTGTGTCCTTGACCACAAAGAGACTCTGTCTGCCATGTGATCGGATTAAGGGTGTGGGCTACCACCACCTGACTTCTACTCCTGGCTCGCTAATTACCTCTGATCTCCAAGCAAACTTTATTTATTAACATACAAATAAAATCACATCTCCGCACAATTAAAATATCACCACATGTTAAATATTCCTAAACTATCAAAAGAATCTGAGCAATTTTAAACAAATATATGTTTGTGTATAATATGCTCCATTCTGAAATATTTTTATTAGAATCACTATAAAAGCAACATAGTATCAAGAACTTGCATTTGGTAGATCTTTTATAGATCTAAACTTACTAAAAATTTTTGTTATAAATGAAACGTAATCCTGGTTGAGAAATATTCTGTGTTCAGGATGAAGTTCTAAGACCCTGCAGTGCAATGGAGATCTCCCAATGTGCACTGACTATGCTTCCATCTGTTACGTGATTCCTGTTCACACATTTTTAATACATCACAGTTCCCTGTCTCAACACTTGGATACAGCTTCAAAGGCATCAACAATGAATTCCATAAAATAGGTGCTAAGTAGGCATACTTAAAATCTTAGACAAATTCTGCTTTCTCTATGTCCTAACACTCAAATATGTGGTGTCTTCAGTGAGAGAGTACTGCCATCCATTTCTTGATAGTAACCAAGAGTGTAAGCAATAGAGTGAAATGTTAAAGATCTATAGGACCTCATGGCCTATGGCCAATGACTCAAAAGAAGAAACCTAGGCCTCATGCTAGGTTAATTTTATATGTTAGCCTGTGCTGTCTGGAAGGGACATTGTTGCCTCACTATAAAGCAACTCCATTAATACACACACATACATATATATGTATATGTGTGTGTATATATATATATGTGTGTTAATATCTATATATAATACATGCTACTGTAGAAGATTCATATATGTATACATATATATATACATTCATATGCATATATGAATCTTCTACAGTAGTAGGTTTCCATATGACTTTTTCTAAATTTCTATAGGGTTAGTCATCCCTTCCCATATCCACTCCTCTAACCTGCCCTTTCCTCCCCATCCCAATGTAAAGTGTCTGGTGCTGTGTTACTATTCCTCTTTTTTTTTTTTTTTTTTGGTTTTTCGAGACAGGGTTTCTCTGTGTAGCTTTGCGCCTTTCCTGGGACTCACTTGGTAGTCCAGGCTGGCCTCGAACTCACAGAGATCCGCCTGGCTCTGCCTCCCGAGTGCTGGGATTAAAGGCGTGCGCCACCACCGCCCGGCCTACTATTCCTCTTTAACCCTTTATATAACTACATTCTATTTTCCTTCTTTCAAAATAAGAGCCCATGACCCACTATTCATTTCTTGACCTTTGTGTGTCTTCCAAACAGAAGACATGTATCTGAGAGTTCAATGTAATATATAAAAATGAGAGAAAATGTGACATTTGTCTCTCTAGGTCTGGGTTACCTCACTCATAGTGACTGTTTTCAATTCCACCCATTTATCTGGGCATTTTATAGTTTTGTTTTCTTTTTCTTTATTCTATTCTCATACAATATATCTCAACTGCAGGCTACCCTCCCTCCCCTTCTCGCAGCCCCTGCCTCCTCAACTTCCTCTACCCCCCAGATCCAATGCTTCTTCTTGCCATTCAGAAAAGAGCAAGCCTCCCAGTGTTATCAACCAGATATGGCAAAACAAGATGCAAAGTGTCTAGGCACAAACTCTCATATCAATGCTGGATAAGACAATCCAGTAGGAGGAAAAGTGTCCCACAAGCAGACAAGTGAGTCAGCGATACCCCCACTCTCATTTTTAGGAGTCCTACAAACCCCCCAAACTAAGCAACCACAGCATGTATACAGAGGGCTTAACACAGACCCATGCAGGCTCCATGGTTGACAGTCTCTCTGAGCCTCTATGAGCCAGGTCTGGATAATTCTGTGGGCTATGGTCTCCTGGTATCCTCGACCAATCTGGCTCCTACAATCCTTCCTCCTCATCTTCTGTGGAGTTTCCTGAGCTCTGCCTAATGTTTGGCAGTGGATCTCTGTATTTGTTCCCATCAGTTGCTCTGGCTTCTTTATCAAAAAAAAACAAAAAAACAAAAAAAACAGGTGTCCATAGGTGTGTAGATTCATGTTGGAGTCTCCAATTTGATTCCAATGATAAATGTGTCTGTTTCATGCCAATACCATGTAGTTTTTATTACTATAGCTCTGTAGTATATCTTGAAATCATAGATTTCAAGATTGTTCAGGATTATTTTAGCTATCCCATTTTGTTTATGTTTTTTTTTTTTTATGGGATTGAGTATTGTCTGTTCAAGGTCTGTAAAAATTGTACTGGAATTTTGATGGAAATTGCATTGAACCTGTAGATTGTTTATAGTAAAATGGCTATTTTTACTATGTTAATTCTATTGATCCATGAGCAAGGAATATCTTTCCACCTTCTCATATCTTCTTCAATTTCTTCTTTAAAGACTTGAAGTTTTTGTCATACAAATATTACACTTTCTTGGTTAAGGTTACTCCAAGATATTTTATATTGGTTGTGTCTATTGCAAAGGGTATTGTTTCCCTGATTTCTTTCTCAGTCCATTTGCCATTTTTGTTTTTTGTTTGTTGAGTTAATCTTGTATCCAATCACTTTGTTGAAGTTCTTTACCATCTGTACCATCTGTAAGAGTTTTCTGGTAGAATTTTTGGGGTTTTATATATATATATATATATATATATATATATATATATATATATATATACTGCAAATACATACTGCAAATATATATATATTTGCAAATACAGATATATACTGCAAATACAGATACTTTGACTTCTTCCTTTCCAATTTGTATCTCCTTGATCACCTTCAGTTGTCTTATTTCTCCACTTAGAACTTCAAGTTCTAGATTGAGTAGATATGGAGAGAGTGGACACCCCTGTCTTGTTCCTGATTTTAGTAGACTTGCTTTGAATTTCTTTCCTTTTAATTTGAAGCTGACTATTAGCTTACTGTAAATTGCCTTTATTATGTTGAGGTATATCCCTTTTATCCCCAATCTCTCCTAATCTCTCTTCTTTTATCATGAAGGGATGTAGGATTTTGTCAGTATTTTAGGCATCAAATTTGATGATCTCGTGGGTTTTTTTTTTCTTGCAGTTTCTTTATATGGTGGATTACATTAATTGATTTTTGTCTTTACTATTCTGATTGGAATAATATAAAGTCTCAAAGTATTTTTAATTTACATTTCTCTGGTGGCTAACAATGTTCAAAACTGTTTGAAATGGGTCTGGACTATCTGTGTTTCATGTTTTAAGAATTCTATTTAGTTCCATGCTCCATTTTAAAATTAGTTTGCTTGTTTTCTTGATGTCTATTTGTTTATTTTTTTAGTTCTTTACATATTCTAGATATTAATCCTTTGCCATCTGTATATCTGGTAAAGAGATTTTTCAGTTCCCTAATGAAATCTCACTCAAGTGACAATGTCCTTTGATGAATAGAAGTTTTAGGTACAATAAAAACTACCTGAAGAGAAAAATAATCACCAGTCTTAGGCATTTGTGAACCCTGCAAGCTACAACAATGATTGGCCTGATAGGACTTGCCTACAAGTACAATAGAAGCAGAATGTCATGGGATTAACCAAGCATTTTTTGATAAGTTTAAGGCTCAATCCATAAGTTGAAATTCACTTCTCTCTCTAATATTGTGGTCAAGAACCTCAAGAGGTCATAGGCTTTAAGGGAAAACCTACTACTATTCTGTTATTCTGCTAAATTGGCATAGCATAAAACCAGCTCCTAAGGACTTACTGCTATAACCATAGGTTAGTACAACTCCCAACCCTCATGATTCTTTCTAGTTTCTGTACGTGGTGATTAACATAGATAATTACAACTGACCAATGTACAGAGACTAAGAGACTGACAAGTACTCAGCCCAAGTGTGACATCTATATGACACCCACTTTTCCCATGGATCAGAGATCATTGTGTAAGAGGGAGCAAAAAGATTGTAACAATAGGAAGCAGTGAATGACTTCAAGGAAACGATGGTTTCCAGCCATACCAGAGCAGTATGAGTTCATAGCAGAACACATATGAGTTCACAGCAATTGAGACAGCATACACAAGACCTGTGCAGTGTTAAGTCAGCCAAAAGCCCAGCATTGAGAGCAGTGGTGGACGTGAAGTTTCATCCCTCACTTAAGAGGTGTTTACAATTAATTGTCAGCTGCCGAGGGCACAAGATTTAGTTTTATTTAAGGGTGTGGCCCCTGCTGTGTTGACCATGCTCCAGTGGAAGAAAAGAGGACATAAGTTTGGGTGAGTAAGGAAGGAGTGGAGATGGATCTGGGAAGAGTAGGGGGATGTGGAAAATAGGATAAAAATTCATTATACTGTTTTCTTAAAGAACTAATATTAAGTGATATTAAATCAAGACAAAACCTTAACCTTGATCATTTAATATAGATAATGTTATCTTATCAGTTTCATATATTAAAACCTTTGCAATAAGAGTTGCTGGAATATTAAACTTGAATCCACTTGAGTTGTGTCAAGTAGAGTTCCACTAGGCCAATATATTAAGGTATTTTAGAGCAGATACTCCCTGCGGGGCTTTTGTAAAAGCAAACCAAATGTTCTCTTAAATGAGAAGTCAGTTCTAAGCAAACTAAAATGTTTCCCACAGAACCCTTTCAATAAAACCTTTAAAGACGCTTTTCCACCCGTTCTCTCGCTTTTTGTGAGTTTCTGCTAGTCCTTTGTGGTTGACACAGTTTCACGATGTGTTCCCTAAGTTGTGCTTTGACGTGTTGTAGATTCATCCCATTCAGTCGCCTCTTTGGGCAGCCTTTTAGAACAGCTGTGCTTCATAACTCTTTCATTTGTCCAGAGAATACTAAGTGGTAGCCTGCTGGCACACCACTGCCAAAGAAAATTAGATGCTGTGATTCCTGTGCAGTGTCCCAATTACAGCCAGGAACAGCTCTTACCAAGCTGTACATGCCCCTATGTGTGGGCATCCTAAGTTTCTGCTGGGAAATAGCTGTTCTCAGGAATGGTAGTCACCTATGATGACATGAATTTTAGAACATTTCAATACCAAAAATTTCAATCACATGTAACTGCCTAAATTTTTCATAGCAGTGTTCATAAAATGCTAAATAAAATTTGCTAAGTATTTGGATGAATCGAACTAGGAAATGAGCCCATAATTTGTCACTGGATCTTTACATATATTTAGACCATCTTTGTGAAAAATGGAATGATGAGCTCATATCCACATAAGGAGTATTTATATATGTGAACAACATACATTGAAACATTTGTAAGTATAAATACTTGAAAAATAATTAGGCAACTAAATGATACATATATATGTTGGATACATATATATTTTTTATATGTATTGTACATACACATATATGTTTATATATTACTATGTACATGTTTATGTTTTAAACTTTATATATATATATATATATATAGAGAGAGAGAGAGAGAGAGACAGAGAGACAGAGAGACAGAGAGACAGAGAGAGATTCACATCAGAATAACTAAATAGTTTATTTGTTATTAATTTCTTGACATTCACAATCAGTTCAAGTTAACTTTACTTTTTGGATTGCTGTTGATTAATTTTTAAGCTATTGATCACGGAGGCCAGGATCTTGCTATGTAAGTACTCTACTACTGAGTCTTTTGCTAGTGCTGTTGATTTTTTTTTCATGAAATTTTGCTTGTTTCTGTTTTCTGTTTTTTTTTTCCTTTGAATCATATAAAATGTGCAGTTAATGATTATGTAATTATTCCCCAGGAATTATGATAGACTTTATATGTATTTTATTCTTCATGAATGGCTATGCGTTTTCCATTAATTCTATTTTATAGATTGAAAAGTAAGGATTGAATAGGTTAAGTAACTGGTACTAAATGCAGTAAATAAGCCTGAATTTCAGAGCCATAACCTACAGCCCTGCTACTCACCCTTGTGACCCCTTACTCTAGAGCACATAGATAATTTTGGTACAGAGACATTTTCTGGTAAACCTTCAAACTGACCCTGGTTGCAGGAAGAGGCTTTGGTTTCAGTTCTTCAAGTGTTTAGCTGTCCAGTGTGTTCTGGTCCACACTGAATTCAGTTTTTCTACATGTAATATGCTCTGCTCAACACTGCATCCCAAGGCACTTAAGTACCATTAATCCTCTAGTGGCCTGCTCATAGTTCATTTCTGACTTGAGAGACCCAGATGCCTCCAGATGTCTTGTATCCTACACTTTTCCAGAACGGTTGCTGTTATTTTCAGAACGTCTAAACCAGCAATTCATAATTCTTCTGAACGTTCTTACTTACTGTAGGATTATTTTTCATGATATACAACTATAGACTTAAAAAAATACCATTTTCCACAGTGATACAGTAATATTAGATTTCTGATTTTTCTACCATATTTTACATAGACTTGTCTAGATTGGATAATGTGTGAGTAAAGATTATACTCCCTAATTCTTTTTTAGTCCTGTAGACTTTAGTTAAACATTATCACAATAAAATATACCCTGAAGTATTTGATTGATTGAAATAAAAATGGTTCCCAGTCACATAAAAGTCAGGCTGATACTGCAGACACATGATTGCCCTACTTATTATGCCAATAGGATTGACATTAAACTTTGCAAGCATGTACATGAGTGGTTTAGAATAATTCCCAATGTAACTCAAGTCTGATGACATTTGGTACTACAGCACTTTCCAGAAACTCATGGAAAATGTCAATTCTTCCCTGCGGCACTTTTGCCAATTTCAACTAAAGTGAAAATTGGTTGTTACTCAGAAAATAAACTAATTTCTTCTAGAAAAATGCATCTGTTAATAACCAAAACTCTTTGTGTTGAAAATTCACGTGCCTCCTAAGTAATACAGTGCTGAAAATTGGCTGTTTGAACATATGAACTTGGAAATATTTTAAGTCAATTATCAGGCTGTGTCAGTGCTTTGACCAATGAAAACTCACCTCACCTTTTCTAAGTATAGATTAAGAGTGGTTTTATTTGATCTACTCCAGAAAAAATGAAAACAAAAACAAACAAGAAAACCTGCCATACAAATACTTCTATGCCCACTGTGTGACACCAGTTCCTGAACCTGGAGAAAGGTATAAAAAGACAATAGAGAACTTGGTGTTTCACTTAAAGATCTCATACCTTAATAAAGAAATATAAATCGATCCTCATAAATTTAAAATGTTCTGTAGATTAAAGGACACCATTTGAGCAAAGTGGTAACCCACAGAATGGAAAAAAAAATATTATCCACTATTCATCTGATAGAGGTTTAGTACCTAGATTATACAGAGAAGTAAAAGAAAGGAAGAAAGGAAGGAAGACAGAAAGAAAGGAAGAAGGAAGGGCCGCACATCAAGAAAACAAGTAACCCAATTAAAATTGAGTTATGAAACCATACAGAGGGTTCTCCAAAGATGAAATATAAATGGGTGAGAAACACTTTAAAAATATTCAACATCCTCAGCCAGCCATCAGGGAAATATGAATTAAAACTACTTTGAGATTTCATCATACCCCAGACAAAATGATCATTTGTTAACAAAACAAATGACAGCTGATATTAGTGTGTGGGGGGGGGGGGAGGAGGAAAAAGCTTATTCACTGGTGGTGGGAGTGCAAAAAGGTACAACCACTATGGGAATCTCCAACAAGCTGAAACTAGATCTACCACAAGATAAAACTATATCATTATTGGGCATATACCCAAGACTCTACATCTTACTATGGGGATACTTGCTCATCCTAGATGTCCATCAACTAATGAAAGGATTAAAAGTGATATATATACACCATGAAATATTATTAAGCTGCTATGAAAAATAAAATTATAAAATGTGATGTAGGAAAAGGATGGAGTTCTGTGAGGAGATTTCTGAGTGCTTGTGAGAAAACTACAAGAAACCAAGACATGAGTCTTGTGACCTCAGGTTCTTTAGATCACAGAATTGTCTTTGGAAAGTGTTTTTGTGCTCCTCCCAGGTGTAGTGGATAGGAGTGCATTTACTTTGGCTGTTGTTATTCATATGCCTCTTTGAAAAACATATTTTTGGCCAGGAGTGGTTTGTCCTTGTGACTGAACAACTTACTCATGTGATTATTAACTCTCAGAGTAAAAATTGTCTGATGCTCTGAATAAAGCTGGCTATTGCATGAGACTTTTGTCTGCCTGTTTTTTAGGCCCCACTCTCCCAGGATCATGCTGCCAACTAGAGTGATAAACAATCTGCAAGTAAATGGGTATCACTAGATGCAAATCTTGAGTGAGGTAACTAAGAAACAGAAAGATAAACTGGATGTTTTATGTTACATATCCATATTAATTTTTAAACTTTATACGTGTTTCCTTTAGAGTATCTACAGAGGTGAGGTAGCTCCTAAGGGACTGGGGTGGGGGACATCTTCAAATGAAGATGAAATAGTATAATTTTATAAAGAGAACAATAGTGGGAAAATAGAAGAGGGTGTTTAAAGGATAGAAAGGCAAGGTAAAGGAAGGAATAGAGGGAAAAATTACAAATACAAAAGTTTTTTTTTTTTGAAATTCCATATGGAAACCTACTACTCTAAAAATTTCTGAAAATATATAACAAGGTATTTAAATGGATTTACCATTTGCTAAGGAAGACAATGTACTAACTGGACATCCTATTCAACCAAGTTAATACCTCAGAACCAACAATGGGTTGCATCTTGTTGAGTCATTGGCCATAGGGGGCTGTCAAAGACCTCCAGTGGATGATATTGTTGATTATCTTCTATAACATGATGATCAGGTTCTATTGCTGAAGACACCTCTTACTTAAGTCATTGAACATGGAGAAATCAAGCTCGTATGATCCCAAACTAGAAACTTTCCCACTCTTGACTACTAGGATGCTGGGAAATTCTATACACACAACTAAAGGAGAAAAGTAATCAACATTCCCCCTCAGCTAGGAACCCTGTGGCAAACAACAGTTTCCTGCCTGCAATGTACATTGATACAATAGCAGCACAAATGTTAGAGGAGCAACCAACCACTTTTTGATTTACGCAAGGCCCACATTGGGAGATGGAATTCATACCTACCAATGTTAATGAGGCCAAGAACCTGGGACTAGATATGTCATGGGTCCTACTACTAGTCTGCTAAATAAAAAAACTCCTTTTTATTTATTTGAATTGTTTTTTTTTTCATTTTATATACCAACCCCTATTCCTCATCCCTCCCCTTCTCCTGCTACCCCCCAACCTTTTCCCCATCCCACCAATTTCCCATCCTCATAGAGGATAAGGCCTCCCTTGGGTAGTCAACACAGGCTGGCATATCAAGTTGGGGGCAGGACCAAAACCCTCCCTCTACATCAGGCTGATTAAGGCATCTCACCATAGGGAATGGGTTCTAAAAAGCCAGTTCATGTACCTGGGACCTACTGGTTCCAATGCCACGGTACCCACAAACAAATCAAGCCGTGCAACTATCATCCACATTCAGAGGGCATAGTGCAGTCCCATGTAGGCTCCCCAGCTGTCAGAGTCCAGGAGCTCCCACTAGCTTGGGTCATCATGATCCTGACCCCTCCCCCCTCGTTCCTATAATCCCTCTTCCCTTTTTTTAATTGAACTACAGGAGCTTGGCCAAGTGCTTGGCTGTGGGTCTCTGCATCTGGTTCCATCAGTCACTGGATGTAGGTTCTATGATGACAATCACAGTAGACACCAATCTGAGTACAGGGGAAGGCTAGTTCAATCATCCTGTACACCATTGCTATGAGTCTTAGCTGGGGAAATCCTTGTGAGTTCCTGGTAATTACCCTAGCTCCAGATTTCTTCCTAGCCCCTTAATGGTTCACTCTGTCAAAATATCTCTTTCATTACTCTCCTTCTCCATCCCTCTCCCAACTCAACCATCTTGAGCCCTCAAGTTTCCATTTCCCATCTGCTCCTCTCTACTCCCCCCTCCCAATTTACCTAGAGGAACTTAACCCTTTCCTTTTCCTGGGGTGATCCATGCATGTCCCTCTTAAGGTACTCCTCTTTACCTAGCTTCTTTGGGGTTGTGGCATGTAGCCTGGTTATCCTTCACTTTGCATCTAATATTCACCTATGCATGAGTACATACTGTATTTGTGTTTCTGAGTCTGAGTTACCTCATTCAGGATGATTTTTTTCTAGCCCAATCCATTTGCCTGCAAATTTCATGATGTCATTGTTTTTTTACGGTTGCTTAATATTCCATTGTGTAAATGTACCACATTTTCTTTACCCATTCTTCAGTTGTTCCAGGTTCTGGCTATTATAAATAATGCTGCTATGAACACAGTTGAGCCTACATTCTTGTGGTGTGGTTGAGCATCTTTTGGGTATGTGCCTAAGCACAGTATCATTGGGTCTTGAGGTAGGTTGATTCCCAATTTTTTGAGATACTGCTATACTGATTTCCATAATGGCTGTACAAGATTGCATTCCCACCAACAGTGGAGGAGTGCTCCCCTTTCTCTATATCCTCTCCAACATAAGTTGTCATCAGTGTTTTTGATCTTAGCCATTCTGACAGGCACAAGATGATATCTCAGAGTCCTTTTGATTTGCATTTCCCTGATGGTTAAGGATGTTGAACGCTTCCTTAAATGTTTTTTGACCATTTGAGATTCTTCTGTTGAGAATTCTCTGTTTAGATCAGTACCCCATTTTAATTGGATTCTTTGATATTTTGATGTCTAGTTTCTTGAATTCTTTATATATTTTGGAGCTCAGACCTAGTAAACTTACTCTTAATGGTATATTGTTACAAATAAATGACTGCATCACTCAATTTTGTAGCAGATGGTAATTAACACAGAGAACTACACAGGACAGTGTGTGGATAGTGCTCTCACTTACTTTGGGGCACTCAGCTCTAAATGGAATGTCTTTGTTACATCATCCCTCAATCCTTAGGGGGTTCTGCAGAAAAGTAGTTGGTAAGATTATAAGAACCAGAGTTTGTGAATGACTCCAAGGAAACAGTGTTTTCCAATATAACATGACTGATGTGCATAGGAACTCACAGAGGCTTTGATAGCATGCACAAGTTCAAGACAGACAAATTATAATGGTGAAGAAGAATGGCACAAATTACCACAGTTAACCAAGAGGCTATTTACTATTGATAATGTTGAAAGTGGGAGAATCAATTTTCTCTAATGGGATGTCCTAAGTATATCAATGACAATCCATGGCAGGCCTCATACTCAAGAGTAGTTTTCAACAAAATGTGGAGTAAATGTTCTTGTTTTTGTTTTTGTTTTGTGTGTGTGTGTATGTGTGTACTTTCTCTTGTTATGATTTGTTTTTTTGTCCTTTTATTTTTACTTTTGTTTTGTTGAGAGGGGGTCTTTTCTTTCATTTGAGAAGGAAAAAGAAGATGAAGTTGGGTGAGCAAGGAGATGGGGAGAAAATGAGAGAACATGGAGAAGGAGAAGCGATATGATCAAAATATATTAAATGAGACATTTTAAAAGTAAGAAACAATTAGAAACAAAAGAAAATAAAGGAAACAGTGTGGTGATATTTTATTTGTGCTGAAATGTAGTGATATTTTATTTGTACTTTGATAAATAAAGCTTGCCTGGAGATCAGGGGGAAAAGGCCAGCCATTTTAAGTAAACAAAGTCAGGCAGCACACGCCCTTACTCTGATCACTTAGCAGGCAGGGTCTCTGTGTGTTCAAGGCCATACTAAGGAACAGAGTCAAGTGTTATGACACATGCCTTTAATCCCAGTACCAACTATAGATACCTGGAGGTCTGTACAGACAGACAGTGACAAGGAAGTGAGGTAGCTGGGCTAAGAGCCAATGAGAGGGCAGAACAGCAAGACAATAAAGGCGTGGGTATGCAAAAAGTAGCTCACATTTGGAAACTGCAGATTTGGTGAGTTAAAGTTGGCTGGTGGCTCTCCCTATTTTCATGATCTCTCTAAGGCTTTCATCCCTATATTTGGCTCTATATTTTTTATTTAATAAGACCATTTAGAAATTCATCTACAAAACAGAAAGTGAATTTGAAATTATTTTTCTTTTGATTACAAGTATTTAATAGCCATGCAGAGAATGTCCACTGGTACAGACATCATTACCCCAAACAACATATCAGTTTGTGGCAAGGCACTGGTTTCCATCTTCAAGTGAATATGAGTGTAATAAGAATTTCTAGTAGTATCTTAATAATATCATTAGAACAATGTTGCCATGTGGGCCCCTCACAAGGTCTTTTTCTTGTTATCTCCAATGCAGACTGTGAAAGCCACTGCACTTGAGAAAGTTAGGAAGAACTTGGACTAATAAATCTCACTCACATACTTTTTATGGCTAAACAGTGCTCTGTTATGTGAACACACAGTTCGTTTATTTATCCCTCTATTGATGGTTCTCAGATAGTTCCAGTTTAAAATATGTACTCATAATACTGTTATAATTCTCCTGTGTAAACAGAACTTTTTACTATTCTTGATAAATTTCTAGAGATGGAGTTGTTGATAAATTAAACCCAGGTTAAACTTAGTGAGGAATTGCTTAACCATCACACAATTTAAGCTCTTTTGAGCAACATATCAATATGATAGTAGAATGGAACATAACAGACATGGTCAGAGGTGGGAACAGAGGGCATAGACACCAAAGAGCCAATGTGGAAGTAACTTGTGGCAGTTTCCTGCTTTACATTCAGATTTCAGCAAATTTTCTTAACTCTGCACTTGTATTTTAATTTACCATACATTAATTAAAAA
Organism: Peromyscus eremicus; assembly: GCF_949786415.1. Taxonomy (NCBI): domain Eukaryota; kingdom Metazoa; phylum Chordata; class Mammalia; order Rodentia; family Cricetidae; genus Peromyscus; species Peromyscus eremicus. The sequence continues at coordinate 48,218,266 of NC_081433.1, read as the reverse complement.
GTCAATTCAACTTTAAGTTGGTGTAAAAAAATAAAGCAAAACTAAATGATTACAGTGTGGACAATTTTTTAAGTGTATCTCACCTGCTAATGTCCAGTACCTATCAGCACAGTTATTTATTATGCTGCTATGTTTTAAAGGCGGAAATATAATTAATTTTATGATTACACTACTAGCTTAATCCAATTCTTTAGAGGACTGCCTCAAATAGGAAAGTGCAGAGAATCAATAGAGATATCTCATTCCTTTTATATGTGTTTATCTGAACTTACACACAAGAAACTGAATACAGGCATAATGCCATCTAAACAGATGTGCTCATTTCCCTCTGAGGCAAGTAGATATGTGTACATGTACATCAAACAGACAAGTATACCTGCCCTTGAAATCAGAATTTGTTACTTGAAAATTGTCCAAATATTTTCAGCATATGATTTGATAATGTAGTTATAAAAGGGAAGAAAATAATATTGCACACTTAGCTAATGGCTAATATGTGAGTAGACTAGCAAATATAAGGAAGTTACTTCCAGGCTGTGGGGAATGTTGGGTATCTTATCAGTGCCATAGTGCTTTGAGGAGAACTACCAATATAGTTGTCATCACTTCAGAGAACACAATTTCAAAAGTTATTCTGGCACATAATTTAAGTTTATTGGGGTGTTATAGGTTTTTTTCTTTTTTTCATTTTATCAACTTGTCAGAAGCTATAGTTGTCTAGAAAAGAAAACTCCAGTTGAAAAGAATCTTAAAGGTTGGCTTGCAGAAAAGACCATAGGGCATTTTCTTGATTAATGATTGATATGGGAGAGTCCAGCCTACTCTGGGTGGTGCTACCTAGAGGCAAGTGGTCCTGAGTTGCAGAAGAAGAAGGAGGAGGAGGAAGAGGAAGAGGAGGAGGAGGAGCAGGAGGCAGAGCAGGAAGAGGACAAAGCAGCAGCAGCAGATGAGTGAACTTTGGGATGCAATCCAGTAAGCGCCATTCCTCCATGAGCTTTACTTAAGTTCCTGTCTCCAGCTTCCTACCTTGATTTCCTGCCTAACTTTTTATTTATGATGGACTGTAAACTGTAAGCTGAAATAAATATCTTTCCAAGTTGCTTTCGGTCATGGTGTTTATCACAGCAATAGGCAACAAGACAAAACAATGGTTGAAGTCAGTGGGAACACTAAAACAAGGTCTATGAGCGTGTGGTGGTATGGAGGGTGTTCTGTGTCAGGAGACTGGCACTTACCAGCACTTTGCCATTGTAAATAGCTAAGACATAGTAAAGTATACTGCTGATGTCCTTTCATTTCCTCTCCTGTGTTCATCACTCAGGGTTAAGATGAGTCATGACAACCCTGCCTACTGAGGTGGACAGTTTCATCTTTTTTTATATTCATTTATTTGATGTGTTTTGTGTATATATGTACATATGATCACCTCTTGATGTATATTTCTCTGAGAATCAACATATTGATAAAACAATAAACTTTCATTTTAGTATTTCTTATCCCTTGAGAGCACACAATAAATATTCAGTGTTCAAGAATGGAAGTAGTGTGTAAAGCATTCCTGCCATACACAATAATGTAATGGCTGTGTTGAAGAAAGATTTCTATGTGACATCTGAGCAGAACCTAACCTAATCACTTAATTCATGCCCATTAAAAAAAAAACCAACTGAGAAAATTGTACACCCATTCAGATAGATACTATAGATACACACTATATCAGAAATAATTTTTTTATTTTAAAATTTTTTTTGTAAAATCGAAGACTATAAATAAAAATGAAAGTTTTTAAAATTTGTGAAAACCATCACAATCTTCAAAGTTTCTCAGTTCATAAAGGATTTTCTGATATGATCAGTAGCAAAATTAATCAGTATGAGCTTTTGTAATTACATAATAAAACACAGCAAGATATGTAATTGGGAAACTCACTGAAACAATTTTCTTTCACTTCACAAAAAAATAAGTTACACCATCTTACATAATTTTAAAAACTATCATTCAAAGGCAAAATAGAAGAACCTACCTGACTAAATGTTCTAATATATTTGTAGATTAACCATATATACCTACATGCTGATGAGATATGATAAATATTGCTCTTGATTTTTTTAAACTAAAATTTAAAATTTTAGAATAGTTTTAGGTTAAATAAAAGATACAAAGTTTGATGAACCCCAACCTCATATTATTCTACTTAACAGCTCAAATATTACTAAACTACAACTAATAAAATTAAACCACTTACAATCATACTCTTTTTTCTATCCATTCTATACCCCATGTTCAAATAAATGTTGATAGAAAATGTTTGGAGAAAAATATTTTCCATCTTTATGTAACATACTTAACCTTTTTGCTTTTAATTGATTCTCCTCAGTCACATAGTCTGAATCTTTATACATCATTTAAATTACTTTAACTTTTATATATTGTTTTGGGGTGATTTTAAATATACTAGAAGTTGTATGTAGGTTGCATGCCTACACTAAAATCATTTTTATATGAAAGACTTGAAAACCCATGAATTTTGGTGTTTTATGAGAACCCTTAAATCAGTCTACCCAAATCCCAGGGTGTGATGGTTTTAATAAAAATAGCTTCCATAGACTCATATATTTAAATGCCTTGACCCTGGAAGAGGAGTGTCACTGCAGGTGGTTTTGAGATTTCAAAACCCATGCCATTTTCAGTTACCTCCCTCTCTGCCTCCTGTTTGTGGACCAAATATAAGCTCTCAGCTACTGCTCCCAGGCCACATCTGCTGTCATGATCCACAGCATCATGGTCATGAATTCTAACACTCTGGAACTCTAAGTAAGCTCTCAATAAAGTCTTTCTTCCAAAAGTTGCCTTGGTCATGGTGTCTCTTCACAGCAGTAGAAAAGTAACTAAAGCACCAGGGGTGGCTGAATTGCATACTAGTTTTGAATATAAACCGTACTCTATTCACAGCTCTTCTCTTTTCCTGGGTCCCATTCAGGGTGCTATGCTATAATTAACAGTTATATTGTCATGTATATTTACCCTTCTATGACTGTGACAGGTTCTGAGTTTCTCAACAATGCTGCACATGTGTGAGCATGTGTGAGTATGCATGCTCATATATAATCACAAAGGGTACCTGTATATTTTGTGCAATATTTCATTGGTTTTCTGACTATTGCATACAATGTATTTGAGCATATTCACACACATGGTTTTTCCTTCCCTTACCATCCTCCCCACCCTCCCATCCTTTCCCATCCAATTTTGAGATTACTTATTCTTTAAGTTATTTTTTTTACCATTACATTCTGTTTGTAATGTTCAGATAATCATATTTTATAAATTACTTACCCATGTGAAGTGTGAATAATATTTTACTTACAGTTAGACATCAATCCTCATACATGTTTAGTACAGGGAGGATGCACAAAATATAAAGTGTCATTTTCAGCAAATGATTTCAAAGGTTGATACCTGACTGAAATCAGGGTTATGGGATTGTCCACTATGAGGTTTCCCTGTCTTTTTCTTTTCCAAATGTATTTTTATGAAAAAACATTATCTGTAGCTAATATCTTTGTGTACGTGCACATTTGTATGTCTGGTATACTTTGTCAACATTTTTATTCATTTATTTATATAAATGTAGACTAATGAAATTTTTCATATTTATGTTGTCAAATAATATTTTAACATAATTTATTTTGATGCTCAAATTACTCCTTTTTAGTTGTAGATGCCTCTCTGACAGTGGTTTCTGAGACTGAAATACTGTTCCCTGATAGACTGTGTGGTTAGCATGTAAAAGGCTGTAGGTTCAATAACCAGCTCTAAATAAATAAACTGATAAATAAATAATAAATAAATAACTAAAGTAAATTATTCCTTGAATCCCTTTGATATACCTTCATCACTGTGTATTTATATGTTTGTGCATACTTGGTAGCATTACATTATACTCAATTCATTGTGAATGTTTCTTTTTTCTTTTTTTTTTTTACTCTAGAAACAATTTTTCAAGAAACAATTTTTCAAGAAACATACATGTGAATGTCAGATGATTTATTTATTTTAACTTCCCAAAGTAGAATGTTTTTTGATATGGTCTCAGAATAAACCTGACAAGTAACCTTGAGACATTTACCATATGATAAAACTCTCGTATAAAACCCCCAAATCCTTCTTGTTTATCATAAGTTTAGAGAAAAGATGGCAGATACTATAAGAATTGACTTTGAAAGAATAGAAGAAGATAAACATGCATGAAATTGTCAAATAACTAAATATAAATGATAACTGGAAAAAAGATATACTTGTAATGAATAAAATTACTGGTACATTCCTCCAAACATGGGAAGATCTACACCATCCTTCTCAAGACATCGAATAGATAAAAGAGAAAGAAGTACTTCCCTTTCCACATCACTTGATTTCAAAATTCTTATTAAGACATTCAAAGGTAAATACACTGCCAAATTTTTGCCTATAAATAATGACAGGGGCAGTTAGCACATTAGGAATTCAAAGGAGTTTTTCATGATCATAAATAACCTTTATGAAAATTGGGGAAAAAATTTAACTAACCAACCAATGAAACAAAATATCCACAAACTGAGCATCAAGTTCTCTCATAAATGATTGGAAGCTTTCCTGTGAACAACATGAGAAAGTTGGTTGCTTTCAACACCGCTATGAAACATTTTCTCAAAGATATTTCCAAAGCAGCCAGGAGGAAAATAAAATTAAAATACATTGAAATTTAAGGAATACATGAAATTATTTTTCCCTAGTTCACATAAGCCTATATACAGGTCATACAAATTCCATTGACAGGAATTTCCTAGTTTTAACAATTCCACAAAGCTTCAGAACATAAGCTCTGCATATAAAAATCAACTGTTTTCTTTAAAGTAACAATAAACACTTCAAAAAGAAATCAAGAAAATAATTCAATTTACAGTTTTATCAAAAAGAACTGTATATGTACAAAAAAATCTAACCACAGTGGAAAAAATGCTGTTTACTCAACACTATAAAGCATTACTTAAAGAGGATATAAATAAACTGAAAGATATTATGTGCTCTTGTATAGGATGATTTAGCACTGTTCATGTGTCATTGCTACCCAAAGTGACATACAAATTAGAAGAAATTTTTATCAAAATTCAAATACCTTTTTACTCTAGTTATTGCAGTACTGGGGATGAAGCCAGAGCAAAAATTAAAAAATGATAAGCATGCACTGTGCCATAGACCACTGGCTTGCTTTCAGGAAGAATAAATATGTATCACAAATTCACTTGGAATTAAAATCGACATCTGTAAACAAAGTAATCCCAAGATAACCATAAAGGACTCATGTTTCTTCATTTCAGAACTTAAAATATAGTTATCAAAATAGTTTGATATTTGTATAAGAATGGACATAGAAAATGGAATACATTTGTCTATAAATAAGGATACATCTAGAGCCAATTATTTTTGCCAAGGTTTTCAAGACTATTGAATGAAATAGAAATAGTGCTTTCCACAAATGGGACAGGAATATATAAATAGCTACAACCAAAGAATATACTTTGAAGCATTTTGTTAAAAATAGATTTTTTTTCATAAACCGTATTCCAATTACACTTTCCCCTCCCTCAACTTCTCCTAGATCCTACTAGCCTCTCCTTCCACCCCACAGATCCACTTTTTTTCTCTTTCTCTTTAGAAAACAACTCTGTCTCCTTAGGAAAAAAATGGGCATCTAAAGAAATGAAAATAATTAAATTGGATTAAATAGAAACAAGTAAGAATAGGACAAAGGCCATTTTCAGGTTTGTATTGAAATTTGATACAGTAGAAACTCTTTAAATACACTCATTTATGAAAGCAATGTAAATGGAGTTGGCATTACAGGGAGATGAAGCACCAACTAGACATCTCCATCCATTCCTGAAACCTCCAGTGGCAGGAATGGGTTGCAAATAATCAAGTGTAGGCAAAAGGCCCTATGAAAATCTCCAATTACCAAAAGATCATTTTCATCCAATCTCACACTGTGAATAAAAACTAACTAAAATTTATTAACTTAGATATCAGAGCTAAAAATATAAAACTATGCAAAAAAAAAACATAAAGAAAACCCTTAAGATCTTGGATTTGGCAATAAAATCTTGGATATGACATCAATATCCATAAAAGTGTAGTCAAATTGGATTTTAGGAAAATTAAAAACTGTTATGCATAAAATATTGTGAAGAAAGAAAAAAATACAATGAAATGGGATAAATTATTTGCAAGTCACATACCAGATAAGAACTCACTCTTAAGATTATGTCTACAGGAACTGGAGAGATGGCTCAGAGTTTGCAAGCTCTTGTTGCTCTTGCAGTGGATCTAGGTTTGGTTCTCAGCACCCACATATAAAATAAATCTTAAAACTTAAACATTAAATAAATAACGCTTATACTTAGCAAACGAAAAAATGCACCATGTAAGTACTGGAATAGCCATCTATACAAATAAAACATGCAGATAGGTAACAGATAAAGAAGATGCACAAACCATTGGTAACATTAAGGTAAAGTTACTGCAAAAAGCAATGCACTGCCACACATCATTGGTAAAAATCTGAGAACTTAATTGTCATCATTGAATATAGATACTGTTAAAAGAATCTTACAAGTACATAGTGATGTCTCATTGTGACTTTAAATAGAAAATATCTAATAACTATGACACTGACCATATTACCCTACACAGATGAATGCACATAAGTTCCATGGTCAGTAAATAACACAATTTTCTGTGATTTGTTACTAGATATTAGATTTCTTAAAAAAGTGAAAAAAAACCACAAGATATATTTTACTACAGCAAGAAAGGTGAGTTCTAAATTCTGTGATTAAAAAAAAATACATATGCTTTGGATAGGTACAATAGATACGCCATTTTCTACAGTCCTCAGGCCTCAATTTAATATACTTTTATGTGGCTTTTCCAAATGGAAAAGACACATTGCACGTATGCTTCCTAATCTGAATTCTTACTCAGAAAGCTGCTGTCGCGGGCTATGTAATTTCCCTCTACATTTTCTTCCTGTTAGCTTTTTATAACCTACCAACTCTCTTTTATTCATATAAACACATTAGAGATCAGAACGTCTCTTTAAGGCAAATCTAAGAGGATAATGGAAGGATGGGCTGGATAGACACATATTCAGAGCTGTCTATGATTTTCCAAACTTCTATTTTCCAAATATGGAGGTGAGAAAAAACAGAACTTAATTCCACAGTTCTTTTGCCAGAAGAGTCATTGTCAGATTATACCAGTGAATGGCCAATTGCAGAACAGGACTATGAGGAAGCAGAGATGCTATGATTCTTCTGTGGCAATTTTTGGAAGTCACCAGACTGTACATTGTGATGAGTCGCCCATTTGAAAGTAGTATCTGAAAACCATCCAGGTTGATATTATTGGCTGGAGATGCTATCGATGGGGGTTTTGAGTGTTCTTCTTGCTAATCCCTCAGAAGGGGTTCCGCTCTCTGAGGCCATCCATACTCTTTCTGTAACTCCAGACTCTCTAGCTTGCATTTCACCTTCCAGCTGTTATAACTTTGATTTTTCCTGTTTTAAAATTATTTCTCCAAATGCTTGAAGAATTTTCCCCAAGTAAGCAGTAATTGATATGTGTTATGATACTGTTACTTTCCGTGAGCAGCTCCATGGCTCAGACATATATTTATTGTCTGAGTTAGATAAAAGTGTTTATTTATATTATTCAAATTACAAGAATGATTTTTTTTATTTTTCCCCCTGCATATTTTAATACATTTCCATATATGGAAATGGGGAAAACTGGGAAAAAAAGAAAAGGATAAAAGAGCAGTTTGTATTTCATATATGAGAAATAAAGTTACATTTTTTTTAAATTCAAGATTTGCATTTTTATGATTTGGTTTTTCTACAACTGTCTCTGTGTATCAGCTTCTACTTCCGTTTTCCTGAATATTTATTTCCCCATGGTTTTATGCTGAATAAAAGATTTTCCCACTTACTGACAAACATACCCAGAAGTTGTTTCTTAGGTTTCAATTGATAGAGGCATCCCATTTAGGACTGGGAGTTCTATCCTTGGAACACTCAGTCCTGTAGATGAATTGCTAAATGGTCTTATTAATAAAAAATACCTGGAGCCAGATATTGGAGTTAAAACCGAGTGATCAGAAAAGCAAAAAGAAGCCAGTCTCATTCTTTCCACTTGGAGATCCTCAGCCAAAGAGAACCACTTCCTGTATACCCACGCCAATATGCCTCTCTATTCTGCATCTCATTTCATCTCTGTACCCAGCACCATCACTTCCTCTTTCTGCCCAGCTCTGTCACTTCCTGTCTGTCTGTACAGACCACCAGACCTTTATGGTTAACTAGTGTTGGAATTTAAGGTGTGTGCCCCCATGCCTGGCTCTGTTCCCAGTGTGGACTTGAACACACAGAGATCCAGACAGATCCCTACCTCCCCATTGACATAGGATTGAAGGCACATGCTACAATCGCCTGACTTCTATGTTTACTATAGTGGCTGGCTTTTTCCTCTGATCCTCAGATAAACTTTATTGGGAGAAACAGATAAAATATCACCACACAGTCCTATAAATTATTTCATAATAAATATATGATATATAATACGGTTTCTTATATTAGGCTCCACAAATACTTCACATGCTCTCCTCTCTATCATTGAATACCATTCGTTTATCAAATCTAAGAATTTTACTTACAATAACAACTGGGAGTAGTTACATAGCCTCATATCCTAAACACAAAGGAGTGTGCTTTGTTCTCTCTTGATTATTTAAAGACAGTTATAACAGTGAATTCTAAATAAAAAGATGTTGAATGCACACATGAATGTTTAATTACTTTCAAGTATGTTTATTACTCCAGATATATTAAGAATATTTTCCCCTACTTTTAATAAGACTTATATACAGAATATTTTGGTATGCTTGATAGAAATTCATATAGTGTTCCCTCCTGATTCTCTATTTCTGAACCTGGGTAATCTTTGCTTTCCTTTCTGAATATATTAAATTTATTCCCCTCATAAAAGAGAGGCTTTGATGTTTTCAAACAGAACAGTCAGCAGTTTGGGCTTGGCTGTATTTACAATAGAGCTTAAAACATCATTCAGTCACATAGGAGGGATATACGCTAATGTAGCTAATTTAAATAGTCACTAGGGAGGAGCATTTAAACTCACAGACAATTTGTTGGCATTTGTATCTTCAATCACCTAGTTATGAACCATAAAATTAATTCCTGTATCATTCTTATTTTATGATGTAGACAAATATGTTCATGGTGACCTTTCTCCAAACTGTAGTTAAAGTACTCAAAGTTACCTCATTATCAAGAATGCTGAACACTGAATCTCAAACAAGTTATGAAGGACTTTACCCTGTCCTAAACTGTACCTATTCCAATAGCCAATTTGTTTACTTCAACATTTTATTGGTAAAAAGAATCACTGTAGCTAGAGTTTTCCTGCCTGGCCCACAGTCAGGACAAATCTCTATCACCTGCCAGTCCCACAGCCTCAGACCCGACCAAGTAAACACAGAGACTTATATTGGTTACAAACTGTATGGCAACGGCAGGCTTCTTGCTAACTGTTCTTACAGCTTAAATTAATCCATTTCCATTAATCTATACCTTGCCACATGGCTCGTGGCTTACCAGCATCTTCACATGCTGTTTGTCATCATGGCGGCTGGCAGTGTCTCTCTGACTCAGCCTTCCACTTCCCAGCTTTATTCCCCTCCTTGTCCCGCCTACACTTCCTGCCTAGCCAATGGCCAATCAGTGTTTTATTTATTGACTAATTAGCAACACATTTGCCATACAGAACATCCCACAGCAAATCACAGTTAAACTGAGTTGGAATTCCATTTTTTTTGGGTATTAAGGAACCTTGGACTTATCTATGGTCATAAGCTGTCAGAGATTTATCTTTCCATAGCTCACTCACGGTTTAATTCTAAAAAGATTTAAGTGATTATAAGAATAAAAATACTATCATGTATACTAAACACACAGAATTTCTCTTTTGAGTTTACAGAGTTAGTATATGTAAGATATTCAGTAAATAAGTAATTCATTTGTATTAAACTTAAAAATAATCAATGTTGACTTGTAAGATTATATTTTACATACTATAGCAAAGAAAAACTAAAGCATGAGAGTAAAGCAGGATAAATCCTATTTATATTAAAGGATTACTACAGTAAGTAAAAAGAGAACTTGATTGTGGAATTAAATTGAATGTTAAAAAACTTGCAGAATAAAGCCTAGTTTTACTGCTTTTACCTATTTTTTTTCTGGCTTCTTTTTTTCTAATGTTGTTATAATACACACCTACATGCACATAAATAAATATATTAATACAAACAATTGATACCATTAATTGTCTCTCATACGTTTATATATTTTAGAGCTGATCACTTGGTGTTGGATAACCACTAAACGGCTCATTTCCTATAGGACTGATTGCCCATCTCATTTACCATTAAATACCTGTAGATCTTCATCTATGTGTGGGGATTCCTGTGAAGGAAAGAGATAGAAAAGCGTACTCCAGTCAAGCAGGACCAGGAAGCAAGCAGAGATTTCTGTCTTAATATCTGATAAAAATAGACTTCAAATTAGAAGAGATAAAGAAGAACACTTAATTGAGGAAACAATTACCCAGGAAGACATTACAATCCTAAACATATACGCACCAAATTATGGCACACCCAGTTTCACACACAAAAATGTTTGCTACCGGAATTAAAGACATAGGATAAATCAGTAACAGTAGGTGATATAAATACCCACTTTCTCTAATAGATAGGCCTTTTGAAAAAAATTAGGGAAACTTCTGAATTATATACATAATACTTCAAATAGTTCAAATACTTTAAATACTTCAATAGCTACAGAATGTTCCACACAAAGAGCAAAGAATATATATTGTGTCCAGCAGTTCACTGAAGAACCTTTTAAATAAACCAAAGAGACACAAAACAAATCTTAACACAATCACAAAATTTGAATTAACTCCTTCTGACTATACTATCTGACCGCAATGCGGTAAAACTTAAACCCAACAGCAAACAAATATCTAGTGATTACACAAACTCATAGAGATTCCATTACCGAATGACCAGTAGGTCAAAGAGGAAAGCCAGAAAGATCTCTAAAAAATTTTCTTTGACTAAATGAAAATGAAAACGCAATACAACAAAACCTCTTGGACTCAGTAAAACAGCCATAAAAAGAGAAATTTGTAGTTCTAAGTGTCTACATTTTTAAAAATGGGAAGGTTTTTTAGGGAAGAGAAAAATATTGTAATTAAATTAAAATGTCAAATATACAAATAAAACTGGAATGTGAACAATAAATGATTGAATAAAGCAACACAAGAATTTGGAAAAACAAGAAGAAATCAAACCCAAATTCAGTAGATGGTACATGCCTTTAGTCCCAGCACTCAGGAGGCAGAGGCAAGTGGATCTCTGAGATCAAGACCACCATGGTCTACAGAGAGAGTTCCAGGACAGCCTGGGCTGTTACACAGAGAAACTCTGTCAAAAGAAAAAAAAAGAAATCAGCTTTTTACCTATTACCCAGCTCTGATCTCTTTGTCAGTTACTTATTGTGATGGAATCTGATTCACCACTGAATACCTGGAACACTCACATAGAACCCAGCAGACACCCTTTAAGGACAGTCTGACATTTGAGTCAGTACTCTGGATGACAGGCCACTGAAGAATAAGGGCAGATTTTTGGTTCCCTAGATTCTTGAAAGTTGTGGCAGATTTCAAAATACAGTGTGAGTTAAGGTCATAGGCTTCTCTTTTAAGGGGCTGTGTGAGTTTCTTTTTCTATTTCTGTGCTAAAACACTTGACCAGGAAACTTTACAGAGGAGTGTTTTATTTGGGTCTTAACAGTTCCAGAGGGCTAGAAGTCCATCACCATCACTGGCCTGAACCGTAGTACCAGGTGGGCAGTCATGGTAGTGGAGCAGCAACTGAGAGTCACATCCTGATCCACAAACAGGAAGTAGAGAGCAGACACTGGCAATAAGAAGTGTTTGAAACCTCAGAGACTGTCTCCAATGACATACCTCCTTAAACACGGCCAAACCTCCTACTTTTTCCCCAAACTGGAGAGTGGAACAAATTGTTTCACCTAAGGGGACCAAGTATTCAAACTTATTAGCATATAGGGGCTATTATTACTCAAACCACCACGGAGGCCGGAATTAACATCAGTTAACCCTCTCTACTATGCATATCCCTGACCATATTGCTTAACACAGTGCAATCTCTACTTACTCTCCCATCAGCACGTATATAAAGAACAGTACAAAAGATCACCATGCCCCTTAAAATGTCAAGATGTCCCGAAACTCCCTCCTGCAAGACATTTCTTTCTTCTCATACCCAATTTTTCCTTTTATTTATTTATTTTCTCCAAATCAGAATTTACTCTGTATGTCTGCCCACCCCTGCCAGACTTTTCCACTCAAAGGTAAGCTCCTCAACTAAATATCAGTTCAAACTTTGAAATGATGGCATGCGTAGAAACTATCCCAAGCGGAGTTTAAAACCACGTGTTTGGAGGAAGTCTTTGAAAGGTAATTTAATAATATTGCTTGACTAGAAACAGCTTTGATTAGTTTGATTATAATTAGTGAGATCCCATCACTAATTATAATGTGAATCTAAGTTCTTATTCTCCTTTGTTTTATTACATAAAGAAGGTTTCATTATATCTAATATATGTTTCTATTATAAAAGTTGTAAGTTCAAGACCAGAACAAATGCGGAAGTCGGACTCAATATAAATCACTCCACATACCTCCACCATAGCACTAGAAGTTAAATTGCTGTATTTGACTTTTATTGAGATTCCTTTCCTTTTATTGGTTTTTCCTTTGGTGGCATTTACCCAATATTCATGCACTGTAGAAATAGTCAACCTAACAGGTAATGATATGAAACTTGATGCTTGAATTTATTTAATGGTATATAATTAATACCTACTTAAAATAATTTACAAATAATGTCTAAGATAATCTATTGAAATTAAAATGACTAAACATGTTTCCATTTTTCTTCTTCTAACATCTAATTGTAATATAGGATAGATATATTTAGGATATTCAGGTTGCATTATTTTGTATACTGTAAAACAACTTTTTGTGAATGTAGCTAAGTGCCAGATGACTTGGCCAACTTGTTTGAGGTCAGAGGTTCAAAGCCAGAAGCTGAACAAACAGCAAAGAAAGCAATGATGAGAGGGTATATTTGTGAAATAGGCTTGGTATAGAACGCTGACACTTTCTCTTTTCTCTGTTTCTTTAGGAACAATCATCAAGTTTGCATATGATATTTCTCACTGTCTAGCAAATGTATTCTAGCAAGTTACTTCAAGAGAGTCCACTAGGGAAATGGAAAAATTATAGGAGAGGGATGCTGTGGAATGTCATTCTGTATGCTATGATTGGTTGACAAATACAATGCTGATTGGCCAGTAGCCAGGCAGGAAGTATAGGTGGGATAAGCAGACAAGGAGAATTCTGGGAAGAGGAAGGCAGAGTCAGGAGTCACTAGCCAGACACAGAGGAAGCAAGATACAAGGCAAAACAGAGAAAAGGTACCAAGCCACATGGTTAAACATAGATAAGAATTATGGGTTAATTTAAGTGTAAGAGCTAGTCAGTAATAAGCCTGAGCTACTGGCCATACAGTTTGCTAATATAAGCCTCTGTGTGTTTACTTGGGGAACGCAAGTGGGAGAGATTTGTCCTGACCACTGGCCAGCCAGGACACAGGGAAACTTCTGGCTACAGAAAAAGAGGAGAAGAGAGGAGAGAAAGAGAGAGACAGAGATACAGAGAGACAGAGAGAGAGACTGTTACTCATTCTTTTGAGTCAGTTTCTCAACTCAACCTTGACCCTAAGTTCTGTGTCCATCCTTATACTTTTCATGTACAGCAATACTCCTACTATGTAAATTGAAAGAGCACAAGCTCCTGGTACCTGATCTTCCTCAAATGCTCCCCAGTATATTTACACCCTTTGTGAAATTGTACAACCTTTAGCCATTTTGCATCCCCAGCTCCTCTACTCTGCTTATGCAAATGTTCCCTTAGTCTCATATTCATAGTTGAATCTGATCAACCTCCTCTATTGCATTAGTGTAGTTTTTTATCACAACAATTCTAAATGAAGTACTCCTTACCATTTAAATAAGTGTGTGTATGTACAAAACTCGTGTCAACTTTGCAGGAGATGCCTATACTTTTTTCAATCATTCTTTCTGTTGTCGTGTTTTTGAGTATCATATAATTGTTTTTATGAGATGTGCTACATGTCCTTAGCTTACCAGGACATATTCAAGGAACTACGAAAGTTGTTTTAGTTTATCTCTTAAGAATCCTGTGCACTTCCCTCTCAATTTCAAACTTGAATTTCATCTTGGAATGCTTTCACTCCCCTAAGGGATGGCTGAGCTAAAAGATAATGTTGTCAACCTTCAGTTTCAGAATAGTGATGTGATAAGCTATACTCCAAAGATTTTACCAGTTATGTTTCCCTATAATCTTTATTCCCTGTTCATATTTTGTTTCAATAAAAGTTGATTAAGGATACACTGCAGTGCCATTTGAATACTCTAATTGCATAAGAAGTTAATAAAGATTCTCCATCAATTTGTCATTGTTACACAGATACCTCTTAAGCTTTTAAAATGCCAGAGAATTTTAAAAACTTGCATGTTTGTCTACAGTTTTAGTTTCCAAAACATATGGACCCAAATACACAAAAGCACTTCTTTCTAGAATAATTATAAATAGTGGATAAATAGATTAGAAACTTATTTATACACATCTAAGTTTACACACATTAAAAAATCTAAAATTAATTGAATTTTCATATGAATTTTAACATTAATATAGTTCATTTATTCATCCTTCGTTGTCAATGTGTTCATGGCTCATTAATGTGGCATCATTTGCTGTGTTTAATATCTTTCATATCTGTATTATATAGTGATGATATATAAAATAAAATAGAAGTTATTTGTTTCAGTGGTTCCTGACAAAATAGGACATTTAGAAAGCAAAGGCATGTTAAACTCAGCTTACTACTATATTTTTCTTTTTTTTTTTTTTTTTTTTTTTTTGGTTTTTCGAGACAGGGTTTCTCTGTGTAGCTTTGCGCCTTTCCTGGAACTCACTTGGTAGCCCAGGCTGGCCTTGAACTCACAGAGATCCGCCTGGCTCTGCCTCCTGAGTGCTGGGATTAAAGGCATGCGCCAACACCGCCCGGCTCACTACTATATTTTTCTAAGTCTGCTTAGAAATGATTTCTAGAAATGACAGAGAAAAAAATTAATAGGGTTTGGGAGATTAAAACTGTGGTGTCCAATCAAGTTAGAGTCACAAAGGCTTAATTTATTATTCTGTTTTATAGTTGTTAAAATGCAAGTGAAGAATCTTTAGAGATTGAACAATCGAAAACACATGATACTTACCTCTTAAGCGTGGGAACGTGTGTGTTAAGCTCACCTCACTCTCTACCAACATTTGTTTCGCTGCCTCAGGAGAGTTCGCAGGGAACAGCGCAGGAGGGGTGATTTTAAGCACGGCTGGTTCTATCACTGGCTATTGGTGATTGGAATCAGGCTCCAGGACGTTTGTCTTCCTGAAAATCTGAGAGGAACTCTCACATTTAATTGTCTCTTTGGTTCCTCTGGCAACCAACTCTCATCCTCCAACAGTGACCTTGTAGGATAAAACAGCTTTAATTGAAAGGAAGTTATTACAAATAACAGAACTCGTTCTTCTTACTTCCATCCCTGCAAACAAGAAGGTTAGTTATGTGCCCAGAACATGAGACCCACACACACAGAATTTATATATATATATAATTTCAAAGGCTATGGTATTTTCAGTGGTTGCAAGCATATCAAGTTAAGTACTCTGTATTTTAAAAGTGCAATAGAACATTAGAATTATCTTAATATTCTTATAAATTAAGAACAAAATAAGGATGTCTTTGCCAATTTTTCAATACACTTTATGGGTGTTACTGGATTTAAACAGATTTTTAAAAGCAGTTAAGCAACTTAGAAAAAATGCTGAGTAAAATATCTAAATTAATAATTTGTTTGACACTATTAAGTGTGCACTGTCTATGGTTTTGTAATGCCTATTTAATTAGAATGGAAGGTATCTAACTTGAATGACACCCCCTTGTGAAAATATAAAAGTAGAACTAGGAATTATTTAACTGGTAGTAATTAGGAATATGGCCGCTCCAGTTTATAAGAAGGGAGTCACAGAAACCAATACAAGGAATACAAGGTGGCTATAGGTACTGGGAAAACAGGCTCTCAGCTCTGAGAACAAAGAGGTTTTACTATGAACTCTAGAGAATCCTACAAAAGTCCCTACTCATCAAGCTATCAGGAGTCACCCAGCTTCCAAGTTATTCCTCCCTGGAAAGCATTGGCATTTGTCATTATTAAACCCTGGTTCTCTTGATGCCTGGAATTTTTTGGTCCCTTCTTACTCTTTCATATTTCATACCCACTTCCCACAGGTGGATTTTTTTCTGAGTCTATGCTCTTCTACCACATCCCATCCCTCCACCAGTTAAAAACTCCCATTCACATTCAAATTAAACAACCAGGTTCATCCCAAGAGGATGCCTAAACTGCTAAATTACAAACAGTTAGGACCTAATTGTCATGTTTTGGGCAAACATTCTATTTTTATTCTTCATTAAGGCTAAATAAAGCTCTATTATGTGTGGATGCCTTCTGCTCACTATCCATTCACCTATTGCCAGACAACTTTAATAATTTACATAGTCACAAGCACATTGTTTATACATTTTTCTAAATCATATTTCTTTTCCCTAATGAGAAATGTTGACATAACTTAAGTGCCTAAGGTATTAACTGCTATTTTATTGTCTTAATCACCTATTCAGAAATGTGAAAAAAAAAACAGCTAGAATATTGCAGCAGACACACGTTAGCTGAGTGACTAGTATGTTTTAGCGAAGAAGTTAGCAATCATTATATAAAATTTTAGAATGACTCTTTTTGACTTTGAGATGTTTATCCAAGTATTTACCCCTGGTGGCTTGTTCTTCTTGACTGGCATTGTGATGATGAAATACAAGCTGTCTGTCAAGATACAGTGTCTGACAGCCAGTGTTTTGATAAAGTTTAATTAAGATAAATGAGGCTGCTTAGCCATTCCTATGGCATAATGAGCCCACAGTCTGCAAAATAATGTTAAAATTTTGCTTGTCTTATTGAAACCCCAAATTGGATTTAGAATTGGTCCTTTGCCACTGTACTGCAAGCGGGCACCTCTTCAACAGCACTGGTATTACTATTTCATTACAGTGGTATCTTGATGGCATAGGTTAGACAATATAAAACATCACATCAGGATGCCAGTCACCAGACTTTATTTTTTTTTTAAATGCTTTAAACCTGTTGGTTGTTATTTGATAATCCTTTTTATTTTTTGAATAGTGCAATCAAAGAGAATGCACAGTACATTAAAATTCAACATTCACCAGCTGAAAAAGTTTAGAACATATTTTCTCCTCCTGATGCTTCCTACTGTTTTATATAAATTTCCACAACCTGGACGCTATAGTATAACAAAATTTTGTAAGAGTTTTGATGGGTCACGATTCCAGGCATGAGCTACCAATGTACTCAGTCTCCACGTTGAATTCTATGTGTCAATTCATCCATTATCTAGTCTGATGTTCGTTGTGTCCTTTCTTGTCTATTTAGATTATTGACAAAATTCCTGCAAAATAAAGTCTGGGGAGCTTTCACCTCCTTGAATGTCACACTATCAGCCTAGTATGTTATCTGTAGGAAAGGGAAAGAAATGCAAGGCATTATTCTAAATAATAAAAATGCAAAAAAAAAAAAAAACCCAAACCCTGAAGGATTGAATTCTCATTTCATGGAACTTAATACTTAACAAAATACACTTTACTTTATCATTAGTTTCATTACATACTTTGTTTGTTCTGTCCTATTAATTACTAATGATTTTCTTTTTTGAATGGTGTGAAGCATCAGAAGGACTGAGGGATTTCAAGAGCTGCTGTGAAGACAAAAGTGGGAAAAGTGAGGACAAAGACCTCACAAGGAACAGTACCCTGCCATTGTGCTAACTAGAACTACACTAGCAATTAAGTGTATCCTAGAAATGACTGGAAATCACGGGAGAGGAATATCGCCAGAATTGCACTGTGCTTGGCCCACTCTAGAGCTAGTGCTGAGGGTTCTACATTTGAAGACACCTTAACAATGATGTTTACTAATAGACAATGGCAGACAAAGTGACTTACTCATCATTTTTGTTTCAAGTGAGTCTCCCAAGTCTAGATAACCCTAAAAGACACAAAACTGCAGGAACACATTTAAAGTGAATAGACACCAGAACTAAAATGTCATTGGTCTAAGCAATTTATGAAAACATACATTGACATCTATACCTAAGTTACTGATCTATGTTTATATCTACAATCATTTGGTGTCTACTCTCACATACTTTAGAGCACACACTTTGAAATGCACGTAAGTCACATGTCTTGTTTCTGACACATTTTGCTTTGGAATTAAAATTTCTTTTATAATACTTTTCTGATTATCTATATTTTATTTTATTGTAAATAGAGAAGCAGTTGGAGTATGCAGAAGCAGATCAATAGCCTCTTATTTCAAAACAGCTTAGAATTAACAAAAATCTAGAACTCATTTAATTATTTTGACAAGGATTTCCATGACTATGAAAAAGATATCTGCTTTTAAATCCCCAGCTAGATAGTGGGATTGCCTACCAATTACAGATCTCTGTAAACTCACTTAATATAGAAAGACTGTAGAGAACAAAATGATTTAAATTAATTGCTATTACTCTGTAAACTGTTCTGCTTATTTATTTATTTTTAATTAGTTAGTTAATTAAATTTTCACAGCCAGAACATGGTTTTCTCCCTCCCTCTCTCCCTCTCTCCCTCACTCCTCTTCTCCCAGACTCTCCCCCAACCTCCTTTCTCCTCACCCTATCCACTCCTCCTCCTCCTCTGTTTCTCTTCAGAAAACGCTTCCCATGTATATCAGCCAGCCATGGCATATCAAGTTGTAGTAAAACTAGACACCTCCTCTTCCATTAAGGCAGGAGGAGGTAACCCAGTAGGAGACAAGGGTCCCAAAAGCAGGCTACAGAATCAGAGATAGCTCCTACTCCACTGTTACTAAATGTGATAAATGCTCTTAGGCAAATAATGTACACCCCATTGAAAACACATATTTTAACAACCAAGCTGGTGCACATGGATTAAAAATTTACTTTTAAAATAAATCACTGTTACCTAAAATATAACAAATGAATTTTTTTTTTTTTTTTTTTTTTTTTTTTTTTTTTTTTTTTTTGGTTTTTCGAGACAGGGTTTCTCTGTGTAGCTTTGCGTCTTTCCTGGAACTCACTTGGTAGCCCAGGCTGGCCTTGAACTCACAGAGATCTGCCTGGCTCTGCCTTCTGCATGCTTAAGGGAGAAGTTATACGGAAGAAACTGGTATGGCCACTTTTAAAGGGATATATTACTTTCTTATTAAGGACAGTTCACACTTACTTTAGAGGACTGGGTGATAGATATGTGTAATATACCAAAGAAATTAATCCTGAAAAAAATACCATTTGAAAATAATAGACAAAGGTTTAAAATGTACTTGAATTTTGATTAATGGATAACATTTCCCTTAATTTTAAAAGAACTAATTAATCCAGTATCCTTTCAGCTAAGCAGTAGCCACATAAATTGGATCTTTGAAGATTAAAACTAATAGGATTCTTTAAAGTGTTCCATTTGTTAATGCTAAGAAACATTTCCTAGGTGGAAATCAGAATATCTGTTAGACTTCTTTGTAGTGTTGATTTTTTTAATTAGTTGGACTAATTCATCAATTAATTAATTGTGTGTGGTATGTGCATGTGTGTGTGTGCGCGTGAGTGTGTGTGTGTGTGTGTGTGTGTGTGTGTGTGTGTGTGCACCCCTGTGTGTATGTTTGGGCACACATGTGCTACAGAGTATGTTTGTAGGTCAAATGACAAGTTTCAGGAGTTGCCTCTCCCCCTGTACTGTGGGACTGAACTCTGGTAGGGAAGAAGCCTTTACCTGCTAGACTATCTTTCTGGCTCTCTTCAGCATTGTTTTTACTCAAATTTTCTTTGATAAAGCTCATTCTTCTTTTTATCCTACTTCAGTGAAAAGGTGCCCCTCACAGTAGAACTGCTGAAGATAAGCAATCAAATGAAAAAAACAAAAAACAAAAAACATCCAGGAGAAAAGCTGAAAAGAAGAGATGTATAATTTTGCGTGGTTTAACTGAAAAAGCAGAAACAATATCATGCTGATTCTGGAACACAGCAACATGTTCATGATAGAAATGTACATGAAAATTCATTCCGGGAATCACTGTAAGTTTCTTAGAGGAAGAAAATTTTGCATGTGTTAAAATATATTACCTATAAAACTGATGAATTGTGATAAAATACAGAGATATAGACTATCACTGAAGTTGAGGTTCAAAGTATTTTCAGAGTAGCAATGGGTTTTTCTTTTGTGTCCTATATTGAGTTGACCCATGAACATTTCAGTCAATTAACAATTAAGCCTACTGCATTGGACCTTTGGCTATGGCAACCCATTGGATCCTAAACACTTAGCAGCCTGAAATTGCCTTATGTCAGGTGACAATAAGTAAAGAAGAAGAAGATGACATGCCTCCAATAACCTAAATCATTCCCAGGAAACTTTGCCTTTAAAGGTTCTATTGCCTTAGGCACCAAGTTAACTAATGAGTCCTGTGAAGGTGTTACTCAAGCAAGCTATAGCAAACAGTATCACCAAAAAGTAAACCATAAAGTCCTAGAAAATAAGAGTTATCTAAGACCTCCATGCCTTGTAAGATTTACTTCTTTTAGCTTACTATATCTAGTCATCAATCAGATGACTATTTCTCAACTACTAAATACCTTACATTCTGCTATGATTCTCCACTATTGTATGTAGTCAAGAACTTTTACTGTTTCCCTGAGGACTCTGTTCTGCCTATTCCTTCCTTCTTGAATCTGAGCAACTACTAAATACCTTACAACTGCTATGATACCTTACATTCCTTACTTTTCCTTTGACATATTGCTTAGGAACAAATCATACTTTTTTTTTTTACTAGAATTTCCTTCATATTACTTTTTTGTCATGTAATTGCACACTGATTTAGTGATTTTTTTCAGCTCATTTCTAAGTGCATTTCTCAGAAGTATCTTAAAAAATTCTCTATATAATTAGGCAAAATAGTATTTGGATACCTATAATTTCACTGTCTCAACATTTATCATACATTGCTTCAAATTGCTGTATAATTTTCTTTCTTTATTACAAGACTAGACCATGTCTTCATTAGATTTCTTTCCCACAGTAGAGAATGAGACACACACAAGAGCAAACAATGTAGTTCTTTGAAAATCAAAAACACGGAACAAGGTAAGAAAAAAATTAATAGGACAGTAGAAAAAATTCTCTTTGATATATAATGCTACATATTTGGTAGGTTATTATTATTTAATAATTTGTCAAAGGGAGATATTAAAGATTTTTTGAGAGGAAGGTGTGCCTTAAGATATGGCCTTTTTCAAGTTCAGCTTATAATTTAGATAAATAGTCTATAGTTTTTGACTCTTAATGAGGTAAGGATTGAGTTTGAATTGGGCAATGGAATTAAAGTAGAAAGGAGAGAAATTGATAGTGATGATGTAGGAGGTAAATTGATATTTAAAAGAATTTGAATAAAGATTGGTATTCAGGTGTCTTGAAGTATTTTTCCAATTTTTTTAGTAGTTTCAAGTTTTCCTTTTAGGCCTTGAAGCTACTGTGATCTTGTTTATGTGTGTGAGTTAAGGATATATTCTCATTCTTCTGCGTGAAGATATCTAATTTTCCAGACACTATTTATTGAAAACTCCTTTTTCCCCAGTACATTCTTTAGTGACTTTATCAAAAACTACTTGCCTTGTTAGTAATATAAAAGAATAAGCTACTGGAACAACATACAGCATGAAAGAAACTCACACACTATACCAGCAAAAGGCTAGACTCAAAAATGTGTATAGTCTATGATTCCATATTTCTATTGGCCAAAAATAGTCAAAATGTATATTTTAAAAAATCAAAATGCATACATATTGAATGAGAACAAAACACAAGAGAACACTGTAGTATGGTAAAATTTCCAAATTCTTGAGAATAATATTTGCTGATCAGGTATATATATATATATATATATATATATATATATATATATATATATATATAAATAATTTACAACAGCATTAGCATTAATATTGTATAGTCTATGAGGTTTGTTTTATAGTGTGAAAAATTCTCCACTATTGTATTCAAGAACTTTTACTGTTCCCTGAGGACTCTGTGTTCTGCCTATCCCTTCCTTCTTGAATCTCAATAACCACTGAGCTTTTTATTGGGCCCACAGTTTTGTTATTTTTCAAGATATGTAAATTTTCATGGTGTTCTATTTTGACTTCACTACATGAGAAAAAATTTGAAGATTAGGAGGTATAACAACCAAAAAATAATATGATGTTATACTTCAAGATTAGGGCAATGTTAGTACATACAGAAAGGAGTATAGAGAATACTTAAAATATATGCTGAAGAATCAGACGTGAATGAAACCCAAAAAGCAAGACAAGATGGTTCAGATGTTAGACCTGAGCAGCTGTTATAAAAATTGGTTAGGTGAAGATATGAGAAAAAAAAAGTTTCAATTGGAACATAATTGAAGTTTTTAAGGTAATTTTGAAGTTAATGCATGTTTTATTTATTCATTTATGGAGGTATTTTTTTAATTGAAAGTAGATTCTCTTGCCTGCCAAGGCTCTATTACCCCAGGGCAGCCAGAAGACACCCAAGCACCCACCCCAACCCCTTGGACCAGGACAACAGGTGTCACTTTGATGAAGAAATATGTGATGAAGCGATGGAAAGATAGATTATGCAGTGAAGAGATGGGGGAGAAGGAGAAGTGGAGCAGTTTACATGCTGTGGAGAGAGGTGGAACTGGAGACGGGAAGGCGGTGAAGAACAGGATGACCTGAGTGGCCTGCACCGGCACCTGAGGTCATGGTGATATCTAAGGTCTGGGCTGCCTCCTGAAGCCATGTTGATATCTGAGTGCCCTGCTGAGCTGGCCTGACTCTTACAGACAGCCACGCATCAGCCTAAGCAGTGGTGTGGGCAAGGCAAAGCCCAGATTGAACAACTCAGCTACCACTCAGGCCCAGATACAGGGCCTTGAGTTGGCCCACCCCAACATCTAATCCATCTATGAACTGCCGGAGCACATGAAGGAGCTGGTCCTGTGGAACCATAGCCACGGGACCTCTATGACTCTGGGCAACAGCAGGATATCTGATAGGAATCCCAAAGATGGTCCAGTATTGATGGAATAGCCGAAGCCCAAGGCCCTGAACCAGACCAAGGACTCATTGCAATGAACGTTTGCAAGTAAAGCTCTTTGGGGAAAAGGGTAGACTGCATGACACACCGCAGCTCCCAAGGCCTCTATGACAAACAAATTTGCGATGGAGAGGCAAAAGACCCCAGAGGAGACAGGGCAGCTGTGACTGGTGTGAGAGAAGGCTGCAACTGACAGAGGAGCAAGTTGATTCCCAGAGGGGGCAGAGAGATTTGTTTTTCAATTTCAATTTTTTTTTTTTTTAATTTTCTTTTTTGGGGGAAGGTCACAAAAGTAGAGAGGTCAGATATGGAAAGACTTGGAAATGAGTGGGGTTGGTGTGCATGATGGGGAATTCCCAAAAAAATCATTTAAAAAATTATATAAAAAAAGAAAGGAAACAATTCTTCTCTCATACAATACATCCTAACCACAGTTTCTCCTCCCTCCACTCCTCCAAGCTCCCCCTTAATTCCCTTCTCACCCAGATCCACTCCTGATGTTTCCTTTTCAGAAAAGAGCAGAACAGCCAAATCGGGCAAAACAAAATACAATAAGACAAGGTGAATGAAAACCCTCATAACGAGTCTGGACAAGGTAATCCAATAGGATGAAAAGAGTCCCAAGAGCAGGCAAAAGAGTCACAGATACATCTGCTCCCACTGTTAGGAGTCCTACAAAACCACCAAATTAACAGCCGTAACATACACAGAGGACCTGGTGCACACCGATGCAGGCCCCCTGCTTACCATTTCAGGTTCTGTGAGCCCATGTGAGCCCTGCTTAGTTGATTCTGTGGGCCATGTTCTCCTAGTGTCCTTACTCCATTCCCTCTCACTCCCACAGTCTTTCTTCCCCCTCTTATACAGCATTATCCTTTTTCCAAGGGGAGGGACCCAATGGAGACTTCCAATTCAGACTCTGTCTCCACATAATGTCTGGCTGTGGGTCTTGGCATCAGCTTCCATCTACTGCGCCAGAAAGCCTCTCTGAACAAGGCACAAATCTATGAGTGTAGCAGAATATCATTAGGATCATATACAATGTTTGGATCTACTATAGATCTCTGTGCTACCCATCCAGTCTGCTGTTCCTAGACAGCCAGGCAGTGTAGGATGTGGGCTCCTTCTCATGGCATAGAACTCAAATTAAATTAAGCGTTTGATGGGTACCAACTTAGGATTTCTATTGCTATGAAGAAACACCATGATGACAGCTTCTTTTATAAAAGAAAAACATTTAATTTGGGTGGCTTAGATTTTCAGATGTTCTGTCCATTATCATCATGTCAGGGAGCATGGCGGTGTACATGAAGGCACAGTGCTGGCTACAACTTGATTTGTAAGCAGCAGCAAGAAGTGGTACACTGGGAGTAGCTTGAGCATAGGATACCTCAGAGCCCACCCCCACAGTGCCATAATTTCTCCAATAAGGCCATAGCTACTCCACAAAGCCACACCTCTCTTTGGAGGCCATTTTCTTTCAAACCATCACATTCTACTCCCTGGCTCCCAAAGGCTTGTAGCCTTAGCATAATGCAAAAATCATTCAGTCCAACTTCAGAAGTCCCCATAGTCTATAACAGTATCAAACTTGTCTCAAAGTCCAAATTCCAGAGTCTCTTCTGAGACTCATGGCAGTCTCTTAAATATAATTCCCTGTAAAATTAAAATAAGAAAACAGATAACATACTTCTAACACATAATGGCACAGGATATACATTACTATTCCAAAATGTAGGGAAAGGAGCATAGTAAGGAAACACTGGACCAAAGCAAGGTCGAAAACTAGGTGAGCAAACTCCAAACTCCGTATCTCCATATCTGATGTCAAAATGCTTTTTAGATCTCCAACTCCTTCAGCTTTATTGACTGCAACATACTTCTTTCTCTTGGGCTGGTTCCACTCTGTGTTAACAGCTTTTCCCAGCAGGTGTTGCACAGCTCTGGCATCTTCAACATCTTAGGGTCTCCAAGGTAATTCAGACTTCAAATTCACAGCTTCGTGTAATATCCTCCCTAAGCTTGCATTCAAGGACACCCCCAATACATGCCTGGCCTCGGCAGCTTTGCTTAGTTGTGGAGGAAGGTGTCATAATGCCTTTCTTCTATCCTTGATTCTAAAGCCAGAACCACATGGCCAAATCTACCAAGTTCTGCTACTTGCTGGGGCTGGGACACACCCCCCTCATTCAACTGCATCTTCACCAGCTTTCTGTTTTCCACCTTCACTGCCTAAGCTTGGCTGTCATGAAAGTTTATCTGTAGGCCAGGCTGGCATCAAACTTGGAGATCTGCCAGCCTCTGCCTTCTGAGTACTGGGATTAAGGGTATGTGTTGATGTAACCAACCATCTTATTAAATAAGAAACACAGAGCCGATTCAGAGAAGAAAGCCAAGAGGTCAGAACTAAGAGCCTTACCCTTCCTGCTTCAGCTATCCTGCTTCAGCCAAGAGAGCTCTCCGAAAAAGGGGCCTACTTCCTGTGTGTATGTCTTTAAATAGTCTAGATGTTCTGCCTTCTCATTGGTTGTAAACTAAACACGTGACTGCCTTGTCATTGCCTGTATGTACCGCCCTCCAGGTCCTTAAAGGCGTGTGCCACCACTGCCACGCACTTGCTATGGCTCTAAAACTCTGACCCCCAGGCAACTTTATTTATTAACATACAATTAAAATCACATTTCAGTACAAGTAAAATACCACCACAGGTATGCACTAACACACCTGGACCTAAACTGTTCTCTAATCCCTTTTTATAAGTTGGAAACTTAGCTGGGTAGGATCTTGCCCTGAGATCATCACTCCCTTTATTCCATTCCTAATTTGTTTAACTCCTTGAACACAGGACTTAGCTTCATTCCGCTAAATGGTGTGCTTTTTCTCCTCAAAATATATATTTTGTGATTTACCTTGATCCGCTTTCTCCTTTTCATTATAAACCTTCATTAGAGTTATCATTAATAACTGCACAGCAGAGACTGTACTAGGCTGTTAGAGATTTCCTCTGCCAACAGAATTAATCTAAAATTCTTTACCTTAGCCTCAGGCAGACTCTTCAGACAAAGGCAAAAAAGCAGCCATATTCTTGACCGAAATAGCACAAGACCAGTCTCTAGGTCACATATAAATATTCTCCTTGGAAAATTCTTGAGTCAGTTCATCGTGTGTACCACTGTCTCCCATGTTCCTACCATTATGGTCCATTAAGCAGCACTTAGAGCACTCAGCTGCTTTTCTAATCCACAGTCCCAAGGTCCATATTCCTTCAAATGAAAACATAGTCTGGCCTATCACAGCAATACCCCAGTCCCTAGTACCAACTTCTGTCTTAGGGTTTCTATTTCCATGAAGAGACACTATGACCACAGTAACTCTTATAAATGAAAAGCATTTAATTGGGGAGGCTTATATTTTCAGAGGTGAAGTCCATTATCATGGTGGAGAGCATGGCGGTGTGCTGGCAGACATGGTGCTGGCTACATCTTGATATGCAGACAACAGAAAGTGGATTGTGACACTGGGAACAACTTGAGCAGAGGAGACCTCAAAACCCACTCTAACAGTGACACACTTCCACCAACAATGCCGTATCTACTCCAAAAGAGCCACACCTCCTTATAGGGCCACATAGTTTGGGGGCCATTTTTTCTTTTTTTCAAATTACCACAGCCACTTCTGTGCTCCATTGTCCCAACAAATTTCAGAGGCTAGGCATATTGTAGGTGGAGGGTTTTGTAGGTCGATTGGTGTCAAGATTAATGTTTTAAAATCATCCAAATAATAAAGCATAAAGAGAGAGTAGATACTGTGAGTACATATGCAGGTAGGCTGGGAAAAATTCCCAATACCAAGTATTGACACCAAAGTCTGCTGGAGTATATGAGAGGGATTATCCATTAAGACAAGAAGGAAAAAATCATGGGAGGGTACATGGACAGAGTGCCAGTGTTCAACAAATACATGAGTGTTTTAACAGGCTTTTCTCTAATTTAAGTGATGCTGACAGATGAAGGTTACAAGTGTCCTGACTACTCAAAGGCTCACTAAAAGTATCAAGGAGAATGTCACTTCTGATCTCTATAAGATCTGGTAAGGAGAGAACTGGGACCTTCAAACCAGAATTAGACCTGAAATCCAACACAAAAGTGCACGCGAACACACACACACACACACACACACACACACACACACACACACACACAAGACCATGACTATCATTCTGAATCCTAAAATTAAGAAAATTTTAGACAATTAATTGCTTCCTACTAATGCAATTTATTAATGTAAAAAAATCCACAGGTTGTCAATTCAGCACCTCTTTTGTCTTTAAGAAAACAACATTTCAAAGGGAAAAGGGTTTTATGACAGAAGAAAATTGAGTCTTAGATCACAGAGTACATCCAAGATATTTTTATGAAGATAATTATTATGTGAGAAAACTAACTGAACTAAAGGCATCGTTTTGAAACTTATTCATTTTAAAAATAGACAATCATTGGAAAAATACAAAAATGAAAACTCAACAAAAAAAATTGGAAGATTACCCATCACAAGACCTAAACCCATATCTCGTGCCCTATATAGACAATCTCCATCACCCACATAGACATCACTGTGGAATAATTGCAACACCTTTTAGCCATTATGTCTTGTGCACTATCTTTTCATGTGGAAAAGGGAATAAAGGGACTGTATGAAACCGCATAATCTTTGCATATATAATACACATTCAATAAAATGGTCATTTAAACAATCTTCTCTATATAATATGTAAGTTCAATAAAATGGTCAAATAAATAGTTTTTTCCCTCCCTTCGTTCCTCTTGAGCATCCCTACCTGACTTTGAAGTCCTAGCAATGCTACTGCCTCATCCTTCATAATCCTGAGATTCCAAGCATATGCCATCACACCTTAGTTCTATAACATCAAATCCTAACATTTGCTGAACATATTGATTCAAGGAAAAAGGCTCTTAATGTTTACAATTTATTGTACAACCAGCCTCAGTGTCTGCAAACTTGTTTGGGCCTCCTATGAGATTGATCTTTATTTTCTCAGATAATTATTCATTATTCTTACAATGAATGATTTTACATTTTTACAAAGAATGATTTTAAATACAATACTTTGATAAAGAATTTCACAAAACTATATCTCATGTGAATGTAAATATTAATTTTAACTCACCTTAGTTTCCCCTAAATAGCACAACTGGAAATATCTTGTATAATTTGTGGAATAAAGACACTTAACATATAGAATTTTCCAGTTCTCCAGCTTTAAAAATGAGCCTGGCTTGTTCAAATCTCTGCCTTGTGTATTACTATAAACTTGAAATCAGTTTAAAAAGTTCAATATATACCCTGTCATATTATTCTGTTTGCTTAGGTCAATGGTTAATGGCAATCAAAGCCATAAAAAATTCACAAACATGTTCCATCTCTAAACTCCGTTTTTCTTAATTTTAACAGCTTTAGTCTCCCAGACAGAATATTCTGAAGTTCGCTTTCCATTTTCTCTAAAATTAGACCAGCATCAAACATTCATGTGAGTTACTGAGCCTGACATCTAATTAACACAGTCTTTACAGGTTTAATGAGCAGTGATAAATTTCTATCCTTTCTTTGGCACATTTTAATTAGTTGTAATTATGAGTGGAGTGACCTGAAAAGATTGTTGTCCCACAGAATCACACTAAATTTGTATAATTTATATTTGCAGGGACAGAATGTGTTTTTATGACTTGAAAAACCAAAAGGTTATTTAAGCCATTATAGCAGTCATATAAAATCCCCCATAAAGCTCAGGTAACTAAAACATTGGACATTCATATTTTACCAACATCCAGAGACATGCTTCATAAATCACATTTATCACAGATCATTCCTGCAGAGAGTTGGCCTTTGCAAATTTTGTACAGCCAGGACTCAGATACTCAGATACACACACACACACACACACACACACACACACACACACACATACACACACACATATATATATATATATATATATATATATATATGCTACATTTTAATATTCTTTATATAGGATTATTTATTTTTATGTGTTATAATTGTGAGCTGGTATGCAGATGCTAGAACCCAAACTCTGGTTCTCGACACGAGAAGCAAATGCTCTTAACCACTGAAAAGCATATCTAGACCCTTTCCCTTTCATTTTGTCAATAATAAAAACTCTATTTTCTGTTATTCCTAACATAATTAAAATCAAATTGCTAACTCTTTGTTAAGCATAAAATATGTTTACGTACATAGTGTTTCAAAATCATCAACTAAGCCTTAGGAATGAAGTTACAACCATGGAAGTTCTTTTCTCTCCCCCCCCCCCCCAGTTTCAGGAATAAGTTACATCTTTTTTTCTCTTGAGATACTTTTAATTACAAACTTTTTTATTCATTTTACATACCAATCACAGATCCCCCTCTTATCCCTCCTCTCACTACCCCCAAGCTTTCCCCTCTAATCCACTCCCCATTCCCTCCTCAAAAAAGGTAAAGGCTCCCATGGGGAGAGTCAGCAAAGCCTGGCACATTCAGTTGAGGCAGGTCCAAGCCCTTCCCCCTGCATCAAGGCTGTGCAAGGTGTCCCACCATAGGCAATGGGCTCCAAAAAGTTATAAAAGTAAAATGTTTGGTTAAGACATCTTGAACTTATTGTTAGAAAACGTGAAAAAATTAGCATGGTTTCTGCTACATTTTCACTTTTAGAAAATAAAGGATTAACTATTAAAAAGTAACAATATGACAGAATATAAAAGTCGTTTGCATAAACATCTACATGTGCATACCAGTCATACTAGCCACATGCAGTAAGAGAGTCCATGTTATTTAATATAGTTTATATAGTCCTAATCCTTCTTGTGACAGCAATTGAGGGCTCACTGAGGCCTCTGAGAAGTGATACTGGTGGTGATGATGAGATAAAATATTATTACTCACTGTATACTTACTAAATTTATCAAAACATAATTATACAAATTTATAATCTTTAATACCTAACATTTGGAGTAATAGAAGTACTAGTCAATGGTAATTTCTCATTGGAAGCAATAACCATTGTAAACAGTAAAAGAAAAAATTCTAGTTCATAGTAGACTATTTTTAGAATCTTACATACAGTCAAATTGACATGTGCATTATACCACTTCTATAATGGAAAAGAGAGTATTTTTTCCTTCTTTTTCCATTTTTGCATTTAAAAATCTATTTTCTGTGTCAAGCCTAAATTAAGACTTCGATTCTCAAGGGTTCCATCTACTGACTCTTCCCCTGCTCATGGGCCTCTTTAGGATTATGCCATCTGCACAAAGTGTTCTAGTATCCTACTTATCATAGGAAAGTTGCAGAAGCTTATCATCATACATATTTTTCAGAAGAAAGATCTAGTCATTTATCTACCATTGCCAGGGGTGCTTGTGTTATACCAATAAAGCACACAGAGATTGGTTTCTGCTACATTTTCACTTTCAGAAAATAAAAGATTAACTTGTTTGACGTGTTATAGGAAGCTATGATGTGAAGGAGATTATTAAATGGTATTTTATATCAAGCTGTAGTGTGCTCTCCAAGAGGTCTTTGAATACTGTACTTGTCACAAGACAATTTTCAAACTCTTTCCCTGTTCCTTCACTTTTATTGTACTCTCCTAGTGAAAATTTTCTTTTAAAACACCATGTCCTTAAGTAGAAACACAAAAAGCAAAATTACCCTTGCAAAGTTGCTCTCTTGATTCCACTGCCAATAGATACTGAGCACATTTGTGGGAACCAAGGGCTTTCCTGACCAAGTTCTGCTTATCAACTGTCATGCACAATGGCTGTGGAAAGTCACTTAACATCTGTGTAACAACTTTTTCCTCAGGAAACAAAAGTAATAATGCTTACCTGTTCCACAGGGGTGTTGTATGGTTTAGACAGAGCCATATTTTGAACACATAAAACATTGCAAATCTAAGGCAATATTGTAAACATACTACCCATTATCATTTCTGATTGTATGGAATGGTACCCAAGAGGACCACTTGATATTTAGTTTTCAGAGTTTCACTGTTAGAGCATTACCATTCAGCTCACTACATCCCTCACTAACCTTTTAAATGCTGAAAAGTTTGGTTAAATAAAAACTCATGTGTTGTCTAGAAATGGATGCCATTTCAGTCTATTTTCCTAGCTCTCTAGAAAAAATTTAAGGATTTATGAGGCTTTGTGTGCCTCAGTCTGCCTTGGTTCTGCTGGAGAAATTTTACTCTTTAGTATTCAGCATCAGAGAATGATTTACTATGGAAATCTATGTTTGGAGTTACATTTTAGACAAGTTGTCTTAGACTGATGTACCCTAGGTAAAAGAGAATAGCCAAACAGGCAGGATTAAATTAGAATGGGGGATGGAGGTCCATGGGAAAATGGGGGAAAAGGGAGGGTTATATAACACTAAAGATCATTTAAGTTTTTTATATGATTCCTACTATGAAACCTACTTTTGCTGAAGCTTCCATGTACAAACACATACATTCACACTCTATAAAAGTAGCTAAAATGCACAACAATGCCCCTACTAGGTACTACATCTTAACAAATAAAAAGCCCAGCATAGGTGGTTTTCCTGTCCCAAAGCTGTTCTTAAATAATCACTCAGAGGCTTATTATAAATGATAAATGCTTGGCCAATAGCTCAGGCTTGTTACTATATCTTACCACGTAATCCTGTTCTATTAATCTATGTTCTGCCCTTTGGCTCACAACTTTTACCTCTATTCCATTTTGTGTGTCTGACTAGTTCTCCATCTGGCTGGTAACTCTTCTGACTCTGCCCTTCCTTATCCCATCATTCTCATTTTGGCTTTCCCACATAACTTTATCCTGTTCAGCTATTGGCAAGTCAGCTTCTTTATTAAACCAATCACAGCAACAATCTTCACAGTGTAAAAATAGATTAATCCACAGAAGCCCAGTGCCAGGAAAGTGTTACCACCTTTGGAATGTTGCCCTGTGAGGTCCCATCGACTATTAACCATTACAGCTTCTTATCAATAATGTAGATTCCCTCCCATAACTTGACAATAAAAGCCTATCATTGAGACATAACATACTTAAGCCATAGAACATGGAGAAACACTGCTGGTATTGATTTGGAAGTTTCATCCCTAATGGCTAGCCTTCATAATACTGGAAGATACATGGATGCTACTGGAGGGATGAAGTAATCATACCCAGCTATGAAGTCTGATACAGTAAAGACTATCTAGGCAAGATATGCCCACCAGTGCAATATTGGCATGAGAGCCATAGGAGTAAGTAACAAATTTCTGTTGGATTTAAGTACCATTCCAGAACATTAAATCCATACCTGGTGCTATTATTTCCTCAAAAACTGTGGTTAGATATATCATAGACCCTAGAGGAGAGACCAGCATAATTATTATGCTAAATGAACTTAGTATTAAACAAACTCCTAGTAATTGTAATCCCCATAAATTAATACATCCCTTGAGACTCTCATCACAGAAGCTTCTCCTTGTAGTAAATGAGAATTAACATAGGTACCCACAATTGATCAAGGTGCAAAGAATGCCCAGTTCTAAATGTGTCATCTCTATCATATTATCTTCCTATGATGCAAGAATCATTGCTAACGAGTAGCCAGAAGCACTACTTATCTACAAAGAAACATGTTTTCTTGACACGCAGAGTAGTCCACAAATGAATTCACAACAGTTGTTATAACATGTAGAACACTTGTTCAGACTGAAGCCAGACAAAAATCCCAGCATGAAGAGGAACGGGTGAGTAAAGTCCTATCCTTAGCTGGGCAGCTTTTGGCAACTGATAGTTTTTGGGAGAAATAGATTATATTTTCTCTAAAAGTGTAGCCCCTGATACTCCAACCACTCTCCAGAAGAAGGACACACATCCAAGAATGCATGGGCAGAAAGCCTGGACTTGTTGGATAAAACAAACAACAAAAAAACAGAACAAAAAGAAAAAAAATATACCACAAAGTCGATATAAACAGCAAGAATTTCATACTTTCTTCATTATTTATGGTACTGTCTTGGTTAGGGTTACTGTTGCTCTGATGAAACGTCATGACCAAAAGCAACTTGAAGAGGAAAGGGGTTATTTCACACAGAGTTCCTTATAACAGCTGGTCATTGAAAGCAGTGAGAGCAGGCACTCACACAGGGCAGGAACCTGGAGGGCAGAGCTGATGCAGAGGCCATGGAGGGTGATGATTACTGGCTTGCTCCTCATGGTTTGCTCAGCCTGCTTTCTTATAAAATCCAGGACTATAATCTCAAGAATTCACCACCCACAATGGGCTGAGCCCTCTTCCATAAATTAAGAAAATGCCTCAAAGGCTTACCTACAACTTAGTCTTTTGGAGGCATTTTCCTAATTGAGGTTCCCTCCTTTCAGATGACTTTAGCTTGTGTCAAGTTGATGTAAAACTAGACAGTACAATGACCCATTTTGGTAAATATATAACTAATAAATTCCTGAATCAATGAATTTATTAAAACATATGCTACTTATAGTAATGTACCTGATACATACATACATACATACATACACATATATGTACAAATATGTTGTTAATCTCTATCTGCCACCACATAGCTTATTTGGGTCAATAAAATTCCTGATCAATACTCTATTCATAAAAAGTTTAACATGTAGTTTCAACTCACTGTACTCCATATAATCATCTACAAAATAAACTCTGTAGAAGTTAGAAAGTTTTTATTTTCTCTGTCTCTCAAATATCTACCATTTTGATTATTTGAAATTAAAATTTGATAGAACTACTTCTAAGTATCTTCTAAGCAAGTGTTGTGTATGCTTAGCTGATAGTAGTGGGAAGAACTCAGTCTGCTCCTCCTGGTCTTCTGTCCTCCACCTGATGCTGCCCATTGTCACCAGCCACAGGTCAGTGAAGTTTCCTCTGAAAGAAACCCTTCAGAACTTTTCTCTGAAGATTAAAGCCAGAAATACAATTCTCTGAAACAGTCTTTGCATCACAGAAGACTTTCACGGAGCTGGGAACCTGAAAAACAGTGTTGTACAGTAGTTATGCATAGATGTTCCTGAGCACAAGCAGAATGTACAACATCATAAGAACAAGAGAATATTTATAATTATCTTCTTCATACAAACTATCACTATATGCTCTCAGAATCAATAACGTTTACCAATAAGAAAATAGGAGTCCCAATTCTTATTAGGAATACAGGGATCAGGTTTCTTTACTACATAGATGAGCTTCCCTCTATAGGCATAAATATTTGGAATAATCAGGAAAACTAGCATGCTGAAGGCTCTTATGAAATAGTGAGGCAAAAGGAGAGACAGGCTGGGTAAGAGAGAATGATAAAGAAAAAGAGAGCGAGATAGAGACAGAGAAGAGAAGGGGAGAGAGAGGAGAGGGAGAAATTCTTCACTGTGTTAATTGTAGCTAGAACACACAGCAGTATCACAAGGTGTTGTTTTCAGCAAAGTAACTATTTTGGCACATTAAAGTTCAAAACTTTGAATAATATGGGGTTAGATACCAGAGATGTTGGTGTGTATGAAAATGACTAACAAAGAACATGGTTTTATATGGTATTAAATTGAGTCTGGAAACTTACTTTTCAGTTTTGATTTGCTTAATTTTTTTTTCTTTTCTCAGATCTAAGGATCAAATTCAGGGCATTATGCATGTTAGTCAAGGGCCCTACTAGTTACCTTCACCCTAAACCTATCCCTAACCTATTTTTCAGTCACTGTATTCTTTGAATTAATGGCTATGTTGTCCTGAGCATCTGTGACTATAATCCTTTATAAAACTGAACAATGAAATATCTGTTTATGTGTTTACAAATAACATTAAAAAGTAGATGCTTTTTTTAAATGATGAAGACACCTAAGTATGAAAACAAATTTATGGTGAGTTAAAAATGAGATGCAAGACTCCTTGACTGTCACTTATATTTCAGTGAACAAATCAGACTTGTTGATGTTATTGACAGATGTTCTGACAATATTAGCTTTAAATTTGACCAACTAGACATTTTATTAAGGGAATATTAAGCATGTGGGCTGTACAACATCTGTTCTTTGGTGATATAGAGGACGAAATGATGACATTGTATGAAATACTAAGGTTGTTACTTAGTTCTTTAAAAATGCATAATTATAAATGAGAACAATTAATTATCTGAGTAGTAAATACATATATAGCAAATAAAATATGTTGATTAAAATTATGTTTTTGCTTACATTTGCATTATCATATACCCTTTCTTTACAGAACATATGACTATAAAAATGGTCATCACGGTATCTTCAAGCATATTCCCAAGCTACTACATAGTAATATTTTCAAAGGGGCATTGCAACTTCTGTATCAAGTTTAAATGTCTGCCTTTATTATGTATTCAATGACTTGTAAACACTGTCAGCCCAAGTGGCATGACTTCCTACAAAATCTGTATTGTAACATAAACCCCAGTAATGGCCATGGGAAACCATTGGCCAGGGTAGTCCACATGACTGCAAAACAATATAAACTACAGCCTTTGATTGCCTTTGATACAGCCTTTGATTGCCTCTCTGAGGATGAGGATGGAGCCCTATTACCAAAGATTTCTCATACTATGACATAAGACTTGGATAATTTGAGCTGAATCTAACCTGAA
The DNA here is from genome assembly GCF_949786415.1 of Peromyscus eremicus. Taxonomy (NCBI): domain Eukaryota; kingdom Metazoa; phylum Chordata; class Mammalia; order Rodentia; family Cricetidae; genus Peromyscus; species Peromyscus eremicus. The sequence goes on along the minus strand of NC_081433.1, from coordinate 48,181,956 downwards.
ACCCTCCTTTCTGAAGCCTAGTTTCCATAGTATCAAAAATTACTAGGAAAGCTGCAAGGGATGGAAAGAGATTAATAGTCCTATCCATTTGCATCACCTATGAACCACAAACATCACCAGCATATGGCAAGATATCCATAAATAAGTAATAACTGCCATTCATCCATATGTTGTTGATAATCAAGAACTTTCAAACTGGAAGTAAGGCCCATTCACTAGGAGGGAAATCATCCCTGGTATTAGAAACAGAGCCAGCCACCCAGGGGCAATGAGGTCATGGGCCTTAAAAAGAATATACCACTGCCACTTTGATAGACCAGTATAATTTCTTACTACAGTTTAAATCTTCTCTTCACACACAGATAAGTGTAGCTACCAGCTTTTATCAGATAAGCATTTCTTTACAGTAAATGGAGATAATCACAGAAAAATCACACCTGGACACAATGTATAGATCAATATGTTATGGGAGCTCCAGCTCCAATGGATACAGCTACATCATAGCTCCTGCATCTATTGCTTAGAAAACATCATGGGAAAGGGAGTGGAAAGACTGTAAGAGCAAGAGTATCAGGAAGTCTGTTGCAAATATGTTTCTCCTAGAAACAATGCCAGAAAAAAAATGATAATTTCATTGGAAATGCTAACATAGATGGGGAAATTTCATGAGGTCCTACCCCTTGACAAAAAACTAAAGGCAACTAATGATTGTGAGAATAGGGAAAATTAGACTCTTCCTTGAGATGAGCCTCCTTATCTGTATCCAATACAATGTGGTCAACCCTGAAACCATATACATACAAACAACAAAATAGACCCAATAGGTTGTATTTCTGTATTTGTACATATACATAAAATTATGAATATATATATATATATATATATATATAATAAAGTAAAAAAGTCTATCAATTTGAGAATTGAAATTAGTGGGGAGAACATGAGAGGGGTCCATGTGAGGGGTGAGAAAGCATGGAAGAAGGAAAAAGAAGAGGAAATTGGTATACTTCTATTTTAATAAAATGTACAAAAATAAATTAATTTGCAAAATAACTTTTTAGACTAATAGCACCATTATATAACTTTTTTTAATCTTTGAAAAACCATATCTACACATATTCAAAGTTTTCTTATAAGAATAGATTTTCAAAAATTCTAGATTCATGCAAAATTTTTAATCAGGAAATCATTTCAAATTCACACAAACACATCTACTTTTCAATTCTAAAAAGCAAGAATCTTATTTTTTCCTTTTCTTAATATCTTAAATCTTACCTCTTTAATATTTTAGGGTATATTCCATTTACTTAATTTAAGTTGCTCTAAACATACACCAACTTTTCAGTTGCTATAAATTTTAAGTGAGTAACAGAAACATATTTCCAACTTAACCTGTAATACATATTTTTTAAGGAAAATCAATTGTATCTTCTGTATTTTAGAATTAACCAGAAATAGGTTCATTGTGTTAGGGACAGCATATGAATAAAAGTACCTTAAATGTAATATAGTTCAAAATAGAATTGCTGGTGTCATAGCTATGGAAACCTAATAGGAACAGCAGGTAAATTTCCTGCTATAATCTAATCATCACCTATATTGTACTTAGGAAAAAAGCATCACTGTGGAAGTCCTCTGGATGATTCAGAGGCTCAGAGGAATGCATAGCAGGGGCATATGACTCACAGTTTACAGTTTAATTATCAGGTTTACATATCTGAAATTTGATTTTAACCCTTCTTCCAAGACATTCTAACCCTTCGCCACTGATGCATTATTTTTGAAAACTAAAGAGTGTGCACCATGCTCACAGTGACGATTTCCTCTGGAACAGTTAGTGATCAATACCAGCCACTACTCACTCGGTGTTTCTGCTGAAGATGGATAATGTGGACAGGGACGCTGCACTGAGAATCCTTTTTGGAAGAAAAACAGGAGCTTTTAGTGCAGCACTCTTCAAAACTACAGATATGGTAGTTGATAATGGTTTTGAGTGGTGCATGATAAACTGGAGCCTGCAGGCCAAACACTGTCTGCAGCTTTCTTTCACAGAAAAACTCACAGGAGGAGTGGTGTTTTACCTTTACCTGTGGTGGAAAGAGTCAGCGCTACATTAATCCCTGACACACCGTGCTTGTATGGCTCTCAAGTTTCATTGCCCGTTGTGCCGAGCTTTATGTTCCTTTGACAAAATGCCTGACAATAATGGCTGAAAGGATGAATGATTTGTTTTGACGCAGACTTTCAGATACTTCCTTCCGTAAGTCTCAGCTCTGTTGGTTCTGTGCTGAAGATGATGTAAGAAAATCATGTTGGTAAGAGCGATTCTTCTCATGGCTTCATGGCTGACTGGCAACAGCAAGAGAATAAGGAAAGGAAGACCACGTAACTTTCAAGGCACGACTACAGTAACTTATTTAGTCCAGCTAGACACCGTAACCTATATTTGTCACCACCTCCCAATATGGCACCACAAGTTTCACCAAGTGCTGCATGCGTGTGTCTCTAAGGACACTACATCTTCACAGCTAGACGCCTGTAAATGAAATTTTACAGGGCTGCATTTGCATAATATCTGTGAGTGCTACCATTACCAGTTGAAGGTTTGTGACAAAAACTACATGGAACACAGAGCATAAATTGTTATCAGTATATCTCTTCGGTAAAGGGTCTGATCAATACGCCCGCTCTTGCCAAGCTTTTCAAAAGCAATGATGTGTCTTCTAAACACAGAGCTTCATATTTTACTCCAAGGTAGGCTCTGAGTCTGCATTTCTTGGAACATGACAATTTATAAGACTCTAGAACGAAGCCCTACAACTCACTGCACTCTGTGTCTTTAGAAAGATACTGATGTTTGTGCATACAAAAGATCAATTAGAAGAAATAATAAGACTGCTTCCAGGAGTTAGTGTTCTTTAAATATTACAGTGACAAGGAAGTGAGAATAGAGGGTGTGGTGAGTGAGTTAGATGCACTATGTTCAAGGTTGGTTCGATTCATTACATCTTTGTGTTTGGATGACTCTCTGAAACGCTGTGGGATTTCCGAAGAGCAATGGTGTTTATCATTGATAGATACACCATGTTTAAGAAAAAAATTCCAAACATACTTGCTGTCATTCATGGGCAACTATACTGAGGAAACGTAAAATATGTCCTTCTGATACTGAAGTTGAAGTCATTGACAATATGTCACCATTGCCATTTACTCATTCCCTCACTGTATGCAATAAATAATCCCTTTCCTCGGGGCTAGAATGATGTGCTTTATCACTTAATTACAGTGGAAAGGGATAAGTGGGATATGTGATTTGTCTCTAATAATCACCATGAGAACAGAGCTTGTTTTTATTGATTTCTCGAGTTCTCACAATTACTGTGAAGATAGAGTCCCCTCTGCAGATGAAAGCCCTCACAAATCCCACTTCCATTATTCTCTTCTAATTATTAGAGGATTTTAGGCATTGACATTTGGGGTTTGGTAAGGAAACTTACTCATTTCCATGGACTCAAGTGCATTAGGTGCTACATACTAAGTAGCTTGTAGTAATGGGAACAGCACAAAATAATTCATGTAGAAGATGATAATCATATGAACTAAGACTACATTAATACTAAAGACCACATTTAAATGTACATTAGCTAATTCTGAAAAATGAAGGAAGCATATACTTTATTTCAGAGGCTTCTGAAGTGACAAGACAGATATACTGAGAGACTGGCTACCTTATGTAAAGGCTGAACTGTGACAATATGTAATTCTATGTACCGTGGACAACTGGGTGAATTATGAGGGTGAGAAAATTTAAATAGTCATGCTATTGACACAAACGCAGTACATGTACATGTTCACTGGTTCTCCTAGAAACTCCTAAGGAAAGCAGAGTGGTGGAAAACATACACCTGCATTAACTTAATATTCATTAATTCTTACACATCCCTTTGTCTCAACTCCCACAACCTTTCTTTGGGAATCTGACAGCCATGCAGGACAGGAAGGAAGGTAAGAAATCTTGACTTTCCTCCAAACCCAATCCCAACTCTGTAGAAGTCCAACTGCTGTGGCGTCTCCTCTCTCTCAGCCCCCATGCTCAGGAGACTATACAGATTTTGGCAGCAAGATGTGCGTTCTTCATTCCTGCGGACTTAAGTTCCACTGCTGGCCAACCACCATTCCTAAGTGTCAGCTCCCAATACCTAGAACCCGGTTGCCTAGATGCAGAATCATAATAGGAAGGACAGTATGGCTGCAATACAGTCCAGCAACCCTACTACAGTAGGCCCTGAGCAATGCAATACAGCTGGAACTCAAGACAAGAACTTCAAAATAGCCTTATGAATATGGTAGAGGCTGTTAATGAGAAAATGAATACCCTTAATGACATTTATGGAAAAATAAACAACAGTGGAAAGAAATGAATAAAAACATTTGAGACACGAAAGTGGAAAAGAATGGATAGAAAAACCCCAAAGAGAAGGAAAACTGGACTTGAAAAATTAAGAACTTAAACAGGAAACTTAAAGGCAACTCTCACCAACAGAATAAAAGAAATGGATGAAAGAATCTCAAGCAGTGAAGATAATGTAGAATAGATGGATATGCCAGTCAAACAAAACATTAAATCTAAAAAAATAATCCAGGCACAAAACATCCAGAAGATCTTGGATACTATGAAAATTCAAAATCTATGAATAGTAGGAACAGAGGAAGGAGAATAAACCCATGTCAAAGGCACAGAAAGTATTTTTTAACAATAAATTAATACATGAAAATTTCCCAAATCTAAAGGAGGAGATGCCCATTAAGATACAAGAAGCACACAGAATATCAAATAGATTGGGCCAGAGAAGAAATTCTCTTCTACATATGAATAACCAAACAGTGAACATAGAGAGCAAAGAAATGATATTAAAAGCTGCAAGGTAAAAAGATCATTAACATATAAATGCAAAACTATTATAATACAACACCTGACATTTCAATGGAGACTCAAAAAGCCAGAAAGGGCCTAGATAGACATTCTACAGTCTCAATGAGACCAGAGAAGCCACCCAGACTCTTCTAACCAGAAAAACATTCAAACAAAAAAAGGCATTCCATGATAAAAGTGAATTTAAGAACTATCTTTCTACAAATCCAACCCTACAGAAGATGCTAGAAGGAAAACATCAACCTGAAGAAATTAACCACACCTAAGAAAATACAAAAATAATTCATATCAGACAAGCAAGTCATAAGAGGGTAACAAAACCCACCACACCACAAGAACAAAATAATGGGAATCAGCAAACACTACTCTAATAAATCTTGAACCCAGTGGCCTTAATTCCCCATTAAAAAGTCACAAACTAACAGAATAGAAGTAAAAATGCAGAATGGATGCTGCAACCAAGAAACTCCTCTTAACATCCAAGACAGATATCACCTCAGGGTAAAAGGATAGAGGAAGATATTCTACAAAATACACTAAGAAGCAAGCAAGAAGTAACCATTTTAATATCTGACAACAGACTTCAAACTAAAACTAATCAGAAGAGACACAGAAGGACACCACATATTCATCAAAAGAAAAATCCATCTAGAGGATAGTTCAATTCTTAACATCTATGCACCAAACACAAGGGCATCTAAGTTCTAAAAAGAAATGTTACTACATATTAAATTACATATTGATGCTTAAGCTGTTACAATGGGTGAGTTTGATACCCCACTTTCATCAATGCACAGGTCAAACAAACAAAGACTAAGTAGAGAAATTCTAGAACTAATAAACTAAACTGACCTAACAGATACTTGCAGAACACTTCACACAAACACAAAAGGCTATACCTTCTTCTCAGTACCTCATGCAATGTCTTCCAAAATTGACCACACACTCAGACACAAAGCAAGTCCCAAGAGATACAATGAAACTAAAATAACTCCCTGAATTCTTTTAGACCACCGTGGATTACAGCTTGATATCAACAACAACAACAACAGAAACAACAGAAAGGTTAAAGAATCATATAAACCAAAAAACCGCACTACTGAATGAAAGTAAGTCAATACAGAACATTAAAAAAAATCTCTTTAGGATTGAATGATGATGAAAACACGATATATCTGAACTTTTGGGACACAATGAAGGTGGTTCCAACAGACAAGTTTATAGCACTAAGTTCATACTTAGTTTTGAAGAAAAAAAATTTGGAAATATATTAGTAATTTAATAGCACTTATGAAAGCTCTAGAAAAAAAAACAGAAGAAATCCCTATGAAAGGAAGTAGATGGCAAGAAATAATCAAACTCAAGACAGAAATCAATATAAAGAAACAACAAAGAGAATAAGAGTTTGTTCCTTGAGAAAAACAAGAATATTGACAAGCCTTTGCTAAATTATCTGAAGCTCAGAGAGAGAAGGTCCAAGATAAAATTAGAGATGAAAAGTAGGGCATAACAACAGACACTGAGGAAACCCAGGGAATCTTAAGGACATACTTAAAAAACTATTTTACCAAGTTGGAAAATATAAATGAAATGAATAATTTTCTCAATACATACCACCTACCAAAGTTAAACAGACAATTTATTTAGTGAGATAAGCAATTTACATAGACCTATAACTCCTAGTAAACTAGAACCATTAATTACAATTCTTCCAATACCCCCCAACAAAAAATACCAGCCAGGTTGAGGGGACTTTTTGCACAGAAATCTACCAGACTTTCAAAGAAAATAAATATAAATGCTCCTCAAATTATTCCATAAAATAGAAAGCAGAGGAATACTAGCAAATGACCAAATGAAAAAGATAATCCACCATGCTCATGATGAAGTAGGCTTCATCTCCAAAATGCAGGGATTATTCAACACATATAAATTGCTAAATGCAATACACTGTGTAAGCAGACTAAAAGATAAACACCACATAAACATCTCATTAGCTATAGAAAAGCCCTTTGAAAAAATCCAATTCCACTTCATAACAGGAGTCCTAGAAAGAAGAAAGGTGATTTACGGAATGTCCACAGTCAACATCAACCTTTATGGAGAAACTCAAATCACTTCTACTAAGCAAGAACACAATGATGATGTCCACTCCCTCCAAATCTGTTTAATAGAGTACTTGAAGTTGTACCTAGAACAATAAGAGAACTGAAGGAGATCAAAATGGTACAAATTGGAAATGAAGTCAAAGTATTGTTGTTCAAATCTTAGATGGTCTCATAATAAAAATCCCGATACCAAAAGCTGAAAAACCAGAGAAGCAGAGCAAGCCACAGCTACTATCTATTACCTCACTGACTCCACGAGTCCTTTGACTGAAAGCCTCTGTGTCCTTAGCCGAAAGGGTCTCAGATGAACTTTTTTAGTTTCTGTTTCCTCAAGCTTTATATGACTTTCTCCAGCCTGCTGTCACTTCCTAGGACTAAAGGCGTATATGCTTCCCAGTACTGGGATTAAAGGTGTGTGCCACCACTGCCTGGCTCTGTTTGCAGTGTGGCATTGAACTCATAGAGATCCAGATGGATCTCTGCCCCCCAAGTGATAAGATTAAGGGTGTATGCCATTACTGTCTGATCCTCAGGCAAGATTTATTAGGGTATACAATATACTACTGCAAAGTATGTTAAAACGATCTTAAACAATAAAAGAACTACAGGAGTTATCACCACCCCCAACCTCAAATTATACTACAAAGCTATAGTAATAAAAACAGCATGGTATTGTCACAAAAACAGATACTGAATGTAATTGTATTGAAACACAAGATATAAGTCCACACACCTATGGACACCCAATATTTGATAAAGAAGCTAGAAACACACACAGGAAAAAGAGTCTTTAAGAAATGGTGCTGGTCAACCTGGATGGCTACCTGTAAAAGAAAGCAAATAGATCCATATCCATCACCCTGCACAAAACTCAATTCCAGATGAAGAACTATCGCCTTTTGATTAAGATACCAAATACTGGGATTAAAGGCATGTACCACCACCACCCAGCTCATTTACTTTCTAAAATAACCATTTTGTTTTCAGTCATCATTACAATCTAATCATGTTTTGCCAATATGTTCCTCCTTCACATTTAAAGCATGGTTAATGATGTCAATAAAGTAACACACAAAAATAAAAGGAGATCAAAGTCTATTACTACATAGTTTAAATTTATATTAAAGATTGAAAATATCAAAACACTGATGTTATGGTACATGGAAAATTGAAAAAAAGCTATCATCTAAAATATGTTTGCTCTTAGTGGAAAATATTTGATTATCAACAGACTAAAATCCCAAGTAGTACAGTCTGCACATGCCTTTAATCCCAGTATTTGGTATCTTAATCAAAAGGCGATAGTTCTTCATCTCACAAGTAAGTTGTAATTGCACTACATACTTTCTGCAAGCTAACTATAAATCTTAATATTAGTGTTGCACAAACCTTTGTGCTTGGGAGACTAACATCATAGATATATAGCAATGAAATCAGTGTTTGTTTGATCCTTATCATCTGTCACATATTTCTGTCTTTTTTATGTACATTAACCCATTCAATTATTTAAGAAAAGAAAGGAAATAAAGGAATACCTATTCTTTATATTTGGTTATGTAAAATAAAAAAACTCAATTCCAAATGGAACAAAACCTCCACATAACAATCAGATACACTGAATCTGATAGGAGAGATAATGGGGTAGTGTTGAATTCACCAGCACAAGAAAAAACTTTCTGAACAGAACACAAATAGTGTCCACCCTAAGATCAACAACTAATAAATGGGACCATATGAAACTGAAAAGCTTCTGTACAGCAAAGGACACTATTATCTAGATAAGGCAAAAGAACACAAAATGGAAAAAAAAATACCAACTACATATCCAATAGAGGTTTAATATCTGTATAACTACAAAAACTGGATATCAAGAAAACAACTGAATTTAAAAATGGAGAACAGATTTGAACACAGGATACTCAAAAGAAGAAACTCAAATAGCTTAAAAATACTTAAAGAAATGTTCAACATCCTTAGTCGTTAGGGAAATGGAAATTAAAACTAATTTGAAATTTCATCTTACTCCCAACAGAATAGCCAGGATCTATAAAGTATATCATAACTCATGCTATTTAAGATGTGGAGTAAGGAGAACAATCATCTATTGCTGTTGGGAGTGTAAACTTGTACATCCATTATGGATATCTGTTTGACAGTTCCATAGAAGGATGGGAATCAGTTTACCTAAACATCCAGCTAGGTTATTCTTGTGCATATCCCTAGGGAATAAGTCATCCTATTACAGAGGCACTTTCTCAACCATATTCATAGCTGCTCTATTCATAGTAGCCTGGAATTGGAAACAACCTAGATGTCTATCAATGGTAGAACAGATAAAGAAAATGTGATCCACTCGTCGTTGTTGGTGGCGCACGCCTTTAATCCCAGCACTCAGGAGGCAGAGGCAGGTGGATTTCCATAAGTTTGAGGCCGGCCTGGTCTACAAAGTGAGTTCCAGGAAAGGCATAAAACTACACAGAGGAACCCTGTCTTGAAAAAAACAAACAAAAAAACAAAAAAAAGAAGAAAGAAAGAAAGGAAAGAAGAAAGGAAGAAGAAAGAAAGAAAGAAAGAAAGAAAGAAAGAAAGAAAGAAAGAAAGAAAGAAAAAAAGAAAGAAAGAAAGAAAGAAAATGTGATCCATTTACCCAATGGACCATTTCTCAGCCATTAAAAAAATAAAATTCATGGGTAAGATGGAATGTAGATGAATTTCTAAGTGGTCTTATTAAGTAAAAAAACACAGAGCCAGAAATTTGGGTTAAAGCCTTGGAGAGATCAGGGAAATATGGAAAGCCTTGAGCTAACCTCACCTTACCAACTCTGCAGCTTCCAAAAAAAAAAAAAAAAAAGATTTCTTGTCTACCCAGGCTTATATGTCTTGCTCTTCTGCTGTCTCATTGTCTCTTAGCCCAGCTACCTCACTTCCTCTTCCTACACAGCTCTGTTACTGTCTGTCTGTCTGTACGGACCTCCAGGTCTCTATGGCTGGAACTGGGATTAAAGGTGTGTGTCAACACACTTGGCTCTGTTCCCTAGTGTGGCCTTGAACACACAGAGATCCTGCCTGCTAAGGGATTAAGGGCATGTGCTGCCTGACTTCTTTGTTTAGTTAAAATGGCTGGCCTTTTCCCCTTAATCTCCAGGCAAGCTTTATTTCTTAACCCACAAATAAAATATCACCACAATGGAGATAGAAAATTTCATCTGTAGTGAGATAACTCAGATTCAGAAAGACAAATATGTTATATATTTACTTATATGTGGATGCTTGCTGTTAAATCTTTAATGAGTAAGCTACAATTAGTGTAACCACAGAGAGTAGTTACAGAGTAACAGACTAGAAGAAAGGGATGGATCTCCCTGGGAAAAAGAAATAGAATCAGTAGTTATGGATGGACTAGGGAGTGGGGGTTGGAATGACAGGATCAAATGGAGATGAGGAAAGAGGATGTAAAGGGAGAGAATAAAAAAAGGAAGAGCTACAACCAAGAGCCATTGGAAGGACCATAATGGAACCTAAGAGGGTAGAAGTATCCTAAAATATATATATATATATATGAAGTGGATCGAAGTGAAATTGCCAAATAACAGAAGAGACAGAGCCTCAACTAGACATCTCTTGTCATCAAATGAAGCTCCCAGTACCTGGAATGGCTTACATCTAATCACTTCATTGGCCAAAGGCATCCTACGGAAACCCTCTAACAATCCATGCTGTTGGTTGCTGAGGCTATTGGTTCCTCTCTACAAACTTACAGTAAGGCCCTATTGCTGAGGACAACATCTACACAACTCATTGAACAGGAGTAGTAGTTCAATAGCAAATGAGAAAGGTGAATACCAACACAGCTGCAAACTCTTTGATCTATAATGAAGACCTGCCTCCAAGGGGTGCTAGTGCAAAAGCAGCAGAAAGATTGTCGGAGTAACCAACCAAAATACGACTTGATTTAAGGACCACTTCGTGAAGCATAATCCATTCCTGACACTGACTGGTGGAAGCCAGAGATCTAGGAGAAAACCAAATACTATAATTCTGCTAAGGAATATAGCAACAAAAAGACTCCAAATGGCATTGTCCTATACTCATAGATCAGTGTCTTCTTCAGTCACCATCAGAGAAGCTTCCTCCTTGTAGCAGATGAGATCGAACACAAAGGCCCACAGCCAAACAATGTGCAGAGTGTAAGAGATCTTTGAACACTTAGTCCTAAATGAGATGTATCCATCAAATATCTCCCCTCAGAGCTTAGAGAACAATGTGGAAGAGGAGGGAGAAACAGTTTAAAAGCCAGAAGGGATGGAGGACACGGAGGAATCAAGGCCTTCTAAACACAACAGGACCAATACACATATAAACTCACAGAAGCTGAGGCAGCATGAACAGGGCCAGTGCAGGTCTGCACCAGATGGGGTCCTATAGCTGAGAAGTGGAAACACACACCCATTCCTAATGCTGAAGCTACCTCCAATTGAAAACCACTTACAAATGGAAAAAAATTAGTTTTCTTCAATGGAGTATCACTGGGTAACCAAAGCTCTCCTAAGGGTAGGCTGCATGCCCAGCAGTGGATGGCCAACACACATGAAATTCAATGGCATCTTTGGAGGTTTCTTGTCTCATAATGTCATGTCAGGGCATTTTTTTTTCCATTTTTTTTTTTGTCATTGTAGGTCCTTTGTGTATACATTATGACTTGAATTTTGTGTTTTTAGGGGATTCCTGGGCATGCAAGTGTGTGTGGTTCAGCATCTGTTTGTGTTTCACTGCCTCTTTTACTTTGATTTTGTTTGGTTTGTTTGTTTTGTCCTATTCTGATTGGTTTGTTTTTTGTTTTATTTTATTTTACTATTATTCCTTAGATTCCTGCTTATTTTCTAAGGAGAGACAGAAAGGTTATGGACCCAGTTTAGAAGGGCGGTCAGGAGAAACTGGGGAGAGTTGGAAGAAGGAAATCATAATCAGAATATATTTTATGAAAAATAACTTTTCTTTTTTTCTTTTTCACTTTTTATTGATTGTGTGAGGATTTCACATCATGCATCCCAGTCTCACTCACCTCCCTATCCCCTCACTTCTACCCTATGTCCTTGTGCTGTGGGATAATGCTTTTGTACACTGGTTTAATAAAACACTGATTGGCCAGTAGCCAGGCAGGAAGTATAGGTGGGATAGGCAGACAAGTAGAATTCTGGGAAAAGGAAGGCTGAGTCAGGAGACACCAGTCCACTGTCCAGAGAGCAGCACATAGAGGCACACAGGTAAAGCACACACAGAACATGTGGTGACATATAGATGACAGAAATGGGCTGAGTTTAAGTGTAAGAGCTAGTTAGTAGTAAGCCTGATTCTAAAATGGAGCTAAAAACAGATTCCTAGTTGTCTCTTTCAGGCCAGCCACAGCCTGCTGGCTTGAGCTACTCTATGGCAGTTCATGGCTTGCTGGCTTGCCCTGCAGCATGGAGGCTTGCCACCACAGTACACAGAGGCATCTCCAAGCTGTACATTATGCTGCATGGTGGATTAGCCTTTGCTAGTATAGACCAAAAATAAAGTTTCTGGGCTATACACTGCTTTGATAGAAGCATAGACCTAGACTCACTGACTCCCATAGTCAGTGGACAGCATGGCTCCCAGAGCTGGCAGTGAATTATCTCTACCATGTTGAAAAGCTGAGATGGGCAGAGTCAGCAGCCAAGGCTGCTGCTTCAGTACTAGCCACTGCAGTTTAAAACAATACATTCACAATAAGGCAGATTCAGATGGAACAAGACTTTAAATGGTTTACAGTGTGTGGAAAAATGTATTTAGGCATGGAAGAGAGAAGAAAATGAATATAGACAGTTATATAAAGAAATAGTTTTAAGAAATAAAGTCTTTAAAGAGACAGTAAAAATAATATAAAAAATAAGCCACATAAAGATGGATATTACACAGAGAGTCTAGATTATACTGTCTTTGAGATTTTTTACTGCAGAGAGATATTTGATTGTAAAAGCTACTGAGTTAAATCAATACATATATTTTAAAGATAAAATCTATGTCTAAGATATTTTGTTTTGGAAAAGAGGTTCTGCTTTTGTTTCCACAGAAGATGAGAACCTATGGATTGCTTCAAGGTTAATATGGTTTGACCAGCCAAGACCCCCTGACAGGTATCCCATGAAATCATGGCCCAGATCATCCAACATCCAAAATCAACTTAAAGGCAAATGGCTCAGCAAATACAGCCTCACAGACTACTCCATCAGGACTTGACCATAATTCTTAATTTTCTCAGGATCCCCATTAGATTGCCAGCACCCTCATCCAGCAGGAAGTAGCATGAGAAGCTATGCCCAAATTCCCAAAATATTATTTTATGAATGTTTATTTTTATTTAAAATAGGTTGATTATAAATGCGATCTGTTTCTAAAAAAAGGGATAGTATGGACTTAATAGGATGAAAGGGTAGATTATTGAATCTACTTTTAAAGAGCAACAACATGTTTGAAATGTTTTACAATGTTATGGATTTTAGTTTATTGATACAAATTTAAAGTTAATTTTGTTATACTGTATGTATATTTCTACTCTTGCTTAAAGTATTTTGTTGGTGCAACTCATTTGAAATTGTAGTATATAGTTGAGAAATACAGATTAATAATTAGTCTTAGATGATAGCCAAACTTATAGTCATATTAAGTTTTCTAGGTATGCATAGATATAATCCTATTAGGTAGGTAATCTTCAAATATTTCAAAGACCTACAGAATATGACATTTAAAATATTTTAAGAGCTTTGACTTTCTGGATATTGAGACATATCTGATCCTGGCAGCACCAATCTACTTCAGAGAAGATAATGGGAATTGAAGAAACTCCTTATGGAGTTTCCTTTCTTTGTGGCAAAAGTTAGTCCCTGGGCAAAAAAGTGCCCTTGTGTTGATGGCTTGATAATATGTTGCATAAACTAGAAATTCAGGACCCATAGGAAGGTGACCATTGAACTTTTCAAGGCAAGATGGTCCTTCAAATTCCTGCTTCACAGAAGAAACTGCAAGACATTCTACAGGGGACACACACACACACACACACACACACACACACACACACACACACAAATGACTGAGAGACTAGGCCCATGGGCTGAAGATGGATGCTCCAATGTTACAGAGGAACTTTGGGTAACTGTCCAGGCAGGCAGCTGTCTCTGTCATTCTAGATTTTTGGAAGTTGCTTACAATTCTCTTCCTGTTTACTTAGATAATATTGTATCCTTTTGAGGTCTTTGATGTAGTTGAAGACTAGATAGTTATAATTTTTCTTGGTTATGATAAAAGATAAATTAGATATGAAACTTTAGACTTATAAATATAGAATAGATAGAATATTTTCTTTAATTATGCCAAATACAAATAGACTAGATATTGTAACTATAATTCTTGCTTGATAACTCTTTTCTTATATATAATCTTACTATGCTAAAGTTAAAACTTTCCTTTTTAATTAAACAAGAAAGGGGAAATTCTGTGGGATAATGCTTTTGTACACTGGTTTAATAAAACACTAATTGGCCAGTAGCCAGGCAGGAAGTATAGGCAGGATAAGCAGACAAGGAGAATTCTGGGAAGAGGAAGGCTGAATCAGGAGACACCAGCCCACTGTCCAGAGAACAGCATGTAATGGCACACAGGTAAAGCCATGGACCACATGGCAACATATAGATTAACAAAAATGGGCTGAGTTTAAATGTAAGAGCTAGTCAGTGGTAGGCCTGAGCTAATGGCTGAGCAGTTTTAATTAATATAATTCTCTGTGTGTTTACTTGGGTCTGAGCAGCTGCGGACCAGGCAGAACACAGGAAAACTTTCAGCTACAAATGGTGCCAAAACCTGGTTCAAGAGTAGCAGGGCCTATTAAAAGAGCCACCCATTTTTGCCTCTAGCACTGAGCCAGGAAGCCATGTCTTAATTGAGCTGTACCTTTGCTCACTGCCAGCAAACAGAGCCCACTGGAGAAAAGGTAGCTACCAAGAAGCCATGAGTGACTCCATTCTTGTGTGTCTAGAAACCTTTTTTAAGATTTGTCAGGTTTTATATTGAAATTTTGGCCACATTGAAACACCATATGTCATCGGATGTTTCTCTCCCACCTGCCTGTTCCCAAATATCTGGCAGCCACTTCAAAAACAATTGACTCAGAGGCTAAATATTACTTATAAATGCTCAACAAATAGCTCAGGCTTGTTACTACTTAACTCTTACATTTAAATTAACTCATAATTCTTATCTATATTTAGCCTCATGGCCTGGTATCTTTGTCAGTATGGCATTCTCATCTTGCTTGTCTATGTTGCAGGTGACTCTCTTACTCTGCCCTTCCTCTTCCCAGAATTCTCCTGCTCTGGCTCTCATGCTCAATTTCTTCCTGCCAAGCTATTAGCCAATCTGTCTTATATTAGCCAATAAGAGTATACATATCCATAGTTTAGAAAAAGATTGTTCCACAGCAGTGCAGGCCACTGAGATCAGTATGGCCCTGGCAGCAGCAAGGCCCTTGGAGACTAACATGGTCTCAGATGGCTATCAAGACCATGGACATCTGCTTAGCCCCTATTGGCAACAGGAGCCATGGACATCAACCCAGACCCTGGACGCTAGTAGGCTACAGACCTAGACATGGCCCATGGCAGAAGCTCAGGCCAGGACAACACTATGACTTCATGTGGCAGCTCAGGTCACCCAGATCAGTATGGCCCCAGTGGCAACATGGCCCTTAGACACCAACATGACTCCAGTTTGCAGCCTAGATCTTGGTCATCTCTGTGGCTTTTGGTGGTATCATGGGCCATGGACATCAACACTGAACCCAGCAGTGGTAGGATCATGAACCCAGATATGGTCCTTGGTAACTGCCTAGGCTTGGGTGTCACCATGGCAGTGCAGGCCAGTCAGATTGGCATGGGCTCCAGGGTAGCATGACCCTCTGACATGAACTTGGCCTCAAGTGTCAACCCAGACTCCTGGTACTGACATTGCCTTTAGTGATAACAAGAGCTGTGCCATTGTTACCAGCACAAACTGTGACTGTGGTGAGGCCATAGACCAAGACATGGCCCTTGGCAGTAGCCCTGACCTGGTCAAAACCATAGCTCCAGGTGACAGTAAGGCCCTGGAGGTGGCATGGCCCTTGAACACTGTGGTGGATTGAAAGAAAATGGCCTCCAAAGGGAGTGGCACTATTAGGAGATATGGCCTTGCTGCAAGAAGTGGGTCACTGTGAGGGCAGGCTTTGAGGTCTCTTTTGCTCAAGTTTCCCTCAGTGTGACAGACAGTCAAATTCCTGTTCCCTGGAAGATATAGCACTCTCAGCTCCAGCACCACATCTGCCTGCACACTGCCATGCTCTCTATCATGATGATAATGGCCTAAACCTCTGAAACTATGAGCAAGTCACTCCAAGTCAATGCTTCATTTATAAGAGTGGCCATGGTTATAGTATCTTTTTATAGCAATAAAAACCCAAACTAAGACAGACACCAGATGGCCACAAGATGCAGCTTAGGCTTCGGGCATTTATGTGGCCTTTGGTGGTACCATGGGCCATGGACATAGACACAGACCCTGACTGTTGTAGGAACATGGACCCAGAGATAATCCTCAGCAGCAGCCAGGGCTTGGATATTACCTTAGCCCCAGACAGCAGCTCAGGCCACTCAGCTCACAATGGCTCTAGTAGCAGCATTGCACTTGGACACCAACATGGCCCCAGGTGGTGACCCAGACCCCTGTCACTGGCATGACCTTCAATGGTATCATGAACCACAGATATCAACACAGACCCTGGCTGTCATGGGGCCACAGACCAGACATGGCCCTCAACTGCAGCCTGGGCATAGACATCACCATGGTACCTTGTGGCAGTACAGACTACTCAGATCTGTATGCCCCAGCTGCAGCATGACCCTCAGATCCCCATCTAACCTCAGGTGACAGCCCAGACCCTGGGTATCTGCATGGTCTTTGATGGTGTCATGAGTCATGGATATCAACCTAGAACCTGCCTACAGTAGAGCCACAGATCCAGACATGGCTTTATGCCACAGCCCTGGCTCAGTTAACACCATGACCCCAGGTGACAGTGCAGCCTTCCAGATTAGCATGGTGCTGGCAGCAGCATGGCCTTCAGACACAAACATGGACTCAGGTATCTGATCAGACCCTGATCATCCACATGGCCGCCAGTGGTTACTGAAGCCATGAGCATCAACTTAGACCTAGGCTGCTGCAGGGCGATGACCTCCATACTATGTTAAAAGAACCATCTCTTGTGTGCCAAACTTGTTTGGTGGTATTTATGTAAAAACAAAACAAAACAAAAAAAACAAAAACAAAAACAAAAAACTACCTTGAAAAAGTGAAGAAAAGAGGCTTGAAAACAAGACCAAGAGCTGGGGCTGCAGTTCACTAGTGATACCCTAACTATCTACGAGGTGTTGAGTTGCAACTCACCACCAATAAGAAAGCAGAAGAAAGGCAACATTGCTTGGGAATGTTATAGAGCCTGTGGTGCTAATGACTAGGGTTTATAATTCTAAAACAAATAATATGTTCTGACTCTATGCCCTAGCTAATTTTAAATTAGTGTTGAGTAACAATACTATGCAACTTTTAGCTCTCAATTCTCTTGTAATAATCCTTTCCATGTATTAATTGTGTATGTGAAGCTTTATGTGAAATACAAAATGTCCAAGCTTTAAAAGTTCACCTAATTTTATTAAACTTTTCATTGTAGCCAAAATTACCATATTGCTAATTAAAATCTTGATTCAGTGAGAAGATTGGTCCATGGAAAACATACCTTTCAACATTGGTCTTGCTCTAATAAGTGAGAAAAGGCTTTTACACTTACATGTTATTTTCATCTCAGTGCTTTTAGCAACTTTGGAAAAGAGAGAATCAGTGCTGGGAATTGAGTTTCTGATGTAAACTGTGTGATTTACTATCTTGAGACTGACCTAAATAAAATTTTAAGCTCAGATTTAAAAATCACAGTTTCTATTTTTCTCAGGTGTGCAATTAGATGTTCTATTTCCACTTTTTGTAATTTTTCTGACAAATGCTTTTATATAGTTAGCTTTTATTTATACATGCAGCTTTAATTCAAAGCTGAACATTGAAAGAACATTTTTAAATCCTCTAAAACAAAGAAAGAAAATAAGCAAAAGGAATCATTATTTTTCATTTACACCAAATTGCATATAATACATAGAAGTGTATGTTTACACATATACATAAGTAATTTAAACTACGTTAAACCACTTAAGCTGATAATGCTCTTCCCAAGATCCATAGTCTACCAAAACAAACAAATAAAAGTACACAGCGTGAGAAACCCCCTTCAAGTTGTTGTCAGGGTTACTCTCGGGATTCCCCAAGCAATCTGGGCAATTGTTGTTCTTGATTGCCTCATAGAGGTCAACCACAAGGGCCTGTGGCTGTGGATACCACACAGTTTGGACATAGGACTTGGAGGATTTTAGTTAGATCTGACCTGAAAGCCTCCTTCCTAAAGTCTAACTTTCATAGTCCCAGAAGGTTTTACACAAATTATCAAGAGAGGGAAACAATCAGTAGTCCTAGCCATCTGTGACTCCTATTAAAATACAATAACAACCAGCATGGTAACATATCCCTTAGCACAAAAATAACACATGTGTAGTTGGAGTTTTCTCCAGTCCCACTCGGGCCCGCAGCCGCTCAGACCCAAATAAACACATAGAGACTTATATTACTTATAAACTGTATGGCCATGGCAGGCTTCTTGCTATCTATTTCTTATATCTTAAATTAATCTATTTCTATTAATCTATAAGTTGCCACGTGACTTGTGGCTTACTGGTACTTTACATCTTGCTTCTCATGTTGGCAGCAGCTGGCAGCGTCTCCTGACTCAGCCTTCTACTTCCCAGAATTCTCCTCTCCGCTTATCCTGCCTATACTATACTTTTTGCCTGGCTACTGACCAATCAGCATTTTATTTATCAATCAATTAGAGCAACACATTCACAGCATACAGAAAGATGTCCCCAGCACACATGTTTTGGTGGTAACCAAGAGCTGTCTAAAGTGACTTAAGGAACACTCAACAGGAGGGAAAAATGCTTGATACTAGAAACCTATCTACCTACCAGGAGCTCATGATATCACAGATCTTAGAAGAGAAACTACAACTACGACTTTACTAGACCAGCATAATTTCTAATTGCATTATGATTAATTATTGTCCTTTACCACGGGTAAGTGTAGCTCCCAAGCCTAACCAAAGAATTTTCTCTTTGCAACAGAGGATGCTACAGAAAATCACAACTACTCAAAAGTGCAGAGAACAGCTGATTGTGGGGATCCCAGTTCCAATGATACATCTACAAAACAACTCCTATACCTAAGGTTCATGTAATATCACAGAAGAGGGACCAAGAGATTGTAAGAGCCAGAGAACCAGAAACTCTGCTGTGAGGCTGCATCTCTAATAAACGACAAGGGAGCTTTACCCATGATGCTTCAATATGGCTGCCTATAAAAGATCAAAACAAAGATAACATCAATAGACCTGAGAACATAGGAAAGAAATATCATGGGACCTCACCCATAGACAAAGAACTACAGGCAGCTAAGGAATGTTGTCAGCAGGGGAAATTGTTATTCCTAGGAATGATCTTTCTAAATGGTTACCCAATACCAATTGGTCAGCCCTGAAATCATATACACTAACTGGATTCAGCAACTCAGAAGGTTTTATTTATGTATTTATGACTATACATACAGAGCAGTAACCAAAATAACAATCTAGAATTTGAGAGGGAATGAGATGGGGCAGATGACATCGGAGGAATTAGAAAAAGGAAAGGTAATGGGGGAAATATATTTGTAATATTGCTGCTATGCATTCAAGGTATTATACTTGAGATTAAAATAACTAATAGCAAAATATTAATACATAAATTTTCTTAAATAAATTATCACTGGGTACAATGAAAATAATATAAACACTGATCGTACTGTTTATTAAATGGAAGTTTTATTCTTTATTAGCTTTGTATTAATAACTGTATAACTCATATATTGTTCTGTTCTGCACTTTAAAATCCAGATCTGACTGACTGGGATAATTCATGGTTTCTACTGGATCTCTTCCTCTATATAGGTTCTAGAGAAGTATTCATGTACTCCAGTCACTAGTGACACTCCTGTTGGCTCATGTCCTGTTCCTCCATCTTGAATTTTCTCTTTTCAGAATGAGCAATGCTGTGTTTTTCTATGTCTTTCCCCCACATGCTGCCAGCTCTCTATTTCTTGATCCTTTTCTTCCCTGCTTTCACTCTTTGACCTGTCTTAGTTGGTTTTTCACTGTCAACTTAAAGTTAGTGGGAAGGAAAGTCTCACTGGAGGAACTGCCTAGTGCAGGCTGACATGTGTGTCTGTGTGGGTTGCCTTGATTGTTAGTTGACAATGGAGGGCTGAGCCCTCTGTGGGCTGTACCATTTCTTGATCAGATGGTCTTGGGCTCCATACAAAAGCTTAACATGACTTTGAGAAGGAGAATGCAAGCAGCATTCCTCTCAGGTTTCTGCCCTGA
Source organism: Peromyscus eremicus (assembly GCF_949786415.1). NCBI lineage: Eukaryota > Metazoa > Chordata > Mammalia > Rodentia > Cricetidae > Peromyscus > Peromyscus eremicus. The sequence continues at coordinate 48,161,291 of NC_081433.1, read as the reverse complement.
CTTACTTGTAAACTCAAATTAACCACTTTATCCTCTAAATTTCTTGTGGTCAGGCTTTTTTGTCATGGCAACAGAGTTGAAACAGAGTAGGACTTTTAATATTGCATAGTACCTATCAAGATAAGAAAGGCATGTCTCTGCTCAAGTTCAACTAACTTGCAAATAATTGTCTTTTAACTCATTGCCTTATTTGTCTTTAATATAACATAGTCACAGGTTTCTGAGATTAGCACATGTACATATTCAGAGGGACATACATCTGCCTATTACTCTTCCTTTGAATTTAAGGATTTCTGATCTTAGATTATTTTGTTCAGGCAAAATAACAGCCATCCGTATTTCTTTCTGCTGTTAGTTTTATTTTTTTCTCCTTCTGTGCAGTCAATCACAGATATTCAAGTAACAAAATATTCTTTGATAGGACACAGAAGAATGTGTATAGAGTTTTTTAATAGATTGCAAATGAATCTCAGTGATATCACAATAGACTTCATTTTCAAATTCATTTTATCAGTAGCTATGACATTTAAGAAATAGATATTTTGTAGTATATTTGCTTCAATTGAGAAGAAATATATAAGGTACATGTCAAGTTTGTATAGTGTCTTTATTAGGCAAGTATGAATTCAGATTTAGGCCCTGGTCTGAAACTGACAAGAATGTACTTTGGATAATGGAAGAATTATATTGATAGGGTAATTTATTTCAAATTATCATTAAACTGGTCTAAGCTAATTTCATGACTTAATAAGCTGTTGTAATCAAGAATAGAGCAATTATAGATAGAATGCTACCCTAATATGAGCATATACAGACAATGAGCCCTCTAATTCTGGAGAACTAGGGTTTTAAGAGCCTTTGGCATTCTCTTAGAATATGCTTATAAACTACCAAAAGTGCAGACAGAGAAGCCTTACAAAATATGGAAAACACTCAATTTTTTTGCCCTATCTGGCACATCCATCTCCAAAAAGTCTCTATAGTCTCCAGAGATTTGAGATAATCCTATCTCAGTTTTCACATCTAGGACTACAGCAAGCCAAAGTTTTTTACAATGGTCTAGATTCAGTAAAATCTTCAGCTGTCTTTCATCTTACATTTAGGTGGATGCTTTTGTGCTCCTCATCTCAGGGATTCAACATTCACACCTCTGTATTCTTAGCTATTTATAGTAGAATACTTTCAAACTTCTGATTACAATTTCTTACTATGCTGTGCCCTGGAACACCATGAATTAACTATCCTCAAGTTCCACTTGTATTTGCAGAAAGACATCCACCCACAAAGAACACTCCTGTGGTGTGTTATCTACTAAATAAACAAGGCTCTAATTAACACATCTTTTTACAGCATGACACCAAGACAAGAGTATGTCACAGAACATAGATATCTTGACATAAAGAGGTGCTTGTGGGACAACATTCTGTACTATATAACTTCCCCACAAGAGGCTGACTCAAAGCTCGCTCTAGGAATGTCCTCATACCTTAGCACTCTAATGATAATTTAACAATTCTTCTAGATTTATCAGCAAGCATACCAACAAATCAACAAAAGATTGATTTTCAAAGAAATGGCTAAATACCAAAATACAATTTATAAAAAGCATTTCAGAAGGATTTTGTAAAAGAAAACAGTGTGTACAGATGTTTAAATTGTTCAAGTAAAGAAAAAATGATGCAAAAATATATCCAGCCAAGCAGCCATTTTCACTTTAAAGGTACCCAAAACAAAACAAAGCAAAGCAAAGCAAACTCCCAAAACATTAAGAACCATAGGAATCTATGAGGGTGACCCTTAGCTAAGACTCCCAGCAATGGGAGATATGAAGACTTAACTGGCTATCTCCTGTAACCAGACAAGACTTCCAGTGGAGGGATTGGGACATCAACCCAGCCACAAACCCATTGATCTACAATTTGCCCTGCCTACCAGTTATGCTGAAGTAAGTGTGGCACAGAAATTACAAGAGTGGCCAACCAACGACTCTTCCAACTTGAAACCCAAATCATGAGAGAGAGCCCATCCCTAACATTGCCTGAAGGGCCAGGACCCAGATGCTGGACAGCCCAAAATCCTAGGATAGAACCAACTATGACTGGCAAATCAATCATTCAATCAAGTAATCAAGTCAATGAAATGATTCCTAATTATATACTGATATAATCATAGATTATTGCCTAGCCCAACTATCATCAGAGAGTCTTCAACCAGTAACTAATGGAAACAGATGCAGAGATGCAGAGCCAAACATTAGGTGGACCTCCAAGAATCCCTGTGGAAGAGGGGAAGAAGGATTATGGAAGCCAGAGAGACCAAGGAAACCGAAAGAAAACCCACAGAATCAACTAACTTGGGATCATAGGGACTCACAGAGACTGAACCAACAATTAGAGAACTTGAAACTGACCTAGGCTCTTTGTATATACATTACAGTTGTGGAGCTTGGTCTTTTTGTGGGACTCCTAACTGTGGGAGCAGGAGCTATCTCTGACTTTGTTGCCTGCTTTTGAGACCCTACTGGGTTTCCTCATCCAAGTTTAGTAGGAGGAGAGGGGTCTAGTCTTACTGCAATGTGATATGCATGACTGGCCAATATACATGGGAGGCCTGCCATTTTCTGAGGAGAAATGAGGGTTTGGGGTGGGAGGTATCAGGAAGAGGGACTGGAAGGAGAGGAGGGAGAAAAGGGAAAATGTGACCCAGCTAGAAAAATCAATCAATCAATCAATCAATCAATCAATCAATTTATTTATTCAAGATATTAAAGGGGGAAAAGAACTGCAGAAACATTCTGCCTTTGAGTACTTCCACACAACACACACATAAAGCTGTTAAAGGAAAATCTCATATAAGAACCCTACACTGTTTCAAAAGAGAAGTCCACATCTTAGAAGATCAGATACTCTTGATCTGTTAAAATCATTTCATATATAATAAAAAATTAATTCATTTTTACATTTGTAAGTTTGAGAAATACTCTATCATAGATGATAAAACTTATCTTGAAAGTCCACATATATTCCTGTTAGATATATTCAATATGACTAAACATATACATTTTAATCTAATTACATGTGTTTTCAAGTGTTTCTGTCTGTTAAATATATTGGTCTTAATGAGCAGCAACTTTTTAAATTTTTTTCCTTTAACAATTATTTAAATCTTTTATTACCATTAGCTACAGATCTGAATCTACAACAAGACTTTTCACCACTAGAAATCATATATAGGCATGTGGACAACTGAGGGATATACCATAGTCATCAAATCAATCAAAATCAGGAATTTTGAATACTTAAGTGATTGTAGTTCCAAAATTTTGTTCCCTTTGATTTTTTTATTGCACAAATCCCAGTAGTTACTATACACACTACTAAAATTACTGGGGACAAAAGTATGATTTAAAATTATTAAATTAGTTTCATCGTTTAAGCTACTTGATGAAGACAAATTTTAGCATGATAGGAAGCAGAAAGTTGGTCTAGAGCAGTAGTTCTCAACCTGTGGGTCCTGACCCCCTTGGGATTGAATATCAGATATTTACATTACAATTCATAACAGTGGCAAAACTACAGTTATGAATAAGCAATGGAAAATTTTATGTTATTTTATGTTTTCTGTGGATCACCACAACATGAGAAGCACTTAAAGAGTTGCAGCTCTAGGAAGGTTGAAAACCACGGGTTTAGGGTCTCATGGCTATTTTATAAGGTTGATATGGTTATTAAACATAGCATTCTATATTTTCCCCTCAGCAGCAAGACTATTCACACTAATGTCTATGGCTTGGCAGCAGGGTTTGGGTGCTGTCTCTCTCAAGACCAATTTCTCACACTGCTATGCAGTTGCCGGCTTGCTCATCTCATAACTGAGAAGCCATTCTCCTTGAATGAGCTGGGCTACTTCATTCATTACATGACAAGCAAACAGAAGCCACTTTTGAGGTTATACCTTGTAGGCAAATCTCGGGAATGTTAAAAAATAACAACAGAGGGCCAAAGTCATCCACTCACCGACAGTCTCAGGAGACTTCATATCATTGATGTTGCAATAGGGAGACTCCAGTAGGCATCTGTGCACCAGAAGTGCTTACTCATGACGTAGTCATGGAAGTTCTTGCTTCAGACACAGTCTGTGGCTTTGCAAGCCAGCCCTCCAGCCATGGCTGTGTTGCCTGCAGTGGAGCAGGTCTTCAGGAAGTTGACCCTAGGGACAACTTGTCTGCAGCATATAGCAGCTTTCCTAGTGGGGAAGCACAGAGGCCTCTTCTGCAAGAGCAGGATGCTCATTGTCACAGTGACAGCTCAATTTTCTATTAGGAAGAGAATTCATCATGATAGGTATGAAGGAGAAAGGAATTAAAAATAAATGAATGGCTCTCAGCAATAAGGACGTAAATTCATAATGTTGGTTATTCCCCAGTAATAAAGCACTTCAAAATTATATTGAACAATCTAATTAAAGTATCTATAATATTTCCCTTACATTTTATATGCTTATGAGTGGGTACCCTTACCAGATTTTAACATCAACAATAAGATGTTGATACAGGCGTCCCTCAGGACCCATGACAGATGGCTTCTATGACTTTTCAAACATAACACAATTATCAGATAATTGACAGTTATTTGAAATGATGCAGTGATGCATATAACCTATGAGTATTGTCCCATATGCTTTAAATAATATCAAGATTTTACCTATGATGCCTAGCACAATATGTGTTAATGAATTGTTACTGAATTTTATTGTGCAGAAAATGAAACCTATGTCTAGAATAGATTTCTTTTCAAACATTTTTTATCTGGAGTTTGAAACTACAGAAGTAGAGCTTGCAGGTATATATGGATGGTATATTGCCAGCAGAAGGTACTAGCCCATTTATAAAGCAACAACCATCAGACAGAAAGAAAAAGAATTAAAAGATTTAAATTATTTTCAGTCAAATATGTAATTCTGCCACATTTCATTTATTTCACTAATAAATGATAAAAAAGCTTCCATATCCAGGGAAGAAAGAAAATATATTTCTCACAGCAATTACCACAGTATCATTGTTTGATCTGTTTCTTGAGCTCCAATACCAACAGGGCAGTACAAAAATTGACACTCAGTACGCTCCCTCCAAGCCCTCTCAATAGAAGCTGTCATACAAGCAAAGAACCGGGAGCTTAGGGCACAACTTTATTTTAAATTTATTTTTGATATTATAATATAATTCAAAAATTTCCCCCTTCCTTTTACTCCTCCCCAAAACCCTCTCATATTCACTTCCCCACTTCCTTCAAATCCATAGACTCTTTTTTTCTCTAATTGTTATTGTACACACACACACACACACACACACACACACCACACACACACACACACACATCCTGTTCAGTCTATATAAAATTACTTATATACTTATATGTGTATTTTCAGGGATGATCTTTTGACACTGGAAAAACAACTGGTATATGGACATGGAAAGACCAGGAAGCCTTAACTGCACAGAAAGAATTATAGGAAACCCAGGAAATCTGGGAGCAGGAAAATACACAACTTCTTAAACACAGGTTGTGATCCCATATGGAGTCATGTAATTGAATATGAGAGGTTTTGAAAAATTTGACAACAGTAAAATGTTTCTGAATATCAGGTACCAAAGGTTAATTCAAAAATCACACATGAGACAAATCTTCCATGTTTCAGAAAACACTTACCTATATTGCATGATTGCAAGCAGAATTGTCTGTGTGATCATGAACTTAGAACTATCCATTGGAACCTGGTGAGCACATAGGTAGCCAGTTGACCGAAGGGAGTGACTACCTCACCCATAAAAAACCACCAGTTTGCAATAGTTCAGCAGAGAAGGGGAGTGGCATTGCTCCCTCCGCAGTTCATGATTGTCTGTTGGTAGGCCCAGTCTTCTGTATGTCTGTCAAAGGCAGCCAGCTATGAGGTCAGGACCGTGTCGTCACTGTCATACCCAGGAGTCACAGGTCAGCATTTCACAGCCCTTCTCCCTGTCTTGCTGCTTTTGTGTTTCTTCTGACCCATTTCCAGGTAATCCCAGAACCTTAGAGGTGGTGGTATAAACGTTGCAATGAAGACTGAGCCCTCCACAGGCACTTATTCTCAGCACCCTGAGCAGCCGTGGATCTGCAGTTAGGTCCAGTCATTTCAAACTTGGCACAGTAACCCAGGCAAAAAGGCATCCCGGGGGAGCCTGGGTTACTGTGCCAAATGTTAACTCTTTTTGTGGAGTGGGATTCAAATATAGACACAAGCAACAAAAAAAATCACATGAGATTCTAAGTAAATATCAAATAGTTCTTTCACGAAATGAAACGTGTCTTCATGATAAAAGTCCTAGAGAGAGTAGACCTGGAGGGAACATACCTCCACATAGTAAAGGTTAAATAAGGCAAGCTCACAGCAAACACCATCTTAAATGGAGAAAAGCTCAAAGCAATCTATAAAGAAAGCTGGTCTGGAACGTGTTTCTTCTATCTCAACTGCCTGGGTGCTGGAAATACGCATGCACAGTTAAACCACCCCAAATATATTTCTAAGTATAGGATCGTTCGCTGTTTTTCCTTTTCCATTCCTCACAGAAAAGCTCTTAATACTAACAGGAATAATAAATACTAAATGGAAAAAGGTAATTATGAGAAAGATAAAAGACTTAATTGAATTATGTATTGCCAAAATAATTAAACTAAAACAATTTCTGTTAGTAGGTAAGAGGATGTTATTTCGGAGAGGAAAAATTGATTACACTTTTTTAAGACAATTATGGGTAGATTCCAAGCAAGGCATATTCTTCAACAAGCCATTATTTTTATCTTGGGTTTACTATAGGGACTTCTAAAAAAAGGCTTCTTGTATTTCATGATTATATTTTCCAATATATTCCTAAAATGAGACTACAAGGCTACAGTTAATTTTTCTTGTAAATAACTATGTTCTGCTAGCAGAATAATGCTGGTGTTGTCAGAAAGGATGGAGAATATTTCTAATTCTTGGAAACAATTTTAAAGTCATTAATTTTTCTTACTTATTTTCTAATTAATTAATAATATAAAATACACAACTATCTTTGACTGGAATTCTTTTTCATTAAAAAAACATGAACAAACTGAAGTCTAGAATTTTGAAGTAATGTATTGAAGATTAAAGAGTGACAGGGGCTATCATTTGAACTCCAAACCTTTCATAGTCATTAACAACAATGACTGCTTCTCTATAAGTATTTGCCAATCCTGAATGCATATTATCCTTACGTGAAGACTCTTTCAAAAGACTCCAGTTATTGTGCCCTATCCCTATAGCTTATGAAAGCATTAATTTGGGTTGGCTAGTGACAATTTTTTAAACACACTTGTTTTTTTAATATTTTGCACCTGAGATTGATAATCTGTAGATCTCAATAGTCTATAAAATAGACTATCTCACACAAAGTTTTGAATACTTGCCTCAAGCATTTTTCATTAAGATATAACTTGTTTATAATAATTTTGTCTATTGTTCCCTTTATGAGGTATTACCATGGTAAAACAATTGATTTCTCCTGCCTCACAAATAATTTTTGTACACAATTTAAAAGATCAATATTGTGCTATGCTGTTCTTCACATTTCTAAAAACTTCATAGCAGTCTGTACATCGCATTCTTATTTCATGACCTTTATAAAGTCACATGTGTGTATGTGTGTGTGTGTGTGTGTGTGTGATATTTTTATAAGTTATAGGTCTATCAAAGTGTAGAAGCATTTATTGCACTTTATTGATATAGAGGTATGTTTGTTATACCTCTAAGAACATTTCATACCAAAATTGTTTAAGGCATAGTTATAATCATGCCATTTGGAGCTATGAAGAAAATAATACTAAAGACAGGCTGAACCGAAGCCTCAGTAGTTAAGGGCATCTGCTGATCTTCCAGGGGTCCTCCGTTGGATTCCCAGCACCCACATGGCTCACAATCCAACTTTAAATCCAGTTCCATGGGACTTGTTGTTCTTTTCTGGTTTCTGTGGGTACCAGACATGCACATTTTGCACAGAAACACATTCTGGTAGAACAATCATAAAACAACATGAAAACAATAATAATAATAAAAAAATAAGACAAAACAAAGCAACAGTAGGAGTCAAACACTAAGCACTTTGTGCTGAAGACACATGCATCTTCCCATCATCCTCAGTGCCCTGTGCCTTGCATTTCTCAATGAACCAAACATAAGAAGATAGAATATTTTTTAATAACAGTTCTTTATTGATTTTTTTTGGAATTTCCCATCATGCACCTCAATCCTGCTCACCTCCGTGTCCCTCCATATCCTTCCCTCACACCTACAGCATCCCTCTCCAAACCTCCCCCACAAATGAATTAAAAACAAAATGAAACAAACAAAAACCCACCCCACTTCTCTGTCTTTCCAACATCTCTTCATTCATCCTAGTGGCACTGAGTGCTGTGGTGTGTCACGCAGTATACCCTTTTGTCCAATTGCCCCACCCACAAAATGTTCATTGCAATGAGGCATTGGCCTATTTCAAGGCCTCTGGTACACCATCTTCACTGGATCCTCATCCAAACACTTCTCTGCAACCTGTGGCCGTATTGGCACATCCATGTGGCCTTTGGTAGTACCACAGGCCATGGACAACAATACAGAACCCACCTGTTCTTTTAATTCATCAGTGTGTGTGTGTGTGTGTGTGTGTGTGTGTGTGAGAGAGAGAGAGAGAGAGAGAGAGAGAGAGAGAGAGAGAGAGAGAAAGACAGAGACAGAGACAGAGACAGAGGGAGGGAGGGAGAAGGATGTGGATGTTTGAACATATGTATTTTGATGTGTCTGGGCACACACATGTGTGATAATGTTTCATGCATGTGTGTACATGTTTATTCAGTCCAAAGGATGACTTCGGGTGTCTTTCTTAGTTGCATTCTATCTTATTTATTCTCATTTGAAACCAAGATTCACATTTGATTAGTTGTGCTTTGACTGATAACCCATCCTGATCTCCCCTGGATCCTTAGGAGATCTTGCATTGGCTTTTCTCTATGTTTTAATTCATAGAGAAAATTAAATATTTGTTTTCTAAAAGAAATTTCTAAATTTCTAAAAAAAATCCTTTTTCTACTATACTGTTTTACTAGTCAAATGTTACCTATTGTATGTAGCATTTTGAATTATACAAAGAAAGAGTTGCTCTTGTTTTCTGTAACCACTTACTTAGATATTAGTTATAATTCCTGCATTAAATTTTCAACCAACTTAAAACTCAGAATCTTAATTTTCTAAAAGTTAGTTTTAGTAATTTTACACACAGTATTCTTAAAATATAAATTCAACCCATTTGGCTACACTTTAAAAATAATTCACAGAGATTAATTTTTGGTTAATTTATCTTCATATGATCAAATAAGTTTCTCAATTATGGTAGATATAAAATGATAGTTCATATTAAAATTATATAATTTTTATAAACATCCTCTTTGATTAAATTGTTCTTTGATATTTTGAAAAAATTTCCTAAACAAGTTAGTGGTTAACTCTTCATATATAAATATATATATATGTATATATATACATACATATAGATACAATTATACATATATATTATGGTATTATATATTATAATATATATAATTATATATACACATAAATTATATGTGTATATATGAGTGTGAATATATACATATATTATTTATATATATTATGAACATATAATTTATATATAACTTGTTTATTCATTATATGTGTATGCATGTGTGCTGGCCTACTTGAGTCTGTGTATCACGTGTTCACAGGAGACTGTAATAGTCAGAAGAAGGTGTTGGATCCTCTTGAACTGTAGTTACAGACTACTATATGCTGCCATGTGGCAGTTTGAAACTGAAGTCAGGTCCTCTATAAATTTGGTAATAGCTCTTAACCTATGATCCAGACACTCTCCCAAAATATGTGGTTATATTACACCAAGTACCATTATGTTTCAGTTTACTAATTAAAGTTTCAATTAATTAAACAATGGATTTTAATTTATAAATGACTATTTAAAAGAATAAACAACCAAATTTTAAATTTTATCAATAGTCCAAAGAAAACATTTTATAAATACTATTTAGGAATATTTTTCATCTGGAAATAAGCAAACTTGTAATTAAACACCAAACTTAGGATTTTTCACATATAAAATCATAAAATAATGATTAGAAATATGTATTGAAATCCGCAAACTCAAAAACACACAATGATTGATTTTCAATGGGGTTTGTGCAAACTTTTCAAAAGATCAAATATCATATTTTCTTTGGTAATTTCTTTCATAATGGCAATGACATTAGGTTTTCATAAAATCCCATCAGCAGGATCAGGACAGAATCCTAAATGATTAATAACAAGGGCAATTTGTCTTCTGAAGCAAGAAAAACATTCAGATTACTCAAAATATATATTTGCAATGTCCTCCTGCTCCTAGAGATGCATGGTGCTGTAGAGGGATTTGAGTTGTGTGAGAATCTCTCTTCTATGGCATTAGGTATGTTTGATGATAATCCTGTAATTGCTAATAGCAACTCATTCCCAGTTAGACATAGTTTAGCATCTTTCTGGAGAATTGGGAAAAGAAGATATTTGTTGACACGCCAAATACATTTCTAGGAATAGTATCAACGGCTCTTCATATTGATATGCACATGATGTTGAGAAGTGTACCTCCATATCCTAGACCAGCTTTTTAGTAGTCACATTCAGCTGCCTGAAGCATTCCTGGATTCTGGTGCTGACATAAAACAAGTCCACTAATTATCTTCCATCAGAACTCTATAGGCCTCTAAATTTCTCTAGCAGATATTTTGTAAGACTTAAAAGTCATCATGTATCCTACAATCTTTTCCCCTCATCTTCCCCAGGATTCCCCAAGCTTCACTTAGTGCTTGGCTCTGGGTCTGCATTTGATTCTCTCAGTTGCTGGATGAAGCCTCTGATGACAACTGGGCTAGGTCCCAATCCTAGCACACTTGATAGGCAGGACAGATTATAGGTTGAAGGTTATGTGGCTGGGTTGGTTTCCAACTCCCTCTACTTAAAGTCTTACCTAGTCATAGGAGAAGTATCCTTTATATCTAGGAATCTTAGCTGGGGTCTTTCTTGTAGATTCCTAGGAGTTTCCCTTGAGACAGGTTTTTATCTGACCTTGAAATACCCCCGCTTCAGAGTCTCTTTCAGTACCCCACCCTCGGTGCCCCCTCAACTTGATCACTCATACTCCCATCGCCAGCTGCCCTCAGTCCACTCATGAAATCTTTTCTATTTCCCCTTCCCAGGGAGATCTGGGTGTTATGCCATGAACCCGCCTTGTTACCTAGTCTCTCTGGGTCTGTGGATTATAACATAATTATCCTCTATTTTATAGCTAATATCCACTTTGGAGTGAGTATACACCATGTTTGTCCTTCTTGAGCAAGTGTACTTGTGGTATGTTTGAGCATTTCTTGGGTTTATGTCTAAGAGTGGTATCTCTGGGTCTTGAGGTAGATGGGTTCCCAGTTTTCTGAGAAACTACCATACTGATTTCTAAAGTGGCTGTAAAAGTTTGCACGAATCTTGAGTGGTATTATGTTGAGGTAAATGCTGAAAGATCAGAGAGACAAAGGAACAAGCCATTACAGAAACTTCTCGCCAATACTGAATCTTTACGCTGAATAGAAGGTGAGATCCTATCTCCATGAATCTTCTGACTGAATGTCTCTGAGTACTCAGCAGAAATAGCTTCTAGTTCCTGTCTCCTCATTCCTTATATACTTGTCTCTGCCCAGCCACATCATTTTCTTCCTAGTGCTGGTATTAATGGCATTTGTGCTTCTCAAATACTGGTAGCAAAGGCATGAGATCTCAAGTGTTGGGATTAAAGTTGTGTGCCACAGCTGCCTGGCTGTTTCTCTCCTAAACTGAATCCATCTCATGTAGTCCAGGGTGGCTTTGAACTCACAGAGATCCAGATGGCTCTCTGCCTCCGGAGTGCTAGGATTAAAGTTGTGTGCCACCACTGCTGGCCTCTATGTTTAATCTAGTGGCTGTCTCTGTGCTCTGATCCTCAGGCAAGCTATATTTGATACACAATATATCACCACAGTTTACACTCCCACCAGCAGTGAAAAAGTGTTTCCCTTATTCTACACCCTCTCAATATAGGCTATCATTAGTGTTTTTCATTTTAGTCATTCTTTCAGGTGTAAGATAGTATCTCAGATTTGTTTTGATTTGCATTTCCCTGATAGCTAAGGATGTTGAATATCTCCTTAAGTTTCCCTCGGCCATTTGAGATTCTTCTGTTGAGAATTCTCTGTTTAGATCTGGACTCTATTTTTAATTGGATTATTTGGTGTTTCTTGAGTTCTTCAAATATCTTTTAGATCATCCCTCTGTCAGATGTAGCGTAGGTGAAGACTTTTGCCCATTCTGTAGGCTGCCATTTTTGTCCTATTGATGGTTTCCTTTGCCTTACAGAAACTTTTCAGTTTCATGAGGTCTTATTTATTAACCTTAGTGTCTTTGCTATTGGTGTACTGCTAAGGAAGTTGTCTCCTGCGCCAATGTACTCAAGGTTATTTCCAACTTTCTCTTCTTTCAGGTTCAGTGTATCTGGATTTATGCTGAGGTCTTTGATCCACTTGGACTTGAATTTTGTGCAGGGTGATAGATATAGATCTATGTGTAATCGTCTACATGTTGACATCCAGTTAAACCAGCACCATTTGTGGAAGGTGCTTTCTTTTCTTAATTGTATAATTTTGGCTTCTCTTTGTCTAAAATCAGATGTCTATAGGTGTGTGAATTTATATCTAGGCTATCAATTTGATTACATTGATTCACCTGTCTGTTTCTATGCTAATACCATACTTTTTTATTGATATAGCTCTGTAGTAGACTTGAAATCAGGGATGGTGATACCTCCAAAAGTTCTTTTATTGTACAGGATTGTTTTAGCTATTCTGAGTTTTTCTGTTTTTCTATAAAAAGTTGAATACAGTCCTTTTAAGGTCTATAAATAATTGTGTTAGAATTTTAATGGGGATTGCATTGAATCTATACATCAGTTTTGGTAAAATGGACATTTTTACTATGTTAATCCATGAGCAAGGGAGACCTTTCCATCTTCTGATATCTTCTCCAGAGGGGTCAAGGACACCATAAGAAAACTCACAGAATCAACTAATCTGGCCTCATATGGGCTCATAGAGACTGAACCAACAACAGGGAGTCTGTATGAAACTGACCTCGGCACTCTGCATGTGTACATATATATATATATATATATATATATATATATATATATATATATATATATAAAACAGTTGTGTAGCTTGGTCCTCTTGTGGGAACAGGACCTGCCTCCAACTCTTTTCCTGATTTTTGGGACCCTACTCCTCATACTGGGTCACCTTACCCAGTCTTAATATATGGGGAGGTGCTTAATATTATTGCAACTTGATATATCATAATTTGTTGATACTCATGGAAGACCTGTGGTTCTTAAACAGAAATGGAGGAGTGCATTGGGGTATGAACAGGGGAGAGGTGAGGGATAAGGACTGGGAGGAGAGAAAGGAGGGGAAACTGCAACTGGGATTTAAATTATATATATATAATATATTCATATATATATATGAATAAATAAATAAGGCATCATGTAAATTGCTGACTTCACAAGGTGCTTGTGAAGGAACTAGGCAAATAAACAGTACTTTCTATTACTACTGTCCATTTTTACTGACACTGTTTTCAGGCCATTTACAATAAAATAACTCAGAGTACAACACCATCTTTCTACACCCTTTACTCATGTGACTCAAGGTTAGGATCAAGCTTACCTACATTAAATGCCATTTAATGTGAGTGGCAATATCAGTGATGTGTGCCCTTACCTCATAGGTCAGCATTTCCTGAACAATCAATATGAAGAAAGTGACCTTGGGAAAATACAGTTGTGTTTTATTTTCATATTTTTTTAAAACTTCCATGCAGTTATATATACTTAGTTGCTTCCAAAATTTTTCAAACCATTCAACAAGTACATCTATAAGTAAATTTCATAATATAAAAAAAATCAATGCCCTGGAATATTTTGAGTACCTTAGTTTGTATTCAATTCAATTAGGAATTTAATTACAAATAATTAAAAATTACAATTATAATCACAAAAGTTCCAAATTGTTTCTTTATTTCTTTAGTGGACATTTCAACCCAACAAGATACACTTTAGTTGTACTGACCAAATGTTGCATTTCTGCCGGTGTCACGCTTTGCCTAATTCTGTATAGTATTCCATAAGAACACATATTTATATGAACTCTTATTTGTATGGAATATTTGCTACTTTCTATAAACATTTTCATTTTAAATACAATAAAATGAACGGTAATATTTTATTAGCTCTCCACTGTTATTTAAAATGTATGCTTGGTCTATCTACTAGTGTGGAAAATACAAGAATAGAGTGCACTCATTTTAATATGTGATTAATGTTTAACATTAATTACAGAGGAGGAGTTTACATCTTCATCTCTGTTTCAGACATGGCTTGACAGAATGTAAGCCATACCACTCTTTGAGAATATTTTCTGAATAAATGAAGTACCTGGAAACACAAGAGGCAAACTTTTCTTTGGGTCTACAAGAATGGAGAGATTAATATCACTTCTGACTTTCTCTGCCACTAAAGTATGTACCCAATTAAGTATTGGGAAGAAAATTAGTGCTTCAAAAACTAGTAACATTTGGAGGACTTTGAGACACATAATGCTGTTGAGCAAGCAGTCAGTAGTATCCAAATGAAAGTGAAAATATTATGATAAGTTTTTTCTTAGTAGGCCTCCTTGAAGCAATCATGGGGCAGCTATGCTGTAGCACATAATGAGAGTCATCTGAATGTACTTACTATGAGGATTTTACACTTTGCTTTAGTGTATGAATTTATATCTATTTCTTACTTTGTTTAACAATTTTTGTGCTTTTCAAAATATTAGTAAACGATGTGAGTTAATTACTCATAGCAGCTTTTAGGACAGTTCTAAAATGTCTAACAATGAAGAGCATTCAAGACTATGATAGTTATTTATCATTTTACCTATGGTTTATAATCATATTACTGGTCACACGGAAATCAGAAGACCTACATATGCTGCCAAAACACCAATATGTAACTTCAAATAGACTCTAGGGTTTCTAGACTCTAGGGTTTATCGTGATTTAATATCCACATGTGTAAAAAAGCTTACTTATCTCAACATTGTATAAGCATATATTTTTACTTATTTTTATACACTTAAATTAAAATATAGTTAAATCACTTTTCCCTACCCTACCCTACTGGTCCGTCTCTTCTCCAAGTCTACTCATTCCAATTCCTTCAGATCCTTACCTCACTCTCAAATTGATAGCCTCTCCTTAAATTATTCTTCTTCTTATATTATTAATAATGTATTAATATTATTAATATATCTGTGCACAAATATATAACCTGCTGAGTATTTTTTGGGGGGGGGTTGTGTGTCTATGGTTTCAGATCTGATCACTGTATTAAACAACCAATTAGAGGGTTCATCCTTGGAAGAAGAAAACTCTCAATAGTCATCAACTGCCTGTGATTCCTTGTACAGGGGTGTGACTTTATGTAAAAACCCCAAACACCTTTTGCACTAGCATGTCTATTGGTTGATAGTGTCATTGTTCAGCTCTTGGTTATACAACTATGTCTATATGAAACTTTCATAGCAGATTTCCTGCTATAATTCTGACACTTTCAATCTTTTTACTGCCTCTGCCTGTTTCTTGAGTTGGAGATGCAGGAGCTGTGTTGTTGTATCCACTGGGGCTGGGTTCCCCAGGATCTGTTGATCTCTGCAAAGTATCCAGTTGTGGTTTTCTAGGATGGTCTCTATTTACTATAAAGAGAATTCCCTTTGATGAGGGGTGATAGCTATACTCATCTGTAGGTATAAGGATACACATAAGCTGTATAATGTAGTTAAGAAAAATGCTGGTCTACCAAGGTGGTGATATTAGATTCTCTGATTGGTCAGAGCATTTCATGTGAATTCAAAAACAATGTACAATATTGTTTTATTGATGTAGCCCTTTGTTGCCTCTCCAGGTTTAAGGGTAAGCTCCTATTTCAGAGACACCCCACACTTTGGGAAGAGAACTCAGAGTAACTGAAATGGATCTAACCTAAAAGATTCCTTCCTGCTGTCTAGCAGTCATGTTCATGGTACAAGAATGCACTATGCAAGCTGCCGAGGGAGGGGAGCCTTGTATTTAAATAATTTTCTCTATAGATTTTTATCATATAACTGATTTTTTTGCTGCTTTTTGAAACCTCTAAAACACATACATCTAATATTTAACATAATTTAGAGTAAGTTAAACTACAGCCTATTATATTTACTGAAAGTGCATTTAAGAGTCAACACAAATCTGTTTAAGCATAAACTTACTATTTATTAAATTATTAATTGGCTATTTTCTCTGTGTATCAAAAATAGAGATACTAATACCTTCATGTAAATTTGCAGGTTAAAATTCCTAATATTTTGGTGAAAATCAAGACCTCTTACAATTTTCTAGGTATCTACTTTCTAAATACACTCAAGATGTATAATTTTCTCAAATTAATTGAAAATTTTAGATAACAGTGTTTTCTAATCTCAATTTTTCAGATATAAGATATATATATATATATATATGTATATATATGTATATATACTTACATACATACATACATACAGTAGTGTATGATGTGTAATATAATATATAATATATATTCTGGTCATGTCCACTCTGAACTGTCCCAGAAGTCCCTGCCTCAGACTACGTTTTCTCTTTTATCTATAATAAACTTTCTCCTCCACCATACTTCGGAGTAGTTATGACCTGTTTCCTTTCTATTTCTTTTTTCCATTCACACATAATCTGACACAGGTTTCTAAAATGACAATACTTTGTAACATTTTGTGTTTTCAACAATGGAGTAAGTTGGCCATAAGAACCAAATACAAAGTATATTTTCCAGTTTTATTATTTAGTCAAATATGACTTTTCTTCCTAACATTTGACTATGTACTTGTGTTAATTTCTGTAATAGAATATGATTGCACAAAAAGGTGGAATTTTAACATTTTTATGATGTTTAAGTCAGTTCATTGGAATAGTTTACTGGTGACTCTGACGACTTGTGCTTGATACTTTTATGCCAGCTTGACACAGCTATCTTCATCTGAGAGGCAGGAACTTCAATTGAGAAAATGCCTCCACAACATCAGACAAGCCTGTAGCTAGAAGTTTTCCTCATCTCACCTGACTCCTGCAGTCCCTCACTCCTGCAGCCACACAGACCCAAATGAACACACAGAGGCTTAATGTTATTTATAACTGCTCAGCCATTAGCTCAGGCTAACTATTGACTAGTTCATACACTTAAATTAACTCATAATTCTTACTTATGTTTAACCATGTGGCTTGGTACCTTTTCTCAGTTCTGCCTTCACATCTTGCTTCCTCTGTGTCTGGCTGGCAACTTCTGACTCTCCTCAGAATTCCCTTCTCTGCTTGTCCTGCCTATACTTCCTGCCTGGCTACTGGCCAATCAGCATTTTATTTATTAACCACTCAGAGCAACACATTCACAGCATACAGAATGATATCCACAGCATAAGCCTACCGAGCATTTTCTTTAATTAGTAACTGATGCAGGAGGCCTCAGACTATTGTAGATGGTGCTATCCTTGGGCTGGAGGTTCTGAGTTCTATAAGAAAGTAGGCTGAGCAAGCCATGCAGAGCAAGCCAGTAAGTAGCATTCTTCCATGGCCTCTGCATCTGCTCTTACCTCCATGTTCTGGCCCTACTTGAGTTCCTGTCCTGACTTCCTTGAGTGACTGACTAAGATGTGGAAATTTAAGCCAAATACACTCTTTCCTCCCCAAAGTTGCTTTGGTTATGGTGTTTCATGACAACAATAGTAGACCTAAGACACTACTCATTTGATTATACTTAAGATTGTTGAATAATGTCGTTGTATTTGCATGACTGTTTTAATTGTACCCAGTTCTCAAGTGCACAATTACTATAGTCGTGTTTGTTTCAAACTTCAAACTACTTGCAAAACAAGCTCCTCTAAAAGAAGCATAACTTCAAAGGGTCTCATTTACCTTTAGAATAATAACCAACAAGATCACCACACAACAAACATCTTGATTTTCATTGGCTTTAAATGAAAGGGCTCTTAACCACAGAACCATGGTTCCATAACTATTTTAAAGAAATGATAAATATACTGAGATATTTAGAGATAAAGATGTAGTTTGAGTCACTTTCTGTACTCTGGTCAAGCAAGGCTTTTATGTAATGAAGTGTTTTGGCATCCCAACACCTGCAAGATTCAAATTAACTTTAAGCCTGGATTTTCAACTTAATGCAGCAGATAAAGCACCATATTCAATAATCAAGTCTGCACATCATTTGAAAGTTTAGACCTTTTCTGTCTATCATTGTCACTGATTTCAACCATCTGCAGATTCAGTTTTGAATGTTATTTCTAAACAAACTCAATATTTTCCAGGGTATTAAAATTGTGTAAACTTTAACAGTCAAGTGATCCCAAAAGAAAGAAAATGTAAAGGAAGGAAAAAGGCAAACATTTGGTACCACAGTCGCCTCCTTACATTGAAACATTGGAATAATGGTATGCTGTGGGATGTTCTGTATGGCAAATGTGTTGCTAATTAGTCAATAAATAAAACACTGATTGGCCATTGGTTAGGCAGGAAGTGTAGGCGGGACAAGGAGGAGAATAAAGCTGGGAAGTGGAAGGCTGAGTCAAAGAGACACTGCCAGCCACCAAGAGAAGCAAGATATGAAGATGCCGGTAAGCCACGAGCCACGTGGCAAGGTATAGATTAATAGAAATGGATTAATTTAAGCTGTAAGAACAGTTAGTAAGAAGCCTGCCAAGGACATACAGTTTGTAACCAATATAAGTCTCTGTGTTTACTTGGTTGGGTCTGAGGCTGTGGGACTGGCAGGTGAGAGAGATTTGTCCTGACTGTGGGCCAGGCAGGAAAACTCTAGCTACAATGGTATCTAATTCACATTATTAATCTCTAACTGTCCATTTCATCAGCTAGATCTGTCTTATTAGTTCATACTAAATATGAGTAAATTAATAAAATATATGCCTCAGAAAATAGTTTATAAATATTTATGGTAAAAGTAGCACATTCATTATTGAAGAATATAAAGGCAGTCAACTGAAAGAAAGGGGGCAGGTGTTAAGATCAATCTACATGAGTCTATTTAATGGGTAATAGGGATTTATTAAGATATAAAGTGAGGAAATACACTCACAAATACAAAACTGAGTAAACAACTGAAGTTGTCCTCTGTTCTGACCAGGAGCGAATCCACCTGGCAGTTTGATCAGACCAGGAAGCAGGCAGCTGGGAGAAGAGGCTCGTGAGCCTTCTCCCTTTCATTTTAAGAGGTCACGTACAACCTCCTTTGGCCCACATAGCCCAAAGTCATGGGTGAAGCAAATATCACTACAATGGGGTATTGCTTTTATTATTGTATTTGTAATCTTTACATAAACCACACAAAATGTTGGCAATAGTGCTTGGTACTGTAT
This sequence comes from Peromyscus eremicus, assembly GCF_949786415.1. Classification (NCBI taxonomy): domain Eukaryota; kingdom Metazoa; phylum Chordata; class Mammalia; order Rodentia; family Cricetidae; genus Peromyscus; species Peromyscus eremicus. The sequence continues at coordinate 48,141,606 of NC_081433.1, read as the reverse complement.
TATATATTCACTGTAAACAAAAATTCTCAAATGACTGACAAAGTTAAAGCAATGGTATAAAACCATATTTTCAAATCTGACTGTTCTTGTAATGATCTATACAGTTCAAATATTGAATGGAAAGAACTTGAATTATTCCTGTGATATTCACATAAATTGCTTCTTCTTCTTAATTGAAGCTTTGAAAGCTCCTGCAGACAGCTCTCTCTCTCTCTCTCTCTCTCTCTCTCTCTCTCTCTCTCTCTCTCTCTCTCTCTCTCTCTCTCTTAAATGAAACTTTATTGAGATATAGCTCTGCGCTATAGCTCTTAATGTGTTTCATTCAACAGGTTTTAGTATATTCACTTTTCTTGTTTTTTATCTTTTTCCTTCTGTTCATTTATGAGTCTTCCCCTGGCCTACTTCTCAAGAGCAAAGTGTTTTTATTAGAAAGCTAATGATACGAAATGGCTTGGCATTGTGATTGGTAAATTGCTACCGAGTCAGCCCTAACTGAATGGCCTTGTAGTACACTTGGGTGGCTGTTATCACTTCTTTTTATTAAAACTCATATTGACTAAGGGATAGGTGTAATAAAAAGATGTCATGAGGATAATAAGAAAATATCACTGGGCATGTTTGCCTCCAATAGACTTGGTATCCAAATTAAAAGTACTAAAGGGAAAGCTAGGGTCCCTTTATGTCATCAGTAGTGGTGATTCTCATCAAACTGAAATTCATAAATGGCCTGGGTTTACCTTCCATAGTAATTTATGAATCAGATGATACTAAACTTGCAGTGGATAAGGTTTTTATGTATTCCTGACTATGACACAGAAACATATATAATGTGACAGGAAATAAATTTCATATTAGTGATGCCACATTTTCTAAATCCATAAACTAAATAAAAAATTCCCTATTTCATAAAGGTTAATTCATAGTTCTCAGGTTGTTGTCATTCTCACAGATATTTAATGAATGACAGGAACTTCTTCTATAATATTATGACCAATGAATACAGATAAGTCTCTGAGATCCTATAGCATAAGCATTTTTATTACATTTGCTATCATCCCTCAAACTAATTTACAATTGCCCAATAAATTAATGTCATCTTAATCACTACTGCAAATTCATTGCATATTCTATAATGAATAAGTCCAGGGAAGTATATATTTCTGTGATTTGTAACTACGTGAATTATGTTCTTGCATGTAATCATGTAGAATTAATCTTAATTATTTTGGATATAATGTTTTTATTGTTCAGTAGAATAATGGTGAGTTTATTTGGAAGGAAGATTAAAGCTAGCATTCATATTAATGATGCATTTGAATATTCCCTGTCACAGAGGGATTCTCCATGAGTAGTAGGTATAATCTACACACTATGCATAGAATTCATTCCAGAGATCAGTTGTGTAGTGCTACATGAGCAACATTATTTGAAATCTATTGAAAGAGAATGTGTGAATCAGAGGGTCTGAGTATTTGACTTCTCTTGGCGCTCTTTTTCTTCTGTTAGTTTGCCTTGTCCAACTCTGATACTATTTTTGTTTTGCATTATTTATTTATTTTGTAATAAAATAACTTTTATTACAAAAGGAAGAAGGGGAACCCATCAAATCGTTTCTTGCAAACGTATGGAAATAATTTTGAAGTGAACAATACATCACCAAACATGCAGTAGAGTATGTTTCAACAGCACATTAAAGAAAGTCTACAGAACTGGCTTGAAATAAACAAGGACTTTGTCACTTCTAACTCTTCATTTCTGAATTCATAATAAACTCAACTTAAGACATCAGAATCTAAATCTGTCTCATCTGTCTTGGTATATAGTATTCCAAACCTGTAATCTCAGCACTTGGAACACTGAGGCAGAAAGATTGCTGTGTATTTGTGGCCAGTTTGGGTTAATTTGTAAATCATACACACACACACACACACACACACACACGATCATATATTTATACACATATATGGAGAATACTTGTCTATTTATCTATATCTAAGGTCTCTCTATATGTATACACACACACACACACACACACATATATTTTTCTGCAAAAATTTAAGAAAAAATAGAGAGACAGACAGAAAGACAGTAAGAAAGAAAACTAAATCTCCAGTGCAAACTTTTCCCTTCCCCCTGTACTAAATCTAACAATTTGACTGAAAATTCTAGGACAGTGATTCCTATTGGTTTTTGTAGCAGATTTTCCATTGGGTCACCAACTGGCTCCCAAATCCTGACACAAAGACTTATTATTAATTGTGAATGCTTGGCCTTGTCTTATGCTTGTCCCACTAGCTCTTATAACTTAAATTAACCAGTTTCTCTTCATCTACATTTTACCTCAGGGCTCTTTACCTTTCTTTCATTTTGTATGTTCTACTCTGGCTGGCTAACAGCTGCTTATCTGGCTGGCCCTGGGCATCTCCCTCTCTTTCTCCCTTATTCTCTCTTCTTTCTCGATCCTAGATTCCACCTCCTACTTATTGTTTCTGCCCACCAGTCCCTCCTATCCCTCTACTGCCTAGCTATTGGCCATTCACATTTTTATTAGACCAATCAGGTACCCTAGGCAGGCAAAGTAAAACAGCAACACATCTTTACATAACTAAACAAATGCAGTATAAGCAAATGTAACACATCTTTATATAGTTAAAGTAATAAAATTTCACAACAGGCTCTCAGTTTGATGATGCTACTCTAGATCATGAGGATTAAAAAGTACATTGTATATGAACTTTTCTCTGACTTACTTCCCATTTAAACTGCTATTAAAAGCTAAACTTTGTGGCTGCTTACATACATAAACACCTATAATCATACATACACATAGACATACATATATACACATAGACATACATGCACATTTTCACATATATGTACACAATTATATGCACACAGGCACACACACAAAGGCATTCCACTATCCCTATCACATGGTCCTTTTGTTCTTGCTTGAAATTCTTGCTCTTAGGGCCTATTCATAACTCATTTCTACTGTAACTTCGCTGTTATTTCCGAGAAAGTGTGGACTTATTTTTTTAAGAAAAATATTTGGAAAGAAGTTTCCTAAAAAGTAAAAACAGTTGTTAATCAGATATTGATTAGGACAAATAAATTATATATTACTGCTATCTCTAAATAATCCATCCTTTCACCTTTTATGGATGAGTTACAGAACAGAGTAAGAAAAACGAGTGAAGAGTGCTAACAGCCAAGTGAATAATGCAGGAGTTAGGCTGGGCAAGATCCAATTTTCTTGTCTAATTTTTATCAGGGATAAGAGATTAGAAACAAGCCTTCCTGTAGCCTGATCTATATATTTTTGAGCTACCAGAAATCCTAAAATCCACTTTATGTAAAATCATTGTAACAGGAAAAAAAGTTTTGAGTTACATTGGAAAGGTGGGACCCAGTGGGAGTATTTGCACTAGTGACCAGTGTTGAGGGATGGAAAGGCATCTTTGTAATTGACTTCTTTTTTCTCACACTTTAGGGGTCAGGCACTGAGCTCCCAAATAGATACACGAGATTTATTCTTACTTATGAATGCTAGACCTTGTAGTGGGTAGCCATTCCAGCTTTGATCTGGAAGTTCCAACCCCCATTGAGACTTCGGCAACTGTCACGCCTTCAAGGCGGGGCCAAGGGAGGCGCCTGGAGACCTAAGATCTGGATGGGCCAGTGCTATCTCTGTTCTGGGACCCTGGACGGTGGAGGTGGGCCAAGCAGAACTCCAGAGAACACCCCTGGACTGCGATACACCTTCCCCAGACCCCACAACCTACCTATCCCTTAATTTGTAAGTTACGCCATTAAATAAATCTCCTTTTAACTACTTGGAGTGTCCTTAATAATTTCACCAATAAGACCTTAGCTTGGCTTGTTTTTAGCCAGCTTTTCTAACTGAAATTATCTTGTTTCTCTTTAACTACATTTTGCCTCTGGGCTTTTTAACTTTCTTTATTCTTTATAACTTTCTTTTCTTCTTATTCCATGGGCTGGCTGTGTGGTTAGGAGGCTGGCCCCTGGCATCCTCTGCTACTTCTCCTTTTCTTGCTCCTCCTTTTTTTCTGAGCCTAGATTTCTCATCCTATTTATTCTCTCTGCCTGGCAGCACTACCTAACCCTTTCCTGCCTAGCAATTGGCCATTCAGATCTTTATTAGACCAATCAGGTGTTTTAGACAGGCAAAGCAACACAGCTTCACAGAATTAAACAAATGCAACATAAAATTATGTAATTCATCTTTGCATCATTAAACAAATATACCATAGCATAAACAAATGTAGTATATCTTAAAATAATATTTGCTGTGGATATCGCTTTATATAAATAAAGCATTGATTGGCCAGTGACCAGGCAGGAAGTATAGGCGGGACTAGGAGAAAGGAGAACTGAGGAAGGAGGAAGGAAGGGGAAACCGGCTGGAGCCACCGCCAAGACAAGGAAGATGTAAAGTACCGGTAAGCCACGAGCCACGTGGCAAAGTAAAAATTAATAGAAATGGGCTGAATATAAGAATGAGAGCTAGACAATGATAGGCCTGAGCTAATGGCCAAGCAGTTTAAATAATGTAAGAGTCTGTGTGTTTATTCTATAAGTGGGCTCCGGGACTGGCTGGACTTGGCAGTGGGAGCTGGAGAAAAATTCTCCAGCTACAAATATTCCCCAAAACAACTTGGTCAAGCGTGGTGTATCTGGGCCTGTCTTGTGCAAGATTTCATGTCTTCTCAGAAATGAAATATACATGATAGTTTATAATAGGGTGTTGTGGTTTGTTCTCAGGTTCAGGAATCAAATCAACTATCTTTAGGTCAGTAAATTCAGAATAGTGTATTGCCTTCTAAGGAGTGACTGTCTACAGGACATCAGTTAGTGCTATTTGAATTATATTAACTGATATGTTTTCTTCCTGAATATAGAATGCTCATTTGACTCAATTTTTAAGCAGCAAGTTATCAATAAATCTGCATAGAGAATGACTGGGTTTAGGTAACAATAGAATTCTATCAAATAATTTGGACACTAGCATGAAAAAGCTGTCCTCTTTTAATTCTATTTTTAATGCTTTCTTAATTGCCTGGACTTCACTAAGGGTTACTGAGCAACTTGTATTGGAATGATTGAAGAGAATGTTAACTCATCTGCCAGAGGAGGGGGTCTTCATTTCTATGGCAGCCAGATCAGCTCCTGTTTTACCATTTCCTGGGGCTCTGGGTAGCTGGAGACAATTCCAGATAATAGTTTATACTAAATCCTCAGAAGCTCAATCCAGGAGCCATGCTCACTTCAAATCCATTTGTGTGTCTATCATCTTCTAAACCTATGAGCTCTTTCAGGTTAGTTCAGGGTATGGCATTATTCATACTTAGGGCTGCAAATCATACTCCAGCCAAGTGTGTTCTGAAATATTTCTTTACCAAAACTTCACCACATACCTGCTACCAGTTTTGGTTGTTGACTTATGATGGAGAGTTTGAAATTTTATTTAATTGCTATTTTTATTCATTAATTGTAACTTGGAATTCTTAGCTTCCATTCCTTTTTAAAGATGATTTTAAAACATTTTCTGAGTGGAGACATTGTTAGTGTTGCTGATCAATGTGTGTAATATAATTTTCTACCAATTCTATTTTATTTTCAATTTATTTGGGCTTTAAAAACAGCAAAGCTGATATTTGTGGAAAACAAGAACTTGTTTTGTTTGAGTTGTTAAGTGTCTTTCCCATTCTTCTTAATAGAAAAAAAAAAGAAATCGAAACATTTAATATAAGCATTAAGGAAGAAAAATTGCAGAAATAATATAACAGAACACAAGTGACCTGAAGTGGTAATTATATTGACTATTTTAAAGTAAATACACACAGAGATCTCCTGGAGAATTACAATACTTATGTGGAATGTGTGGTTCCAAAGGTCTAATATACTTCAGGACTGAAGAGGCAAGCATTTCTCTCTCGAAGGCATCATAACTGCTGGGAGACAACTTGACATAAATGCAGACACCCTGGCTATACATACCTAGCATGGGACCACTTAAAGGGGCTGGTGATGAAGGTGGTGCTTCACCTAACTGTCCAAGTCCCACAAGGGGGGAGGCTCTTTAATGCCATATAGGATTCACAATTTTAAACAGCAAGAAATTAATTATAAGAGGGGGAAAACTATCATCCTTTTCTTTACCAGCCATCACAATGAAAATTATCTCCTCAATGGGACAAATTTTCCACATGGTTTAAATGAAGCCATTACTTTTATACTCATTTGAAAAGATCCCTAGATCACTGTTGACATTATCAACTTGGAAGCTTGATAAAATGATATATCTGGATCTCATATGGGCCTCCAAAGAATCAAATATTTTCAGATTTTAAATTTAATAACTGAGACCATATATATACATACATATATATATATATGTATTCATAGTTATATTTAGTATGTTTCTCTATGCATCTAGAAATCTTGAGAACCTGTGCTTCAAACTATAGAGTCAATTGTCACAAGAAAAAAATGCTTGTACAAATTTTAAATTACTGCTTAATTGTGTACTGTAAAATGGGCTGTAGTTACAAAAGGAAAACCATTGTTATTAAAGAGACTATGGCTTTGTCATCAGGAAATGACAACCCAATGCTCCTTTCTTGTAATATATTCTTGATGGTGAGGTAAAGAGAAGAAATGGAGGGGACTTAGTTGTTCCTAGCTCATCTGGCTTACTCATTTGTTTATTTTTATTTATTTAAAAATACGTATTGCGTTTTCTCTGCATGTATATCTGAACATTAAAAATGTGTCTGGTGCCCACAGAGGCCAGGAGAGTGCATCAGGTCCCTTGGGCTTGAGTTACAGACATTTATCACTGCCATGCAGGTGTTCAGAATTGAACCATAGACCTCTGGAGAGCAGAGAGTGCTCTTAACAACTGAAGAAACAGTGACTTACTGTTTCAAAGACAGAAAATTCAGAGTGGTATCACACAGCCATCTTTCCATTTTACTATATTGACTTCAGATAAACTGACTCAATAAATTTTCATTTGAAAAATAGTAGGGCATGAATTATAAACAATCTGAAAAATGAGGTTCAGGAATGTAAACAGAGAAGATAGCAAATAAAGCCTGCATATGATGGTACATACCTGTAATTAAAGCGGAAGACAGGGAGGCATATAAAAGAATATTATACAGGTATAGAATAAAAATAGCAGATAAAGAAAATCTAAAGAAAAATGTAGAATCAGTTGTGTCTTAATTGTATGGAAATTTAAAAGTAATTCTTTTGTGCAACTGATTGTGGTGTTACAACGTTGCTGGTACAAAAAGGAGATAGGGCTGTATCCAGAAAGAGAAGCATGATATAGTTTAACACATGGTTGAATGGGTAGTCAAAATATTTTCTATTCTCATATATATATATATATATATATATATATATATATGAAATATATATCCCATTTTAACAATCTGCAGATCTCTGTTTCTTAAATATAAAAGCTCTGATCCAAAAAAATAAGCCAGGGGCTTGAAAAATTTGCTCAGTGCCTAGACGCATTTGAGGTAGTTCAAGACATCAAATATCCCTCCAGAAAAATCCTACCAGAAGAAGTTGAGCAATGAATGGGTTGCATAATTAGAATATGATAAGTTAAGGTAGTTAAGGTTAACATGTGAGGACCAGAGATTCAGTGGAGGGGAAAGGAATGGGAGAAGAAGAGATAAATTATTTTTCCTTCATTAGATCTGGTGCTTCCCTTCCAGACATCCCATTATCTATCTCTCATCTATCTTTCTACCTTTCTATCACTATATCCCTTTATCTCTCTATCATCTATTTATCTTTCATCTCTCCATCTCCCTATCTCTGTATCTCTCCATCTCTCCATCTCTCTCTATTATCTCTCTATCTTCTAACTATTATCTTTTTATCTTTCTATCTATCATCTATTTATGCATCATCTATCATCCATCCTTACAACAGTGTTTAAAAGGAAGTCATATACAAGCTATTCAGCTGTTTGAAGTTAATAATAGCCTGATATGTTAGGTCTTTGAGTTGTAAATGTCAATGTTTCCAGAATTTCCTCTGGTTCAGAAGAGTAGTTCTGAGTACTATTACATCAATATTTTTGGAAATCTCAGCAACTGCAAAGCAAATTGTCAGGCTTACTCCATTAAATGACTATTATTGTCAGCAGAAGAAATGTTCATGGAGTTGATACTTATTGTCTGACCCTATTATTTTCAACCGGGTCCATAGATGGTATTTATAACCTGACAATATTTCTAAGTTTACAAAGAATAGAATGGTGATTTCCAGGGCAACTTGCCAAGAAAGCTTAATCTCACAGGTTCTATAAAGCAGAATTGTGGTTTACAATAATATACCTCTGGGATATCTGAAAGAATGAGTAGGATAATTTTTACTTACAAAGTTACACATTATGGCACTTAGCTGATCATTCATATTTTACTTTCTGTTGGTCAAATGTCTAATGTCACTCATCTGATTATTAAATGCTCCCCCTGCCTAGAATATGACTGCAATTGATATCAGAATGGTTAATAAATAGAACTGTAAATCTCTCGATATGGGGTTTATTGTGGAACCTTTTCTGTTGCTTCTTAAGAAAAGGAAAAGTAAAACAAAAATCCATGTATACTGCTTGTTGAAAATGGTCCACGTTTTGCTTCCATCTCCAATTAAGGACAATAATCAAGCCTTGTTCACTGTAATACATTTAATGTCAGTTGCAGTATCTAATCCCAAAGAGATCCATTATTATTGTTTGTAGGGTGAGCACATCGTTGAATGAATGCATCTGAAAGAATTTTAAAAGATGTTCCTCTGTGATACAATGTAGTTTACTAAAGAACTTCTCAAACTTGAATGTGTCTATGAATCACTTTGGTGTCTTGGTAAAGGGTGGAGTCTAATTCATAGCTCCAAAGTAGGTCTGGATATTCTTTTTGTCTTAAAAATATAATTTTATATATGTAAGATTAAATTTATTATAAAATTTTTAAAAAGAAATTAAAACAAACAAACAAAATATAATTTTATTTTTCTATTTTTTTCTTTCATTGAGAATAGCTTTTTTTTTTCTCACATAACATATCTTGTTTATGATTTCCCCACCATCTGCTTCTCTCAACTCCTCCTTACCGCCTATCCTACCCATCAGGATCAACTTCCTTTCCATTTCTACTAGAAAACAAATAGGCTTTTATGGAATAAAAATAAAATAAAATAAAAATATAAAAATTAACACATTAGAATTGGACAAAACGAGCAAATAGTAGTGTAGGAGCCCACAAAGATTCCAACTTGTGGTTGGATTCAAGGTCAGAGAGTCAGAGTTTATGTTGCTCTCCAAGGCTGCATAATAGGGTGCAAAGGCATGGCTATCAGGTGTCTTATACTTCAAGGCATAATCACAAGACGTTTTGTCGTGGGGCATGGTTACCAGGTGTTTTGAAGGGTCTACACTTGGTTATATTTTTTGCTTTGATCTCGAAAGGGGGAGGTCCTTTGTCTCTCTCCTTGCTAGTGTATAAAAAGCCCATTAGAAATAAACTTGAGCCTACTGGGTATTGGCCCAGGGCCCTCCCGAAACTAAGGGAGTATAGCAGTCTACTTCTGTATTTTTTTCCTAGCATTTCTCAATTCTTCACTCCCCTCTTCAAGGGACCCTTCGATAGGTTGGGGCGGAACCTCAACAATGAATCTAACACAGAAGGAAAAGATGCCAAGAGAAGGCACAAGAAACAGAAACCTATTCTTTCACACACTCAGACGCCTCATTTAAACATTAAACTGGAAGCCGCAATTTATATGCAAAGAACCTGCAGGATGAAAGAGAGAAGAAAAATGTGTGTGTGTGTGTGTGTGTGTGTGTGTGTGTGTGTGTGTGTGTTTGTATGTTTTGAAATGTAATAAATAGTAAGAGAAAACCAAAAAACATGAAGAGCCATGACACAGCATTATGAGGCAAGATATCTCCAAAGATGCCATTGAGTTTTCTGTTGACCATCTACTGCTGAGCATGCAGCCTACTCTAAGGAGTAGTTCATTTCCCCAGTGTGACCTCCTTAGAGGAAACTAAATTTTGATTTGCAAGTGGTTATCAATTGGAGATAGCTTCTGGGTTAGGGATGGGGCATTTGTGCAATTCTCTTTTCAGCTATAGGACCCCATCTGGTGTAGATCTCTGCAGGCACTGTGCATGAAGCCTCAGCTTCTATGAGTACATATGTGTGTTGATCTTGTTGATTTAGAGGACTTGTTTTCTTGGTGTCCTCTGTCCCCATTGCCTCTCATACTCTCTCTGCCTCCTTTTCCACAGGGTTCCGTGAGCCCTGAAGGGAGGAATTTGATGAAAACATTTGCCTGTCTGTATTTGGCTGAATTATAATGTTGCACTCCAGATTAACAATTATCACAAACTCAGAACTTCGCCAATTTTTAAGGCAAGATAATAGTAGCCCTCCTTTCTGGTGTGTGTGTGGGCATGGTTTTGAGAGTTACATCTGGCTCCTGTTCATGTGTCACTCTCTGATCACTGCTCCCAAAATGATGTTTTTCTTAAACCCATTAAGTCATGAAGGGAACCCGCTAAACCCTATTCCAAAAATGAATCTCTCATCCTTTAACTTGTTTCAACAGATATTTTGGTCAGAGTAACACAAATGCAGCCTGTACAGTGTGTTAATTCACATTGTAATTCTTTGAAGGTTACTTTTTCCTAAACAAGTAAATTACGCTCCCACTAAAATGGCTCAGAACTTTCTTTTTCACTATGAATCTGTCGAAACTTTATCTTTCATCTTTTGGCTTGAGTCACTTTAACTTCTGTGAAATGGTGTCTTGTAGATGTTTTAATTAATATTTAATGATAATAATGATACTTTGTATTTTTCATGTTTATGTTGCCTCTTTACATCTGTTTTAAAAACTAATTTCTATTCAAGTACTTTATGTGTATTTTAAACCCTGTTATTTGTTTTCATGTTGTCTTTAGTTCCTGGTACAGATGGTCTCTGACTTACTGATATCCACTCAACATTTCAAATGTGTCAACACGCTGTGCATTCAGCAAAAGTTGAATTTCTATCTTGAATGATACTTTCTCTTGGGCTAGTGATGTACAATATTGGTACTCTATTATGATGATGGACAGTCACAGTGGGCCTCAGCTTCCAGTAATCTATGAGATCATGTGTTAACATCTCTCTAGTGTGTACTATGATGCTATCTATGATGTCCAGTATGTTGTTTATTGAGTGTATTTTCAACCTATGATATTTAACTTACAATAGTCTTATCTAGATGTTTCCCTATCGTAAGTACAGAAGTATCTATACACTTTGAGAATGAGGCCTTTATCTGATATAGCATTTGGAAATGTTTTCTTTCATGCAGTGAGATATCTGCCCCCTCTTAATAGTTTCCTTTATTGAGAAGACTTTTCTTAGTTTAATGCAATGCTGTTCATCTATTTTGATTTTGTTACACATGCTTTTGACATCATACCCAAAATTAACTGTATAACTGAAGGTGTTCAGCTTTGCTTTTGTTGCTTCCAGGTGTTTGTACTTTGGAACTTTACATGTAAGTGTTAATCTATTGAGATGATTCTTTTGCATAGGTTGAGATGAAGGCTAATTTAATTATTCTGCCTATTTATAGCCCATTTTGAAACAAGAGTTTTAAAGTAGATTCTACTTAGTGATTCCAGTGCCTTATGTCTGTGGATGTCATTTAAAAAAATAAAGATGGAAATATTATTGCAATCAAAAATATTCCCCTGATAATGGACTTTGTCAATGGAATAAACAGTTTTTCCATATGTAAAGCAAATGACTAATGCTTTAACTTAAAAATAATTAATTGATTTATTAATAAAATATAAATCTGTAAATTAAGAAAACAAACCCAGGTCCCAGTTATTACCTATTATTTTTAAATATACCTGCATTATTTTATTTTTGAATGCATCACAACAGACTTGCATGTAGTATAACATTTATGAGTTCTGAAAATAATATAGTATTTTGAATGTTCACAAATAATTTTTCTACTGTGCTGTAGGTGTGGGTTGAGGCATATTAGATGTTTGGGAAATGAGATACATGATCAAATTTATATTCATGTGAAAAGTAAGAATTTTTTTTGAGCCATTGGATTTTTGTCGTTAAAATTAGCTGTTCTTCCATTTCTTGTTTTACTGACATTTTTGTGGATTTCACTCATGATGATTTCCACTAGATTCACAGATATTGCATGAAATGATAGGACTTCCATCATTTTCAAAATATAATACTTTAATTTGATAATTTAAGAAATGTATACAATATATTTGGATCATATTCCTATTCCTCTACTGTAGGCAGAAGTTTCTGTCCCACCAGCAACTACCAAGTACCCAGCAGCTGCTTCTCAAATTACCACACAAAGGCTTATATTGATTATAAACACTCGGCCAGTAGTTCAGGCTTACTAACTAGCTCCTACACTTAAATTAACCCATAATTCTTATCTATGTTTAGCCATGTGTCGTGGTACCTTTTTCTTAGTATGACAATCTCCATTCTCATCTTGTTTCCGTTAGGTCTGGATGGATACTCCTGACTCTGCCCTTCCTTTTCTGAGCATTCTTAGTTTGATTGCCCCACCTATACTTCCTGCCTGGCTGCTGGCCAATCATGTTTTATTAAACCAATTTGAGTGACAAATATTTACAATGTACAAGAGGACTTTTCCATAGCCCTCTACTTTCTCCCAGCTTCTTCCAAACCCTGCTAATTTCATTGCCCATGTTTCTTTTTATGTTATAAAAAAATTCTTTTATGTTATAACACACTGAGTATAATTAGTGCTTTATATATGCATATGGGTGTGGGGCTAGCTATTGGACTATGGTTAACCTACCAAGCACCACATGGCAAATAATAGCTGACTTTCTTTCAACTAGAAGCCATCTACTGTCCACTGTATCTCAGCTATTAATGGCAGCTTGACAACTCCTCCAACTATCTATGCTGAGTATGAATTTGCTTGATCGTGTACAGTTTCGTCCAGGCAACCACAGTTGTTACATGTTTTTAAATGGAATTGTCTTGTCATGTACAACAGACAATATTTCTCAGTAGCCATTTCTGACATTTGGCTCTTTCTTGAAGTCTTTCCATCTCTTCTTCTTAACATCCCCTGAGCCTTAGTGGAGGTTAGTGGTATGGATGTCCCATTAATTGCTGAATAATGCAGGGACATACATTCTCTGCATTCTGATCAGTTATGAGACTATATATTAATCACGTAGCACACTGTGAGAAGAGATGTCTTTTGAAGACTGAGGGCTGCACTAATTTACAGGCATAGAAATATGTGTACAGAAGGTGGTTTGACTCTCATCATTCTTAAGGCTCAATAGTACTTCACTGTGTGAATATAGTTGATATCTTCTCTCCATTCGTTTTTTCATGGTCATGTAAGTTACAAAAGCACTATTCCTATTGCAAAAATAAAATCACTGTCACCATTTAATTACTGAATATTTGACCATTCTGCACTCATGGTAAAATCATTGTCATTTTACTGCTGAAGGATATCCTTAATAAAGCAGTTCAGGTTATATCATGTTATGTTTTGGCCATAAATTAATGTTTCATATGAAAGAAAAGTGATAACTACAGAATTTTTGCATGTTAAAGTCCATCGCTTACCTTAAGGAAAACTGCTCATATAATCCCTTGAACATTCAGAAAAACTAGTTATGATCTTCGTCAACAACTTAACTTACAGTGAAAGAATGACGAACTGTTAGGATTCTGATTTTGGAGAGTGGCAGACATCTCTTTGACAATGAGAGAAGTGAATCTGTCATGCCAAGATAAACAACTGAAAGCATGTGCTGCTAACGACAGAATTTGAGCTTTCAAAGAAAATCATATTTTGGAAAATTCCTCTGCCTGTAAAAACTTGACAGCTTCCTTGTTCCTAAAACATTTCTGATCAGAAGAGTAGTGATATTTAAGCATGGTATTTTATATTGTCTAATGGAACCTGTCAACTTGTGGAGATATGAGTCATGTACCAAATGACAATTTATCAAATGACCACTGTTTTCTGTATTCCACAAAGTAAAAAATAAATCAAGTCATAGGAAGGAAAGATAAATGAATTTTAATGCAAAATTTTAATGAGTTTATTGGTGTTATTTCAGATCACATACGTTTCTTTTTGTTCCTGTCTTCTTCTGCTTCTTCCTTCTATGTTATCTACAGACTGGGCCAGTGTAAGCTACATTAAATGGATTAAATGGATTCCACATGTGATTTTGATGCATGGGTCAAGAAAAAATGTAAAATGACTTTGAAGTATTTATTCCTCTGAAGCATGTCACTGGATGGTTTCAGCCTTTGACATAACTTCAAAGGTTTTGTGAGACAGCACCTGGGTGTGTCAGCCCTTTTACATTGTGATATTATGTTATCAACAAGGCTCATGATAAAGATCTAAAAAATGAGTAACAAAATAAATTAAAATCACATAATGCTGGGCTTGGAACAGTCATGTTATTAAAATGCTTCACATAAAAATATTGCAGATTGGTGGAAGTTATTAATGATTTTTTTAATTAAAAATTTTTAACAGTCTTTTTATTTTGACATTAAGATATAACTACATCATTATCCTCTTCCCTCTTTCCTTTCTTCCCTCTAACCCTTCCTCTTATTATTATTATTATTATTATTTTGGTTTTTTTGAGACAATATTTCTCTGTGTAGTTTTGGTGCCTGTCCTGGATCCTGCTCTGTAAATCAGGCTGGCCTTGAACTCTCAGAGATTCACCTGGCTCTGCCTCTTGAGTGCTGGGATTAAAGGCATGCACCACCGCTGCCAGGCTAACCCTTCTTCTTATACACCTTCCTCTTATGCACTCTCAAATTTATAGCCTCTATTTCTTTAATGTATTTGTAGCTCATCAGTATAACAGTGATTACTAGTAACCAAGTGACAGAGTTAATGTGAGGCTGTCTTGAAATATCCTCTGCCAAATAAATTAGTCCCAACCTCTCTGGGATGGGACCATCCTCCATCTTCTCCCTGCTACAGCCATCTAAGTTCTGACTTAGATCTGTCCCCTATCTTAGACTTCTTCCTATAGGAAAATCTCTTAAAATATTACCCAAACCTGTCCCATGGACTTAAGTTCAAGATACTCCAGCTATAGTTTTTGCTTTTTACTCTGGTTAAACTGTTTGCTTGCTCTACTTACCCTTGGAATTGCTAACCAGGATGTAAGTTCTTTGCTTTTAAAAGCTCCCTACAGAAAGCAGTCAGAGTTTCTTTGTGAGAACTATCTATCTCCAAACAGTCACTGACAGACTTAATAAAGACTCCCAAATTTGTGCTCTGGTTTTGTTGAGTTTTCCTTGGATTCTTTGCCCCATCACATTTGGAGGCCCCAGTAAGATCCCTTAAGGGACCATAGCCACTAGACCCTTGAACCTCTGAGTGGGTTTTTGGGCTGCTGCAGGTATTGGAGACTTCCTATGGGGGTGTTGGAGACTTCCTATGGGGGTGCTCAACCTGAGATATTCCAGGGCTCTGGGAGAAATGTTCTCAGTGCTCATGGCAGTCCTGATCCCTCTGTAATCACCACCTAAATTCTCTTTAATAGTCACCAAGTTCAGACCTCTGGAGGAGAGTCTAAATCCCTAGATTACTGCCTGCAACATTGATTTTGGAAAAGGAATGATAACTTGTTTTTTGTCATGTCTGATGATCACTAACCTATAATACTACAAGACTTTTTGCATTAACTCAAAACCACCATCTCCTTTTCTGATAAAGACTATAAAGATGCACAATTGGACCTGCAGCCACCTAGTTAAGCTTTATTGCCCTGCCCCCTTCCCAATAGAAAGCACTATCCTCATCCTGGGAAGATAATCAAACTATCTCTCAGATGTACAGCAGAGATTTCCTGGTGCAATGGAAGATCCCAAACCCCCAGGGCTGGCTAACCATAAAGAATCTATAGTTGCTCAGTTAACAAGTTCATCTACACCTATTTGTTTCAAGCAATACCCATTAGCTCTAGAAGCAAAGTAAGGGATTGCCATTCAAATTTCCCAACTTGAAGGCAGGCTTCATAGCCACTGCCAGTCACCCTGAAACACATCCCTCTTGCCCATCAAGAAACCTAGATTCCCTGGCTAGGCCTGTCTAACCCTAAAGCAGGTAAATAAGAGGATCTAGAACATTCATGCCCCAGTCCCAAACCAATATACCCTCACAAGTTTGATGCATCTAGAGAAACAGGTGTACACAACCCTGGAATTAAAAGATATTCTACTGGCAGAAGTGAGTCAACCCACCATTGCTTTCAAATAGACAGTCCCGGAGGAGGATATAATGGATAGCCTACTTGGAGCTGGTTACCCCAGGGACTTAAGAAGTCATCAACTCTCTTTGATGAGGCTCTGAATGCCAATATCATGTCATTGCAGCAGAGATTTCCTCAGACAGTACTTTTACAGCATGTAGATGATATGCTTTGACCTCAGAAACTGAAGTAGACTGTAAATGGGCTGCTGAGGGATAGCTGCAAAAAAATTTGAACCTTAGGCTACAGTGTGTCAGCCAAGAACACCCAGCCTTGTTCTTCAGAGGCCACTTCCTTTAGTTACCAACTTAAAAAGAGGAAAAAAGACCTTGTCTCAGAGCCAGATTAGTGACTTCCCCCAATTACCGAATTCAGAAACTAAGAGGCAGTTCAGAAAATCGTTAGGAGTGGCTGGGAACTGTCCCCTCTGGATACTGGAGTTCACAGAAATAGCAAGGCCTCTATATGCCAGTGTCAAAGGATTTCTGAGCCTTTAACCTGGACTCATACTGAACAAGAGGTGTTCAGGGTTTTAAAACTGCCCTGACCTTAGCCCCAGCCCCAGCACCTCTCCCTGTCTCAAAGCCATCCCATAGGTTCATCTATAAGACTAGGCACATCATAAAAGGGTTTCTAACCCAGACTAGGTGGCCATGGAAATGCCCTGTGGCATCCTTGTCCAAAAAGTTGGACCTTGTGGCCACTGGATGGCCCACCTGTTTCAGGACAGAGGCCACTAACCTTATCCTGATAAAGGAAGCTTATAAATTAACTGCTGGACATAATTTCACATCTCTCATGCAGTGAAAAATGTCCTCAGAGGGCCCCCAGAAGATGACTGTTGGATGCCCACATAACCCAGTACTCTGAAATTCTGGTTTTGTCAAGTAGTTAATGGAGTTTCTGCCTCACAACAACTTCTATTTGCCTTCAGGCATACTCTTAGGACAATAGAAAAACAACCAACCTTCTTTATCAAAATATCACAAGAATGGTTTCTAGCCCATTTGCTAATATTGGTGCTAATATTGCTCCCCTCTTAAACCTCTTGAGCTGAACCTCCATATTTGACATTGCTCTCAGAACTATTATTTTCCCAGCCCCTACTAGGATGGTCTGTTGTGTGATATTTTGTTTGTGTTCTGACAAAGTTTGCTTGGAATCAGGAGACCGAACTATCCACTAGTTAACCATAGAGTTTTGAAGAACTGTAGAGAGAGGGACAGGAAATAGTAAGGCAAGGCTGAAACAGGATCTCAGCCCTTTTTGGTTGGAGGAACAAAGAGGTAGGAAGTTACTGAAGGCTGCTCCCCTGCTTCTCTGATCTTTCAGGTTTTTACCCCATATCTGACTCCTGTTTTTTATGGATAAGATTAATTAGATTTATGCATCAATTGTCTTTTATGCCCTGTTTATAACACTTAACGTCCTTCCTAGTCCAAATTCCAAAGCCTTCCACATTCCTTAAAAAAAATATGACCAAGTTAATTAATTGTTATTGAAAATAAATTATTCTCTTGTACAACACATCCCAACCAGTTTCCCCTCCTTCCACTCCTACCAGCTCCCCCCACGTCCTCTCTCCCCCAGACCCACTCCCCCTCTGTTTCCTTTTCAGAAAAGATCAGACCTCCAACAAATGATATCAAGTAGGACAAAAAAAAAAAAGATGCAATATGACAATATGACAAGGCGAAAGCCCTCCTATCAAGGCTGGGCAAGGAAACCCAGTAAGAGGAAAGGGTAGGAATAGGAGAAAAGAGAGCTGGAACTGGGGAGCATTGGGGTTAGGTGTAGAAACCTAGTACAGTAGAACTTCCTAGAATCTATAAAGGTGACCCTAGTGAGGACTTCTAGTAACAGAGCATACAGAGTCTGAAATGGCCATCTTTTGTAGCCAGGTTAATTTTTGAGATTGTAATTACATTTCTCTCTTTCTTTTCTCAAAATCCTTCCATATACTCTTCCTTGGTCTGTTTCATATGAATAGCTTCTTTTTACATTACTTTTTGTTATGATGAGATTGGGAGAATAAGTCTTCCCCAGGGAAGAGCAAACCAATTGGCTGCCTAACACCAAATGATCGCATATACACATGAAACATTACATGAACCGAGCAGGTTATACTTATATATTTAGGAATATGTATGTATTTATCCAAAATTAATAATAAAAAGAGGTAGTTCTTTTTAAAAACCTAACATGCATTTTTTTGCTTGTGGGGACAACAAGTAAACAGATTTTTTTTGATCCCTTCAGCTGGCTTATGCTTTCTTGGTTGGAGAATTAAATCCATTAAAATTTATTTTAAAGGTCATTTTAAATTTTAAAGTTATTATCGAAAGATACATATTGATTACATTCATTGTGTTGTTTTGTGGTGTTGTTTGTGCTTTCCATAGAACATTATGTTTTAGTAACTGTACCTTCATTTTTTTTCTGTATTTTCTTGGTTATGCACATTCCTTTCTTCAGCCTAAAAAAATCTCACTTCCTGTATTTTTTTTTCTTTTTCTGGTGGATATAATTGTTTTAGGTTGATTATGTCATAGGAAGTTTGTTTTCTTTTTTTTTTTCTCCTTCAATTTTGGGAGACAGCTATGTACATTAGTCTGGGTTTGTTTTTGTGGCCTTTTAGGACTTGGCTGAATTTGGAATATGGCATGCTAGCATCCTGGAAGTCAAGGAAGAGTGGGTGATGTCTGGGCCAGAGCCTAGAGGTTGATGGTCATGAATGTAGTAGTGGTCAGACTAGACTGAGCCATTATATTTAGGACCTAGTCTAGATGTGGATGAATGGATCATGTAGACTCACCTTTTTGACATTGGTGAAAGACATATTACATGTCTAGACAGAAAGATTGGAATATAGAGAGCTAGGAACATGGTGATTGGTGACCTGCAGGTTTAAATTTTTAACTTTATTTTGTGAGACTATAATAAAGTATTTCTCCCTTCCCTTTCCTTCTTCCACATATAACCTTCCTCTGATTTCCTTCCAATTCATGGCCTCCTTTTTCTCTAGTGGTTATTTTATGCATATATATATATGTGTGTGTGTGTGTGTGTGTGTGTGTGTGTGTGTGTGTATGTATATATATTCCTAATATAATCCTAAGTATAACTGGCTTTTTTTTTATTAAACTTAATATATGTATATAAATTTCATATATATTTGTGTTTGTGTGTGTGTATATGGTATGCATCTATATGTATATGCATATATATTCCTAATATAAACCTAAATATAACCAGCTCTCTTTTATTAAACTTCATATACATATATATGTATATAAATTTTATAAATGTGTGTGTGTGTGTGTGTGTGTGTGTGTGTGTGTGTGTGTGTACCAGAGCAGAGATCGGTGCAGCAATGCAGAATGCGTAGAGGCTAGAGAAGTGTTGAATTCTCTGGTGCTGGGATTTCAAGTGATTTTGAGATAGCCAGCATTGGTGCTGAGAAAAACCAAACTTGGGTCCTCTGGAATAGCAGCACGTGTTCTTCTTAACTGCTGAGCCATCTCTCCAGCCCTGTTTAGATTTTCATAACTGAATATGAGTATGTGTCATGATGTTTACGCTGCCTTTTGTTGGGGGGGGCTTGCCATGTCTTCCCCCGTTCTGTTCACTGAAGCAGCTGACTTATTTAATTATATAAAGCAGCTGCTGCACAAGGGCAGCAGCTGTTTTGCATAATGTCTATTTACATTGCCATAATACAATCTGAGAGGCCATTATGACTCCGTCTTTGATGCCAACCTCATATTTCCTTTGAAAGTTTTGTGGGCAATGAACTTTCATGTTCATCAGAGCTTGAAGTGACAAACTAAACTGAAATCAAATCATGATATAGTCCTTCATGTTTTCTGAGTTATGAATAAAAGTGTATAATTTGTCCTCTGTTTACGTAATATGAGCATCTGTCAAGTGTGGGTATTATACAACATTGAGCATCATAGTGCACATAAGATTTTATACTAAAACGGAGTTTGTATGCTTCTCCAGGCATCCTGATTCTCCTCTCCTTTTTCACATTTGGCAGGCTTTTTGTGCCAGGTTGTTTCCCAGTTTCCTAATTTGGATACAAAAGTAGAATGGTTGCCAGAGAAGATATGGATGGGTTAGGGGATTGTTCTGAGGAGTCATTGAAGCTACACCCCTGTGGCATGCATTTAGTCAATGAGAAATAAGATCTTTGAGAGGACTGGGCATGGTGATCTCCATCATTTCTAGGAAGCAGTTTTTACTGGCTCGGGACAAAATACCATTGTGAGATGTGCTGTGTCTAGCGTAGCCAAACTCTAGCCAGGAGCCATTGAAGAACTAATGTCTTCAGTGCAATGAATTGATAGCTACTGGAACCAGCCAGCAACCAGCCAGTTGATCTGATTCCAGAACCATTCATTCCTTAGCTGAGCTAGGGCGTGACTACAACTTTGCCTAAATTTGTGACTAACTTCAAAGCAAGGAGCTGCATGAAGGTGTGCTCTCTGGTTTACTAACTGAGAATAAACACTATTATTTGGAGATGGTATTTTTGGAATAAATTTTTACACAGCAACATTTACTAATTACAATTTGAGCATATCTTGAGACTTTACATCTGCAACTTTACTTGGTCAATTCCCATTTTCTAATGAAACAGCTTTTTCAAATACAAAGTAACTATGCTGGCCTGGAGGGTCTTCCTTTACCTCTACCATTCTGCATCATCCCATGAGCACAGATAATCTTTGAAAGCCGTCTCTATTGTGAAAGGAACTATTTCTATAGGCTGACAGTGACCAAGACATACTTCTCTAAAAATAATACAAGTATAATAAATGGCTCAGTCTGAGCTATTACTTTTTATAACATTTATTTTTACCCCAACAGAATTTATTACTCTAAACTAGTTATGTGAATATTCAATTTCCATCACATATATTTAAATTTTTATTATTATAATATACTCTGTATATATATAGTTTGTTAATTTGTAAATCTATTGCTGTTTTATGGAATAGCTCTGTGTATTGAATTATAATACCAATACTGTGTTCCAATTACTTATAATACTAGTTATTCAGGCCATTATATTAATAAATTAGTTAATAGTATTTTATCAATTATTGCATTTTCGCTTTTATATCTACTAGCACACTTTTCAATTTTTTATAGAAATCTTGATCTTGATTAATAATTTAATTTCCCATTCAATATAGATTTTGAAATCAATTTATTATGTTTCATTGAAGATTTTTAGTTTCATTTCATCCAAAGATAAAGTTGGAAAAATGTTTGCGATGTTACCTTTGTATTCAGAAAGAGAATGTATCTGTCCAGAAATTACTTTCAAATATTGATGTCCTAGTAAAATGTCTATATTTGTATATAGATTCCTACAAGTCATCTACTGCACTGAAGATATGTTTTAAATATTTGGATGTTAGTGTTCTGTATTGAACTGCCTTTCGATGTTTATCTAAACCTAGCTAACTTGTTGATGTTGAAAGGCAGTTCGGTCGTCATGTCTCTATGTGTCTTATTAGCACAAAAAGTGATAGATCTGGTCAAGAACTATCTTCAAAGACATCAGGAATATGAAGAGACTTGAAAGCGTATCTTTTGACTCGTCATAGATTAATTTTGTTTTGCTGTTCGGGTTAATAAAAACATCAATTTCCAAAGCCAAAGGCTATATGGATATGAAATTAGCTCCATTTTGAAGACTGATATATCCTGATTTGGACTTCTTCACTTGTGACACAACATTCTGAGGATACAGCATCCACCTGGGTATCTCTCCATCATCTTCACGTAGCTATGAAGAGGATTAAGGCTAGTGTGCAGTGTTCTCTTCCTGCATCGTGAAATGTAGTTGATAGCAGTTATTTAATGTAGCATGAAGTACATGGAACAAATTAAGCCCAGCACTTGAGGGCACTTTCAGTAAAGTGGTTTAACATTTAGGGTGTTCAGGGGGAAATTGGCAAACAAAAAAAAATTAAGGCTTAAAATAGGGAAGTGAATACTATTAGGTGACTATTCTCCATAGCCTCAGATTTTTTAGTAGTTTGGACTTCAGAGAAATTTCCTAGTTCTAATCACCAAGTAATGAGTTGAGAACATTTATTATTAAAGTGAAGTATTTGTTTTGTAGTACATATGTTGAGATTAATTATATATAGTTTGGTTAAATTATTCACTGTATTTTTATATATTATAAGCCTGAAGATATTTATGTCTAACAAGTGTCATTATCATGTTTTGTATATCATTGTACACAATTTATCCTAGATTGTTTTAGTTCTTTTTTTTTTTCCTTAAGGCAGGTTCAGTTTATTCCAACATTTTTTTTTTTTATTTTATTTTACAATACAATTCAGTTCTACATATCAGCCACGGATTCCCTTGTTCTCCCCCCTCCCGCCCCCCCTCCCCTTCCCTCCAGCCCACCCCCCCATTCCCACCTCCTCCAGGGCAAAGCCTCCCCCATGGACTGAGATCAATTGTTGTGCTAGAAACCCCACCCAATGACTGAGGGATCTGGATGCAGAGATCCACAGCTAGGCCCCAGGTGGAGCTCCGGGAGTCCAATTAGCGAGAAAGAGGAGGGTTTATATGAGTGAGAATTGTTAAGACCAAGGTTGGAAAAAGCACAGGGATTGTTTTAGTTCTTAATGTTTGATGGGCTGAGCTTCATAGCCCAAAGTCCATCTGTGTTTGTAACAGTTTTGTGAATTTTTGAGAATAAGGCATTTTGCTGCTCTTCCAATCAAGGTTATGTATGCCTTTTAGTAAATGTTTAAATTATGTTATCAACTTCTACAGTTTCAGTGATTTCATTTTATTATTTGATTTTTAAGTTTTAGTAAAAAAATGTATTGGAAATCTTTGCCTTTTGGTAGATTTGTTCTTTCATATTACTCGAAGTCAAGTCTTCTGTACATAGAATGAATTTGTGATCACTATTGTAACAGAATTCATGTGTTTAAAGCCAACACAACTGAATCTTCTCTCTTTCCTGATAAGGTTTTATGTATTTATTCTTGGTCCTTTATTATTCTTTTGTGATTTTACCTCAGATTATTGCAAATAGCACATTGTCTGGTGTTTCGATGTTTTGTCCAACAATCTATTTTCATTTTTATCTTAATTATAGTTGTATATTTATTGATACATATATGTTTATATAAAATCTGTAGTTAGTTTATATAATTATCTTGTATTAATTTATTCCTTCTATTATCTTTTGTTACTGATATTTTGTTTGTTTGTTTGATTTTTCGAGACAGGTTTTCTCTGTATAACAGCCCGGCTTTTTGCAACTGGCTTTGTAGATCAGGCTGGTTTCGTACTCACATAGATCTGCCTGCCCCTGCGTCCCAGTTCTAGGATTAAAAGAATGTGTTGCCACTGCCAAGCTCATTCCTGATTTTTGGGCCAGATTTTATAGTATTAGTTTCACTGTAATTGAATGTTTTAAACTTTATACACCATTGCACTTGTTAATGTTACTTTTCCATACTATTCTATAATATTTTGAAAAAAAATATGAAAACAATTAAAAGAACATTGTGTTTTTACTCTGTATATTTTAA
This sequence comes from Peromyscus eremicus, assembly GCF_949786415.1. Taxonomy (NCBI): domain Eukaryota; kingdom Metazoa; phylum Chordata; class Mammalia; order Rodentia; family Cricetidae; genus Peromyscus; species Peromyscus eremicus. The sequence goes on along the minus strand of NC_081433.1, from coordinate 48,117,630 downwards.
GAGTAGTTAGTTACCCTATCCTAATTTTATTTTGTTTTTACTTACTGAAATATGTTAGTTATCTGGCAATGTGTGAACACACAGATACACACAAAGAAGACAGACAGACACAGCTATAGGGAAGCATGACTAGATGAAAGAGAAAGGGGAATTAAATATAGAAATTTAACATACCAGTTTAAAATAGAATTTATACAAAATTAATTTCATATAAGTATAAGATATTTTCTTCCAAGTGCATTCATCTTAAAGGGCAACAGAATCATTTTCTGTGAGATGACCTTTCACCAGTGGCATGCTCAGTGAGGTTTGGTGTGGTGAACATACCCTCAAAGCAGTTCAGGAAGACCTCCAGCTGTCTTCATTAACATGAAATTCAAAGCAGGTCAGTGAATATTTGTATTTAGAAGCAGAGCAAACAGTGGTCCTCAATTGTTGTAAGAGAGCTCTGGTTGCTTGGGAAGGGAATGTTACAATGAAATCCCCCCACAGTCCTGGGCTTTGTGTTTCCTGAGGACGTTTTTTTTTTTTTTTTTTTTTTTTACCTCTTAGTCTTTGAGATCTGGGCTTCAATGTCTCTGCATCTTCTTTAATTTTTCCATCATTGTCATTTGTAAAACTGAGAATATTAGTAGCCCTTAATAATTCTGTTAGTACTATGCTTTTTGATGATCTGACCTGGGACTTATAAATAGATATGATAAAGTAAGAAGAAATTTAAATTTGTGCATTATACTCTCCACATATGAGTATTTGCTTCAAATAAGACCCTTTTTAGGCCTCAAGGTCAAATTCAAATTTGTGATCATGATATAGTAGATATCTTCAAAATATACAAAAAACTTCCATGTGTTTTGGATGTTAACAGCAAAACAATTTTCATTTTATTATCACTATGTCTACTAAAAGTTATTCATCACTTTTAATTCAATAATACAGGAGTATTGTCATTGACACAATTGTGAATCAGTGATCTTTATTATAGAAAGAAACTCAAGTAGATATACCAGCAAACTCTTGCCATCAATACTTCTGTTTTAAAGAATAAAGAAATAGCCAAACCAAAATCAAAAGAGTGTTGAAGTTGAAGCTTGCTGCCTAGATGCTGACTGTGGCCACATTTTAGTCATAGTAAAAATCGTTATCTGTATTAAGAAAAATTAATGCTTTCTTACTTAAAGTGGCATAATAACATCATTAGTCTATAATCAAACTCAGAGTTTTTTTCCAGAAGCTCAATTATCTTTGAATTAATGACCACAATATTCTATATATTAATGCAAATGTGCACACATTCACACACAGGCTAATCTTTGAGATAATATCACCACATATATCAAGTTTCGAGTGTATTTTACATAATATTATATAATCACATCTATATTACACTTCATTTTAGATATATGTCCTTAAAATATATCACTCTATACATTGTAACGCAAGTGGGCATCTCTATTAACGTTGTATAAGATTATGGTAATAATAAAAAGAGTAATTTCACCATTACAAAGAGGAAACATGAGATTGGTAACCATTCATTTAAAATTTACAACTTCATGGCTCCTTTGTCATTGTGACATGTTTATGAGGCTGTTAACTTTTGACTGCTCAAAGGTTATAATGCACTTGATGTGACCCTTCCATATTACGTCAAGATCATAGGACTTAAACTGATTACGTACCACTCAGAAAGAAAGAATAATAAAAGTTAGTGTTAGCTTCTTGAGTTTTAATATATGTCCATGGAAATGTATGAGTGATTAATTTGTCTTAGAAATATAAAGAAAACTCACTAAATCAAAGAGGCAATTAAATAATATGACTGAAATGACAAATTGAATATTATCATTGACATGCAAATAATGTATCTGCAGACTTACTTTTGAATATTAAATTGACATTTAATAAAATTAGATATTACGAAACGGATTTCTTATCCATAAAAATTAAATGGGAACTCTAACCAGAATTTGAACTTGCATATTTTCATGGCCCTTGTCTATAACTGCTGCTAAATGGCTCAGATTGCTATGAAAGAATGGTGTCGTGGCACACAAGCTTTAGATTTAGGAGGACAATGAAGATATTTACTTGACTGTTGCTTTGTGCATTTTTGTACATACTCAGTTTTGAAAGTCCATAAGTTTATTCATTCTTTGCTATTACCACTTCATTTATTAGCACTTAATATTGACTTGTATTGATGGGGAAGGAGATGACCGTGATTAATACAATCTGGAATAATGAATAAACTAGTTGATATATTCTTTAATTTTATGCTTAATGGGATCTGTGAATAGAACACTTGATATTGACTAGTGAAGTTTGAAAGGTACAATATTTTGTATTTAACTTTATTCTCCACAATATGCACTAGAATTAAAATATAACAGAACAGAACACTTTTCTCCTGACTCATTCAGATTTTATACACTTAGAACGTTATTTTTCACCACTCATCCTTGTAAACATTTGTATTAGTTACTTTACTGTAAAGCACCATGAACCAGGAAATTTATATAAAAGAAGATTTATTTTGGATTATGGTTTGAGCACTCACATATCAAACTGAAAACAGGAAACAGAGAGAACAAAATTGAGTTGCTGAGAGTCATGGAATTCTCAAAGTCACCTCTAGTAACACATTTCTTCCCACAAGGCCATGCCTCCTGAATCTTCTAAACAACCCCATAGACTGGGGACTGTGTATTTGAATGCTCAGACTATGGGAAGAATCTCATTCAAGCTACCACACCACCATTCCATTTCTGCTTGCACAAACTTGACTGTTTTGGAGTCTACACTAAGTGTGAACAAGGGGTATGTATTTCACTTGTCCAAAATATTGTTTTCGACATCCATCAGTGTTGTTGCAAATGAAAGGATGATGACATGTCTCCTCCTCCTCCTCCTCCTCCTCCTCCTCCTCCTCCTCCTCCTCCTCTCCTCCCCCTCCTCTCTTCTTTTTCTTTTGATGGAATCTTACTATGTAGAAGATGCTGCCCTTGACTTATATTATCTTTGTGCTAACTTCCTGAATTAGAGGTATGTGCTGCTTGGCAAAATGTTTGATCACTCTGTCACGTTCCTTAGCTCTGCTCCATTGAAAAGATCTGAATAACCACCTGTCTGGTGGGTAGTAGGCTGCCTGCCCCAGGAACTTTCTGCTTATTTTGTTTCTATTCTTAGCATGAAAGTATGATTTATTTATTTTTCACCGCTTCTTCTGGTTTTATTGAGATTCTTTTTAGTTTAGTTTGTTTGTTTGTTTGCAACTCTTATTAGATAATCACCTTTTCTTGGTTCACAATTTAGGTTTTATTCAGTTCCCTCCTTCATCAATCTAGCAGCTTCTATTTCCTGCCTAGCCCCTAATTGATATATCCTAATGTAGTAATTAATAAAAATTGTTATTGACCTAATATGATGGATTTTATCTGTTTCTTTGTTGCATCTTCGTATTTAGAGGTTTCTGAATATCAATAAAATAAGGGAATAAAAATGAGCAAATTTTAGGAAGGATTTAAAAATAATAGTAGAGAAAGTAAATTGAAAAACACACTTTTCAAATCCTTGAAATTTTTACTAATGTGAAAGAAATAGGAGATAGGAGAATCTTTCTCTTCTTGATGTATAAAGAAATATATTAACTGGCATTTCCAAACCAGACATTTCTTTTGACATGGAGAGGGCGTTAAGGGAAGATGTTGAGACAGGGATGATGTTGCTCAGACTGGCATACATCTTGCAGTCCTTTAATAGCTTCCTGAGTGCTTGGATTGATGAGGTGTGCCACTGCATATACATGCTATTTTTTTTTTCTTGAGACTTTGATATCAACAGTTCTTGTTAGCTAGCCTTAAGTTTGAACCAGTGTCATAGTATCCATGAGAGGCTGAAAAGCTGCAGAAGGAAGACTTACCTTTCGCTTTCATATTTTGTGCCAAATGTCTGTGTTTTATATGATTCCTGCCACTTATTTCTTATTGGCATGGAAGACTGCTTCATCTCAGCAACACAGCTTCTTTACAGATGGGCCAGTAAGCCCATCGCTTGTTTAAGCGCCCTTTGGAAAAACCTATGCATTTTAATGAGGCAACTCCTTTTCATTGGCTCACTAACCCAGGAAGTGAGAGTTGTACTCCTGTCACTGGTTTTATGTAATAATTTAGGATTTATTTATTTATTGCCCTCCTGCATTAGGTATTTAATAACTGATCCTTGATTTGAAATTCTTAAAATAATTCAATAAAATAAGTACTGTAATTTCTGTCTGACATGTTGCCAATAACAAAAATTCATATTTCGGATTATCCTAAGAAACAGAAGCTGAAATATGACATGGAGAGGTCCGTTGATTGCAATCTTTGTTATTGATCATAAAGCCAATCCTTTCACAAATGGGAAGTGGAATTTTAGTAACTTCTGAGAACAAAGGTGTTATAGTTCATCAATTTTCTACCCAGTACTGTGACAGTATCTGCTGCATCAAGTGTCTGGGGTACTAGGAGGCTACTGTACTTGACTGTGTTGACAGTGTCCAGCACTACAAAACTATCATACATGAAGTATTTTCACTTCACTGACATAAAGAACACGTCAAGCTTGAGGTCATTAAACTATCACCCCAAATTACAGTCAAAGGCGGAAAGCATACCCATGATGTTTCTAAAGGACTCTAATGTCTTGTAACTGCTGACTTCAAACTGAAGATCTTATATGCAATTGTAGCTATTCTAGAATTAAATGATAAATTTCATTCCATGCCTTATGAACTTATATGAACTTCAGTGTTTAATTTGTACTAACAAATGTGCTGACAATCTTCCATTAAGTTTAGAAATATACTCCTAGGTATATACAAATTCACTCTGAAAGACAACAATAATTGATATTTTGAAGTCCTGTCTTTTGCTTCAAACTAAATTGCTTTTCTCAGGCAAAAGGAGCCAGATTTGCTGGTCTCAGAGGAGGTATATTGTCTTGGTCGTTTATGCTTGTGTTTTTACACTTGGATCTAGGCGTCTGGATGTTGTTTAAAGTGCATCGTGGTGTAGATCATTTGTCTAACTTATTGGGTCCTATGGATTGAACTGAGGTCACCTGTCTTGCACAGCAAGAGATTTTTCCCAGTGAGGCATCTGACTGGCCCAGAGACTTATTTTTTTAAAGGAGCAAGTATAAGAAATACAACAAATTTACAGAGTGTCTATTGTGTCAAAGAACTGCAAGAAGACTGAGTGATAGGAAAAAAATAACAGAAGAGATGCACAGATGATACACAGAGAGAAACAGAGTTCCAAGAGTTCGTAAAAGTGTTTTGATATTATCAACAGCAACGTATATATGTTAACTTGCACTTTAAACCCAGAGGCAAGCAAGAAACATTTGCATACACCTCAAAATATGCTGATATTTTCTCAGCCGCTTATTGATTTTCTTTTGGAGATGTAGTATATTTTAACTCATATATATATATATAGTATATATAATATATCATATATGTATAAAAGTGGTTGCGATTAATGATTAATAAGATGGCCAGGCGGCAGGGGTGCATGCCTTTAATCACAGCACTGGGGAGGCAGAGGCAGGAGGATCTCTGTAAGTTCAAGACCAGCCTGGTCTACAGAGTGAGATCCATGACAGGCTCCAAAGCTGCACAGAGAAACTCTGTCTCAAAAAAACAAAAACAAAAACAAAATACAAAAAACAAAAAAATCCAAAATGATTAATAAATGGAAGAAACAGATAGATTTAGATGAGTTGATTTCTTTATCAGTAATGGGAAACTAACTGTGTTAGAATAGGAGAGTGTCCATGACAAAGAAAATTCATTTAATTTTTACATGAAATTTTCAATCCACTGTACTGAGCCATTTCAATTTTCTACTCAATCAGAGTCCAATTATATTTAGAAAAGCTATAAGCTGTTAGAAATAACCAGAACCATATCTAAATGTGTGCTTCTGAAATTTACACAGACATTAAGACCTAGTTTAAAACTTTAACTGATAAGTTATAAAGTAAAAAGTCAATGTTTTCTGAAAAAGGATGCAGGCGAATTTAAAAGCACAAGGAAGTGACTTCTGTTACATAAATATTGTTGTACGTATTCTACACAATTTTAAATTAATTCCTTTAATGATTTTGCTGTTTCATTTTGCCATGTCTTTGGAGAATATCATTATATATTATTAAGAGTGAAATATGAGTTTTATTTCTGTAGAATATATGTAACTATTTTTTACTAAGCACTAAATCATAAAAATGATTTGTGGGCATCAAATCTGCAACTTAATTTGTATAACTGAGTTTTTCTCCTTTCAGCCCATTGCCCCTGATTGTTACTGCAAGGTCCTAAGCACATCTTCCCTTTATGGAATGAGAATGTCATTATGCTGACTGCTGAGTAATTTTGAAGCCAGTTGTACTTGATAAGAATGTGACTATGCTCAAATATATCCATTTACATGCAATAACTTGTGCTCCATAGTTTTTTACAGGCATTATTTCTAGAAATTATTTGTTATATATAATTGGGAAAAAAATTTTAAAAATACTCTCACAATAATCACCATCTGAATATGATTATATTAACATTAACTGTTTATAACTTTTCCCCAAGGAACATTTACAATTGAAATGAACCATCATAAGAATCACCAGATAAATCATTATTATAGCTAATATAAAATCCTGTACTTCTATTTGGAAATCATATTTTCTAAGATATTTGGATATTTGAATATTATAGTAAGTGTATTAATTTTTTTAAAATTAAAACAGTTGTCAATGTTTATTATAAACAAAAATTCCCAAATTGGAAAAAAATATTTTCTGATGAGCAAAAATACACACACATACACATACACACACACACACACACACACACACACACACACACACGCTCACATTGTGGTCCCACATTTTGGTTAGTATAACTTCTACTACTGAGTTCATTCTATAGTGGGTACTGAAAACTTTAGACAATTTGTTGATCAGATTAGCTATATATATATATACACTATATATATATAGTGTATGTACATATTTGTGTATTTATATATAGTATAAATATCTATATATAGTTTTCTTATATAAAACATGTATAGCTTACTTATGTAAACTATGTATTAGCTACAGATTAGCTGTAAATATATATATGTAGCTTCCATATATTTCTTATAATATATATATACATATATAAATTATTTTCCTTAGAAACATTAAACTTAAGATTCAAATATCTTTCATCATATATTCTAAGAAGCAAACCCAGAAATTAGATAATTCTTCTGACTAATTTGTTTGATGCATAAAACAAATGTCAAAATGCAGTTTAACTCACTGTCTGTGTTCTTTGAAGTCCACTGAGTGATGATAGTTAATTTCATGATGGTTGCAAGTACTTACCAAATACTTGTATTAAATAAAATTACAATTGATAAAATTAATAATTTAATTAAATCAATATGTTTCTTAAATTTGTACTGTCAAGATGGCAAATGAAAATGTCTGTATAATGTTTGAAAAACCAGGTCATATGATTGTTTTAATTATAACTTAATCTTAGTGCTTCATGTAATATCACATTACATAACATTCTGCCTTTACCATTGGGAAAGAAGCTCACAGCTATTCAAAGAGCTTAATATATTTTGTGATTTTAAGAGTAATTCTGATGTACACAATTTTACATGTCAGAAATATATCCCAGTCTTGGCAAATATTAGATAACGGAAACTAGAAATTCCATTAAAAATAGTTAAAGGAAGTATAAAAGCAAAGAATGATCAAATTTTCAAAAATAACATTGAATTCAGACACAGTCAGTATTTATGTTTAATTCAATTTAAATTAACTTGAAAAAATGTGTACTTTTGTGAAGGCCGACATGATTAGGTAGAGAATAGATATTAGGCCATGACTATGAGTGGCCAACTTAAAACTCATGAAAATGCAATTTTAAAAATGAACCAATTACATGCCAAATGATAGGACCCAACTAATTTCATTTTATTGTTAGAGCCAGCAAGATTGCTCAGGAGGTAAGGGTTGTTATCTTGTTGCCCACTCTGAAGACCTGATTTCTGGCCTGGTACCCTATGATGAAAGAAGAGAGCTGACCCACCCAAACTGTTCTCCCAAGTTGAGATGAAAGGCTGAGTCAAAAGTCATGGGTCATGGTGATTCATTTCCTCAAATAGAATCCCTATTTAGCTTCTGGTACCCACAGGACAGAACTTAAGCTTTGGGATCCGTGATAAATTAAAGCACACTAGCAACTGACCATGCTCTTTCTGACCATGTCATTTTAATATCCTACATTATGTGGTGTTACCTTGAAAGGAATAACTGTAGACGTTCTCTCCATGCTCATGGTAAATCCCTATAATTATAGACTCGGCTGCCAGGAAATAACTCATTGAAGAGTTGATGTCTTGAAACAAGCACAGTGGAGTATGAAGTCACCAACCAGAGACAAACTGCATGACACCTTACAGATGGCAACACAGGTTTTGACACTTGAGCTCTTCCGTGAAAAACAGGATCGATTCCTTGCCTTAAGTGGTCCTCAACTTGGTCTAAAAGATTGAGCATGGCTTCTCAAAGAAGGACGAGCTTTCAGGGGGGATTACTGTGTCTTAGAAGATTTGAAGACTATTAGGCCTCTAAAAAGAAAGATTGCAGACTTTAAATGACAGGGAAAAAACTCTGTTTGAAAACTTCTCAGAAGCACAAGGCATATATAATGGTTTTTGGAAAAATAATCATAATAGGGTGTACTAGTTGTGTGTCATTCTTTACTTTGATAGAATAAATTGAAAGAGAAGTTTGAAATTTTCCCTAATTTATTTTATATTAGAAATAATTTGCCCTATGTAATACAAAATGTTAGTATAGTCAAAGAAAAATATGAAACTAAAAGCATACACACACATACTTTATCAGAGTATTTTGAATCAATAAATTAATTTGGGAGTAATGACTTTTTCTTCAGTAGTGTATATTTACAGTCATTTGGATATCTGTAGGTTATCATGCCTACCACAATGAAAAACAAAACAGGGTATAAAAAATATATAACTATTATGAGTACTGACATTAAGTAGTATAGTTACAGTGGATGGAAGTGCTATTTACAATTAAATCATAAGCACCATAAAGTGTCAAAGAATATAATCTATTAATAAAAATTTTGAGGCTAGAGAGGTAGCTTAGAAAACAAAAGCCCTCTCCAGTCATATCTGATGACATGAGTTTCATCTTTGGATGCCACATTGCGGAAAGAATAAACTGATTAATGAACATTGTGTTCTCACCTCCACATGTACGCTAAGCTGTGTGCATAGATGGGTGTGTGAGCACACATACACACAAAAAAAAAAAAAGAAAAAGAAAACTTTAAAAAGAAAATGTCTTGATTTTGTATTATTGCCCTGATCTCTTTATTGATAGTTTCCCCTTCAATTATGAAGTGATACCTCAAGATTTCAATATAATGTGGGACAAGAAGCTGCATTTGTGTCTGGCATAAAGCAAATCTGGACAGGTCATCTGTATTGCAGCCCATTTGAGAACCATGAGTCTTTTCATTTAGTGTTTTATCTTTGTACCAATTAAGATAGTACAGATTTTCTAGTGATGCTGTTATCTTAAGATTTTAATGTAAATATTTTGCTGGGAACATTGAACAGAAGTAATGATGTGGTATGACAACTGATGGAGGCTAAAAAGGGCAAATCTGCATGGACTCTCAACTTCAACATAATTATCATTTTCACCCGTGGTTTAATTGGATAAGGACAATAGTAACATGAAGATACAGGCATATCTGTGTATAGAAAAAACAGCCAGCATGTGGAAGTATTTTAGATTATTGGTGCTCTTATGTGGATTATTTTGACATTGACCAGGGAAGGATAGTGTGTCCTTCCTGGCACATAGCTGCAGCAGATTCTGAGACATGTACCTTCCAGACAAAATGCATAGGACATAAATGTAACCTCCAATGCAAGGTTCCCTGTAGGTGGAAGAGCCAGACAGGTAACACATCTGAGTATACAATCAAAACGTAATTTAAGAAATTAATAAGATTTTCAGCAAGTTTCAACAATTTTGGTACATAATCACTTAATGTGCTTATAATATTGAGCTACAGTGACGTTATTTTCTAAATTATAATTTAAACTCCACAGTTTTCTATTCTGATGCTTTGTAGATTTTTCATAGTAATAAGAATGTATTGTCCAGTTTAAAAAAAAAAAAACACAAATTGCTCATTTGAAAATGGGTTTACAATTAAAAAGCAGTTACCTATTTCAAACTAGGTGATCACAGAAAATAATAATGCATATTTCAAAAGGAGATTCTTTTTTGTTTGTTTTGTTTCTGAGAACAGTCTCTCTATGTAGCCCTGGCTGCCTGAAACTTGTTCTGTAGGAACAAGCTGGCCTCGAACTCACAGATATCTGCCTGCCTCTGCCTCCCTAGTGTTATGATTAAAGGCTTGTGCCACCAGGCCTGGTTTCAAAGAGTGTATTTTTAATTTCTGTATTTTCCACAAGAAGTGTTTGCTTTATTTAAAGGTCATATTAGCCCTCTGTATTCTTAATAGCAAGAATTCTGTGACATATGATATAAAATATTGTGAAATACGTGTCAGTGAAATATCTTGATATCTTTAGGTTAAAACATTCTGTCATTTTGTTCTATATTACTAGCTTTATTGACATCAATCTTACTTCGAATAAAAAACATAAATTTCCTTCGTTTTATGTTCAAAATGTATTTCTGCTCCAGTATGTTCCAAAGTATAATGAAAAGTCAGTAATTCCCAGTATGTGATGTGACCTGTTTTCTCTGTCCTTGTTCAGTCTGTTGTTTAGATCATTGGTGGGCCATTTATTTTAGTGAAGAATGTCTAATTTTCATTAAATTCTAAAATTCCAATGCATTGCACAGAATCTGTCCAAAAGAAAAGCAATTACAGTTTTTATCCCAAGAAATATAGATTTAAAATACCCCAATTACTCTACACTGATATAGAAGTTATTGAAGTGAATGGATGAAATATATAGTTTCATATATTTCAGTAAGTGAATTTAATTAAAAAAATAAATATACCATGGATTTTCATAAGACCAAGCCAGATGGCTAATTAGAAATAATGATAAATCATGCAGCTCATTATCAAACTGCTAAAAGTTATGGTAGAGACAGAAAGAAACTCGGAAATCTTGAGTTAAATCTACCTTGACTTTGAGAAATAAGATAAAACTTTGACTTTGACAAATAAATAAAAACTTTCAGAAATAAGTCAGTATTGATTCTGTGGTGAGCTTTGAAATGACTTTCCTGCATCTGATCCATCGGGTCGTTACAAGAAAACAGTGTTAGCCACAAGACATGCCATTTGTAGTCTATAGTTACAACATGGTCCCCTCAAAATTCTTTAGTCTTTTCATTTTTTACTCAGGACTCCAGCCAAAGGGAATGGACTGAGGACGCTCGCCTGTTGTTTTTCCAACATCAGAAGTCATGTCAAGAACAGTATCTGAAATTGTTCTTTTGTAAACATCACTGTAGCTACAGGAGAGGAAACGGATAGATTGACAGGTCAATTTCATTAGCAGATGTGGTTTCCGCGTTATAACTAATATTGTTCACAGCAAAGTCTCAAAGGACATTACATTGAAGTGAAATATATTAATTACATTCTTCATATACAAACAGTCTTTTGTGATTAAATGAACTCAGAAATGGAAAATATACAATAATACTAAATAGTTGTAGGGGGGAAGCAGAAGGCTACAAAAACTCACTATGTAAAATTGTTTTTGACACATTATCTCAAAGTTGTCGCAGGTAGAGCAATAGCATTTCAAATGTCATAATGAAGTTGAGGAATAAAAAATTAGCTTATTCAAAGGTACTCAACTTAATCCATCTTATAAAAGGCATTAATAATTTTAATTCCTGAGGAAAACACATCTACACACCTATATCTAAAGAGAGATGGAAATAGGTTAACACATTCTTCTCCCCATAAAATTAACTTATTCATCAAAAATGAAAACCAGTAACCATGCAAGCCAAGTTTTCCAACTTCTGAAGATGTTAGCTTAATACAAAATTGAAATTTAAATAAAAAATAATTGGTGTCTGTATGTGTTTCTCAAGCTTTTTTTCTGGCTCTTTTCCTTCTGTTTGCTTGTTTGGCCCTATTCCAGTTCTGTTTTTTTTTTCTTTTTAATCTTATTTTATTGTTATTACATAGATGGGTATTTGTTTTCTAAGGAGAGGAAAGGCCTGTATCTGAATGAGAGGGAAGGTGGGGAGAGTTTTGAAGGAGGTAGACGAAGAGAAACCATACTCAGAATATATAGTATGAAAAATAAATCTTTCAAAGAAAAAAATAGAAAATAACTTGAAAGAGTGAAAACATTTTTGGCGGGGGATAGTGTGTTTTCAATGACAAGTAAATGTATATAAGCATCCTTCGCTTTAGTGAGTTCCATTCATGTCTTTTCCCCAGTGATCAGTGTTAAAAATTTCTTTAAATCAAGGTTACTGGACAATTCTGTGAATGAAAACTGAGACACAAACCACAGTTTAACAACAGCAAAAATGTCTCCGGGAAAAAAAAATGTGTATGTAATTGATTGATACGCTGAAACTTGCTGTAATATTCTAGTTTAGCCTGGTAAACATTGTAATAAGGATTAAATTAATTAGCTAATCCCTCCCTTCCAATTGTCATATAATGAGAGAATGAATTAAATATAGGGATTATGGAACTGGGAAGAACAGCAGCTTGGTTATATGATCAAAAATGACTTTGCTAAGCTTGTGATATCCTGAGCTACACTCTAATTTATTTCTTGCTACTTTGTTCATTCGTTAGTTACATAAATCTTCCATAATAACTTATTTTACAGTAATAATCAGAAAGATGCCTACAGAAGGTGTCAGAATTTTCCTTGTCAGGGTCTGCATGTATTGACATATTGTTCGAAGTTTGGTGCAGTGCGCAAGTGCCAATAAAATTATCCCTTACTACAGCAATATCCTAAACACCTTATTTCCAGGATGATAGAATTAAAACTTCTCGGATATTACTGTGGTAGCATTTTTACTTTATGCTGTATTTTCACGTACTAATTTACTGAGAAACTTTTAAATCTCTTAAATGCACACTGTTAGGTTTGTTTTCTTTCTATATCATAGCAGCCTAAGCGTTTAGGTGCTAAATCACGTGTACGAATTTTGTAATACATATAAACATATTTCCTCTTTTTCCACTAGCTTAGGAACTGCCCCTCTCTTAACTACATCAACAAATGGGATGTCCTAATGACAAGGTATTTCCACAGCATTCTTTACTTTTGTTTGTTCTTTGCTTTCGCTTTGTTTATTTTTTTTTCCAGACAGGATTTCTCTGTATAGCTTTGCCTGTCCTGGAACTAGCTCTATACACCAGGCTGGCCTTGAACTCAGAGAGCTGCCTGCATCTGCCTCCCAAGTTCTGGGATTAAAGGCCTTGCACCACAACTGCCTGGCTATCACAGCATTTTGATGAGAGGTATCACATTATTTCCATTTACAGTCATGATTCTCAAACTTAAAGATCAGTCCATTTGTCCATTATACCTTAAGTAGGAAAGTGATACAAGAGTGTGTCTTTGCACTCTTAATTCAAATCAAGAACACTCTACTTCATGGTTGGACTTCCAGTTATTTGTATGTATAGCTGTGCATTTACATGTGTACTTAAGATTTCTTCTTTTTCTTTTTTCTTCTCTTCTTTGTTTCTTTTTTGTTTCTCTCTCTTTTATTTTAAATGTATTTATTTATTTATTGACCAGTTTCCCCTCCCTCCTCTCCTGCCAGTCCCTCCCCAGAACCTCTCCTCTGTATCCCGGCCACAGCCACTCATCATTCATTTATATTCAGAAAAGGGCAGGTCTCCCATGATATCAACAAAACATGGCATATCAAATTGCAGTAAGAATACAGTTGAGCAAATGTCCTGTAGTATGATTGAGCATCCTTTGGATATATGCCCAAGAATAGTATAGTTCAGTCTTGAGGTAGATGGATTCCCAGTTTTCCAGGAAACCACCAAATGGATTTCCAAAGTGGTTGTACAAGTTTGTTCTCTCACCCCCAAGTGTTCCCCTTGCTCCTCATCCTCTCCAGTGTGATCTGTCCCTTGTGTCTTTGATATTAGCCATCCTGGCAAGTGTAAAATGAAATCTCAGAGTTGTTTTAGTTTTCATTTTCCTCATGGCTGAGGATACTAAACATTTCTTTAAGTGCTTCTCGGGCATTTGAGATTCCTGTGTTGAGAATTCTTTGTTTAGCTCTGTATCCTATTTTTTAGTTAGATTATTTAGTTTGCTGATGTCTAGTTTCCTGAGTTATTTATAAATTTTAGAAATCAGCCCTCTGTCAGATGTGGGGTTGATGAAGATATTTTCCCATTCTGTAGGCTGCTGCTTTGTCTTATTGATGGAGTCCTTTCCTTACAGAAGACTTTTAGTTTCATGAGGTCCCATTTATATGCTTTTGACCTTCATGTCTGTGCTATTGTTGTCCTCTTCAGGAAGTTGTGTCCTGTGCCAAAGCATCCAAGGCTATTTCACACTTTCTCTTCTGCTAGGTTCAATGAATCTGGTTTTACTTGAGGTCTTTTATCTACTTGGATTTGAGTTTTTTGCAGAGTGATAGATGTGCTCTATTTGCACTTTTCTACGTGCTGACATACAGTTACACCAGCAATATTTGTTGAAGGTGCTTTCTTTTTCCATTATATAATTTTGGCTTGTTTGTTGAAAGTCAGGTGTTCGTAGATGTGTGGATACATGTCTTTGATTCAATTCCACTGATTCACTTATCTATTTTTGTGCTAATATCATGTGGTTTGTATCACTATAGCTTTGTAAAGGGTTTGAAAGCAGGGATGGTGATACTTCTGGAAGGTTTTTGTTGTTGTTGTTGTTGCAGAGGATTGTTGTAGGTATCCTGTATTTTTTTGTTTTTCCAAATAAATTTAAGTATTTTCTTTCAAGTCTGTAAGGAATTGTGTTGGAATTTTAATGGCTATTGCATTGAAACTGTAGATTGCATTTCATAAGATGGGAATTTTTACTATGCTAATGCTACCTATCTATGAGCATGGGAGATCTTTCCATCTTCTTTTATCTTCACTAATTTCTTTCTTCAAAGAGTTGAAGGTCTTGTCATACATGTCTTTCACTTGCTTGGTTTGAGTTAATTCAAGTTATTTTATATTATTTGTGGTTATTGTGAAGGGTGTTGTTTCCCTGATTTCTTTCTCAGCTAGTTTATCATCACACACACACACATACACACACACACACACACACACACACAAACACACACACACATATTGTGTCTAGTAACTTTGCTGAAGGTGTTTATCCACTTGTAGAAGTTTCTTGGTAGAATTTGTGGGGTCAGTTATGTATACTATGATATCATCTGCAAATAGCAATACTTTGACTTTTTCCTTTAATTTGTGTTCCACTGACCTCCTTTGTCTCATTGCTTTAGCTAAAACTTCAAGTACTATATTGAATAGATATGGGGAGAGTAGACAGCCTTTTTTTTTTTTGTCCCTGATTTTAGTGGAATTGCTTTAAGTTTCTCTCCATTTAATTTAATTTTGGCTATCAGCTTGCTGTATGTTGCTTTTACTATGTATAGGTATAATGCTTGTATTCCTGATATCTCCAATGCTTTTATATTATAGATTACAATGACAAATATTCATATGTGGGACCATTCCTGCCTCTCTGTGATGAAGCCATTTGATCATGGTGGCTGATCTTTTTGATATGTTCTTATATTTGGTTAGCCGGTATGCTATTGAGTATTTTTGCATCTATGTTCATGAGGGAAATTGGTCTGTAATTCTCTTATTTTGTTGAGTCTTTGTGTGGTTTGGTATCAGGGTAACTGTGGCTTCATAAAATTAATTTGGCAAAATTCCTTCTGTTTCTATTTTGTGGAATAATTTGAGAAGTATTGGTATTAGCTCTTCTTTGGAAGTTTGGTAGAATTCTTCATTAAAACCATCTGGCCTTGAGGTTTTTTTTTTAGGTTGGGAATGTTTTAATGACTGCTTCTATTTCCCTGGGCATGTGAGGCCTATTTAAATTGTTTATCTGATCTTGATTTAACTTTGGTATATCCAATCTGTGAATAAAATTGTCCATTTCTTTCAGATTTTCAAATTTTCTGAAATACAGGTTTTTGTATTACCTAATGTTTCTTTGGATTTCCTCAGTGCCTGTTGTTATATTCTCCATTTCATTTTGATTTTGTTAATTTGGATATTCTCTCTCTCTCTCTCTCTCTCTCTCTCTCTCTCTCTCTCTCTCTGCCTTTTAGTTAGTTTGGATAAGGGTTTATTTTTTGTTGATTTTCTCAGTGAACCATGCTTTGTTTCACTAATTCTTTGTGTTGTTCTCTTTTTCGATTATTTCCTGCTGTCTACTTCTCTTGAAGGATATGTCGGCTTCTTTTTGTTCTAGTGCTGTTAATTCTATGGTATGGAATTCTCTAATTTTGTTATGCAGGCACTCACTGCTATGAACTTTCCTCTTAATACTGCTGTCATTATGCCTCATAAGTTTAAGTATGCTGTGCATTCATTTCATTGAATTCTAGGAAGTCATCAATTTCTTTCTTTACTTCCTTTTTGACCCAGTGGTAACTCAGTAGAGTCTCCTATGAGTTTGTAGGCTTTCTGTTGTTTCTGCTGTTGTTGAAATCCAGCTTTAATCCATGGTTGTCTGATAAGATACAGTGTGTTATTTCATTTATTTTTATATCTGTTGAGACTTGCTTTATTACTGAGTATATGATCAGTTTTGGAGAAGGTTCCATGAAGTGCTCAGAAGAAATTATATTCTTTTGTGTTTGGGTAAAATTTTCTGTATATATCTGTTAGGTCCATTTGAGTCATAATATCTGCTAGTTCCACTATTTCTCTGTTTAGTTTCTGTCTGGATGACCTGTCCACTAGTGTGAGAATAGTGTTGGAAATCTCTCACTTTTACTTAGTATGGTTTGGTATGTGATTTAAAATTTAGTAATGCTTATTTTACAAATGTGGATGCCCTTCTTTTTGGGGTACAGATGTTCAGAATTTAGACTTCATCTTGATGGATTTTTCCTTGGTGAATATGAAATGTCCTTCTCCATTTCTTTTGATTAATTTTGGTTTGAAGTCTATTTTCTTAGATGTTAGAATATCTACACCAGTTTGCTATTTAGGTCCTTAAACCTTGCTCTTAGGTTTGATTGGAAAATCATTTTCCAAGCCTTTACAATGAGGTAATGTCTATCTTTGATGTTGAGGTGTGTTTCTTGTATGCAGTAGAAGGATGAATCCTGTATTCATACCCATTTGACAGTGTCTTTTTTTTGGCAAAGTAAAGTCCATTGATATTGATGGATATTAATGATCAGTGATTGTTAATTCCTATTATTTTGTTGTTGTTGTTGTTAGAGATGGGGTGATTGTGTGTGTGTGTGTGTGTGTGTGTATGCATGTGTGTTTCCCTTCTTTGGGTTTTGCTTGTGTGACATGATTTATTGCTTGTGTTTTAGTGGGTGTAGTTACCTTCATTGGGCTAAAGTTTTCATTCTGATACCTACGGTAGGGCTGGATTTGTAGATAGATACTGCTTAAAATTGACTTTGTCATGAAATATCTTGTTTTCTCTATCTATTGTAATTGAAAATTTTGCTGGGTATAGTACTCTGGGTTGGCACCCATGGTCTCTTAAAGTCTGCAAGACATCAGTCCAGTTTTCTGGCTTTTATGGGCTTAGTAGAGAAGTCAGGTTTGATTCTAATACGTCTGCCTATATTTTTTACTTGGTATTTTTCCTTTGAAGCTTTTATTATTCTTTCTTTTATTATTCTTTCTTTCTGTTCTGTATGTTTAATGTTTTGATTATTTTGTGGCATGGAAATTTTCTTTCCTGATCCCATATAATTGTTGTTCTGTAAGATTCTTGTAACTTTATAGGCATGTCCTTTTTTAGGTTAGGAAATTTTTTTTCTACAATTTTGTTAAATATATTCTCTAGGTTTTTGAGGTGTGATTCTTCTCCTTCTATTCTTGTTATATTTAGGTTTGTTTTTTTATAGTGTCCCAGAATTCCTGAATGTTTTGTGCAAGAGATTTTTAGATTTAACATTTTTTGAGTGAAGTATCTACTTCTTCTATCAAATCTTCAATGCCTGAGAGTCTGTCTTTCATCTCTTCTATCCTGCTGATGACGCTTACGTCTGTAGTTCCTGTTTGCTTACCCAGATTTTCCATTTTCGTATTTCCTTCAGTTTGTATTTTCTTTATTACTTCTATTTTGATTTTCATGTCTTGAATAGTTTCCTTCATCTGTTTTCTTTTGTTTGTTTGTTTGTTTTTCTTGGCATTCTTTAAGAGATTTATTGATTTTTATCCAGTTTTTTTGGTTGTTGTTTTTTTTCCTCAATTTCTTTGAGGGAGTTTTTTTTTATTTCCTCTTGCATTTCCTCTATTGTCTTCATAAAGTTTTTTAAGGTCATTTTCTTGTGTTTCAGCTGCCTTGGAATATTCAGGTCTTGTTGTCATGGGATAGCTGGGCTCTGGTTGTTTGAATGAGAAAGGCTTCCATAGGCTTATATATTTGAATGTTCTATCCCTCATTGACAGATCTATTTTGGGGAAGATTAAAAGATATGGCTTGCTGTGGATGATTGATTCATAAATAAAACACCAATTGGCCAGTAGCCAGGCAGGAGGAGAATTGAGAGAACAGGAAGGCAGCGAGGAGGAGACGCCAGCCTGTCATCCAGGGAGCATCATGTAAAGGCAGCAGGTAAAGCCGTGGAACACGTGGCGACATATAGATTAACAGAAATGGACTGAGTATAAGAGTAAGAGCTAGACAATGGTAGGCCTGAGCTAATGGCCGAGCAGTTTAAGTAATATAAGTGTCTGTATGTTTATTTTATAAGTGGGCTATGGGACTGCTGGGGCTTGGCGGGACCCGGAGAGAAAAACTCTAGCTACAATGGCTGGTTGGAGAAGGTATGTCACTGGGGTGGGCTTTGAGGTTTCAAAAGCCCAGGTGAAGCCTTGTATCTCTCACTGAGAGATATCTGCCCATAACAAGCAGATCAGGTTGTAAGTTCTCAATTACTGCTTTAATTCTATGTCAGTCTATTGTTGTGCTCCTGGCTAAGATGGTCATGCACTAACCCTCAGAAACTGTAAGTGAGCCCTGATTAATGCTTTCTTTTATAAGTTGCCTTGGTCATGGTATCTCTTCACAGCAATAGAAAAGTCAGAATAATTGAAAAATTCTAGCCAAATTGAAGGATGAAAAACACAATTCAAGATTTAAATAAGAATAGATGCAATTAAGATGTGTGCAATGTAACAAGGACTAACATAAAAACTGAACACATAAATCTTGAAAATAAAAATGGAATACAGGTGCTGGAGAGATAGTTCAGTGGGTAAGGACAATCGTTGTCCTTAAAGTTGACTCAAGTTTGGTTACCTGTAACAGCATGGTAGCTCACAACTGTCTATTATGTCAGTTACAGGAGATCTGACACTCTCTTCTGAATTCTAAGGGAACCAGGCACACACAGAGGCAACACACATACAGGTAAGCAAAACATACACACACCTACAAAATGAGAATACATAAACATTTAAAATTTATGTGTAGTGTTTCCCAGGTATTATTAAAAGAAAATACACTCAGCTGTCCTTTTGTGACATCTCATTTGAAAACTAGAAAAATGTAACACACATACACACACAGCATTTTGGATCAATGTCCTTCAGGAATAGGGACACACAGTCTCTTCTATCTTATTAGGAAATAAAATTCAACAATAGATAAAAAGAATTAAACACGCTGTGAGTTTTGCTTCATATTGATTCAATATTTGAAATGCGTTCTACCATAGCATCACACCAATGAATAAAAAACAGCAAAACATAGGTGATTGAATCAGTCAGTGTAGATAAGTCAAGTGGTAAAATTAAACACACAGTAAGCAAATATAATTCCTAACTGTATTCTAAATACTTACCATCATACACACAAGTAAATGTTGCTTTCTTTTTTCTCTTTTATTAAGATTATTTTTTTTTATTTTATTTCAGGATTTTTTTTTCATTTTGCATACCAAGCACAGATTCCCCCTCTCATCCTTCCTCCCACTCCTCCCAGCCTTCCCCTGCTCCAAACCACTGTCCTGTTCACTCCTCCAAAAGGGTAAGGCCTCCTGTGGGAGTCAGCAAAGCCTGGTACATTCAGTTGAGGCAGGACCAAGCCCATCTTCCTGCATCAAGGCTGACCAAGATGTCTCACCATAGGAAGTGGCCTCCAAAAAACAAGCTCATATACCAAGGATAGATCCTAATCGCACTGCCAAGGGCTCCTCAAACAGACCAAGCTACACAACTGTCTCCCATAAGCAGAAGGACTAGTCCAGTCTCATTCAGGCTCCACAGCTGTTGGTCTACACTTCGTGAGTTCCCACAAGCTTGGTTAAAATTGTTTCTGTAGAGTTCCCCATCAAGATCTTGACCCCTCTTGCTCATATAATCCCTCTTCTTTCTTTTCGACTAGACTCCCAGAGCTCTGACATGGTGCTTGGCTGTGGATCTCTGCATCTGCTTCCTTCAGTTACCATCACCCTAGGAAGGGGAAATGATAGATCACCAGGGGTGAGAGGTGGGGGCAAAAGAGGGGAGGGGATGGGGGATGAGAACATGAGGGAATGGGATGGTGGAGCTGGGTGAGGGATGGAGTTGGAGAGCAATGAAAGAGATATCTTGATAAAGGGAGACATTATGGTGTTAGAGAGAAATCTGGTGCTAGGGAAGTTCCCAGGAATCCACAACAATGACCCCAGCCTAGACTACTAGCAATAGTGGAGAGGGTGTCTGAACTAGCCTACCATGGTAATCAGATTGGTGACTACCCTAACTGTCACCAAGTGTGGCTTTCATGCCTCATTAAAGATACTTTTTTGGACAATGTATAGTGATTGTTAAAGGGACCTTCTACTAGTCATGTGCAAAAAACAACTGTGATTGGCTTTCAGACACAACAATCCTTATTTCTAAATCTCAGAGAACATCTGGGAAGAAGGTAGAAAGTAAGACTGAGGCAGGAACTCTGGAAACTAGTTTCTGTAGTTTTTATAAAGTTAATCATGTAATTATCATATAAAGCAGATATTTCACTCTTGAAATTTAAGAAAAAGACAAAAAAACGTGAAACTTATTTTCTTTGAAAATCCTGAAATAAAGTGATAAAACTAGATTTAAAAAATAATTATTTATCACTAGAGATTAAAGAAGAGGACTACAAGGAGGTGGGGTGCCCAGGAAAGAGCAAGGTGAGTAAGTGCTGTAGAATTGGACGTGTTCTGGAATCTGTCTAGGTCAGTGTCAATATCCCAGCTGTGACTGGGTTCTATGAAACTGTGGTTCTATAGCATGCTTACCTGAAGCAGATGTAACAGCACACATCTGTAGTTGTTCAAGCATTGACGATTGGATGTACAGTTATTTCAGAAATGAATGAAATCAAAGTAAGGTGAATCTAGGCAAACAGAATTGCATGGCCTGTGATGTCCTGTGTGGGGAGGTCCTAGGAACCTTTCTGGGGACAACAAGGGAATGGATAAAGTACAGACACACAGACACGTGTAATGACAAGCTGAAATCAGGTGGGTTGTGTGCACCCTAAAGGAGTGGCATTAACTATGCAACCATCCAGAACCTCTGAGTGTTTATTGTGCAGAACACAGTGTCGGGGGCGATAGTCAGTGTAGGTAAGTAGTCTCTGTTGCAATCTCAGGCTGAAAGCATCCTAGGGAAGGTGGCAGAAGAAAGCTGTAGTTGATAATTTTTACATACACTGGTCACTTTCATAAACACTCAAATTCAGACCAGAGGAAGCCATTGTTGTTAACCTGAGAAAGGCTTTGCAAATTCATATGCATCTGAGATGTTGGCACTTGACATGGCTGTGGCCCTGTCAAACAATCCACATTCACTCAGGACTTAACATGCTCGGGACTGCACTTACTGCCCACAAAGGCCTCAAACATTCATCTAGCTACTGCTTCATTCATCCTACATAATAAATGCTTTCATTTGTCTTGTGCATCCAAATATTTCAACAATAAAAGTACCCTTAGTAAGATTTCATTCTGTTCATCTTTGTGAAATGTCATTCTTAACAGTTCTAATTTTTCAGAGGGTAAAGCTTACAGCAGAGACTCATATCTAGCAAGAGTTTGGAGAATAACCTAGTGAGAAGCACTCAGCCCTAACACCTAATATCTGTACCCTACAAAACCTGGAGAACAGCACAGGAAAGGGGAAGGAGTGAACACAGGAGGCCTGGGAAGGCAGTAATAGATGTGAGGAAAAGCTGCCTTCCAGAAGAGACTTGATGTTGCAATCATGTACAAAGCTGTAATGGATGTCTGCTTACAACTGGTCCTTCAACAACTCATCATGGATGGAAGAGGTGCTCACAAGCCCCACCCTTCCCAGGGAGCTACTTGCTGTTAATTGTTGGTATCACTTTTTCTTAAGAAGAAAAGAAATTATATGGAAAAAGAGTCTAATGATCTCCAACCAAATCCAATGATCATTTTCACTCTTTCTTGTGTAACAAAACTCGGATGCTCCACATAGTTTTCCACCCAAATTGTATTTCCTCACCTTAAAACAATCTGCTCCTCTCTTGTCTTTTATTTCAGGGCCCCATCTACTTAGTCAGATTTCTCCTTTCTTCTCGACCTTTGCATGCTAGAACAACGCAGAACGTGTACATCATATCATTCATGTGATAGAAACGTAATCCTTCCGACCTCATGAATAGATTAATGTGGGAACTGCTCTTATGAATGAATTAGTAGATTAATGAGGGCTCTGTCCTCATGAATAGATTAATGTCACTCTTGTAGGGTCAGGATCCTTATAACAGGAGAAGATGTGTCACAGACTGAAGCTCTTTCAACGAGATTTTCTTTTTGCAATGCAATATAAAAACATGTACTTTTGCTACATCTAAACAGGGGCTGTCTTTTAGCCTTAGGACTCTGTAACTTCCTGAACTATGGTCTCAAAGAGCTTTTATTAGCTATAAATTATTCACTCTGAGGTATTCAGTTATAGCTATAAAAACAATAGCAATATTTTTATATACAATATATAAAACAGTGCCTCACCAATAACAGATTCAATAAATACATTATAAGGAACATTTAAACTTTTATTTTTAACACTCAAAACCTCTTTAAAGTGTTTGGCTAAATGCATTCTGTTGTTGTGAAATAGATATTTACAGCTAGTAAACTCAAAACAAGGAACTCCATATCTTTGAGGGAATTTTTTTTCTCTACCTAGATCCTGGGAATGAAAATAGAATCATTTTGAGTGTTTCAATTATTTTGATGAGAGCTGCCACATGCAAGCCAGTGGACTTATTAGAGATTCCTTTTGTGTCTAGACTGTGTGGCTCGGCATAATGCTGTTAAGGTTGTTGAGTGTAACAGTCTATACTTTAACTTCAAGCCTGAGTAAAATTCTATAGGGAATGAGAGACATAGTCTTTATCCAACAGGTATTTCTGTTCCTTCTATTTCTTGGCCATTGGCAATAAAACTGCAATGATTGGTCATGCAAACCCTGCTCTACAAAATCCTGCTCTCAACCATTTTATAAATACACACTCAGAAGTGGAACAGCTCAATCAGATTGTAATTATTTTCAATGTGTTGAGCAGGTTCTGCACTGAATGCTTAGTGGGGTTTACTGTCTTTAAAATAGGTCTTATTAAATCCTTGAACTGCTTTTGATCTGTCCTATTGTTACATTTTTGGCTTTAAAAAATAAATGGTTTCTTTAAATATATAAACGTTAACACCTTACCCTGTATATGACTATCAAGCATTCTGTTTATGCATTGCTTACTTTTATACTCTGGAATTTACATCTTTTGATGAACCGAAGATGCTTTTCTTTAATGTGCCTTCATTTTTCACAGCAGTTTTAAGTTCCCAGCCAAATTGGGTGGGAAATTTGCTTTTTATGGCCTTCATATTAAAACTCATTTTTTTACATTCTATTTATTTTTAAGATAAATTTATTTTTCTCTTACACAATACATCCTGACTGTAGCTTCCTCTTGCTCCACTCCACCCAGTCCTCCCACACCTCCCTCCATTCTCCCCCTCCAAACACTACCGTTATTAACATTCTATACCACAGTGAAGCCTTGGTGCAACTATTTAATCCACATTATCTATCACAATCAACTAACATCCATGGTTACATTAAGCTTTGCTCTTGGTATTATATATTCTGCCGGCTCTCACTGATGGATAACTTCTGGGATACAAATGGCTCATCATTTTGTTATCCTGAAAAAGTTTCAGTACCCTAAAAGAATCCCATGTTACTCCAAATTCTCCCCACTCCAAATTTTCATGTCATTTTCTGGTCTCTGATATTGTCTTTCCTAGAATGCCATACACTTAGAATCAGACAATGCATCATATCCTCAGATAGACTATTTTCTTTTAATAATGAATTTCTGTTGTCTCCATTTACATACATTCTCCAAGAATCAATGCTTTTTATGAACAAAATACACTGAACTGAACTGTTTGGTGTTTCCCTTCCCTAAAACAAGTTATGTTCTAATGGATACCCAGCAACTTATGTCACCAAAATTTAGTCTCAGATTAAATAATCTCTCTCCCAAGGCAGACACGAATACTCTGAAATGTGTAAAAAGCAACATGTTTCTCCTTTTACTGTCAGAAACAAAATATTATTTGCCTTCAAAAATTATTGTCAAAACCTGTCAGAGAACCTGGGAATAAAACTCAAGAGTATGTGTCCCTCACACTAACACCATCACCCTGGTCTTTTCATCTGACTTGACTGAACTTCCAGCATTTTGTTAGTTATAATTTTTATATCACTAGCAAAACTTAGCTCCCTTGTTTTTCTACTTTAGCCAAACAAGGTTCTATTTATTGGCCTGTTCCTCTTCACGGTCTGTGGTAAAGGAAAACTCACTTCTCTGACGGATTGAAGCAGAACATACCTCAGTGTCTTGACTGGATTGGGGAAAGTGTGTCACTGTTGCCATGGTACAGCTAAACTGAGTTCCTTGATTTGCAGTTTATTTATTCCTTTATAGTTATACAATACAATGAGAACATGAAAGTTCTTCCATGCCAGACCTGAAACTTGAAACATACAAAAGTGTAGGCTTCAGGGAACTTTATCTATGTATATTTATGTATATTTACTCCTCTTACCCCCAGTCATGTATTTTTGATTTCAAAGTTAAGAACTCACTGCTATATCTGAACTAAGGAAAACCTATGCACTCTTTTTCTTACAAGACTTTTATAATTTGGGGGTTTAATGTTTAGATCTTTAAACTGTTTTGTCTTAATTATTATTTATGATGTAATATAAATACAGAACTTCATTTCTTTGTGCTCAGAAGCCTAGTCTCCCATTCACAATTTGTTTAAAAAATAATTAATATGTTCTTCTATTTCAAAATTTGAAGTAAGTAAAATTCATGAAAAATAACAGTATGTGATCATCATTTAGATTTACCAATGTACATATTTACTTTTGAATGAATAAAATATATCTAGAAATATTAATACCACATTACTCATTAGAGATTTTTTATTTCTTCAGAAGAGGGATAACTTGTCAAGTAGACATAGGAACTTCAGATAAACGTAAATTAGACAGGAGTTTACTATTATACCAAAACCTTTTTGAATATGACAAATTAAACATAAAAAAATGTTTCCTTTTCTATCAAGTTATTTTACTTTATTATTCCATTTTTATTTTTCTCTAGGGCAGTTTTCTTGTCTCAACCTCAATTTCCAATATTCCTGATGCTTCAGAGAATTTAAAACTTTGACAGCAAGGGAAAAATTGCATTAATTTTGATATTCATGGAATGAGTAGGACTCACACATTTCATTACCTGAAGCAATTCAGATGGGTTTTTTATTAAACATACAGTTATTTTTTTTACCAGAATTATTTTATAAGGTCATTCAATAACTCTTACCAATAAGATCGAATAGTCACCCAATGAGTTGTTATTTTTAAATGCTTCACTTTATTTAGAAATATGACTGTAAGCAGAAATTGCACCAAGAATCTGTAATAGATGGTATACTTTAGTGGAGATGGAGACAGATGAGAATATACTACCTAATTTGGAATTCTATTGCCAAGCTATAAATCACATAAAATAGCTGCAATTAAATGGGTGAATTTGATTGTTATCCAGTGAATTGGGGAACTGAATGATAGTAATTAAATAATCTTAGAGGAGAGCAAATGGATCCTATCTGCTACTCCCACGTCTGCTTTTTAGCAACCCTTTCTAACATTGTTTCCAAGGCACTAAATCAAGTTACTACTTCAGAATATGACTCTTCCTACTATGGGGTCTGCAGGACTTCTGAGGTAATATACTTAAGTGTGTGTTCCAAGATATTAAATCCTGAGTAACCTCCACTAAAATGCTTCAGAGCCCAAAATTGATGTCAAATGTTAATCAAAATCTCTTGGCAAGTGTAGAATTTTAATGGAATTGCTTTGTTCTTGAATTAAAGTAAAAATTTTGTCTCTCAACTGTAAGAGAGATTCTTCTGGCATTCATTAAGAAAGGCCAATGTGTTACATAAAATGAAAGCTGCTCATACAAGTTAGTGGCATTAGGTAGGTAGGTATGAATATTAACCTGATCATTTCATGAATCTAATTGATTTGACCTCTCAGTCTTCGACAAGAAAAAAATAAGAAAGGAGTTCCAATATTTTTCAAACAAATTAAAAAAAAATCTTCACCCATCTTAGCTTATGATCTCTGTTAAACCTTTTAGAATCTCAAAACTGGGCTTAATGATTTTCATCTCTTGGTTTCCTTTCCTTCTTCTAGTTCACAAATTTATGTAGTAAAAAGGAATGGAGAAAGTGGTTTTCATGTTACAAATAAAAATAATTATAATCTGAGTTTCAAGGGACTTTCTCTGAGATTTTTGAATCAGTAAATTGTATCTAGGTTTGCTGACATAGTTCAATGATAGTGCTTGTCTAGTATTCAAAAGATCTTCATTTCAGAGGCTGGAGAGAGGGCTCAGTAGTTAAGAGCACATAAGTCTCTTCCAGTGGACTTGAGTTCAGTTCCCAGGACCCCCATCCGGTGGCTTGAAATCATCTTTAGCTTCAGCCCCTGAGGATCTGACATCCTCTTCTGGTCTCCATCTCCATGGACACACAAGTATATACAGAGAAACAAATACAAAATAAATATGCAAAGATAATAAGATAATTTTAAAAATGATCTTAGTCACAATCTCCAGTAACAAACACACACACACACACACACACACACCTGCAAACTTATGAGAAAAAAGGAAGGAAAGAAGGGAGAAAATTAGAGAGAGCATAAAAAAAAGAGAAAAACAAGTGTCTTAAGTTTCTTTGAGAAAGTTGTGGTGTGTATATCTTCATCAATTGTCTTTATTATTTTTATTATTATTATTATTAATTATTATTGTGTAGGAAAACACAGCTATTGCCACAGGAAATAAAAGAAAATAATGTCCTCATCTATATGAAAGAAAAACATTTTGGAGAGTCACAAAATATAACATTTACCTTTTGTAATTTGTTTTTAGAGGGAAAAAATTGTACTTGAAGAGTAATTTCCATTATTTTGCAAAGTCTTTCTTACAAATGAAGTAACATGAGTTTATATGTAGGACCCACTTAGAACACTGTTGATTAATTTGATTCCAAGGAGAAATGAAATGTCAGTCTTAATGTATTTGGAAATTATACTGTGGTGATACTGTGTCCCCCAATGTGTTTTGCACCCTAATAAACTTATCTGGGGGCAGAGAATAGAACAGCCACTAGACAGACATAGAGGCCAGAAAATGGTGACACACACACCTTTAATCCTAGCATTCTGGAGGCAGAGATCCATCCAGATCTCTGTGCGTTCAAAGCCACACTGGAAACAGCCAGACATGGTGGCACACGCCTTTAATCCCAGGAAGTGATGGAAGAAAGCAGAAAGGTATATAAGGCGTGAGGACCAGGAACTAGAGCCTTTTTAAACTTGTAAGCTTTTTGCAGTAGTTCAGCTGAGATCAATTCGATGAGGACTCAGAGGTTTATAGTCTGAGGAAACAGGATCAGCTGAGAAGTTGGCAAGGTGAGGTTAGCTGTGGCCTATTCAGTTTCTCTGATCTTTCGGCGTTCACCCCAATACCTGGCTCCGGGTTTGTTTTTATCTATAACATCTTTTAAGATTTGTGTTATATTATATACATATATATAATGCATATTTACATATATTCTAAGCTTAATTTGCTAAAAATATTATTGTTCACTAGTATTTCACTACCTATTTGATACAGAAAGCAGAAATTACATGAAAATAGAATTGGATGTCGCTGGGGACCAGCCTCAGCAGTTTTGGGGGTCTGAAGGATGGGATACCAGGAAGGTGCAGTAACAACTCAGAGACAGTGCTCCTGCAAGCTGACAGGTCACTTCGGGCTTCTGCAGTTGCTAAGTAGCTTCTTTGCTACAGCTTCTTTAGCTTCTGCAGCTTCTGCTTTTGCCCTGGTAACCTCAGCCTTTTATTATCATAAGCAAGGGGAAACAGAAAGAAAAGGGGAAATCACCCAATACAAAATGTTCTCATGATTCCAAAGGTTATTCTTACAAAATCACCAATATATTCTTTATCATCTTTTACTAAACACAGGAACTGTTCCAGACTTAACACCAAAGCAAGCATAATCTATTATTATTATTAATGATTATATAATCTTCTGAGCACTTGACCCAGAGGCTAGCAACATGCAATTTTGCAGGAAAAAAAAAAAGGTAAAAATAAGAACAGTGGTCAATGTACCAGACAGTCACTTCCTTCTCACACAGCCTGCTCGGGCTTGAAGAACCCCCCCCCCCCCCCCCCGCAGCAGCCTAAGTTCCTCCTCAGCCCTCTGCAAACACCAAGCCCCATGACTGGTGGGCCACAATGACCTCAGACAAGAAATCTGTCCCTTCAAGTCAGCAACTTCTGTCCCAACAATTCCAAGGAAGACCTGATCCAATTTTCAGAGCTTCCATGAAAGAAAACTCACCTTTTCTGGCAGCTTTTTTTTTTTTTTTTTTTTAATCTAGGAACCCAAATAAAACTTGTAGCAATCACTCCATCAATTGGCACATTCTCTCCACATTCCTCCAGGAGGAATCAAAATATCAGGATTAAAGTTGCCATCTCTCTTTCTTGGTGGAGGCCACCATTTACCTCCTATTCTAGGTTTCCAACCTTCTCATTTGTCATCCCATCTATATGTTACTCCATCCACAATCTTCAGCCAATACCCCTAAGGGTCTCCAGTTTTACACAATGCCCTTGGAATATCCCCAGAAACTGAATTATTCATCATGGCCAATTTGAGTCCAGTGTGTTGATACACATCATACCATGTGCTACAGTTGACCACACATTCCGTACAGTTTATCCAAACCTGAAAAAGCTTCCCCAGGCTGCAGGTGCTTTCCCATAAACTGCGTAACTGCCTTAACCCCAGCCTGGGTAATCATCTCTGTATAATTTCCTTTGAAATTTACTTCATTCTTTTCCTGTATCACAGAATTCACCATTGATCTAGGAACACAGAACATGAAGATCAGATAGAAGAAAAAGACTAGTATTATAAGAAGTATTTATATGGAGGACATGATATGTGCACACCATAAAACATAACCTTGGGACACGTAAGCATTTCTGCTTTGGCCCTCTAGAGGCATGCTAAGCAGCATGGAGGGTTGATGGTCCACAACCTCAGGTCCCCTTTTCTCCAATCTCTGCTTGCGGCGCATCAGCCATCTTATATGCTGGCCCCGGCAAGATGTGTGTTTCTGTTTCTTTTAAACCAAAATATAATCTAGGCATAAACTTATTCTTTTTTATTGCATTTGGAAAAAGTATATTAAGAATGAGTGTAATCCTGGAAATATTTCATCCAAGATTAGTCAGTACAATCAAGTAATTTTTTAAAACTGATTGTTCCAATTGTGTACCCTAGCAATTCCATCTCTTGAGTGGCTGATACAGGAGGATCACAAGTTCCAAGCTAGCCTGGACTATATAATGATTTCTAGACCAAACTGAGATCCATAGTGAGAGAATCCAGATTCCTGAACTTAGAAAATATTTGGGTTTTAGTTAAAACATGATTCATCTGTGGCTGGCCTGTCAACTTATCTATCCAAAAAAGGAGAACTAAACAGTGGAAAAAAACAGATTATATTTAAAGCCATAATTTCAAGCTAATTCTGAAAAATGTGTACTGTAGAATATTTGACATCAAAATCAAGCCCTACCATCTCCAAATAATAATTATGTATATATATATAAATCTACATACTTATAATATGTATAACTATATACGTGTGTGTGTGTGTGTGTGTGTGTGTGTGTGTGTGTATAGATTAATTCAACTTTAAATTTATAGAGGAGATCTCCAAGTAAACTGTCAAGTGTAGAATAACTAAATATTGGTTTGTAGTAATTTTGGAGTTGTGCACTTAAATCAGGATTGATATTTACGTTCAGATTCTCCTTTATACCCTGGAAAAAAATTTTGTTCACCATGTCATAACAGCTCTTTCTGAAGGGATATATATTAAAATGCACAATTGCTTTCTGAAAACAAACAAAGAAAATAATCTGTAATCAACATTGACCTTGAAGAATATGGAATCAGACTTTGGAAGAAAATACTGGAGTTTCAAAACGCAAGTTTGCAATCTGTTGTTGAAAATGCATTATTTTGATTTACCTTCCGTTTATAGTATACAGTTAATAATATCAAACACTTCTGCAATTTTGCTAAATAAATAACACCTGTGTTCACTATAGAGCGTGGGTTGGATTATTCTCCAGTTTCTAAAATAATCTTGGAGTTTGTATATTTACATCTTTATTCAAACATTTGTAAACTTTTTGGTAACTTACACCCCTCTAATCAAATGCCCAATCTCACTTTCCGTCAGTAATTTAACATCAAGTATAATTAAGCGCTATCTTTTCTGGATGTAAGATTATTAAAATGAAGAGGACTTCAAATCAACACTGAAAACATGTTTGGATTTTTTTCTTAACTCAAAATTTCATAGTAAATTTATTTTAACAATGTTATTATAAAAAATCCACAGATAAAATGAAAATTTTAATAAAATGAATATACAGAATGAAGAGTAAATATACAGGTGTCTAAACCCTACCAGGATCTATTGAACCTCGTTTTGTTTAGAAACCTTCATGCTTCTTTCATTGATATAGCCTCTCAGATTTTACATAAAATATTTCTAATTTTCATATTAATATCTTTATAACTGCATAACATTACATATTATTTTTATGTTTATAGTATGCATATGGATGTTTTCCCTGAATGTATGTCTGTACACCATGTATAGATACTTGCAAAGGCCAGAAGAAGCTGTTGGATCCCTTGAAACTCAAGTTATAGATTGTTGTGGGCCTCCATGCATGTCCTCATAGTCACACCCGAGTCTTCTGGAAGAGCATCTAGTGCTCTTAGCCAATGAGCCTTCTGTCCAAACCCTACAGCTACTACTTTAAAATAATGTTTTATCTAATTTCCTTCTTCTAGTCTTTATTTTTTTTTCTAAACAATAAAATCATGGTGTGCTTTGCTCTCTGATATGATCAGGTTAATTTTAATAATTACAATTTTATTCCCTTGCAGAGACTCCCCAGCTCTTTTGGGGTCCTACTCTCCAGTAATTTGCTTACAATAGAAAGTATGAAATTATTTCACATTTTAAAGGATTTTTCTTCAGTATAACTCTTGCCTGCGGCCCCAGAATAAATTTAATTCTTCATCTATATATTGTAGAAGAAAATACTGGGCATTTTAATTATTTTATTTCTAAGCAGAGATCTGTCATTTGACTTTTGAAAGAAAGATAAAGCTGACCATTATCATTTGTACAGATTGAGATTTTTCCAAATTATGTTTTTCTTTAGTAAGTTCCCCAAATGGACTGCTATTCAAATGGTAGACATATGTACGAGTGTAAGAAAATGCCACACTCCCCATTCATCAAATCCTTCATACGTGTCTGTCCATTACCTTATGGAGGCATAGTTTGGCAGAAAAAGCTTGTAATTCTCCCCTTTATTTCTCTTGTCTCTAATGTTTCTTATTTCCTCACTGCTTTTCAGATTTTCCTTTTTCTTGCTGATTTTGGCATTTTGAATTTTATAGGCTTGGTATAATTTTCCTCATAAGTGTTTGGCTTGCATTTTGTAGGACCCTTTGTTCTTTGTGTTTATAGTTTTCATTGTACATGAAAGATTTTCTGTCATTAAACTTTTGCTCCCCAGAGCCCAGCTTTTCTTGGGAAGTGTCTTCTGTACATTTGTCACACTGGCTTATACTGCTGAATTGTCCCTGTTTCAGTCTTTATTTTCAGTCACATAAATTCATAGGTTTCCAGTGTTACGACACAGTCTTCAATATATAAAATATAATATGTAGTTTATATACACTTGGGGCTAAGCCAAATCTTTATATATATATTCAGAAAAGGAGCACAACTCGGGTGAAAGTTATTATGGAACATCTATTTACTTTTTATTGACAAAATGTGATTATTGTTTATTTTTTAAATCACAGCCAACTCCAACTCCTTAAAAAGTATTGGAGCCCACTAGGTTTCCTAGTGTCTGTACCCAGCAGGACTGCATAAGTGTTTTATTGGACCACGGGCCTGGGTATCAGGTGTTTGTAAGGGTCTACACTTGACTGTAACTAGCAAGGGGGAAGTCTTTTGCTCCACCCCTTGGCATTGCAATAAATAGACCTTTGGAATAAAGTTCTGGGTCCGTGCCTAAGGATCCAGGCCCACCCCAGGCTATCCTGCGTTTCTCTCTGTTTCTCTCCCTTCTTTTTCTAACTCTCTTATTCCTCATACCTCAGGAGTCCCTGGGGTAAATAAATGTAGGGGCTGGTTCGCCATAAAAAAAGTCATTGAATGAATGTCTTCCATTATTATTTGGTTTGTGTTTGTATGTGGAGGGCACATATGTGGAGATTGGCGCCCAGCTACACGGAACCCTGTATGAACTCAGATTATCAGCAAGTGCCTATGCTCACTGAGACATCTCACTGACCTGCGAATATTCATTTAATCAAGACAAATGGTTTGTAATTTGATCTGATATGTATTTCAAAGCTGAAACGCCATTTGCTCATATTCATAATTCTCATTTCTCTTTCTTTCACATCAATGCCTTACATTTTCCTAACGTATTAAATATATGGTGTGATTATTATTCTTTACTTTGTTTTGTGATTAGGTCATTCTTCCTGCCAATTCCTATACCTGCGTGATTCTTGGTTCTGACATTATTGGTTAATTTGTTTTTTTTTTTTTCAGTGCAGCAATATTGTCTCACACTGGTTATTTGGTTCGCATTATAATTTTTATTTCAAGATTCCGAAATTTATGTTAATATACCTTTTGACTCCTAAGTTTGTCTGTTTGTTTTTTAATTTGGTTGAGGTGAAGGTTTTATTATATATAAGAAGGGAATACAGCCAGAGACATCTGGAAGAGTCCAGACTGAACTGGGCTATGGAGGCTGAGGATCAGGAGAAGAGGAGAATGAATGGGGGGACTGGAGTGCACACGTCCCAAATGGCAGGTTTGGATGGGAATCAGAAGCTAAGTAATGGGCTGGAGAGGCTTAGAATAGAAGACAAGGCTGAGAAGAGCAGAAAGAAGTACTGAGGGAGCCTGGCTGCCAGCCTGTGCTTTGGTATGCTAATAGGCACCACAGTTAGCTATTTGTCCTGAGTTTCTTCCTGAAGGGATCTTTCTATGGTAAAGCCCTGCCTAGAATCCCCCAGTGAGGCACTGGGGTGTGGCTCAGTGGTAAAGTATCTGCCTAGCACAAAAGAGGTCCTAGGCTGCAAGTCCAGTAGGAGCAGCCTCGTGGAAGTCCCCTCCCCCCTTCTCCCATCATAATTTCCACTATGTTATGTCCTACACATCCCTCTTCTCCTTCCTTCCTTTCTTTGTGGTACTGGACACTCCTAAGTTTTATCAATTGTATTGTATCTATTTTTAAGCCTCCTTACTAATTTAAATTTTTTCAGTATTTTTTATTGAAGTTTTGTCTTATAGAACAAGTCCTGTATTTATTTATTTTCTATGTAATTTGTCTCTAGTTTCTCTTGTATTTAACATAGTGTAGCATTATAGTATAGTTTGTTTTGCTAACCACCAGTTGGAAACCAGAGTGCTATTCTGTTACTCACTATTTCTAAGTTTGATCACTTTCCCTATGTGCCAATTTACTAAAATATTTTTGTTAAAGTATTAAAGAAATTACACTATGTTACTCTAAGCAGATTACTGGTCTTTGTCAGGCTTCTAAGAACAAATTCATGAATACAGGTCTGTTCAGGAGGCTTGTCAACCTGTGTTAAAACTTAATGTCCCCTAAGGAACTCAGTGAAGAAACCTGGGATGGTCTTCTTCCCCCTGCAGGTCCTGGGCGTTTCCAGGTGTCTGACCTATTTCATCTTGCTGTCCTGTATATGAACTGCTGTAGCGAAGACTTCCCTCTTAGAGTCTTTCTTTCACTCCAATTGTGAGTTCATATCAAAGCAGAATTTAAATTCTTCTTAAGGGATAACATAACTCGAGAATAAGCATCTTCCTGAATGTTCGTTTGCATAATTCACCTTCTCCACTTAGCTTTGGTCCAAAGACACTAGTTCCACACTTGCACAGTGTGGCATGTATTTTGTAGCTACATAATATTTTATTTTTATTAATCTTGGTCAAATGATTGTACTATTATTCTTTTAGAAGTTTTTATTATTTTATTTTACATATATGGGTGTTTTGCTCAGATGCGTATCTGTGCAACATGTGTATGACTGGTGTCTACTGAGGCTACAAGAAGCATCACATCCCCTGGAACCAGAGATACAGATGGTCCAGACAGTTGTGTGTGTTCTGGAAATTGAACCCAGGTTCTCTGTAAGAGCAGCTGGTGCTCTTAACCACTGAGTTGCCTTTCTCACCCCTAATATTTTGAATATTCTTAGAAATAAAATTATTCTTTGCAATAACTCTACCTTTGGATATATTATGCATGGTTTAATGACATTTTTAAATGTTAGTAAAAATAAACTTAAAAGGATTATAACTTGATTTTTTTAAAGATTAGACAATAAAAGGAATTATGGTATAGGTAGTTTAATAAGTATATAAATAAAGGTATTACAATTTCTTTGGATTGAGTATCTGAAATTAGCCAAGAAGTGGTAAGTGGCAATTATCTTGAAAATAGCATAATTGCTTTAAATCATATGGGAGTTTTCAGAATAGTAACAATCACAGAAGACTGGAGAAGATAAAAGAATTTGATGGTGTATTTTTTTTAGCTATTATGGACACAGTAGTTTTGTGGATAAGATATATAAATCTATCATGAAGAACCAAGAAACGAGAGAGAGAGAGAGAGAGAGAGAGAGAGAGAGAGAGAGAGAGAGAGAGAGAGAATTGCTAAATTCCATTAATACAAAAGGGAAACATGGTCCTCTGCTAGTCATTTCCAAAACCAGTATTAAAATTACTGTGATGTGTGATAAACAGGATTTATATAACTTTTAGAAAAATTCTACAAAAATGGGAGAATCTTCAAAAATAATGCTTCATAATGCTTCAAAAATAAACAAACAGAAAAAATAAATAAACAAGAGAATGAGAGTTACAATTTACTGACATAATGATGTGTAGAACAATTATTTTTTAACTAGTAGTTTCAAATAAGCACTCTTCATAAATGAATACATACCTGAAATATTAGTGGAAAAAGAAAGCTCCCTGTGAACATTCTAAGATGATTTGCTCAACTCGGTCCAGATAGTTTTAAAGGGCAGGAGGATAAAGAAACTTATATTAAGAAAAGAAAAACAACATGAATGCAAATTTTATGTATGAGTAGAAGAAGGTCTATATATTGCTTAATGAGCCCAAGATCTGCTATTATTACCAGACAATAAAAGAGGTTTTTATAGCCACCCTTCAAACCACTGACCACCTAATTTTCAATAGGGGATATTTCACAGAATATATGTTAGAGGCTGTCATATCATTCAGACATTTCTTCAAGCTTGCTTAATAAAAGTGAAAAAAACCCACACGATTTATGAATAATAATTATTTCAGACCAAGTGAATCAACTTTGAAAGACATTATTTTGGTATAGAAATAGAATATACTTTCTTCATATAACCTGCCTGACAAGCTCTATGACACTCACAGTTAACCAACATTTTACCTCGTATTTAATATAGAATTTAGTACAGAATCCTAAGGTTTGCTGCCATTTGTCTCTTACAACATGGTTTATATTTCATGGGGATAAAAAGTAGATACTTTAATTAAAGAAAGTGTTCTCAAGGGGAAGAATAAATGCAATACAATGTTTTTAAAACAGTATATATATATATATATATATATATATATATATATATATATATATATATATATATATCAATGGGAATACATAATTATTTAAGAAATGTTCAAGGTCAAAGATATTTTATGATTTATAATATAACATAATGTCTAAGAAGAAAGAATCATAGAACACGCAGTGATAAATTTACCTTTTATTTTAACTTTACTTATTGTTCCAGCAGTTTGTTTGTTTGGTTTTGTTGTTTTCTCATAGTATTTCTTAGGTAGCAGCACAATGTGTTGCTAAAAAAAATAAGAATCTATTTTTAACCAAATAATCTGTACCATATCTCCAGTGGTTTTCGAGCTATAGACAATTTACTTTAAGAGGCATTTAAAATACTCTTTTTATAAGTTCCTGTCAAGAATGCAGAATCACTTTTATTTATTCTAATTTCTCCAATATTTATTTTTAAAATTTATGAAACTCTTGGAATTTACTTAAGCAGATTTACTACTACTTCATATTTACTAAGTCTCTGAATCTAATTTGAATTTGATGGGTTCTCTTCTATCTCAAAAATATTTTTTGAGCTGTGTAAATATTTCTTGAATAAAATAAACACAGTGCTGTTGAGTGTTCGGTGAAATGAGAATATTAGGTAAGTTCTATTGCCTAGTGATGTGCAATGAGTATAGGGAGACTTACATTACACTTGATAGAGAACACACACACACACACACACACACACACACACACACTCACTCACTCACTCACATCACAAATTTGAATATTTTAGTGCTCTTCCATACTATTAGAGTCTTCATGCCCATGACTTCCACATTTTGCTCCTCAAATGAACAGTTTTGAATTCTTCATTAGTCCTTCCATCTCCCACAAACAGCTTTATAGACCAATATATTTTTTTATTTACACAGATAAGGATAATTCTTGCAATATAGCATAAGCGAGGAGGAATATGGGGCTCTTGCATCTCTAATTTAGAAATCACAAAATTCCTGAGTCTCAAAAAAATTTCTCATGTTACCTGGATTTTTCTCTCCAATGAGCGTCCTCAAAACATTTAAGAGTTCATTCATTCAGCGTTATTTTGTAGGAAGAGTAGTAATTTTATGCACATTTGTATAACTTTCTTCTCGGAAAAGTAAACGTGTAGTGTAAAGGAAGGCTTTAAAAAAATTCATCAAAGTTCATAATGTCAATCATTCATAAACACTCAGAAGAATAGTAAGGCAATGATAATAGAGAAAAAAAAAGACAAAATAAGATTCCAAACTTGTCATTCCATCCTTACCAGTGTCTTCCTGAAAGACTCCTGTTCACACTTGGAACTACTAACAATATCATTCTCACAGGTTTATTCTCAAGATTAAAATAGAATTTATGTATTCAAGTATCTTTTTTAATATCAATAGCAAATATAAAATGTTAAATGGTAATTATTTGTTTCTATTATAAAACTATCTCACTAAATTTTGCTGATTATAAATGTCACCATTACTAATATTCCATGTGATCCTGTACCTGACAGAGTATCATTTTCCTGTAAGAATTTTAGTGAATTATAAATAAAGATGCCACCTTACTTAAAAGAATACAACATATCAGAATACAATTGCTATAAGATCTTTAAAGCTTAGTGGTCATATTTGATAGATTCTGCAATTTTTGTATCACTCTCAACTGTCAATTCAGTTGACACTGGCTGTTATCTCTAGTATGAATAAGTTTCATCTGGCAATGTCTTCAGTTATTTTGAGATAAAGATGGCTGGCATTCGTTCTAATTTACCCCTTCTTCTTTTGAAACATATGACTTTGCATGCTTATTTGTTATGTAGGGCTTACTAAAAATTAATTATGCATTAGATTTTGCTTTCTTTCCCCTTCCTGCACTTCTTTCTGCCCAAGCTTCCCTTCATCTTGTGTCAGTCCACCTCTTCTGTAAAATTTTCATTGCTTTTGTGACTATAGGATCCCTCCCACAATGACATCATATATCAAATTCCAGACATGCAGTTATTGGATTTCTGGGGAGTTCTACGGAAGTCGCTTAGCGGGTTGTACCTCTATTATGCAGCTGTGAGTGTTTTCAGCAAGTTGTACTGAGAAGAAAGTATGTATTGTTCTATTTCTCATTACCTTTCCAAGGAATGCCGGGCCAGGTGAACATGTGACAGCACTGTGTGGTGTCCGTCTCTTCAAAATTAACTTTATGCATTGTGTATAGTTCAGATGATTGAAAACAGATACGAATGGGGTTGAGTGCCTTGCTGTTTAGAAGGATAGATAATTGTTTAAAGGATAGAGAAATAAATGAAGGGAAATGGCCTCATGTGCAGAAATGATGTCAGTATCAATTAATAAGCAGGAGTCTTTTGGGGATTATGCATTTGTATCACAATTTTGCCTCCTTAACTTTTGAATACCTGCACATATAAATTTTTTGACTATTAATAATCATGTAATAACGATTCTATTATTTGTTCTAAGACCATGACTAAACACCATAAATTATTGCAAATAAAGGTAAATCCAGAATAGTCATCATAAAAACAAGCTCACAAACTTAAGAGGTTGTTATGTGCTTGCCAGAGTCTGTGCACGTTACTTGCATAAATCATTCAATATGCATGCGTCATGTAATCCTGTGTGATAGCATGCGATTTGAGTTATGTCGTTACCAGGGCTGTTAGAATTCTTTATTTCTTTGACCAACACTATACAAATTTGAGGTAATTTCTTACATCCTAGGATAAATATAATGGGAATCTCAGAAAGTTACCATCTTCTTTTGGGCTTCTGCCATGCATACATGGCCTCACCACACACACACACACACACACACACACACACACACACACACACACACAAATCTGCAGATAAATTATTCATGACTGATAAACCATGAGTGTTCAAATACCATAGTTTAAATTAAAGTGTGTTCTTGACGTTACATACATGCAAGTTTTGGTGCATGCGTTTACTATTTGGGACAAGGGCTCATGCAGCCTAGGCTGGCGCCAAACCCCGTAGGCAGCTGGAATGACTTTGAATTCTGATTCTTCTGCCACCAGCTTCCAAGTGCCAGGACAGATGTGCGGCACGTGCCTGGCATAGTTCTGTTTATTTCTTTAATTTTTTATTCTTGAAGATTTTTTTTTTGATATTTAATTCTTACCCTGCACAGACTATCAGCACTAGGAGTCCCAAAAAATTGTTGTGTCATTTTGTGAACTACCCCTTCTTGATCAACAAACCAGTTTTTTTAAAAATTGAGATTCTAATATAATTACATTACATCCCTTTCCTCTGTCTAAACTCTCTGGTGATATTTTATTTGTGCTCTAATAAATAAAGCTTGCCTAGAGATCAGAGGAAAAAGGCCAATCACTACACATAAACACAAAAGTCAGGCAACAGTAACACACTCCTTTAATCCTATTGAGTTCAAGGCTACAATGGAAACAGCCAGGCCTGGTAGCACATGCCTTAAATTCCAAGACTAGTTAACCATGGAGGTCTGGAGGTCTGTACAGACACATAGGAAGTGATAGAGCTAGGCAGGAAGGGGAAGTGATGTAGCTGGACAGAGAGAGCAAATCAGATGGCAGAACAGTCAGGAATATAGGTGTGGGTAGACAGGAAGTCACTCGCATTTGGAAGCTGTGGAGTTGGTGAGGTGAGGTTAGCTGTGGCTGTCCCTATTTCCCTTATCTCTAGGCTTTCACCCCTATATCTGGATCTGTGGTTTTTTTTTTTAATTTAATAAGACAATTTAGAAATTCACCTACAAAAATCTTCCACATGCCTGTGCTGCTCTTCAAATCCCTGGCCTCTCTTTTTATTAGTTGTTATGTATGGATGGAGAAAGTCCACAGGGCCTCAATCCTAAACAAGAACCATAGATTTGCTTTAAAAATAAATATTTAAAATTAACAAAATCAAATTATCCCCCTCGTTAACCAATTATCAGTATCACATTTTTTTTCTGTACTACAGTTTTTGAAAAACTTAGATTGTATATCTATTATCACATGCCTTTAACTAATTCACCCTCACTTCTATTCTTAAAAAATTCTAGAGTATTGTAAACTATGCAAGAAAGTCACATGGTTTATTTTCAGCACTTTGAATTCCTATAATCATAACAGTGAGGTGCTGTACAGAAGGAAGAAAGCCTTGATTAAGAATTTCATTTCCACCCACCCTTCAATGCCCAAGGCAGATGGGAGAGCCGGCCCTGAGGTCATAAGAGCCAGAAAGCTCTCCCTGTCCTCCACCAGGGGCAACACCTGGAAGACGGAGCAGGCCCTATACCTGCCCTGGACAGGACAATGGAGGCAGTCCTGTTGGTGGAGGTGTGGATGAGCCATCCCTGACATTGTGAACATGGGAGAACTGTGCCCATTACTCATCTATCATGTGGGGGCCATGGGCAGGGGAGAGATGTTTTCCTCACCCCCCCACCCATCAACAC
Organism: Peromyscus eremicus; assembly: GCF_949786415.1. NCBI lineage: Eukaryota > Metazoa > Chordata > Mammalia > Rodentia > Cricetidae > Peromyscus > Peromyscus eremicus. Next base: position 48,076,460 of record NC_081433.1, on the reverse strand, counting down.
TTGAGGTATATGGGAGAGTTGTCCCTGCCCCTCATCAGCTGCAGCACTCCAGAGTGTGGCCCCTATACCATGTCTGGGAATCTCAATAGAGGTGGCTGTGAAGGTGTGGGTGTGGGAGAACTGACCCTGAGGACTTGAAAGCAGGAGAATTGGCCCTGCCCCTTGCTCATCTCATTGGTGCAAGGGATGAACTAGCCAGGGCTACGCTGGAGAGCTCACCTGGTGATAAGGACAAGGGAGAGCTGACTGACTGTATGACCAACCTTGCAACTACCCAGGCCCAGAACCAGGATTATGACCCATCCCAATATCTACCCCATCTGTGATCTGCTGGAGCTTGTGAAGGGACTGGTACTGTAGACCCAAAGCTGCTGGATTTCTACAACACAGGGCAACGGCAGGATATCCGAGAGGAGTCCCAGTGAGGGCTCATCAACGATAGTGTAGCAGAACCCAGAGGCTTCTAACCAGACCAATGACTCTCTGCAATGAACACTTGCAAGTAAAGATGTATGGATTAAACGGTTTACTGCATGACTCACTGCGTCACACTAAAACTTCCATGACGAGATTGATTTTTCCTCCTCTTTTTCTTTTTTCTTCTTTTTATTTTCTCCTAAATTTTGTTTTATTTTCTTTTGGGGCAAGTAGGTTGCAAGGTCAGAGGGAGGATATGAAGGGATGGGGAAATGAATGGGATGGAGATGCGTGATGTGAAAAACACAAAGAATAAACAAAAAGAACGTTAAAGTAAAAAAAAAAAAAAAAAAGAATTTCATTCCCAGGGAAGAACAGTAGGGAAGGCTGCTTATGTTATTGATCTGTTGTAGTCACAGAATAAAATCTCTCTCATTTTTGAAAGACTAGTTCATGAGAATTTAGAAAGAAATGTCTGAATTATTGAAGTGTCTAGTTTTTGATGGTAATCAGTAATGCTGATATTGTCTGACAATTGCAGCATTAAACTGGAAGGTCACGATGTGCTTTGGGTCTCATATATTAGAGAATTTTGATTTATAACTAGGCCTGACTCCAAGTTTTTGTATTTTAAGCGTTCAGACTTATTGCCAAGTGTGATTCATAGACTGACATTTAATGCCATGGCCTCCTTTGATGCTTTACATTACTTATTAAATAATTTATTAATTTTCAGCATTAAATGAGTACATGTGATTCAATAGGCCTTAGACTGTATTACAGAAAAAAAATGACTGCACTAAAATCCTACATAGATTTATACCTTCCAATATAAAAATCTTTTCTCTTTAATTCTTATTCACGGTGCTCATAGTCCCAGAACATAAGCAAAGTCATAAGATTCTTAAATGACTATTTCCATACATATCAAAAGTCTAATAAAAAATTACATGTGTGATCTAAGTATTTTTTGCTTATGCACATTGCACATGGGTCAGGTTGTAAGTGTAGATTGAACATATTAGTTAATAAGCAGGAAAAGGTTTTGGTATTAGCTCTTAAACAAAACCTGAAACAAGTACTAATAACTTATATCTTTTTTAGGAAATGAAGCAACTTGAGATCTAAGTATGCAGTATACAAAAGATGTTTCATCTGGGTTTGAATGGGATTCTAGGATTCTTCAAATGCTGCCTCTAGGTTTTAGCTTTGCTATTATGAGCAAGAAGATTTCACCTGTCAATATTTGATTAGTCAATCTAACAGCTTAAGACAGATTTACTCAGTTTGATAGATAATCTGGAACTGCAAGGTTATTGATTGAAGCTATATTCAAGGCCAAAAAATGTCTGAAAAAAGTTAAAGATGGTTCTGATGACTGTTTTTGCCTTGGTGCCAAAAGCAGTCTGTCCCCATCTTATCGCTACAAGCAGATTGTTCTAAATTGATTGGAAAATAAATTTCAAATGTGTTTCAGTTTGATGAAGTTTTAGAAGCCTTGTTAAAAGCAAAGAAAAAGAACTCCTTGATTTTTCTTCTTTTTTGTATCTTTATTGAAATGTTACAAAGTCAGTTTATTTGAAAGAGCAGTAGGAATAACATCACAGTGTGTCTTAAAACTTCTATTACTAGATAAAACTAATTGAAATGCAACAATAAATTAAAACCTTCAAATGAACAAGCTATAGAAAAATAAAAATTGAATACGAAGATTTATTAACTAATTTCTTAGATGATCCATCAATTTACCCAAATCTTTCATGGATTACTTGAATAAAAGAATTGAAATTTATCACACACACACAAAGGGAATAGAAGACTTTGAGCATCTCAAGAAGTTTTAGAATTGCAATCTACATATCTTAATAGTCAAAGTCAATGACAAGTATTTAAAATATTATTTCCCCTTATTGATATCAGAAAAAGGAAGTGAACTTAGCAAAGAATAATTTTATGTCATTTTTCATAAATCTAAATGTATAAATTGACTCTATAGAGTGTGATAAAATTCACAAATGCATGCTTCAGTAAAATTACAGATCAGTGATAATCTGAAGATGGTGATAATTCCAAACCTTTTTGAGTCTACAGGTTGTGTCTGTCCAGCTTCTGCACTAGTCAATCTGTCTTCTTCAGTATTCATTTGCATTTCTGGAATTTAATAAAAATGGTGGCATACAACAAGTATGTGTCTTTACTGTCATATTTTATTTTTGTTATACATTTTATGATTTTAAGATATATCAGTGTTTTTTTATAATCTAAGGGATCCTTCATTTCTATATAGATAATATCCACTGTGTAGATATCCACCAAATTTCATGTTGATATATTGGACATATTATATGCATAATATTGTATTAATCTTGGAGAAATTATGTATATAACTGAGAACATTCATGTACATGTACATGTGTTCAAGTAAAAGATTATAGTAAACATTACACATGAATCTGCATTATAAATTCATATTTCAGTGAATGGAATAGATCAATTATTATTTACCCTTGATGCATTATTCTTTGCCTCTCTATTGACAATGAATGAAATAAAGTGCCTACATTTTACTTTCTTATGCCAGAATAGGGATATGAATAAAAACTCATTTGTGCTAATTTGAGTCTTAATTGGAACTTAACTACAGAGAAATTCACATGCTTTACTTGAGGAAATTTTAGGTTTCGGTAAAGGTGAAGGCGACCTTAACAAAATCAAGAAGGAGATCGACTGAAGTCTGTACAGGTGGGGGTGATATCAAAACTAATGTTCATAGATTTGACTACATCCTCAATCTTAGAATTATCCCTTATGTTTCATCAAATTGTATATATAAATCAAGCAAAGGACTTGTGATCTATGGAACAGCTTATTAAAAAGCACCCCAGGTGAAAGTCTGGAGAGATGGTTCTGTAGTTAACAGCACTGACTGCTCTTCCAGAGGACTGAATTTGACTACCAGCATCTGCATGGTGGCTCACAACCACCTGTAACTCCGGTTGCAGTTGATTTGATGCCATTTTCTGGCATCCAAGGTACCACAGGCACAGACATACATGCAGACACACATTCATACTTATAAAGAAAACAATATACCCCAGATAAGTAAATATTACTTATTGGTAATGTTTTATTGAGCAAAAATACCAATAGTTTAGGCACTCAGAGTAAAGTCAGATACAGAAAGCTAAAGGCATATATGCACATAAAGGTGTGAATGTGGTGATGTAGAGAGAGTCTTAGAGGTAGATATAGATATGCACACTCAAAGGCTTGGTCAGCATCTGTAGATAGAAAGGCAAACAGGCAGTAGGGAATTATGGTTTGAAATTTGAAGAAAGAAGCAAAGACCATAAATAGTAAAAAAAAAAAAGTCACTAAAATATAGGACACAATTTGAACCTAAAGAACATATTTGAGTATTTAGGATTCTGAAGGGAAAAAAAAGAGCAAGGAAGTTTGAATTGACTACAGACATATTTGAAGTTCTGCTTTCCAAGCTCTAAAACCTAATGACATTATCATAAACTAATAATGTGTGGCTTAAGAATTTCATTTGTAGTACTCATTCAAGTACAAGAAAGCATTTTTTTAAAGTACCATAGTATGTAGTATATGTTAGGACAGCATTCTTTCCATGTGTATCTAAAATTATTCCAAATGAACAATATTCATCCAGTTATGTATATATTTTCCTACATTAATGGTGATAGTGTTGTGCTTATACAGTACAAAGTAAATGGCATGGTTAAAGTGATCTGGGCCCTAGATTTACCCTTGAAACTACCCCTGCTAACTCACTGGAAATATCTCAAACACCCTGTGCTTTTCCAAGGAAATGAGAGCTTTGCTAAATTATCTCTATGTCCACTCTAAAAACTTCTTCAAATGATGAGCTGACCTTTACCAGTTTCATGTGGCTCCAGGGTTTGTAACTGTATGATATTTCTGTGCACTAGCATGGGACAAAATGAATTATTTGTTTATGTCTTTTTCCTACGTTCAGAGGATCTGATATCTGAGTCAGTTATGAAAGAATGTTTGCTCATAAATTATTCCCAGAGATTTTCCACCCTTACAGTTGGAGCACTGCAGCCGCATAATACAGAGCATGTTACTAGAGTGCCAAAGCTTGGGGTGACTGCCTAGGGCTTTCAAGAGAGTGTCTTTTACAGACAATGACTCTTTGCATGTAATAAAATCCAACATTCCATACACCTCTTAAATGTATATCCATATAGAGAATACATAGCCACTGTGACGATAATAACGTAAATCAGTAACCATTCTCCACATCACAGAGTGAGATAATCATTCTCCTTTCATGTGGTTTTTTAGAGCTAGATGAGAGAAGCATCTGGGATATAGGAACATTTGAGAAACATTTCATTTAGTTTGGTTTGCTAAAGAGACTCACATAGAGCACACCTGTGTACACACACAAATACGAAAACCATTGTTTTATGTAACAGAAATATATTACTCCAGAATAATGAATTATTATACTATAATCAGACTATGAAATATACTTCAAATATTTGAATGACAACTTTGAAAATTAAATGTAAATATCATAATCCTGAATGTTTAAATTCTAAAATTTTCAAAATTACTGTCTCAAATTCTAAAATATTAATCTCCTGGAAATAAATTACAATAGTAATTTTAAAATTATTTTAAAAGAATCAATCTGCACTTCAAAAAGATTCACTTGACAAATATAAAACCTTGACAGAACAATTGACAGAAAGTTCTCATAAAAAATTCAGTGGTGAAATGACTTAGCCAATGGAGCACTGGTTCATAAGGATGAAGACCCAAGTTTGATCTGCAGAACACACACACACACACACACACACATACACATGTGTGATAGTACACATATGAAATATAGAGATATTGAAAAAGCTGGCTACCTACAAGCTCATTGATGATCTATGGCAGAGGTCCAACTAATGTGACACTCTTCCTGAAAATAAATATGATAAGTACATGAAGAATGACACTGGAAGTTATCCTCTTACAAACACACACATACACACATACACACAAACACACAGACACATTCATACTCACACAACATATGCCCCCAAATGTATATGTGTGTATATATGTGTGTGTGTGTGTGTGTGTGTGTGTGTGTGTGTGTAGACACATAGAAAAATAGGTTAAAGTATTATACATATTTTGAAAGCGTAATAACTCATATATACAGAAGCAGAACTTGCACACAATAGCTGCAAAAAATTAAAAATTTGAGCCAGTAAATAATATTATAAAACTGGTCAAAATGAAATATATGTCATTGCCGGGCGGTAGTGGTGCACGCCTTTAATCCCAGCACTCGGGAGGCAGAGCCAGCGGATCTCTGTGAGTTTGAGGCCAGCCTGGGCTACCAAGTGAGTTCCAGGAAAGGCGCAAAGCTACACAGAGAAACCCTGTCTCGAAAAACAAAAAAACAAAAAAACAAAAAAACAAACAAAAAAAAGAAATATATGTCATTATAGATAGAAGTCATGTCCAACAAACCTTTTTGTGTTCATAAACAGAAATACCATAATGTAAAATTAATTTTTTCTTATCTGTATCTATTTGTTTGTTCATTTCTTTCTAATTAAAATATAATCACATCATTCTCTTTGTTAGGGTTTCTATTTCTGTGAAGAGACACCATGACTACAGCAACTCTTATAATGGAAAAACATTTAATTGTTCAGCTGGCATTTTCAGAGTTTTAGTCCATTATCATCCTGGTACAACATGGTGGCATACAGGCAGACATGGTGCAGGAGAACAGGCTGACAGTCCCACATATCTACTCAAAGGCAACAGGAAGTGGTCTGTCTCAATGGGTACAGCTTGAGCAAAGGAGACCTCAAAGCCCACTCCCACAGTGATACACTTCCTCCAACAAGGCCACACCTCCTAATAGTGCCACTCCCTTTGGGGACTGTTTTCTTTCAAACCACCACAATCATTTCCCTCCATTTCTTTTCCTTCCTCCTATTCCTCCCATGTCTCCTCTCACTCCATTTACTTCCTCTCAAATTCCTGGCTTCTTCTATTCTACACACACACACACACACACACACACACACACACACACACACACACACACACACCATGAAAGAGACAGAGAGACAGAGAGACAGAGAGAGAGAGAGACTGAGATTCTGTTCAATACTGCCTAAATGTTCATGATTTCTGGGCCCCACTTGGTATGGGATAACCAATCAAGGGGCTCCTCCCTCACAGAATACCAGTTTCCCTGCTCTTAGTATCCCTTACTTTCCTGTAGTTCTTTATCTGGATGAGGGGACCCGTGAGACTCTCTCTCTCCACATTAAAATATTGATTGCTGTCCTCGTTCAATTTACTTTAGCTAGCTATACTACTGAGACATGAAGCCTCCCTAACATTTCCAGAAGATAGAATTTTACAGCAGATTCTCTAGGTCTCTAGCTCTCACAATCATTCCATTCTCTTTTCTACAAACGTCCCTGAGGTTTAGGTGAATGAGGTGTGTTACATAAGCAGCCACTGTGGTTATGCACCCCCTGATCAATCGCTTTCTACATTTTCACTAGTTAGGATTTTCTGTCATGGACTCTGTTCTGTCTAGAGATGAGAATTCCAGTCTCTTGCTCTCTATTCACTGACCGGGTGTGTGTCTCATTACGAATGGCAAACCTCCTGCAAAAAGAACCTTCTCTGATGAGGACTGGGAGATGATGCACTCTCATCTCATCTGTGGGTAAAGATAAGAACTTAGGGGACAATACATTACTATGTCCATTTACGAGAATAAGTGTACTAGCTTCTACCCTAGGGCCTATGACCTAAACAGCCAGAAGTTTCCAGCCCCAGTTAAGAGTACCAGGTATGAGTGACTTATGTCTTGTGAAGCAAGTTTTAGAGCTTAAGAATGTGGCTGAACTGATAACTCCCAATATATTCATGTCACTATTGCATTAGTGGACATAGCTTTCAGGGTTCACAGATGAATAAGACTGTTTATGACTTTTCTTTCCCACTATTGTGCATAGAAGCTTATGGAATATAACAATCAAGATAAAACATTCAAATTGATTTTGCCATATGGATTGCATCATGTCCTATCATGCAAGCATGTATTGTCTTTACCAACAGAGCCTTACCATCAACTTATGGAAAGTAACCAAGAAAAATGGCAATACCTAGTAATGTATATATATTTTTTTTGCGGGGGGAGGTGTCTAGGGGACCTTGATGACCAACAATTTGGAAATAAGTAACGCATTCCTAGCACTGAGATTTTTTATTTAATGTTCCATTATATTTGGTTAGGCATTTGTTACTTGCCTTCTTCCTCCATTCTAGGGAAACTCCCTTTAAATCTCATATATATATGATATATATATATATACATATATATTATATGAATATGTATACCATTATTTCATTTAAGGCCAAGGTATGGGCTATATTATCTGTTTCTGAGATACAAGACAAATGAATTAAGCATAACCAAATCAAATTGTGCACTAAATTGAGGAGAAATCTAAATAAGCCACATGAAGATGTTTCTTCAAAATTCATTGACAAAGTAAATTAGTAACGATTTAAAAAATAAAACAGAACCAAAAATCAGTGCTAAAGTGAGTAATATTATGACAAAAAAATGTTATTTCCTTGGAATTGTTTTTAAGAAGAAATATGCACTTGTAGCTGCACTTTAAAATCTGTTGAATATGGAGCAATTTACTATGAAAATATTTAGTTTAGGATATTGAAATAATTAAATTACTATTGTTACAATCTGTTAATTGTTTTGAAATGCAAAGTTTTCTAGTAATGTCATTCAAAGGGCCTATTTTTCTGTCCTAGGGATTTGAAAAAAAAAATAGGTTTTTTAGGGAACTCTGCAACCAATAACTCAACCAAATGTAACCCAGTTCCACCATTGGAAGCCCTGCCTGGCTACAATAGATGGCCAGTTCAGACTCTGTGTTGTGGTCATATTTCATATATGCTCTAACAAATAAAGCTTATCTGCAGATCAGAGGGCAGAACCAGCCATAAATCAAGCCATAGAGGTCAGGCAGTGGTGGCACATACCTTAATCCTAGCACTCAAGAGACAGAGACAGATGGATCTCTGTGAGCTCAAGGCCACCCTGGACAACATGAGATTAATCCAGTCTAAAAGAGAAACAGAGCCAGGCAGTCAAGGCTCACATCTTTAATCCCAGTACTTGGGAGTCACATGACTTTAATCCCAGCATTAGGAAGGTTGAGACAGGAAGTAAAATGGCTGGGCAGAGAAAGAAATATAAAGGAGGTGGAGACAGGACTCAAGGGCATTCAGTCTGAGGATATGTGATGACAGTATCTTGCCTCCTCTCAGGCTGAAGATTCCTAGAGGTAATAACTAGCGGCTGGTTGCTCTGCTCCTCTGATCTATCAGCCTTTACCTTGGTATCTGGCTCTGGGTTTTTATTATAAGACCAATTAGGAGTCGTGCTACACTGTATCCTCCATTACTAGGAGTCCTCACTAGGGTCACTGTTATAGATTCCAGGAAATTTCCACTGCACTAGTTTTCCACACTACCTACAAAATGCACCCCCCCAGTTGCAACTATCTCTCCCCACACTCTCTCCCCCATCACACACACGATCCCTCTTGCTCCCAATACTTCTACCCCCAGTCCACCCAAAGAATCTATTCTATTAATCTTTTCCTACTTATTTTATGTGTGTGAATGTTTATCCTGTGTGTACATATGTACATCACATGCGTACAGGGCATAAGGACACCACAAATGGGAACTATAGTTGCAGGTGGTTGTAAGTCACCAAAATAGGTAATTGAACCTGAACCTGGCTTTTCTGCAAGAGCAGCAAGCACAACTATCAATTCACAGCTGTTGAGACAACTATAAAACCAAAACCTGTATAAGCTTAAACCAGAGAAAAACCCAGCACTGGGGAGTGGGGGGGTGGGGGAGTCCCAACCCTAGATGAGGAGCTCTTGGCAACTAATAGCTGCTACAAGATGGTTAAAATTCCTTTTAAATATGGCACAGAGCTAGGTGTGGAGGCAACTGTAGTTGGATTTCAGAGGATATATAGGAGGGGTAAATATGATCAAAATATGTTATACAAAATTGTCAAAGAACTAATAAAAATGAGAAAAGATCAGCATATTTTACATAAAGTATTATACTTTGATGATATCAAAATACCACCTTCAATTTATATGATTTCAAAAGATCATTATGTTTTTAAATGTACACAAAGAATAATATTTAGGATTTTATCAGTATATTTAAAGGCTTGAATTTAAATGTACTCCCAGAGATGCAGGGATGCTTGAACATATGAAAATTTGTCAATGGAATTCACCCTATAAACAAACTGAAAGAAAAAAAAGACTTGATCATTTCATTAGATGCTGAAAAAGCTTTGACAGAATCCAACACATTTTCATGATTAAAGTCATAGAAAGATTAGGGATACAAGGGACAACTTAAACATAATAAAATTAATAAATATACTCCCAGTTTTCCAACTTTCAGAGCTAAAGCATACTAATATCTAATCAATATGTGACACTTTGCACTTTAAAAAATATAAAAATATATGTATAACTTTACAAGTACAGGTACATGAACTTAATATGTAAAATAACTTGTATGTTTTATTATGTGAAAAAAGAGTAACAAAAGTTATATTCAGTGTTTGTTGTGGAATATCATTTTAAGATGTGTTGTATTTGTTTATGCTGTGGAACATTTGTTTTAATGATGCGAAGATAGGTTGAATTCTTTTATGTTGTATTTGTTTAACTCTATGAAGCTGTGATTCCTTGCCTTTCTAAAACACTTGATGGTCTAATAAAGAGCTTGATAGCCAATAGCAAGGCAGAAGAAAGAATAGGTGGGGCTGGTAGCCAAGGAAGAAAAGGGAGGAGAAGTCTAGGAAGCAAGAGAGACCAAGGAGCTAGTAAAGGAGGGGTCAACCATCTGGCCACACAGCCAGCCATAGAGTAAGAGTGAAAATGAGGTTACAAAAGTAAGAAATGGGAAAAGCCCAGAGGCAAAAGGTAGATGGGATAATTCAAGTTAAGAAAAGCAGACTAGAAAAAGCCAAGCAAAGTTGGGGCATTCTCAAGAAAAAATAAGCCTCCATGCGTGATTTATTTGGGAGCCAGGTGACAGGCCCCCTAAAAGAGCAAAGAGCAAAGAGTCAAAACGAGTAAAGAGTCAAAACGATCAACTACAAGTGTTCACTGTTTTGTATCAGTTTCTTTCTTTGAATCCATCCAGTCATATGAAAAGTACTTAATGATTAAATCTTTTGTCTAAGGTCCTAAAATTAAATATGTGAAAGTCATAATTTTAGCTAAAGCATTCAGTTCTATTATTTGAAGCTTTGAAAGAATTTAACCCTAGTCTTGTAAAAATCAAAATATTTTGATATTATTTTACATGGTAAACCAAATTTCAAAGAATCTAATTTATGGCAAAAAAAAAGTAAGAGCATTATACTCTTTTAAAACAAATCCTGTTACCATGGTTTTTTTCTTCTATATTTTGTCACTATAGTAACTAAGAATATTATGTAAATACTACTTCTACAAGGAATATAGTCACTCCTGAAAATGTTTGTTTCTTCTATTTAGGCCTTATGAAACTTCATCTGGGTAGATATAACTAGAAACTTTTATATGATGACAAAATAACTTTTCTCTTATTAGTATGTCTTTCAAGTTAATTAGCATAATGAAAAATGAAGACCAAGAAATAAAAAGTGGAGAAGGTCAGCTTCAAACAAGTGTGAGTTTATCATTGCAGTGCAGTAATTATTTCCTGTCTATAAATTGAGGGTAGAATTACTTGAGTTATAAAAAGTCAATGCAGATGCATACAATTATGATTGAAAAAAATATCTGAACTAATAATAATAAAACTAGCCCTGCAAGAAAGAAAATTATGTCGTGGGAGGGGAATTAATCCATATATGAAGTCTTCACCTCAAGGACTGAAATATCTTCCACTAAATCCATCCCCAATAATTTCCTACTCTGATTTTTTAAAGAGGCGCATTCACACCATAGCATATCCCATAAACAAAGACAGTGCAGACAGACTTTGTTTCTAGACAGCCTGTCTGGAGATTCATCAGTGAACAAGCTCCATTCAGAGTCTGCCTGACCTCAAGTCAGGTTTTCACCTCTCAAGAAGTTCATTTTAACTGGAGAAGATGCCACCGCACTTCAGAATACACCATGCTCCATCTCAAGGACTTAGTCAAATGTCGCTTGTCCCATATAAAATCAGATAAAATTAACCCCAAAATAAAGGCATCTGACATATAATGATACAATTCAAATGAAAATTACCTCTTATATACCCTCAGAGAGGGGTACATTACGCAGAAAGAGAGATGGGACCCATTGTTATTTTAAAAAAAAAACTAGACTGAATCTCAGTGAACCTTCACTTCTGTCAATATCAAAGTTCATTGGAAATATAACTGTAGTCAAGAAAATCTGATTGTGTTAAGTCACTGCCGCCTGAAAGAATGTACAACAGGTAGAATTGTGGTTCCATTCCCTGCCATTTCTCTAACTTCCTGTCTTTTTAGAACTAAAACTTTACAGAGAATTCATAATGCCCCCCAAAGAGTATTTATTTCCTTTGAAATTATTTTTTTTTTGTTTTTAGGTTAAAAAATGCATATGCAGTATAAAAATGATGAAAATTCCACATTTCAATTATCTAGGTATAAAGATCTCCCTTATAAAGCTGGTACCTAAAAACAGAAATTTAAACAAGTTACAAAACATGCCAGCATTGGCATCCTTAAGTCGTTTTAGTCATATCTGCTTTTTTCCCCAAGTATCTGCATTCTCAGTGTCTGTGAATACTTGTTAGGCACATTGCTCTATGCTGCCCACCCCCAAGGAGTATTGCTATCATTTGTCCATAAATACAAGCTTAAATAGCTTTTTTATAACCTGGGTACCTAAGAACATCTACACTGAAATATTATTAGACATGAATGAGAGACTGAAACAAAACTCTGATCCACCATCAGCAGCAATAGGTAACCAAAACATCTTCTCTAATTGCATCCTGGGACACCAGTGAGAACTACAACACTCCCTTTAAGGAAGTTAGAACACTTTCATCAGTGATTGAGAGAACCACATATAACATCTGTAGCGATCAGACCCAAAAGAAGACACAGTAATAACTACCTTGGAAATGAACTTCCCCACTTCATGTTTATATTTCCAAATTCGGACCAAGTGGAGAGAGTAACTCTATTGTCTAGAAATAAGAGGATATCTCAGAGGGTAGTTCAAAAAGAGAAAAAGGTGCATTCTGTCTCAGTGCTCTAGGGTCTTGGAAATTCATGAGTGGAATCTCAAGTGTTGCCTCAACAGATGGTAGGAAATAAAAGGGTAAGAGGGATTATATAAAAGAAAACTGCAAGGAACTGTTGTAGAATGTTACTTCAACTATGTAAAGATCTGTTACATTTACATTGCAGAATATTACTTTAAGTATGTAAAGGTAAGTTGTATTTATTTTTGCTGCATTTGATTAATTATGTAAAGATGTGTCACCTTGCCTGCTTAAGGCACCTGATTGATCTAATGAAAAGCTGAATGGCCAGTAGCTAGGCAGTAGATGGATAGGCAGGGCTGGAAGGCAGAGAGAATAAACAGGAGGAGGAATCTAGGCTCTAAGGAGAAAAGAAAAAGGGAGAAAAATAGGGAGACTGTAAATGGACAGTTCTCTCCTGCCTGCCAGTTCCTGAGTAACCACTCAGAAGCTTAATATTACTTATAAATGCTCATTTAGTAGGTCAGGCTTATTACTAACTAGATCTTACAGTTAAATTAACCCATAATTCTTATCTATGTTTTGCCACATGACTTGGTACCTTTTCTCAGTAAGGCATTCTCATCTTGCTTCTTCTGCGTCTGGCTGGTGACTCCTAACTCCATCCTTCCTCTTCCCAACATTCTCAGTTTGACTTTCCCACCTAACTTCCTGCCCAGCTATCTGCCTGTCAGCTTTTTATTAACCAATGAAAGCAACACACATTCACAGTGTACAGAAGGACATCCGACAGCATTTCCCCATTTCTGTCTAATCAAAAAGGAAGGTTTAAACTTTAACACAGTAAGATTACATACAACAGACAATAACAATTATTAAGTAAGAATTACAATAACATTATCTATTCCATTTGCATTTGGCAAAATTAGAGAAAATACTTAATTATCTACTTATCTTGGTGGGTCTAAAGTTTTGTATCTAATTTACTTCTCTTATAACAAAGGGAAACTATAATTATAACTATTTAGTCTTCAACTCCATCAAAGATTCCAGAAGGGTGAAATGTTACCTAATGACAGAGTCCTCAAGCTGCCTGGACAGTCACCCAAATTTTCTCTGCAACATTGGGTCATCCAACTCTGGCCTAAAGGCCTAGTGTGTCTGACAAACTTTCCTGTGAAGGGAAATTTTGAAGGACTTTCCTACCTTGTCTTGGCAAATTTCATCAGTCACTTTCTTCTGTGTTATGAAGAATGTCCAGAGGTTTCTCCTGTGCAGCAGGAACCCTGAGAAACCACCCTGCCTTGTGTTGGCAAAGTTCAGCTGTCATTTTTCCATGGGTCCTGCATGTCCAGTTGATACAACATACTGTCAAGCAGTCTAGGCAAGAGCAGTTTCTTGCTCAAATGGCAAGTTTCTTGCCACATTGAAAGCAAACTCCATAAGGAGGTTTTTTTTTTTTTTTTTTTTTTTTTTGATGCCCAACATCTTCTTTGAAGTAATTGATGCTGCCAGGATCATACATGCCTCACTTTAGAGAAAAGTCTAAATTCTTAAAACATCTCAAATGCCATATTCTGTAGGTTTTTGATGTGTTTGAAGATTACCTTTCTAGTAAAATATATCTTTGTATACCTAGAAAACCTAAGTAATATGGCTATAAATTTGACTATTATAGATAACTATTAATTTGTATTTTAATTATATATTACATTTTAAAATTTGCTGCATGAACATAATACCTTAAACAAGAGTAGAAATATACATACAACCTAACAAAATAGACGGTAAATTTGTATCAATAAACTAATATCCATACCATCATAAAATAGTTTGAGATTAACAGGGTTTTTTTTTGATTAAAGTAGATTCAATGATCTATGCTTTTTTTCCATCATAATAATCTACTCATTTACCCATAAATTCTATATCATATCCCCTTTCTTATTTAGAAAGATATTGACTATGATCATTAACAATTTATAACCAACTCCCTGCAAATGGAAACAAATATTCATAAATAATATTTTGGAAATGGGGGCATAGTTCTCTGGACAACCTCCTGTTGATTGGGGGCATTGATATTCTTTGGAGGACAATGAGAAAAATTTAAGATTATGGTCAAGTACTGACTGGAGTAGTCTGTGAGGCTGGATCATCTCAGACAGCAGTTTTGAAGCTGTTCTGGATGCAGAATTCAGAGTAAACTGCAACAGAGGTGCTCTGAAATGTTAGATCATCTGTTTCCATTAGAGATGTTTTTCAGGAGTCTTCCTTGATCAAATTTGCTTTTCTTTAACATGGAGTGAACCCGCAGCCTCTCATTTTCTGTGGAAAGAAAAGCATAACCTCTTCTCCAAAGTAACATATCTTTGACTTAAGTTTTGAAGTCAAGATATTGTTAAAATATATAGGTTGGTTTAATCTAGCAGCTTTCACAATCAAATATCTCTCAGCAACTTTCATTTGTTCATTACCCATCAAAAAATTTAAAGATAACATAATATGTGTGTGTGTGTGTGTGTGTGTGTGTGTGTGTGTGTGTATGTATCCAGACTTTGTGCTAGGTGCTTAAGCCCATAGGCAGCAGCTTGGAGAAACCTCTGACCACAGCCCATGTGAGAGGCTGCAAGATCCTGCAGCAGCTTAGCTCATGGTGGTTGGTGGCCAGATAGATCTCGAAGGCAGCTGTCTGGAGACGCATCTCTGCCCTGCTGCTGGCATGAGAATGTGAGACATGGTAGCTCAGTGCAGCTCCATTTCCATGTGTTCAGAACCTTTTAAAGCTTTCTCAGGTCTTATGAGGATCCATGCCAGACATTGGGCACCATATGTAAACAGAGGGTTCTCTCCTGCCTGGCAGTTCCTGAATAACCACTCAGAAGCTTAATATTACTTATAAATACTCAGTTGGTAGCTCAGGCTTATTTCAAACTATCTGTTACCCTGAAATTAAAGTATAATTCTTATCTATGTTTAGCCATGTGACTTGGTACCTTTTCTCAATAAGGCGTTCTTGTCTTGCTTCTTCTGCATCTGGTTGGTGACTCCTGGCTCATCCTTCCTCTTCCCAGCATTCTCAGTTTGACTTTCCCTCCTAATGTCCTGTCCAGCTACCTGCCTGTCAGCTTTTTATTAACCAATGAGAGCAACACACATTCACAGTGTACAGAAGGACATCCTACAGCAGGAGATATGCAAAGCCAGCCAGGCAGGCAGCTGGCAGCCAGTCAGACATGAGTAGGACTTACAGAATGAAAAAAAGTTAAAGAGCCCTGAGGCAAGATGTGGATGAAAAGAAACAAGTTAATTTAAGTTATTAGAACTAGTAGGAGAAGCATAACAAGGCTGAACATTCATAACTAATAATAATTCTCTGTATCATAATTTGGGAGCTGGCTGGTAGCCCAAAAGGAAGCCTACTAAAAGGAAAAGGAACCTTTTTTTTTTTTTTTTTCCTAGAAGCAACC
Source organism: Peromyscus eremicus (assembly GCF_949786415.1). Lineage (NCBI taxonomy): Eukaryota > Metazoa > Chordata > Mammalia > Rodentia > Cricetidae > Peromyscus > Peromyscus eremicus. The sequence continues at coordinate 48,060,240 of NC_081433.1, read as the reverse complement.
ATCCCTGATAGAATAAAAATTCACTCATGGGAGAGAAATCAATCCATGTAACAAATTTTTTATCTTCAGGACTCAAACTCTACCCACTAAATCCCAAGTCTAAATTGTGTTGTGCTTGGGAAAGAAGTTCCTGCTCTTGACATTTTAGGAGAGACATTCAGACAGTAGCATACCTCTAACCAATCACAATGCAGACAGACTTTGTTTCTAGATAGCCAGCCTATCTGGAGGTTACCCTTTGTACACAGGCTCCATTCAGAGTATATCTGAAGCCTTCCATTGTGGGATGACTCATCCCTCAAGGGCTTGAGGGCCAGAGGGCTCAAACCAGTAAAAAAGATACTTTCTGAGAGCCAGCCTGGGTCTGCCTGATGGTCTTAGCAACAGCAGCTGAAACATGATCTGGAGATGACCTGGACCAATGAGAGGCAGCCATGTCACACCAACAGATGCATATTCATCAGACCTCCCCCCCAGGGTGGGGTGGAGGGTATATAAGGCTTGCCTCTTCCTCAATAAACTGAGCTTGTTGTTTCGACATCCTCCTGGAGTCTGTGTGGTTTGACTCTGTGCCTACTTGGCCCCCGCCCCCAAAGGGAACAACAGCAAGGACCCTGCTACATTCCATTATTTTCCCCCATATAGCATTTCCTCCTCTTTTCTTGACTTCTAATATCTGCTAAAACGTAAGTGAGGAGTGGGGGATTGTCCTCTCTGTTTTGGGTAGCTTTTGATAATTCCCACAATAGCTATAAGAAAGACATGATTTCTGTTTAGTAAAATCAAGCTTACGTGATCATAGGAGGGTCCAAAGAGTTAGAAATCCCGATTTGTATAAAGCAAATGTAATTCTCTTAGAAAGTGAATAATTAAATTTTTTTTAAAAAGAGGAAAAAATAAATCAAGCTATATCGGCAATTGGCAAAAAAAAAACCCAACAACAGTGATTATATTACCTAAATGAGATGTCAAGTGTTTCTGTTATTTGACTCTGAATATGGATATTTTGTTACTTTTCAAGAACAGACATAAAAGTACATCAGTTCACCTCAGAAGTGTCACTAAGAGACCCATGGTATCATTCCATTCAGATCACACTTGGTGAGCCATGAGCTTACTGGGTCACTTGCAGGAGCCTAGGTGACATGTGGCAACAGCATGGGTGACTCAAGAGAGCTGCTACCAGACGTCCATGGCAGCATGGGTGATCACATAGGCAATATCATCAGAATTCTTCCTAACTCAACCTGTAAGCTCCTGTGTCCTCTAGCAGCCCCCAAACCAGATGTAGCTAGGGCAGAAACTTATGTAGTGAAGTGAATGGTACCAGGAAAACTACTGGCTAGATTGTCTGATGACTTTATCATTAAGGCCCTGTCCACACAGAAGGAAATGTTCATAGGTCTCAACATTGAGGGCTCTTGCAAGTATTTACAGTTGCCCTGGTTTCAAGATAGCAGGAGTCCTATTGTGCTCGGGGGACAAAAACATTATTTTGCCACAATAGAGTTGCCTTATTTCTATCTCCATCTATCACAGACACAGAGTAGCCTTGTCTACTATCAATGTTCAAGCAAATAACTGTTATCCAACAAAATATAAAGGCCTTATTGTGAAAGGAAGAACAGGCCTATAGTTGCAAGGCCTGGCTTACAATGCCAGGCCAGGTCCTAGTGATTAGGAAATCTTCCATCCTTACTAGGGTAGATGATTATGGACTAGGTCTTACACTAAAAGCACTCACAACACCATGTAGAAATGCTGACCTAGTTTGCAGTGTCCAAGCAGAAATAAATAGCTCATGGTAGATCAAATATCTTTAAATCTGTTCTCACATAGGTATCTAATCCTTGCTTCTAAACATTTATCAAAGGAAAACTGGTACCAAAACTGGAAGAAATAATAATGAAGGGATTATGTGCCTACTTTTCACCTTTTCACTCCACAATGCAGGCCCCTTTATATTTTAGAAATATGACAGACATTGTGGCTAAAATTAGAAAAATAAACCTAGAGTGGTTTGATGTTCATGAGTTTTTACCTTTTTCCCCTTTCCTTTTAATTTCCTCCAGTCTATGTCTCTTGGCTTCATACTGATTTGGTGCTAATTTTAATGATGAGTCACTGGGGACTGATAAAAGACGCTATTTTTAAACTCGAATTCTACACTCCATTTTCCCCACAAGCTTTCAGATGATATCTATTGTTAATAGCTGTTTGAAGATGGGTAAACACACCGGGGAATAATGAAGAAGCTGATTGGCTGCAACCATTAGGCCTAAAAGAAGAAACAAATACAAACAATAAAGAAGGACAAAGAGGAGGGAGAGAAGGAAGACAAAGACAATAACAGACATTAAATGTCTTTTGAGTTTAATTTATGCATTTAAACCCTTTCCAGCTCTTTCTATCTTTCTTTGTGGATCATTCACATCTTTGTTGAGTCACCTCAATCTTTACGTGGGTTCAGCATTAGCAGTAAGGATAGGATGCTGCAGGAGAAAAAAATATTGTATGTAGTTATACATACAATATATGCCATATTATATGTTATACATATATAATAGATGTGTCATATTATATATTGTATGTATATTATACACATATACTATACATACCATATATAATATGTATGTCAAGGAGATGACGCATAGAAACTAGATCTTTTGATGAGCAGATAAATGATCTTGTAATGACAAATGACTGAACTCCTACCTTGAGACTCCACCCTCTGATTTCACCAGGAGGTGAAATGCCCTCTAAAGCCAAATCAGATCCATGTAGGGTTTTTCCTTCCTAAGAGAAAGCAGACATATGAGGAGTGGAGTCCAAGAAAACTGACGTCAGTGAAAACAATGTCACCTCTCCTCAGTGATACAACAGCCTGTGACTAAACAGTACACCCAACTTTATGACAACCCACTTCCAGTAAGTATTCCATAACAACCTGCAAAAGAAATCTTCCATCTTCGATTGCCCCCAACTAAATTCACACATAGAATTAGAATGTAAGTGCATCCTTTTAATGCCTTTTTGTAAACACAATCATATAAATTTATTTCTCCATAAAGGTCATTTACTTCTACCCTGCCCTTTCCAGAGTGGAGAGAATATCAGTGTTGTCTCGTACCAGCGTCTTTCGAGTTGTTGATTCCAAGTGTGTATTTTCTGTAGTTATTTTCGAAATGACTTAGTTGCTACACAGCAGTCCTCAGTGGTTATAAATCAATTCCTTAAAGCAATTAATTAAGAAATTTAAGGCAGTTAATCCAGCCGAAGGCCTCCAAACTCATGGATCACCAGCTGGGTTTATGAAAGCCATCTGGCACACAGTGATTTTTCTATTTTTTCCTATTTTCAATTTCTAAGATAGATTGTTCAATCAAAGTCCTTCCTTGAATGATTCAATGCAGAGAATTTCCCCAAAATATATCCAACTGCAGGTAAGTATAGATATGTATTCAAATTAAGAGTGAATTTCTTTTGGTGAATTATATTACATGTTACCTGGAAAAAATAAATCATTTAAGGACTACATTTGAAGAAAATTTCCCTTGCCTATCTTTACACACTTTCATAAGTTTGAAGAAAAAAATAAAAAATAAACATATCTTAGTTAAGAAAGTCTCAAATCTATAGGACCCAATTATGTTTTAAGAAATAATATTTCATAACATTTATTTGATCTTGAAATGAAAGTCATACGTTCTACAGCTTATCTATGTAAGTAACCCATACCAAGACAATGATATAAACATAGTGGACATAAAAGAAAACAATAACCACTAATAACAACTCATGTCTAAACATGAGATGCGATTATATTAAGACATAATAATGGGCTATTTTTAAACCAACATGCAATCACTATGAAGTATGACAGCACATAACATTTAAAAATAGAAGAATCTCTACTTTAGCATGTTCAAAAAAAATTTCAAATTTCCACACCCCCTGTTCTCCATATCTGAGTAGCCATATTTAAAATAAAAGATAATAAAAAACAAAGTCTCTTCTGGGTCAGAGTTGCAATTCAAATCTTGACAAAGCAGTGGTTCCCAGGGACCCATCCTCTAATTATAACAAAAGCCTCAAGATGAATACACCTAGCTCCACTTGCAATTGTTTCTTTTCAGGCAGAATATGAGTTTTCCTTGGGGGAAGCTACTTAGCTTACTATGTATTTCTCATTCACTGGTGTTCATGTGATATTGAACTTGCCACACTTCGGCAGTGGTGTAGGGGGTACTTCCAACACCATGCTTAGAATGTAAGAAACCCAAAGCTTAAAAAGAAAAAGAAAGATAATAGAAAAGCAGTTACATTGGTACATTAGTGATGATTTAAGAAGCCATTTTATTATTGTTGCTATGGCTTAAATAAGGTTTAATAAATTTTGAAAATTTCCCCTGATTTTCTTATTCCTTGAAAATTGCAAAATATTAAAACACACACACACACACACACACACACACACACACACACACACACGTTAAAGCTTGCAGGGTGTGAAGTAGTATCTGTCAAGTGACATTGAGGTTCCTATGTTTTCTCATGACAGTTCAGTGCTGATGTTCACCACAACTTTGAAAATAGGAAAGCCAAAGCACAGAAAGTAGCAAAAATTTTCTCAAGACTATATACCTAGTAGCAGATATGGAATTTAAATCTGGGCATTTTGAAATCTCTTCTCTTAGTCAGAATCCTAACAGTCTTGTTAGGTGTTTGTTGTTGGTGGGCAAAAGTATTCGATGCTAGTTTCTAGTCATGCACTTTAACAACTTTTTCATCCACACATTTCTATTTGTGCGACAATGGTATGGGGCTATTAATGTGCGTATATGTTCCCATGTATGGGGGTGCACATGTCGATTGGTGTATATGCACATGTGTGCACCTGGAGGCCAGAAATTGATACCATGTGTCTTCCTCAATCACTCTCCACTTACTACCTAAGGAATTCTCTGTCACTAAACCTTGAGATCTTTGATTTAGTAATTCTGTTGAGTCAGCTTGTCCCTGGTAGTATTCTTTCTGCATGTTGAGTGCTGGGGAGACAGGTGGACCACCATGCTCACCGGGCTTTACTCTGGGTGCTAACAATCTGTGCTCTGGTCCTCTCCTCACTGGGCCGTCTCTCCAGGATATGCTATCACTCATTTAGGTCAGGATATTCAACAGGTATACAGGACATAGTATAGATACAGCTACTCACACTGCAGGACAGAGACTAGTGGACTTTCCATCAGACCTCATTCAATTGATACATCTCCTTCTGGTTAAACCGAAAGAACTGACAAATTCCTTAAGAGTGGTAACAGATACCTGGGAGTCATGTTTAGAAGTATGGGGGGGAAAGAAATTGTGCCATACAACATTGCAAATTTCCTGTTTATCTTATTTAGATGTTAAGAGCACATTTTTGTGTTAACAAATGCTAGATACAGCTATCAGGTTTTTTTCTAGATAGGCAATATAGATCTTTATCTTCATTCTTCAAGAAAAAGCTGTACACTTTAGTGCATAATTTTAACCCTGTGTTTATATTTTGTTGTTCAATAATTAAGAAACAACTAATTTGGAGTTCTGCTTATGTTTGTGTATATTCATTGATTTGTACGACAAACCTATTTTTGTGAATCATGAGTAATGTTGACACTTGATTATCTTTCACCTTCAAAGTAAAAAATGTATACAATTCAACATTTAATTTGCAAATTCATGAAAGTGAAAGAAACTAAGTTTCCTTCCAATGTCATTCCTTGATGTTGGTATCTTAGGGTTTGTACTGCTTTGATAAGATACCAAGACCAAATGCAACTTAGTGAGGATGAGGTTTATTTCAGCTTACATGTCCAATAATAGGCTTTCATGAGGGCAAGTCAGGACAGGAACTCAAGGTAGGAACCTGGAGGCAGAACTGTAGCATAATTATGCTTACTGGCTTGCTCCCCGTGGCTTCCTCAGCCTGCTTTAATATACCCCCAGGCATCTGCCCATGGATAGCACCACCTCCAGTGAGTTGGAATCTTTCCCATCAATCATCAGCCAAGAAAAAACCCTACAGACTTGCCTACAAGCCAATCTCATAGAGACATTTTCTCAATAAAGATTCCTCTTCCCAGATATGTCTGCTTTATTTGTCAAGTTGACAAAACCCAACCAGCACAATTGATATATGAGGCATATGGGGAATGTTGAATATGTATTAGTATTTCTGATTCCAAGAAAAAACACCCATCTCAAACAGGACAATTAACAGTGGTATATATGACCATGGTTAGCAAGCAACATGTTTCTACCAAAGGCAAAGGCATTTAGCAACCTCCAAGAAAGGCTGTAGAAATGAATATGTTCTATTACTCTTTCTGGTTAATTTGTAGAACTGAGATTCTGTTTAGAATATATGCAAATCTCTCTCTCTTTCTCTCTCTTTCTCTCTCTCTCTCTCTCTCTCTCTCTCTCTCTCTCTCTCTCTCACACACACACACACACACACACACACACACACACACAGAGACAGAGAGAGATTTCTTCAGCCAATGTTTGTCCCCATGAATAGTATTAATTTGTGCAAGATTGAACAAAGTAAATTTTCCAAACATAAGTTAATAAAATTTGATTTCAGCTTTCACTGCCTGAGACCTTTCAGATATTCACTATTCCATTAAATCATTAAGTAGTAGAAGTGGAAGGAATTTGTAAGCCTTTTACTTCATTTTTCCTGTAAGTCACAAAAGGAAGACAGAACTCCAAAATCAGTAAATGATTCTGATAACAGTATTGCTCTTATTGTAGATAGTCCTTATTTTTCTATTTTTAAAAACAATTATTCTAACATAACAATCTTAGTTGCTAGTCATTTGCTTTATGGGATTGAAATATATTATTCCATGCTTTTTTCTGTTTAAAGTTGCTAATGAAAGATCTAGAGTAATTTTGATGTTACTGCCTTTGTCCATGAGTTGGCATATTCTTTTTTCAGCTTTTAGTATTGGATCTTTTCTACATATTTTTAACACTGTGACTGCGGTATGTTTTCATGTGTTTTAAGAGCTCTAAATGTGTTTTATGTTCGGATGCTTACTTCTTCCTATAGGTTTGGGAAATCTGCAATGATTGAATTAACTAATCTGCCTGTTCCCTTTTACTTTTAACTCAGTTCCTTCTTCTGCATTATGGATATTTTAGTTTGGTTTCTTAAATCTCCACCAGACCAATCTATTGGAAGTAAAAGTTGGGGTTAACCTAAATCTGTGTTTCCAGGTCATGTTCACCCAAATTTGGCTCCAGAATAAACTTTATCTCTAAAAATATACCACTAGAGACTAAAAGGTAAGGATGGCCTCAAACAAGTTACCTAAGCTTACAGACAGGTGATCCAGCATTACATGGTGAAATAGTTGCTTGCTGTTTTACACTCTGAGGTGCTTACATGAAGTGTACTCTGACCTCTGATGCCAGGACCACAGGTTTCCCTGATATTGTTCTTTTAAACTTAGAGCATCCTTATCATTTACTTCAGGAATTTAGGTATGGTTTACAGAATCTTTTTTTTTTTTTTTTTTTTTTTTTGGTTTTTCGAGACAGGGTTTCTCTGTGTAGCTTTGCGCCTTTCCTGGAACTCACTTGGTAGCCCAGGCTGGCCTCGAACTCACAGAGATCAGCCTGGCTCTGCCCCCCGAGTGCTGGGATTAAAGGCGTGCGCCGCCGCCCCGCCGCCGCCGCCGCCGCCGCCGCCGCCGCCACCACCACCACCACCCGGCCAGAATCACTTTTAATCTAAGTCATTTTTATATTCTAATGGTTCTATCCTTTTAGGCAAGAAAGTTCAACACTCCAGACCTCACAAAATGACATTGCAAGGTAATATCCTTTATTTTTCATTTTCTTAAGATAATGGTCAAGTATTTATACTTAAAGCTTACAAAGAATTTAATCTCACATAGCTTCATTTTTTTTTCAAAAGATTCCCAGGATAACTTTTGTTGGAGGGCATAAAAATGGCATCTCATTAAATCTTACTTTAACACAACATTCATGCAAAGTGCAAGTCTCTCACTTGTGTGTGGTGGCACATACTTATAACCAAAGTACTTCAGTGTATAGGCATGAATGTTCAGATTTTATGGTAATCTTAAACTATATAGCAAGTTCAAGGTCAGCCTTCAAAACATGAGACCTATTTTTAAAATACATATATATTTTTCCATGCAATTTGTTTAGATAAAATATAATCTTAGTTTATAAAATATTTAATTCATGACAGAAGTGAGAAATAGAATTTGTAATGATAGTCTTGGGGGTTTTAAAATTAACACCAACATTTTCTCATTCATTTGCTTTTTATAGTTTTTCCTTTCTGTTTAAATAAGAGCATTATTTGTGTACTTACTTTTTTATCACTAAATTCAACATGAAAATGTCCAAGTTTCTCTTAAGCCTCAGAAGGCAGTTTTGAAAGTCCGGTTTTAACTCCCTCCCATCACTGTGTTTGACCTTTAAAGGAAAAGCACTTTTCTTTGGTGTTTGAATTAGTCTGAGATGAGTCTCAGCATCCTAATACAATTACTCAGTCACTGCAGAGATACCAAAGGAACCAAAGGATGCATCAAGAATTATTTATGAGCAATTCTAAAGCTCTTAGATACACAGTCACAGAGTTTGGAGAAATACAACTAGTATTTATTAGTAAAATTTTCATGCCAATGTGACAGAAAACTTGGAGTAAAATCCCACTGCAAACATCAGTCCTCGGCTGTCATACGGAAAGTGCTGAGCACCTCATCCACCAGGAGTCATCAATTTTAACAACATCAGGATCAACTTGCCATCAGAAGATGCAAATAACAAACCAAGGCAAGAAACACAGTCTCTTCTCTATGGAAAACTACCCACCTAGTGAACCTAGCATTTGGCAAACTTTAGCTCAGCAATGTTTTATTTTGAAACAGGAATGTAACAGAATAGAAAAATCGAAAACAAGGAAGGCAGAAATAATCAATTGTCCCAGTCATTTCTTTTCCATTTTAAATCATTGCTATTTTAAATTAAGTTGTTGTTACTGACTGCATAACTTGGGATGCAAACGGTTTTAAGCTTTCTCAAAAAGATGCTGAGCTAGAACTGCAGCCCATCGGGTCGGTTCACTTTCAGGAGTGTTACGTACTTTAATAGCTGTTTTATTTTGATATAACTGCAGGAATGTGCTCATGTGACACTGGAAGCTGCCTCATATGGGTTTTCTTTCTTAGTTTCTGATTCATGGAGGTCACCAATCATCATGGTGGAGATGCGTATTAGCAATATAGATGGGTTAATAAATTTTTTTGTGATTCTACCAGTGATTAAAATGAAATATATATGTGTTTCATCACTTTTAGATGTTGGGGCTACTGTAAAAAAATAAATTTGAAAGAAACATTGGATATTAACTTTTCTTTCATATCAATAGCTTCTGAGAACTATTTCTCTATATATTCCTGTAGATGAGAGAAACTTTGGCTATAAAAAAGAATATGTACCAATATATAGTAGTTTGAATGTGAGTGGCCACTATAGGCTCCACAGTTGGTGCAACTGTTTGGGAAGGGTTAGGGGGTGTGGCCTTTGAAGGTACCATTTGTCACAGAGCATTCTTTGAGGCTTCAGAATCCTCTTGCTATTCCCAGTGCACACCCTCTGCCCTCTGCTTGTTGATCAAGATGTGAGCTTTCAGTTGTTCTTGCCGTCACATTTTGCTCTGCCATCATGGGCTGTAACTCTCTGAAATTATATGCCCAATTAAATACTTTCTTTTATGAGTTTCTTCTGTGAAGGTATTTGTTGTTAACTGTTTTTTGGTTTTTTTTTTTTTTTTTTTTTTTAATCTACAGTAGCTATCCCTTAAGCAAAGGCTGTCCTAACCAGAGATTGGAAATCTGCTGCTACCTGCTGTGGCATGTCTTTCTGTATGCTGTGAATATGTGTTGCTCTGATTGGTTGACAAATAAAGCAGCATTGGCGTATGGCAGGGAAGGAAGGAGCCAGGTGGAAAAATCCAAAAGAGACAGTGAGAGAAGAAAGGAGAGTGGAGGAGACCCTGCTAGCCGCCGCCAGGAGAAGCAAGATGTAAAAGTACTGGTAAGCTACAAGCCACAAGACAAAGTATAGATTTATAGAAATGGGTTAATTTAAAATGTAAGATCTAGCTAGTGGGAGACATTAGGCCATATATTTTGAAAATAATGTAAGCCTCTATGTGTTTATTTGTGTCTGAACAGCTGCAGGACTGGACAGGACACAGGAAAATGTCCAGCTACAGCTATCAGCAGCAATTCTGCCTCAAGGGACAAAGCCTGAGGGGATTCTGTTACCCCAGGCACTGACTCTTTCAAAGCTACTATGAGAAACTTATCTAAATCTAAAGAACTCAGGATTCTATGGTTGAGGTGGAATTCTGCTCCCTCAGCAAGGCTGAATAGTAGGTAATCAAACTTCTCCCTCTGCTGGCATCTTCCAAAAACCCAGCATCCTTCTCACAGCCTCCACTTAAAAAACCCTTGCTACCTGTGGTTCCTCCTTACCACTTCCTGTCAGCTACTTGCTGACTTAGCCTCGTGCTCACAGGTTAATTTTATCTAATCAAACACATCTTTGAATTGTTAACAAAAGCAGTAGGAAAAAATGCAACATATTTAATAATATTCCAAACAACACTGGTGCATCAACAGGCAGAACCCCCTGGAGGTTGGAGGCCAGCCTTGCCTAGTCAGTGTGTTCCTGTCTGGTAGAAACCCTATCGAAAACAAAAGGTAGATCTGAGAAATGAAACTAAAGAATGTCCTCTGTATGCAGATCTACACATATGTGTACATCACAACACAGATCCAGAGAGATGGAAAGAGAGAGAGAGAGAGAGAGAGAGAGAGAGAGAGAGAGAGAGAGAGAGAGAGAGAGAGAAGGGAAGGAGAGGAAGAGAGGGGAGCAGTTATATAATCTAAGTTTTATTGCAATTGGAATATGATATAAGAAATAAGGATTGAAGGATGTGGTAGGAAAATATTCAAATCATTCAATTGCAGTGACTGCAGAAGAAAGGGAAGAGAGCCAAGAATGGAATTAAAGCTTCTAGGATATAAATTGGAACTCATGTACCACCCAGACTTCAAGCATGAATTTTTATCAGTTCCTGGGTTAATATGCTAAACACAGACTCCAGACTTCACATCTTCATCCTCACCAACTGCCAAACAGGGATTGCGCAGAAGCCTGAGGCCCAGGACACCATCTATGAACAAAGATTTTCAAAGAAAAACACTCTTGAGTATATTCTCCTTAGACTAAACCTTCAAAATTCCCCCGACACTCAGCAACTACACTGTACACACAAACTTGGAGGTTCTGTCTATGACAAGAATAAGTCATCTTTGAACATATTGGTCAAAGACAACATTTAACTTGCCCAAGAGTCCAGAGAAAAATAAGTGTTCTTAACATTTGAGGCAAAGATATAAAAATGGTGTCTTCTTTTTGGAGATATATTAAAAGAGTCTTTAATCAACCTTAGTGAAATATATTTTCTTAAGAAATAGCATAGCCTACTTAAAAAACCCTTGCTATCTGTGGTTCCTCCTTACCACTTCCTGTCAGCTACTTGCTGACTCAGCCTCTTGCTCACAGGTTAATTTTATCTAATCAAACACATCTTTGAATTGTTAACAAAAGCAGTAGGAAAATATGTAGCATATTTAATAATATTCCAAACAACACTGGTGCTAGTCTAAGTCTAAGAAAAATCTACTTAATGATGTAACTGGTGTAGATGTTCTATCTTTTTATACTCTATTATCACTTAAAACCATTATTTGTACATTCTAATTAAAGGGTCAAAGAGAGAATTTGTTGAAATACAGTTATCAAACTCTGAATTTTCCATAGTTATTTAAGAAAACTAACATTCTGGTGCATATTGGTATAAATTTTCAATATGACTTCACACAAGATTTTTTTAAATAATGCCTTAAGTAAAACATGTTATAATTTATGTAAAGCAACATTTTAAATGTTTAATGTAAACATACAGGTATAATTCCATCTAGTGTACTAAAGGAGTAGTCTCACCTCTTAAAAGTTAATTCTATGTGTATATTACAAAACTCTCCATTTAAAACTTATGCAAATGTCTTTTTTGATTAATTGCAAAGCTTGAATTCACAGGTCAATGTTCTACAGGAGGAGCAGATTACTTTTAAACATTGTTAATTCACTATTGATCACTGTTAGACTTTTTGGCAAAGGAGTGGAGCAACTCCTTTGGAATAAATTATGAATGGTTGTGTCTACCATGGATGTTAAGCAACCCTCATTTTATGACTGTTGGTTTTGAATTACTTGTATTTAGTTGTTCCTACTCCCACCACACCTGTATTGCTGAAATTTTAATATAATTTGCATATTACTAATATTGTGAATATCAACGTTCGGTGGTATTAGTATGAATGTGTTTTAAAAAATATGTTAAATGAGTGTGCTTGAGTGTGCACATATATGCCACATGTATGCAAGAGCCCTTGGAGATAGGTTAGAAGAGGACAAAGGCTCTCTTGGAATTGGAGTAGCAGGTGATTGTGAGCCACACTGTGGAGGCTGGGACCAAAGCCCCTGTCTTCCTCAAGAGCAGTGAGTGCTTACAAAGTAGCCTAAGACTTACTTGCCTCATCCAAAAATAACAATCACTAATGTAATGTAATATCTAATGGTTTCAACCCAAATATCACTGTGAAATTTATTTCTAATTATTCTTTATTAAAAATGCTGAGAATACATAAATTCAAAGAATGTTAATATTAATTTTAAAATGCTACAGAGATTTGTCTTTATAAATTAACTCATCACATATAATAACTTAAAATTGAAATGTAAAGAAATAAAAACATGGTAAGCCACTATAACCTATTAAAAGGTTTTTTAAATTTCATTTACTGTAGTGGTTCCCTCAAAAATACTAACATGAAGTTACATCTGCTGTTGCATTAATAATTATTGGTATTATCACTGTCTTCTTCCATGTTTTGCTTCAAACAATTATCATAATAATAATCTCTTCATTGTCATTAATTTGTATGTTTCTTGACCCTCACTGCTATCCATCCTCTCCTTTCTCTCTCCAAGGCTATGTTCTTGGTCAGAACCCAATTGTGTGTAATCTGTAGCCTTCTTACGTGTTCGCCAGGCATCTTACAACTTACTCCTAGTGCAGAATTTATCATATTATATAAGTAATTTTCTTCTATATTATTAAATTATTTCTGACTTGCAGATATCACATTTTACTTATAAACCTATTTCCAGTAATTATGAATATCTTGTCTAGTGAAAATTATTGGGTCAAATAGCCTTATACTATCTACTGAGGTCATAAGAAGAACATAAAAATTTCCAGATCAACCAATCAAAATTCTGTTAATTTTAAACAAGATTAATTGAATACAATGTGGATTTTGTAGATTTACCTGAATGCATCTTTAGAAAGATTCTGCAGAATTAAATGAGTTTGAAAATAAGCTCTGACTGCATGTATAGCTACTGAGCAGCAAAACAAAGGATTTAAGTAAGAACGCATCTAGATTTGCCAGTTAGATGTTAACATAAAACAGATAAAGAAGATAAATGAGAAGGAGGAAGAAGGAGGGAAAATGTGCTTTTGTGGCTTACTTGTTTGAGCTCATGTGGCTTAAACATTTCTGTATGAAGTGATCATAGTTTGAAAGTCATCAAACATGATTTAGCTGCATATTGTCATAAGATGGATGCAGAAGCTTTCAAGACAACTTCATCTTCTCAAATATGCTGTGGGATGGTCTGTATGTCAAGTGTGTTGCTGATTGGTCAGTAAATAAATCACTGATTGGCCATTGGCTAGGCAGGAAGTATAGGCGGGACAAGGAAAAGAATTCTGGGAAGTGGAAGGCTGAGAGGGAGACACTGCCAGCCGCCATCAGGACAAGGAAGATGTAAGGTACCAGTAAGCCATGAGCCATGTGGCAAAGTAAAGATTAATAGAAATGGGCTAAATATAAGAGTAAGAGCTAGACAATAACAGGCCTGAGCTAATGGCCAAGCAGTTTAAATAATGTGAGAGTCTGTGTGTTTATTTTATAAGTGGGCTCTGGGACTGGCGGGACTTGGTGGCGGGAGCTGGAGAGAAATTCTCCAGCAACAAATGGCGTCCAACGTGGTGGCAAGAGTTTCCACCTAAAAACTTAGAAAAAAGATTCTAAAACGGACCTAAAAACAGCTTCCTAATTGTCTCTCTCAAATAAGCGGCAGCTGCCGGTTTGAGCTACTGGCGGGTTCCTAGCATGCGCTCTCGACCTGCAGTATGGTGGGAATGAGGCCTCTGCAAGTAGCACATTAAACTGTGTGGTGGATTTAGCCTTTGCTAGTACAAAACAAAAAAAGAGGTTTCTGGGCTACACGCTACTTTGGTAAAAGTGTAGACCCACTATTTCTGAGAGTTACGGCTCCCAGAGCTGGCGGAAAGTGGACCACCGCCATGTTGGGAAGCTGAAGTGGGCGGAGCCAGCAGCCACTGTGCCGTTTCAGGCTTAGAAGGCTGCAGTTTAAAAGGAATAGGCTCAAGCTAATATAAAAAAATAAGCCACGTAAAGATGACTACCACACAGAGAATCTGGATTATGTTCTCTTTGATATTCATAACTGCAGAAAAACATTTGATTGTAAAAGCTGTTGAGTTATGCCAAAATGTATATTTTAAAGGTACCTTGACTTCTAAATTTGGATATAAGGATATGTTGCTTTGGAAAAGAGTCTCTGCTCTTGTTTCCACAGAAAGCCAGAGACTATGGATTTGTTCCAGATTAAGATACATCAGGTTTGACCAGCCAAGACCCCCTGAAAGGTCTCCAATGACACCATGGCCTAGATGATTCAACATCCAGAATGGTTTCAAGTCAACTGGCTCAGATATACAGCCTCACGGACTACTCCATGATCCTAAAATTTTCTTTCCTAAAATTTCTTCTCCAGAAGATACAGCGCCCCCCTCCAGCAGGAAGTAGTAAGAGAAGCTACGCCCAAATTCCCAAATATACCTTTAGAGATGGAATTGGCTCACTCCCCCTCTAAACCCAGACATATTGCTCAAAAAAAAAAAAATGGTTAAGAGATTCTTGTGTCCCAAATCAGAAGAGCCCTCTGGTGTGGGACAGAGAAAAAACAATATTTTTATTTAAATCAGGTTGATTATAAATACAATCTCTTTCTAAAACAAAAAGGGGGATAGTTTAGATATGATAGGATGAAAGGGTAGATTAATGAACCTACTTTTAAAGAGTAACAACTTGTATAAAATGTTTTACATTGCTAAGGATTTTAGTTTATTGATACAAATTTAAACTTAATTTTGTTATACTGTATATATATTTCTATTCTTGTTTGAGGTATTATGTTTATGTAACTCATTTAAAATTATAATGGATAATTAAAAAATAGATTAATAATTAGTCATCTATGATAATCATATTTGTAGCCATGTTAGTTAAGTCTTCTAGGTATACATAGTTATATTTCAGATAGATAGGTAGTCTTCAAACACTTCAAAGACCTACAGAATATGGCATTTAAAATGTTTTAAAAATTTAGACTTTCTGGACAGTGAGACATGTCTGCTCCTGACAGCACCGATTTACTTCAGAGAGGAGGATGGGCATCGAAGACACTCCATATGGAGTTTATCTTCACCTTGACAAAAATAGCCATTTGGGCAAGAAACTGTTCTTGCCTGGACTGCCTGATCAACTGGACATGCAGGACCCATACAAAGGTGACCACTGAACTTTGCTTGACAAAATGGTCCTTCAGGTTCCTGCTTTGCAGAGAAATCTGCCAGACATTCTACAGGACACAGAGAAAAGTGAATAAGAGACTCTGGGCCTGTGGGCTGAAGACAGATGCCCCAACTTTACAAGAGAACTTTGAATGACTGTCCAGGCTGCCAGCTGTCTCTGTCTACCCTACAAGACTCCTAAAAGTTGCTTATATCCTTCTCCATTTCTCAGGTAGTAGTATATCCTTCTGAGGTCTTTGATGTGGTTAAAGACTAGATACTTACAATTTTCCTTAGTTATAATAAAAGATAAGTTAGATATAAAACCTTAAACTTACAAATATAAGATAGATAGGATCTCTTCTTTAATATTGTAACTGTAATTCTTGCTTGATAATTGTTTTGTTATATGTAATTTTAATATGTTAAAGTTAAAACCTTCCTTTTTAAGAAAAGAAAAGGGGAAGTGCTGTGGGATGGTCTGTATGTCAAGTGTGTTGCTGATTGGTCAGTAAATAAATCACTGATTGGCCATTGGCTAGGCAGGAAGTATAGGCGGGACAAGGAAAAGAATTCTGGGAAGTGGAAGGCTGAGAGGGAGACACTGCCAGCCGCCATCAGGACAAGGAAGATGTAAGGTACCAGTAAGCCATGAGCCATGTGGCAAAGTAAAGATTAATAGAAATGGGCTAAATATAAGAGTAAGAGCTAGACAATAACAGGCCTGAGCTAATGGCCAAGCAGTTTAAATAATGTAAGAGTCTGTGTGTTTATTTTATAAGTGGGCTCTGGGACTGGCGGGACTTGGTGGCGGGAGCTGGAGAGAAATTCTCCAGCAACACAAATAAGATGGTTGTGTACATATAACTATGTGACCTTTCAATCTCTTCTCACCCATTATTGCTCTCCCAATTGATGCTAAAATGTAATCACTGTGAAGATATCTGTATTTATGGATGTACAGAACTATGAAAGCAATTAATTTATTTGGATGGGGAGTCTGTTATAGAATTCTGAGACTCACATCAACTACATATCAACCATGGTAATTTATTAATACAATATGGATGCACATACCAAAGTTCTCAAAACTGAAAAGCCCCTATGAAACAACACATATATATCTCCATGCTTGGGACAATTTTATGGATACTGCTTTAAAATTTCCATGGCTTTTACATAATAGTACCCAAATACTCAGTGTATTTGTTCCCTAAACTGAACAGGGACAGTAGCATGTATACTAAGTCTCATGTTCAAAACATTGAGGTCAATCATAGACCTAAATTGAGGACCTAAAATCCTAAAAATTCCAGGCAAAACCACTTTTTTAAAAACTATCTGGATTTGGGAAATACCTCACAGAAATCGCAAAATAGAATAATAAATAAATTTAAACAAAATTAAAGAGAGGAAAAATAGAGGGAGAGTGATGGAGTAGGGATAAATAACACAAGAGATGTTTGAAGAAAAGACACTGGAAAACATAATTTTATGTTAACTGAAACACACATCTATGATATATTCACAAGTTGTATTTAGATAGACAGAGAGTTACATAGATAGACAGATAAATAGAGATCAAATGGAATTAATGCTGCTTGGAAATAATGCTTCATGCAAGAGACTTCAACTAATTAATTAAAACCACAGTGCCAGGAATAAGAAACTTCTCTTCTAGTTTTTAGTCAGAGGATTCCAGGAAATTCACAAAGCAATGCAGGCCATGGCCATTGCCCTTGGTCCCTTTCCAACATTTGAAGGTAAAACCCTGATGCTGAAGACACGCTTAGAACATTGTGCTTGGGTGAACTGAGCAGACACTGACCTGGAAGCTTCATCACTGAGTGCAAGCTCTCAGTATCTGAAGATGCTACACCAGACAATAAAAAAAAAGCAATAGTTCTATGCATCTTTAAGGCCTGTGAACCCAACCGTGATGAATTGGACAAGATGCTACCAGTGGTACTAAAGTGGCACTCACAACTTGGGGGTGAACAACAACTGCCTAAATGGATCTAAGGCTAACTCAGTGGGTGAGTGCTGTTTCCTGGTTTTATAAACCAGGCTGGTGAGGCTGTAGACTCTATAAGAGAATCTACTAACGCCACTGTCTTAAACCAGTGTAATTTCTGACCACATTCTAAATATGTATCCTTATATCCACAGACAAGTCTAGTTCTCAACCACTCATTAATGAAGCTTCCTTCTGTAGAAGGTTGAAACTATTACAGAAATCAAGTGGCCAAACTGTGGAGAATAAGAGCTCAGGGTTATTTAACCCCTATTGGTACATCAATAACCAATGCTTTCTCCTAAGGGTCAGGGAACAGTGGAGCAGATGGCAAAAAGTCTAATATCTAAAGGACTAGAGCATTTGCTGCAAGATAGTATCTTCTATATATGACAATAAAGCTTCATCCTTGAAATCTCAACTGTTTTGTTGCCTAAACAAGACCTACTTAATAACAAAAATCAGCAAATCAGCCAGCAGAGATGGGGGGATTCTCATAAGGCCCCATCCTTGGATGAAAAGCTACAGAAAAGTAATAGTTATTATATAAGAGAAGTAGAATCTGTCTTCTCCAGGAATGATGCTTATGATATGTTATATAATCTCAAGTGTTTGGTGAGTAATTTTTCATGTGTGTGTATATGTTCAAGAATAGTTATTAAAGAAGAAAAGCTCATGAATTTAAGAGGAATTGGGGAGATATGGAAAGAGTTAAAGGTGGAGAGAGAGAAAGAGAGAGAGAGAGAGAGAGAGAGAGAGAGAGAGAGAGAGAGAGAGAGAGAAATGACATAAATAAAAGACCCATGTATGAAATTCTCAAAACAAACTTTAAAATTGTGTTTAAAAACATAAGCTATACTTCCCTAACTCAAAAAGAAGATAAATGACTCAGTACTAAGTAAATAAAGATGTGAACAAATACTCTACTAAAGTAGACAAATGGATTGTTAATAAGCTTGTGGAAATACACTCAACATAATTAGTCATAATTAAGTACAAATTAAAGTTACAGCTTAATGCCATAATCCATCTATTAGAGTGCTTAAATTGAGAAGTATGGCTATATCCATCAATGTACATTCCCATATATAAAACCATGGTATAATGATTTATAACAGCAGTTCATTAAGCAGTTTAACAAACAACCACCCTATGACCTAATGAGGCGTCTTGTTTTTCAGTAAATTTTTATTCTTAATTGTGTGTGTGTGTGTGTGTGTGTGTGTGTGTGTGTGTAGTTGAAATTTTTCTATGTCCACCCAGCTCCTGCAGCTACTCAGACCCAAGTAAACACACAGAGATTTATATTCCTTATAAACTGTATGGCTGTGGAAGGCTTCTAGCTATCTAGTTCTTATATCTTAAATTAACCCATTACTATTAATCTATAAGTTGCCATGTGGCTTGTGGCTTACAGGTACTTTATATCTTGCTTCTCATGGTGGTGGCGACTGGCAGCGTCTCCTGACTAAGGCTTCCATTTCCCAGAATTCTCTTCTCTGCTTGTCCCGCCTATACTTCCTGCCTGGCTATTAGCCAATCAGTATTCTATTTATCAATCAATCAGAGCAACACATTCACAGCAAATAGAAAGACATCCCCAGCATATGTGTGTGTGTGTGTGTGTGTGTGTGTGTGTGTGTGTGTGTGTGGACACATACAGCATACATTGTATATCTAACGTCAGAGAACAACTTGGAGGAACTAGTTATCTCCTTCTGCTCTGTGACTCCTTCTGCTGTGTGAGTCCTCCTTCTGTATTGGTCCTCCTTCTGCTATGTGACTTCTCCTGCTGTGTAGATCCTTCTTCTGCTGTATGAGTCCTCCTTCTGTGTGAATCCTCCTTCTGCTGTGTGGGTCCTTCTTCTGCTGTGTGAGTCCTCCTTCTGTGTGGGTCCTCCTTCTGCTGTGTGGGTCCTCCTCCTGCTGGGTGGGTCTTCCTTCTGCTGTGTGGGTCCTCCTCCTGCTGTGTGGGTCCTCCTTCTGCTGTGTGATTCCTCCTTCTATGCAGGTCCTCCTTCTGCTGTGTGACTCCTCCTGCTGTGTAGATTCTTCTTCTACTGTGTGAGTCCTCCTTCTGCTGTGTGAGTCCTCCTTCTGCTGTGTGGGGTCTCCCTCTGCTGTGTGGGTCCTCCTTCTGCTGTGTGGGTCCTCCTTCTGCTGTGTATGTTCTTCTGCTGTGTGAGTCCTCCCTCTGCTGTATGGGTGCTCCTTCTGCTGTGTGGGTCCTCCTCCTGCTGTATGGGTTCTCCTCCTGCTGTGTGGGTCCTCCCTCTGCTGTGTGGGTGCTCCTTCTGCTGTGTGGGTCCTCCTCCTCCTCCTGCTGTATGGGTCCTCCTCCTGCTGTGTGGGTCCTCCTTCTGCTGTGTGGATCCTGGGGATTAAACTCAAGTCTTCAGGCTTGGTAGTTTCCTCCTTTAGTTCCAGGGCCATCTTGCCTGCCCATTAACTTTTCTTCTTCATATTTACCCTAAATTAATTGCATTTAAACAAATAGTGCACTTCGTCTTTTAAAATTTATAATCATTGTTCCATATGTAAATCATATTGAATGCATTAATTTACAACTGGCTTCAAAACTGTGGCATATCTACATAATGGAATCTATTAATCAACAATATAGGAAAACAACTGATTGAGGAAAAAATATGGACAAATCTCAAGATCACTTGCTCTGTGTGAAGCAGGAGAGAAAGATATGCATTGCACAAGTTTGTTCATATAAAAATCAAAAGTTACAACTATCATGACAAAAGGCAGATTAGAGATGTTCAATGGACTCTGGGTATAGGGTTATGCTTATGTAAGGCCTTGGGGTCATATGCTAAAACATTTCATTCTACCAGGAATAGGAACTCACACCTGCACCCCTAGGACTTGGGAAGCTGAGAAAAGATGTTTTCAGGTTCGAGGCCAGCTTAGACTATATAGTAAAATTTGTCACAGGGTTTGGTGAGATAGCTCCGTAAGGAAAATGATTGTCACCAAAAAGTGTGTCATTCATTGGTAGGTCAGTAAAGAAAGGTGAGGGATAGCAAGAGATGAATTTTATAGCCACAAGCCTTTTCAAAATTGCTATTAATACTTTTATAAGAGGGGAATCCGCATGACCAAGGGATGTCCCATTTAGTCCTGTTCCCCAACACCATTACATTGAGGATTGAGTCTGCAATGAAGAATTTTCAGATGTTCTAAGAACCCATGACCTTGTCAGGTAAAAAATATGTTCATCCCCCCCGCTAAGGTTAGAAATGTTAACTTGTTCTCCTCAAGTGTAGAGTCCAGAACCCACTGACATGGAATACAGATGAGTGTTATGATATGATTCATCCTAAGACAATTGAAGCTAATTGAAGCTTTTATGTTCTACTTCCAAGTATAATCACAGGGTAGTCACAGATGGAAATGCCCACTCTAAAATGAAAAATGTATCTTCTTTTTTTCTTCCCTTCTTTCTTCCTTCCTTCCTTCATCCCTTCCTCCCTTTAATCCTTCCTTTCCTTCCTTCTTTCTTTCTTTCTTTCTTCCTTCCTTCCTTCCTTCCTTCCTTCCTTCCTTCCTTCCTTCCTTTCTTTGTTCTTTTTCCTTTCTCTAGTTTTCTTTGACAGTTTCACAATATAGACAGGTCAGTCTTGAGCTAATGATCTTCCTGCTTATACCTAGAATTCCTGGGTTCCAGGTGTAGTCACAAACCATGCCTTTCTCATGTTATCTTTTGTCATCAAAAGCTTAAGCCAAAAAAACATCAGAGCATGGAGAAAAGAGGTAGGCATGAAGTCCTTCCACTATCTAAGGAACTATTGGCAATTTATAGGTGCTGGAAGAGGGAGAATCATCATGCACAAAGCCATATGTTTAATTCTCAGTACTGTAGAAAACTGGATATAATGGTTCATGACTCTAATTCCAGGATTTGGGAGGCAGATGTAGGAAGATCTCAAATTCAAGTTCACCTTCGGCTCCATAGTGAGTCCCAAGCCAGAATATTTTCAAATTAGATGAACAAGGCCAATTCCTTTGAAATAGAGTTAAATACATTTTTAATGCCAGGCTATAACAATTAGGTAAGTTTTACAATGTTTTAATATCATTCTAAAAAAAGACTGTGGTTGAAATGATATATAAATATTACCAAAGTATCAAAAGCAGATGTTTAAAAATTTGAAAAAAAAAACTTTGTAACTTAATGACAAGTTAGAATGAAGAAGTCAACTTTCACTATCTCAAAATATTAAGAAAAAGTACTTCGTAATAGGTACCTATTAAAATTTCTGAACAATTAGTAACCTCACTATCAAAATTATGCAATGATTCACAGAAAATAAGTAGCAGAATAAAACTGAGTACTTTCCTTGCCCTCTAATAATGTGACTAGATTTTTAAAATGTGCTAAAGATAAAAGGGAAAACAAAACAAATATGAACATTGTAGGAGACACCACTGACTTTGTGGGGAATGCAAGGAATTACAGAAATGTGATTAGAAAATAGTAGTCATACTTGGTAAAAAAAAAAAAAAAAAGAAAAAGAAAAAGAAAAAGAAAAATCTGTTTAAAGATCAACAAGAAAAGATGGGCGGTGGTAGTGCAAGCCTTTGATCCCAGCACTCGGGAGGCAGAGGCAGATGGATCTCTGTGAGTTCAAGGCCAGCCTGGGCCCCCGAGTGAGTTCCAGGAAAGGCTCCAAAGCCATACAGAGAAACCCTGTCTCGAAAAACAAAACAAAACAAACAAACAAAAACAAAACAAAACAAAAAAAAAAAACAGAAGATCAAAAAGAAATGAGCAATTGCTTTACTAGGAAGAATACAGAAAATACAGTTTTATTGCAATAAATAAAGCATCAGGAAATAGTAATATCACTGTATCACAGGAAATGCCATTACTTTCTAATTGATAATTAAACATAGTTCATTTCAATTGAAATCCTAGCATGGTTTTAATGACAGTTGACAAGCTCTTTCTTCTAAGTACAGAAAATAAGGAAAGATGTGGAACATTATTTTGACTTTCAAAATTGATTTCAAAGCTATGAAAATCTAAGCTGTAAACCATCAGATGGAACCAATAAACAGTTCTCACTGTTAAGGGCATGTGCATGAGAGCTTGAATGACTTAGATTTAACTTTGTATATCATTAGGGAAATTGAACCAGACAAATTTTGGTATATATTTATTGTTTGTTTGTTTATCATGAAGCCATATGGTGGTAAGATTACTTGGCTGTGTATGTATAAGAAAATAATTCAGGACAGATTAATCCTTTCTATGACAAATGGCATGTTTTTAGTGAGGCCACAGAAGGACACATAGAAAAGGCACAAAAAGCTTAATATACAGTCCTTGGAGCACAGGCAACACTGCATGGGACAGCACTGTAGTTCTGTTAGGAGCTAGAAGATGGGAGCACAGTGGGAGCCTAGATCACAGCATTTATCTTGGGTTGTAAATTAAGGCAACGCAGGAGTTAGGAAACAATTTGGTGAGTCTGAATTGTTTGGTCAGGAACAGAGGCACAACTGCTGTTCTTAGTTTGGGTACCTGGTACTCGGTAATTAAGACTGAAGTAGTGCTTGCTGTTGTTAATTGATCAGAGGAAGGAAGGATCTTGCACAACCAAAAGAATGATCCCAGTGGAACAACTTGCTCTCTCTAAATCATCAATGACTCTGTCAGATTCACCCTCACCACAGTTCTCTGTTCCTTTGAGAAAATATCTACTGATCACAGACATACACTGTTACCCCCCAAATACAGGAGCAATAATAACCATATGTCTGATACTACTTGAAAATATACATTATAAAAGCCTGTGACTTTTACAATATCTTACAAAAGAAGTTACAGGTTTCTTTCCTTTAGAAAAACCTGAACAGCAAAATAACTTTATGAAATTCATTCTAAGTTCAATTTTGTTTTTGTTAGGAAATGTATTGCCTTCTACATGAAATTAGAATTTTAAAAAAGATTATGCAATTCTTCTTTAGTTGACCCTGAGAAGTATCTAATCCACTGAAGAAAAGAAGACCATGGAAAAGTTTAAAATACAGATAAATGTTTACTATGTCAAAAAGAATTTGGATGTCTTCAAAAGGTAATAAGAATATACCATGAACTTAACTGCACATATGGAAATAAAATGAATGTGACAGTTATAATGACCAAGAACATATAGTGCTTGTGTGAAGACAGATAAATAACAAAAGACACCAGAACAAAACAGATGTAATAATAAATTCACAATTATAAAGATAAATAATTTTATAGAGTAACCAGGGAAATGGAATAGATAAATCTTAACCCTTTTAGCTATTTCTGTTCAGAAATTTGGTGATTCACATAGAGTAACAAAATTCTAAACTTTGTATCATGTACAAAATAAATATTCATAATAGATCATTTAAGCACATAATAGACCCAGTGTTGTTAAATGCATGGAAAACTTAAGATAAATTCCATATAAGCTGGTTTAGACACAGATATCTTAGATTCAATATGAAAAGGACAATTCATACAAGCATATCTTTTTTTAATACCAGTGTTTGATATACTTTTTTTTAACTGTAACAAGCAGTTGACTGGATATTGAGACAGTCCAAGACTCGATTGTTTTTTATTTACACACCATCCTCTTTCCCAACACATTATCTAATTTGTCCAGTGTGGATGCTATTGATAAGCATAAGAAATACTTAAAAATAGAGAGATAAACTCTATTTAAAAACGTCTAGAATTACATTATGTTTGCCTGTGGGAAGCAGAAACTGGGGAAAGAATGATTAAACACCATCAGTGTGTATCACAGATGATGCTCTATATGGAGAATCACAGGATGTTTAAATTAGGTAGGAATCTTGGTCTTTTGATCATTTGAAATCAAATAACAATGATATATTGCTCATTAACATTGAGACACGTGTCCAGCTCATAGGCTATGCTTCTTTGTTTGTATTGTTTGGCATCTTTTTATGCAAGCATTTCTAACTTAGAACATTGTTTTTCTAGAAAGTCTTTCTCTACAGAAACCAGACCATTTATCAACTAGACTGATGGCTTTACAATGTTCAAGTGTATTCTCAAGTGACTGGGACTCTGCTGTGTTAAACCAGCTATAATGACCAATGTTTCCAAGACCCATAAGACATATTAGAATATTTCACACTCATAATTAAATATAGACCTCAAACAGGTGGCATTTTGTAAAGGAAAGAGGAAAATTACACAGATGAAAATCCTTTATCTTCTGAAAAAGAATTCTGATACAGAATCCTAAGAGCTATAATATTTGGAGTATGTCCTATGGCAAAACCCAAAAGAGTCTTAACACACTTTTTGCACTAATCTTTAAAGCTAATATTTATTATACTTAATGTGCATTTCATAAATTTTGCTACAATGATAGTAATGCATATGAATACTCTGCTCACATATAAGACATTAAACAATACACAATGTGCTATCTTAATAAAGGTGGAAATTCACAATTCTGAAATAAATGTTATCCAAATTGTCTCATAGACGGAATGGTGAGCCCATATACAATTTTGTTACTTAGTATATATTCTAAGATGATTCTGGTTAGATAGAGAGCTATGGTGGTCCATGTTGATGGTCCATTTGGTTGAACTAGGCACTGGTAATGGACATTTCTGGACATGAATGTGGAGACATCCTCTGCAAACACTGAGTTAGGAGAGTAGACCCAACCTGATGTGAATGGTACAATCCAACATACTAGACACCTCTGTCAAGTAAAGGAGAAGAGAATGATTCTATATAGCCTGGTACTTCTCAGGCTACTGGTTGTCCTAGAGCCCTTAGCACTGGATCAAGCCTGTCATGGAGTAACACTTCCAGAACTGGTAAGCAAATCAATTATTTGTCTTTTAAGTTATGTGTTTGGGGATGGGGTGTTTGGGTTACTGCAAAAATGTTTACCAAAAACAAAAAAAAAAGAAATGTTTATCACTGGTGGCAAAATTTTTAAGAATAATTATAATTAGGTGAAGGGAGGATTTATTCATAAAACCCAGAAATGCTGGTACTTTATAGCCATTCCCTGTAAGTAAGAAGGCCACCAAGTACTTACTATAAGAGAAAAAAAACAGAAACACTAATTTCTGTATTGTTTTAGGAATTTGTGTCTTATCAACCCTGTGTGTAACCACCTGACTTGTTTTCCAGCATAAATGTTCAAAATTTTTTTCTGCAGTGGTAATGAGTAAAAATACTAGACCACAAAACAGAATATGATTCTAGAAGAAGTTTGGGATCTTCCCTTGTGTACAAAAAATTCTCTTTGTACAGAACAGACTGACCTACTGAGTACGAAGCCTTCCTCTCACGTGAGTGTTCTCTGAATTTCTTACATTTTCAGGTCATCTCAATTCACTCTGGGGCCCGTTAGTGCCGGAGTTCAGCAGGTGACCCTGCTGAGTTTGAACAGCAGGCATTCGGGATAAAGAATCCCTGACATGCAAACCAAGGCTGTGCACACATCCAGCTGCCTGTCAAATCACATACCCGTGGAAGAACACATTATGCCGGTGAGCAATGTCAGGTGCAGAGGGAGTGAGGTTTCAAATATGTGACCACCAAGTCTGGAGAGATAGACTTTATAAGTATAAACAAAAGGAATTTTAAATACTCTGCTGTTGTGGGTTTCCAAATAAAGCATCTGTTATCAAGCTAGTTTTGAGTTTTGCGGAACAGATGTGCACACAATACCGAGTTTTTCTACAATGCTTGGCAGTGTCCAAGTTCCTCTGGTGGCTTTGGCCCCATCTTACATCACTATGGGATCTGTGTTTTTAAAAAAAGTGAAGACTAGGACATTAGTGTTAACTCCAGACTTTAACCTCATTTTTCCCTGAAGTTCCCCATATTTGTTGTGGTATCTGGGGACAACATTGCATGGAGTCGATCTGCCTGCTTATTTTTTCTGCTCTGCGACAGTTTGGAAACCTTTTGACAATTTGTACAACTTTGACAATTTAGACAAGTACTGTCCAGGGAATTTACAGAATATCCCTAAAACTGTATGGGCAGTTTGGAAAAGGAACTAAAGAGGTTCATTACGCTGGGCGGTGGTGGCGCACGCCTTTAATCCCAGCACTCAGGAGGCAGAGCCAGGCGGATCTCTGTGAGTTCGAGGCCAGCCTGGACTACCAAGTGAGTTCCAGGAAAGGCGCAAGGCTACACAGAGAAACCCTGTCTCGAAAAACCAAAAAAAAAAAAAAAAAAAAAAAAAAAAAAGAGGTTCATTACGTCTTACTAGGAGGAGTATTTGATACCTACTGATAGATTTACCCGTTCTTCTTATTTAAAAGAAGTGGTGTCATGCCTCTCAACTGTTTCTCATGGCCACAATTTATTTCTGAGAAATGAAACATTAAACTCACTTTGGTTTCAAAAGAAAGAGAGTGTGGTTTAAACACTGAGGGGCTTCTGGGAAGCAAAGGAGTTTCTGCTCAACCCAGAAAAGCTTTTGCATATATTATTTGTCTATTGTTACATATTTGTATTTGTAATATTTATTATTTTTATTTTTATTTTTACACTGGGGCCAACAGAGGTTTGAAAAAGCCATTGAGTCTCCTGAACCTGGAGTTACAGATGGTGGTAAGGTGCCCAACATAGGTGCTGTGAGCTGACCTTGGGTGTTTTGTAAAAGTAGTATGAACTTAACTGCTGGGCCATCTCTCCAGCCATCATATTTGTGTTTATATAATGATATGTCAACATAAGCATGGTTCTATATCATGCATTTTATTACCACCAATATTATGTTCTTTTGGTTGGTATTACTTGAATTTTCCACCTTTGGCTCTTGGAAGTTCTTTTTGTTTGGCCATTGTGACTTTGACTGCTTTTCTCTCTCTGTCTCTCTGTTTCTCTGTCTCTCTCTGTCTCTCTGTCTCTCTCTGTCTCTGTCTCTCTGTTTCTCTGTCTCTCTCTGTCTCTGTCTCTGTCTGTCTCTCTGTCTCTGTCTCTGTCTCTGTCTCTCTCTCTCTCTCTCTCTGTCTCTCTCTCTCTCTCTCTCTCTTTTCATTTCTGTATTCCTGTTACATACATCATCTATCCTACTTTCCTTTGATTAGATAATTGTACTTAGAAACTAAGATGTTGGCACCAGGAACACAATTTATCCCGAGGTTACATTACTTCCAGGCCTTTTAAAAGCAGCTAGAACTAAGCAAAGAACATTCTAATTCACATATATTCACACATCTATAATTGTATCTGTCACTGTCTTGCTAATGGTTTCTGTAACATCCTCCTGTATGTGTTAACTGATGTCTCCAACTTTAATGTAACATTATGGAGTTACTTCTCCCTTCTTGTTAATCTGTTACTTTTATCTCTGACTCCAAACACCCGTCATTCATTCATTAAACTTCCCTATGCCAATATATGTAAAGTCAATTCAGAACTTTATTTTCCACATCTTACTTTTATTTTTACTGTTTGAGGATTTCATACAGATGTGTATTGTGTTGCAATCAAATCCACCCCCATCCCTTCTCCTTCAGTCCCTCCCTGTTAGCTTTACTGCTATTTCCTCTCAATCTCATATTTTTTTTTTAATTTTTTTAACCTATATAAACCACTTAGTACTACTAGTAAGTGCGTTAGGCCTTCTAGTCATTTTCCCAGAGCCCTCTCTTGCTAATAGCTTATCCGATAGAATTGGGCTTTTATGCCCACCTACTCTTTACATTCTAGATTTCTATTTTTAATGGATTGATGTTTTGTGCATGCTGTGACAACTATTGTGAGTTCACATACGCAACTTCCACATTATGTCCAGAAAATACTGTCTTACAGAAGTAGTTCACTACCTCTGCTGTTACAATCTTTCTTCATCTCTTCTATGACTGTCTCTGAAACACGGGAGGAATGAGTGTGGTGATATAGATTCCTCATTGAGTGCTGGAAATTCCCGTCTCTTTCTCTCTGTATTTTAATCAGTTGCTTCTCTATTTATTACCACCTGCAAAAGAAAATCACCTAAATTGCCTATTGTATATGATTGTATGATGGTGATAAACATAAGACTTGCTTAGAAAAATAGATAAACTGTATTTTTTTTTTAAAAAAAGTGGAGTGATGCACATGTGCTCATCTGTGGTTATAGTAATTGATTATTAGGAATAATGTTACTAAATAGTAGTATTGGATTTTCCCTTAAAGACTGTAACCTGTTTAGCCTCATATTCTTGCCCTGATAGTGGTGCCAGGTATGGTTTCCTCCTGTAGAATAGGACTTAAATTTTTTCAGAAAGTTTGGTTTGTTATTCCCATAATAATCATCCTACTATTTTATCACACATATTCTGCACACAGGTATACACACACACACACACACACACACACACACACACACACACACACCAAACACAAACACACACATACAGAGCTAAAAATCTTTTTCCTCATACAGTTAATACTGCCTGAATTTTTACCCATCTGCTGGCCCGGGAAGCTGACTATGTTTCTAGTACCCAGCATGTTTTTCATCCTGTTGAGTATGCTTAAAATCCAATTTGACACTTGTCAATAACTGTCAAGACATGAGTGCTAGTATGGTACCTGTAGAAGAAAAAAGTCATACTGGTAATTGTTGTGGTTCATCAATTTGTGTGATGACATTTGGAGACAGGCCTTTGAGAGGTGCTTAATATTAAATGGCCCATAATGGTGATAATAATGGGAGAACAAGATTGTGGTACACATGGGGGGACATGATGGTGATACGTAATGTACAGACATGATTGTGGTACTCACAGAGAGGAACATGATTGTGGTATTCACAGTGAGGAACATGATTGGGGTATTCAAGAGGGATATGATTATAATACTCAATAGGGAGACACAATTGTAATACTCATGAGGACATGATTGTGACACTCATGGGTGATATGACTGTGTTACTCACAGTGGGGTCCTAAGAGGACCCAACAGAAATATTCCTTCACTTTAGGAACAGGAGAGAATTTGAGTTCACTTGTTCATACAGGACAATCACAGATGTGTGCTTGCCAAGCAAAGGAAAGGCTTTATCAGCTTCCAGCACTTGGTCATAAGTATTCCAACCTCCAGAACTGTGAAAAAGAAGTTTCTGTTTTTTTCCCAAACTTTTAAATGTCTTTAAAATATAATTAAATAATTTCTCCCTTCCATTTCATCCATTTAAACCCACCCATGCCCCTCCCTTCAACACCTCTTATGTCCCTCCTTCATTCACACTCAAATCCATGATCTTTTTTGTTTTATTATTACTGTTACATATGTACATATGCATATATATACATCAATATACAAATACAACCTAATGAGTCTCTTTACTATTGCTGGTATGTATACAAACTTGGGACTGACCACTTGCTATTGAATAAACAATCGCGGATCTCATTTCTGGGAAAGACTATTTCTCTCTTAGCACTCTTTAGTTGCCTATACATTTAGGTGTGGGGCTAGGAGATCTCACATTTCCACAAATGCATGTCTACTGGTCTTGTCACTGTTTGGATCTTTTTCAGGCAGCCATACTGTTGAGACATCATGGATATAGCTATTCTACAATTCTAAGAGACACGATCTCACAGCTGACTTCCTGGCCTCTGGCTCTTACAATCTTCCTGTGTCCTTTTCCACTCTATTCCCTGAGCCTTAGGGGCAGAAGTTGTATAAGCTAGGGTTGGCTATCTCATAGTCCTTTGATCCCAGTGTTTTAACTTGTTGTGGCTATCTGTATCTCCATGCCTTGCAAAGAGAAGCCTCTTTGATGAGGGTTGCAAGCTGTAATGGTGGATATAAGGATAAGCTTTTGAGTGCATTTAGTATTTATGCTAGTATAGTATAGTGAAAGTAAAGGCCCTCTTCTCAGGTCCACGACTTTACTTGTCCCTTGCCACTGGCTATGTTTTAAGTGCTAGGCATGATTTCTCTCCTGTTGATTGGACCCTAAGTCAACTATACAGCCTTCTTGTAGCATCAAGATATGAATGACATTATTGCACCTTTAGGCATATCTTACCCTACTGGTCATGTCATAGTTCATAGGCATCAGCTGCTTAAGACTGTTGAGTGCTTCCCTCTTTCAGCAACTTGCCAAGCACCTTCCAGGGCTGTGAAGCCATACCTCAGGGAGGAGGCATTCAGGTCAAGTCCAGCTCAAGCTGCTGGAGGTCTGGGGCCCTAAGTGTGTTGTGTCATCAGCAACAGAGGATTAACTTCGATCTCTGAGAGGCAACCTAGGGATACATCAATTGTACGTATTTGAGGGGGAACCAGTTGGAATCTGATGACAAGAACTGGAAAGGAGGTTTCTCATGCTATGCACTGGGTTTTGATAGACTTTTGTTTTCTGATGGGAGCATTGTCAGCGCAGTTAGCATCACCTCATTTAGGATGTGTGTGTGTGTGTGTGTGTGTGTGTGTGTGTGTGTTTGTGTGTGTGTGTGTGTGTGTGTGTGTGTGTGTATGTGTGTGTGTACATATGCTACTATGAATTACAGGTAATTTTTGGCAAATATAAAGTAATTTGATTCCCCAAGGTTTTATCAAATATTTCCAGTGCTATTTGTCTTCCTCCTTCTCCTCCATTTATTACCCTCCCTTTTAATTTTCTTCCACCCCCCCTTCCTATTACCTCTAACCCACTACTGTTTCTAAGCTACCCAGTGTTTAATGTCTTGCTTCTTTGACAGCTTGAGCTAAGAGAGCAGTTAACAGAAACTGCAGGATGTCCAGGGAGATGCATGTTCTCTGCTCCTAAGAAATGTTCAGAGAGAATCCGATCTTCATATTTACAGAATGATATGCATGCAAAGAGAGATGCACAGGCAGGTGACTGCTGCTTATATAGCTAGAACTATTTTCTTATGAATGTTCTTTGCTTCAGCTTTAGAATTCTCCAGAGGACTTTGAGCTGCTGAGCTGCAGCCCAGTGACTTGCAAGGTCCCATAATCTTTTTATGATTTAAACAACAGGGAAGCACAATCATTTTAAATTGAAATGTTTGAACATATATTTCCTTTAAGCTAAATAAAATTACCACTCAACAGGAATTGAATTAGCTAAGGATGCATACACTCTTGGGGATAATTGTTACTCAGTAATATTTTAAACAGTACTTAAAATGTCCTTATATTACTAATAAAAGTCAGTCAGCCTGAATTAAAAGCCTGCATAAGCTACTAACTACATATGATTAACTTACTTTTAGTAAATATTTTACTAGGTTTTTTTAAAAAATTTTTATGGCCTTCATTTCTTAATCTATAAATGTAGATCATGATTGTACCTAGGTTGTAAAACTTGAGTGAGGACCAAATGGGTGGTCATATAAACAATGTTATGAATAGGGTAAGTGTCCATTAATATATAAAAATTATGAGTTTGCTTTCTACATATTAGTCAGATGCACTGGAAACTGTCAACTCTTCCTATTACTTTTATCTTAATTTTGTTTTGTACATCCTCATCATTACTCTTGCTGGAACTACTATCAGAAGAAAATGTTTTCTTCCTTTTATATTCCATTATATACCTAAAACACTCATCCTCCTAGAAGCTGAGAATCAGAGATGCATATTTTAAGTCATCATCCCCTAGTTTCCAACATCACAGGTACATTTCAGGAAACAGAAAAAAGGAGCTAATTCCTCAAGAAAGGCTATCGTTTGCTGGCTGCAATCCTGATAAGTAGGAGATCAATTTCAAAAATAAGTATTTCCTCTCAAAGAAAATGTTGTAATGACATTTTATATGGAGTCTTACATAGAGTAGATTTGTGTATACCTCAAGAAATTACTTAGTAGCCTCATGTCATGGTATTGAGAGGTCATATGTGGGAAGTGACCAGGTCCAGATTGAGTCCATATGGGTAAGATTAGAGACTATACAAAAGAGATCATTTCTTTCCATGTGATTCAGCATTGGCAACCTGGAAGAGTGTGTCATGGTGGGATCTTGACCCTGATGAGACGTACATTGTTACTGTTTAAAACAATTAAGTATTCTGTTACAAACTACGTGAACTAAGATAGAGTTCTTTCTATTTTACATGTAAACAGTAATGCTTACCACAGTTTCAGGACTTCCCCTCATCATTATTAATAAAGATGGTTATCTAAGCCAGACATGGTAGTACAGCCTTTAGTCCTAACTCAGGAGGCAGCAGCAGGTGGATCGTTCTGAGTTTGTGGCTAGCCTGTCCTACACAGTGAATTCCAGGCTAACTAGGACTGAACAGAGAGTCCCTATCTCAAACAAAGCATAACAAACCAAAACAATACAGAAATAAAAACAAAGAACACTCTCTAGAAAATTCAAACAATGGCAGTAGCTCTCAATAGACATCTATGGGAATATGATTATATGAGTAGTTTAGTTCATGCTAATGTATGAATCTTAAATGTGTTAAAAAAAAAATGGATGCCAAGCCTTGTGACTTGTGCTTACTGAGACCAGTAAAACCCGAAGGTAGGACCCCGTAGAAAGAAGTTAGGTCAGGTTGTGGACAGCATACCTTGAAGAAGACATTGAGACTCTGCTCTTTTTTCAATCCTTGCCTCTAGGTCCTTGTGAGTTTGTACTCACTGCCATCGTGTTCTGTCTTGTGACAGGCCTGCAAAGCCATGGAACCAAACAGCCATAGGGAAAAAAAAAACAGAAAGTTTGAGCAACATAAATATTTACCTATTTGTGACAGTAAAACGAACCTAGCATGAACAATAAGAAAAAATGGATGACTCCAGCCAGGGAAGAATTGCAGACCTTTACTTCTCCTTCGGCTAAACCAAATCCAGTGTTCCAGTCACATCCCCAGCTCTGCAGCAGAAAACATGCTGCAGCCTCTTCTTCCCTCCCCCCAGCTCCTATCTACAGTGGATCCCACACATCTTCCACTGTCCTTCAACTTGTTACTCTATCTGGGCTCCCAACTACATCAGACGCTCCCTGGGAACCCACAGACTACTATGGCCAGGGAAGCAGGTGGGCAACCTTCAGGTCTTCATCTCTCCCTCCATTCCTCCAAAGCCAATACCCTAGTCTCAGCCTCAGCTCTGCAGCAGTGTGGGCCTCCTCCCCGCAACAGATCTTCGCTTCCTAACCTCCCTCTACCACTCATTACTTTGTCCTGCCCACCTAACTCCAGCAGTCGTTCCCTGGGAAACCTCAGGCCACTCCAGCCAGGGAACCAGGTAGGCTAATTGCAGACACTAAACCTCCTCTCCTCCTCTGATTATTTCCCCAGTCTCATCTCTAGCTCTGCAGGAAAACACCTGCTCCAGCCTGCCTTCCAGTCCTGTACCCATTTCCAGTGGGTTACATGGCTCTTCCCCTCCAAACTTGCCCCTACTCATTGCTTTTTCCTAGTCTTTAACTCACAGGCCACCTTGAAGTAAGGTGGGAAGTAAGTAGGCTAATTGCCAATCTTCACCCCTCCCTCCATTCCTCCAAGTCTCATTCATAAGTCTCTTCCCCAGCTCTGTAACAGACCTTCTGCTGTACCCTCTTCTCACTCACACTCAGTCCCCATTTCCAGGGGTGCTCACTAAGCAATGGGTGGTGAAATACACCTTCTTTGGTGTTGAGAAGACCCTTCACTGTCCCCAGCTGGTCCCATTCCTAAATCTCAGGTCTCAATACCCAGAAAACACATTTGACTTGGAACCCTGAGTGCCCACAGCTATGAGGATCACAGAAGGTTTTCATACAGGCAACACACAGCCACCATACCCTCCTAAGAACAAAACAGGAAACAGAAACGAAGGAACAAAGCACCCACTCAACAAAGACAAGCACAGATATCACCACCTAGAATTACAGTCTTGCAAATCCCAGACACTTAGACTCCAACTTAAAAACATGATCAATAACAGCCAGGACAATATGTCTCCACTAGAGTCAAGCAACTGCTGGCACTAAATATTCCAACACAAATAAAGACCATAAACAGCATTTATGAATATGGTAGAGGTTCTTACAGAGGAAACAAAAAAATCTCTTAAGGAAATCAATGAAAACAAAACAAAACAAAAGAACAGTGGAAGGAAATGAATAAAATCATTAAACACCTGAAAATGGAAAGAGAATCGACAAAGAAAGCCCAATCTGAGGGAAATCTGGAAATGAATGAAAGGAACTTGAACAGGAACCTCAGAGGCAAGCTTCACCATCACAATAGAAGTGATGGAAGAGAAAATATCAACATTGGAAACAGGATGAAATAAATGAATATATCACTCAAGAAAATGTTGAATCTAAAAAGTCCTGGCACAGAGGCTCAAGGAAATCACAAGAAAACCCACAGAATCAGCTAACCTGGTCTCCTAGTGGCTCACAAAGACTGAACCAACAACAGTGAGCCTGCATGGGTCAGACCTAGGTCCTCTGCATATATGTTATGGTAGTGTGGGACTCCTAACGGTGGTGGTGGGGCTGTCTCTAACTCTTTTGCCTATTTAGGACTCTTTTCCTCCTACTGGGTTGCCTCATCCAGCCTTAATATGAAGGGAGGTTCCTAGTCTTAATGAAACTTGATATGCCATATTTGGTTGATATCCCTGGGAGGCCTGTCCTTCTCTGAAGAGAAATTGAGGAGCAGTGGATTTGGAGAAAAGGGTGATGTGGTGAGGAGAGACTAAGAGGAGAGGAGGGAGGGTAAACTGCAGTCGGGATGTAATACATGAGAATAAATACAACAAAAAAGTATTCAAGGTATTTATAATTCTCTTTTTTTACACACAAACCAATGAAAATGGCAAAGAATAAGTTGGCTTATTTAATGCAAAACATTTGTAGTCTTTAGGTTGATAATGCTTGCTAAATTTACCATTTTAGTTTTCTTAGATAAATTTGTCCATTAAACTACTAATGATTTGACATTTAAAATATTCCAATTGTCTTTTTGTCATCATAATATAGTACATAATAATAATAATTGATGGGTCCCACCTGACCTGTCGAACAGTCCTGAATAGGGGAGTGTGGACTGAGAAAAAAACAGCTAGCATAAAAGAAAAGATAGAGACATAGGGTAGGTTTGGGAGGGCTCTTAGTCAATACCGTTGCAGCCCTGAGTTTATTTCTCACAGCCTTTCTATATCCAAAGAAAGGGGGGCAAAAGACCTCACCCTCTTAAGGACACCATGGTTCAAGAAATAAACAAGTGTAAACACCTCCTTAATTCTCAAAACATCTGATAAGCACCCCTTTGGCCAAACATCCTGTTATTTGACCTTAAAGAGTAAGACATCTGGTAACCATGCCTTTGGCCAAACATCGTGTTATCCAGCCTTAAAGAGTAAAGACAAGCTTGAATTCTCTGACCTCTAGTCAA
Source organism: Peromyscus eremicus (assembly GCF_949786415.1). Lineage (NCBI taxonomy): Eukaryota > Metazoa > Chordata > Mammalia > Rodentia > Cricetidae > Peromyscus > Peromyscus eremicus. Next base: position 48,024,046 of record NC_081433.1, on the reverse strand, counting down.
GATGGAATCAAGCCACAATTGGAGTTTCTGTGGGCTCCCACAAACAATAAAAATTCCTGGGGAAAAAATCCAGGAAATCTGGGATACCTTGGGAAGACCAAATCTATGAATAATAGGAAAAGAAGATGAAGAAGAAGCCTAGGTCAAAGCCACACAAAATATTTTCAACAAATTCCATAGAAGAAAATTTCCAATCTAAAGAAGGAGATGCATATAAAGTGTAAGAAGCATACAGAACACCAAATAAACTGGAGTAGAGAAGAAATCCATGTCAACACAAAATAATCAAAACACTAAAAGTACAGAGCAAAAAGAAAGCTTTAAAAGCTTCAAGGAAAAAGTAACACATAAAGGCAGACCTACGAGAATTATACCCAGCACTTTAATGGAGATGCTAAAAGCCAGAAGAGCATGGACAGATCTGCTGCAAACCCCGAGAGACCACAGACAACAGCCCAGACTACTATACCTAACAAAACGTTCAATCACCAAAGATGGAGAAGATCAGGTATTTCACGATAAAGTCAAATTTAAAGCATAGCTGTCTATAACCCCATTCCTACAGAAGGTGCTAGAAGGTGTTCTCCAACCTAATGAGGTTAAGTACATCCAAGGAAACACAGGAACTAAATAAATCCAAACCAGGAAACAACAACAAAACAACAGGAACCAACAATCACTGGTCATAGATATCCCTCAGCATCAATGAAAAAGGACTAACAGAGTAAATTCTAAAATAGAATCTATCTTTCTGCTTATGCTGGGGAGGATTTGGAAATGGGGGAACACTCCTCCATTCCTGGTGGGAGTGCAAACTTGTATAGCCACTTTGGAAATGAATATGGTGGTTTCTCAGAAAATGGGAATTTTATCTACCTCAAGGAGCAGCTATATCACTCCTGGGTATATACCCAAAGGACACTTCATCCTACCACAAGAACACTTGTCCAACTATGTTCATGCCAGCTTTATTCATACTATCGAGACACTTGAAACAACCTAGATGTCCCTCAATTGAAGATTGTATAAAGAAGATACGGTACACTTATACAGTGGAGTATTACTCTTCTGTTAAAAGCAATAACATCATGAAATTTACAGATAAATGGATGAAGCTAGAAAAAAAATAATCCTGAGTAGGGCAATCCAGACCCAGAAAAATAAACATGGTCTGTATTCACTTGTAAGTGGATATTAGCTGTAATGTATGTACAGGTTAGCCATGCTGCAATCCACAGACCCAGAGAGGCTAAGTAACAAAGAGGGTTCAAGGGTGGACACATGGATCTCCATGGGAATGGGAAGCAGAATAGATTTTGCAGATGGACTAGGGGCTGATGGGGATGGCAACAGCAGGGATCTGGTGGGGGAAGGGATGGAGGGAAAGGATAGTGAGAGAGATTACTAGAACTGGAGGGGCACTTGAGGGGGGCAATGTAGAAACCTTGTACAGTGGAAACTCCTTGGACTCTATGATGGTGATCTTAGTGTAGACTCCCAGTAGTGGGGGATACAGGGCCTGAGCCAGCCATCTTCTGCAACAAGGCAAGGCTTCCAGTGGTGGGATTGGGACACCAACCCAGCCAAAAAACCTGTGACGTACACTTTGTCCTGCCTGCAAGTTGTGCTGAGGTAAAGGTGGTACAGAACTTTTGGGAGTGGCCAGCCAATGACTGGTCCAACCTGAGACGCATGCCACGAGAGTGAACCAACCCCTGATACTGTCTAGATGGCCAGGGATCAGAGGCTGGATAGTCCAAAAACCTAGGATAGAATCAAGCATGACTGGTCTAAAAAAAAATAAGTATAGGAGCAGATACAGAGATCCATAGCCAAACATTAGGCAGAGCTCAGAGAATCCCTGTGGAAGAGGAGAAAGAAGGGTTGTAGGAGCCAGAGGGGTCGAGGATTCCACAAGAACACAGCCCACCGAATCAACTAAGCAGGACTCATAGGGGCTCACAAAAACTGAGCTACAATCCAGGAGCCAGTATGGATCTGACATAGATCCTCTGCATATATGTTGTGGTTGTGTATATTAGTATTGTTGTGGTATTCCTCATAGTTTGAGTGTTGTATCTGACTCTTTCATCTGCTATTAGAACCCTTTTTCTCCTGCTCGGTTGCCTTGTCCAGCCTTGGTATCAGGGTATGTGCCTAGGCTTATTGCATCTTAGTATGCCATGTTTGGTTGATATCCATAGGAGGCCTGTTCTTTTCTGAAGGAAAATGGAGGAGGAGTGCATCTGGGGGAGAGAGAAGGTAGGGGCACTGCAAGGAGTTGAGGGATAGAAAACTGAGGTCTTGATGTAACATAGGAAAGAAAAATAAATTTAAAAATGGGGTTCAGATCTAAACAGTTTCTTCTCAATAGAGGAAACCCAAAAGGCAGAGAAACACAGAAATTTACAACATTGTTAATCATTGGGTTCAGGCAAATCAAAACTACTTCATGATTTCACCTTACACCTGTCAGAATAGCTAATATCAACAAAACAATTGACAGCTCGTGCTGTTGAGGGTGTGGACTAAGAGGAGTTAAAACTGGTACAGCCACTATGGAAATTAGTGTGATGGTTCCTCAGGCAGATGAGAATCGATCTATCTCAAGGTCTAGCTATATCACTCTTGGGCATACACCCAAGAATTCTTTCATCCTACCATAGAAACACTTGCTCAACCATGTTCATTGTTGCTCTATTCATAATAGCCTGAAATCGGAGACAACCTGCTGGATGTCCCTCAACAGAAGAGTAAAGAATATGTAGCACATTTACATAATGGAGTATTACTGGGCTGTTAAGAAAAAGACATCATGAAATTGACAGAACAAGGAAAAAACGTCACCTTGAGTGAGATCTCTCATAATCAGAAAGAACAATATGGTATGTATTTGCTTATATGTTGACATTATCTGTAAAGAAAATGCCAACCAAGCTGCAATCAATAGAATCACAGAGGGATAGGTATAGAGTACTAGAGGGAACAAACAGATCTCAGTAGCTTTATGAATTGGATACACAGCTATGGATAGATGGGGGCAAGAATGGGAGGATCTGATGGGAGGAAGAGGGGAGAAGGGGGTTGTGGGAGAAAATACAGGGAGAGACAGCTAAAATTAAAGAGCATTTGAGAGATAGTAGTATGGATGTTTCATACAGTATAATGCTCCCAAATATAGACATATATGAAGGTAAACTAAATGACGTCACCAAATAATGGAGGAGAAAAGTCCTAACATCCATCTCTTGTCATCAAATGAAGCTTTCAGTATCAGGGTTGGGTTACATCTAACTGCATTCTTGACTAATGAGGCCCCACAGAAATCCCCAAACAACACAAGCCGTGGCCAAAGATGACAGTTTACTCCCCAGAAACTGTTAGCATGGCCTCTTTGTTTCAGACAACTCATTAAATGTAGTCAGAATTTCTTTAGACTGCCAGCACCCAAATAATGACATGGGAACTTCTTATTAATTAAGAAAGCTTGGTCTTAGTGTTGGTTTCTTCTTAAATAGCTCTTAAAATTTAAATTAACCTGTCCATATTAATCTAAATTCTGCCATGTGATTCCTTACTTCTTCTCACTATCATAAGTCCAATATATTACCGCTTCCAGTTTAGTGTTTTTGTTGGATTCCTGAGTGTGTCTCTGATTCTTGTGCCTTCTCTTGGGCTCCTTTCATTAAGTTGGTTTGTCTAACTTTGATGAGATAGTGTTTTTTATCTTATTTTATTTTATTTTCAAGCAGGAAAGGAAGAAAGGAAGGAATGGAGGGAGGGAGGGAGGGTCAGAGGGAGGGAAGAAGGAAGGAAGGAAGGAAGGAAGGAAGGAAGGAAGGAAGGAAGGAAGGAAGGAAGGAAGACCTAGTCACTAGAGTAAAGTCTAATAAATGAACTGTCACACCTGCTGGGAGAGAGAAAATCTTTTTATGTTTGCTTCCCAATAGAGTGGCAATGGGTTTAACAACAACTCCAAGACAGTCCTCAGACATGTTCAGGGGTAACTGACCAACATAAAATTGTACACTACTTTTTTCTGTGTATGTGCTTTTATTTGGTTGATTTTCATGCTGGTTTTGTTTTCCTTTTTAGATATGGTTTTTGTTTTCTTGTTTTTCAGGAGTTTCATGTCATATTTTTTTTTGAAGAACTTAAAGTTGGGTGGATAGGGAAGGAAATGGGAACTAGAGATCGGGAGGGGCTTTGCAGAGAGGAAAATATGATCAAAATACATTTTAAATTAAAAATGGTTTGTAATAATAAAAATATAAATATCAATAGTAATAAAGAAATGTGGAAAAAAGAAAAAATACATTTTAACCACTGAACTTTAAATGCTTAACAATATCCTAGTTTTCTTATGAGAGCAGGTTCCGTAAAATGCTGTATGGAGATTGTTTTCAATGATTACTTTAATCGTATAAGCCAGAGGGATATTATTTTAAACTTAGTGTGGCAGACTCTTTCTAGCATTTCTCATTTGATCCGTGTCAACACAAGGTTAATGTTAATGTGTTGCATGCTGGATAATTTGTTTTTCAAAATTAACCCCTTTTCACCCATGTTTGCATTCTGTATTACCGTATACAATCACTTGATTTCACATTGCTTCCAAGGATCTTTGTAGCTAAACAGAATGCACATGTTGGTGAAGTAAAACAATGGCTTAGAAAAACAGACACTTCACAGGAATTCTATAAAGACATGTTTGAAGCCTATAATTGATGGTTAATGCGATAAAACCAGAGCCTAGAAATCCTCAACAATGTATCCTATAGAGCACAGACAACGGAAGCTGATCAACAGATGGTAATCGCCTTCCTCGATAGATAAATGCATGACTGGAAAGGAGAAAAGACTTTAGTCTCTGTTTTCAAACTTTCCTGCACTTTTTGCTCCCCTTACCTGGTGCTGCTGGGGATAATAGTGTTATTTTCTAAGAGGATGTGTATGTCTGGAAGTGCTATTACAAGAAGCTGTGCTACTTTGTCTCGGCCATTCCTGGGGTGGATTCCATTATCTGTAGTTCTATTGCCTTTCGGATAACACCTTGCTTCTGTTTGGACAGAATCTGTATCTAATTGTTCGCTCTCTGTGGTGCTTTGTGGGTTATTCTGCCTGTCACTATACTTCTTTGACTCCAGATGGGGGTTTCAGAGCACTTGAAAGATTTCTTAAACCCACCTTCTGTTCTATTCCCCTTCACTCCCCTTTTGAGAAGCATTTACACTGTTTCCTGGTGTTATTTTCTGTTGGGTCTCTTCATGAGGCTTTTACAACAGTTAATGAGCAGTGATGGATTTTGAAGTCATGAGTTTGAATGCATTGCTTTAAACTTAGATGTACATCTCAGATGAAAATTTATTTCAAAATAAGTTTTTCCAGTTATGAGTTTTATGTAATATGAAAATAATTATAAAGGAGAACATTTACAGTCTTTATGTATTTCTTGAAAACTAAGATGAAGTATGGAAAGAGTTTTTACAAAACATTACTTTTTTTTCTGTGATGATTGTTTACATTAAATGATTAAAAGTAGAATTGCATTATATGTGTTTATTAAGAGGAAAAAATTATAGACAAAACAATGTGATTTTTAATTTTATTGACAATCAGATAGTTATCATAGTCAAAGCAGGCAGTTTTAGAATTCCTGGCCTCTCCTCCAGCTACATGACCACACATGCGCAGTTCAGCAGCCAAGCAAGGGGCCTTGTGGCCTATGTAATCTGTGCACAGCATGATCACGCAATCTGCACATAAGTGGTGTAGCTCCATAAGCCCATATGCGCATGTACAGGGGAATCCATAAGAAGCGGGACACAGACTCCTCCCCCTTCTTCTCCTTCTTCTCCCCACCTTCTCTCTCTGCAAGTGTCTTCCACAGGCCTGGTCACGCCCTCTTCTGTCCCTCTCTTCTCCTAATAAAGCTCTGATAATGGGTTTTGTTGTTCCTCGTGGCCTTTCTCGCATGGTAACAGCGCCATTTAATGAATAACACAGCGCCACCACATTAAAACCAACAGGCAGAAAAGACAGCTTGTGCATGAAAGAATTACAACTGGTAAAAGGAGAGATAACCATACTTCAATTGTTTAGAGCAAAGCACTGGTGTTAAGCTGTGGATGCTCATTAATAAAGTGCTGTAAATAACCATAAGACAACGAATGGGTACCACTTATTTAGACCTCTTTAGAGTCTAACAGACGAGTAATTATTTAGAATCCACAATACTTTCAAACTGAGTCTACGAGGTTTCACCAAGTACCAAAAAATAAAACTCATCAAGAGGACAGGAGTAAAATAAAATCAACAGCGACACCAAACACATACTATCAAGAAAGGAGTTGTGATGAGCAATGTGTTAATTAACTACTGCTTCCTTTACAGGAGGAGAAACTTCATCACATGGACTGGATGTGATAGTTACCTCAATCAGTGCTTGGTGGTGCTTGGGAAAAAAGTAATTCATGATAGACTGCAACATTGAATAATTCACTCTCAGTATTCAGTATTCTTGCTTGTTCTCATTCCTAGATCTTTCCAACAAAGCTCTCCTGTTCTTTATCTATAAATATTCTCCTATTTAATAATTCTCATAATTATTTTATATTTTCTACACATTTAACAAGACATACTAAATTTTTCTCACTTTTATCCATGTATGTTTATGAATCAACATATTGTTGTAAGCATGAAAGATTAGCTAATTAGCATTGTCTTTAAAAATCCATCAACTGCTATGTATTTATCTTTTCATCACAAGTATGGTTTTTGATAATAAGTTTGTGTTTAAATTAATCTGAGAATGATTTTATTATTCAGAGTTGAAAAGATGGTGTAGGCTAAGTAATTATAGTACAGTATACATACCTAGTTACATACCTAGTTAAGTAATAGCAATTTATATTTTCTACCTCTTTCTAAAAGTAAATATCCCTAACCACATATTAATTATAATGCAATGATAGTGTTTACCTCAAACTCACCATTATTTTACTGCAATGTGCCAATTTCTCCTCAATTATGCTGCTGTATTATTTTTAAATAATGCATTTATACTAATCATTCAAAACTGACAAGTGTGACAGTAGATGTTAATTATACTTATTTAATAGGTGTGTTAATTTACAGCCATATAAGCCTAATAGGTAACTCCAACTTGGCCAAATTGTATCTTACTCCATTTTTGTCTTGTGTTTAGATACTTCTGACTGGAGGGCAATTAACTAGTTTAACACATGTATAGACCTTTGTAAAAAATATAAGTAACTGTGGGTTGAATAGTCTAATACCTTCTAATTCCCCTTCTCTTGTTAAGAATACAAATTTCTCTGAAATTTAAATATCTTCTTAACTTTAAAGCTAAGTTACAGTCAAAATATGAAATATATATGCTGTAGAAAATTATGTTAAGGTGCGTTACTTTTGTTTATGCTCTGGAACATTTGTTTAATGATGCAAAGTTGTGTTTGATTAAATAAAATCTATCTGAGGTCAGGGCTCTGTCAGCAACTAGCTGACAGGAAGTAATGGGGAGGATCCAGGTGGAGAAAGGTTTATAAGGAGGGGCAAGGAGAAGCACAAGGGCTTTTTGGAGGATACCAACAAAGAGAGGAGGTGAGTTACTTTCTATTCAGTCTCTAAAGAGCTGAATTCCACCTTGACCTTTGAATCTTGAGTTCTTCAGAGGACAGAGATTTAGTTAAGTTCCCTCCATAGCCTTGAAAGAGTTGGTGCCTGAGGGAACAAAACTACCTCAGGCTGAGGCTCCTGTGGCCTAACCACTGCTGGTAGCAGCAAAGTTGCACTTGCTAATTTGGATAGCCATGGCTTAAAAGGCAGCAACACATGAAATATGAACCAATGGCTGAGGGGTCACCAACTGGATCAGGCCCTCTGAGTGGGTGAGACAGTTGATTGGCCTGATCTGTTTGGGAGGCATCCAGGCAGTGGGACCGGGTCCTGTGCTCATTGCATGAGTTGGCTGTTTGAAACCTGGGGCCTATGCAGGGTCCCTTGGCTCGGCCTGGGAGGAGGGGACTGGACCTACCTGGACTGAGTCCACCAGGTTGATCTCAGTCTGTGGGGAAGGCTTTGCCCTGGAGGAGATTGGAATGGGGGGCGGGCTGGGGGGAAGGTGAGGGGGGCGGGAGGGGGGAGAACAAGGGAATCTGTGGCTGATATGTAGAACTCAATTGTATTGCAAAATAAAAATTAAAAAAAAAAGGCAGCAACAATTTTTAAAAAAGGACAACACGAATGTGTGTGTGTGTGTGTGTGTGTGTGTGTGTGTGTGTGTGTGTATGTATATGTAGGTATATATGTGTTTTATGTACATATATACATATACATATTTCTTAATCTAATATACCATGGTAACTCTAAAAATTCATGTCATGTTTTATCTTATTCTGTGATCTTTTGTAATTTTGGTTATATGTTTTGTGTTTTATATTTTATAAAGTAAAAACTCATAAAATCTGAAATAAATGGCCTATCCATATATTATGACTGAATACATAACATGCTATTCTTAAATTTTATTGTTACAGAACTATATAAATTTATTTTGAGCTATTAGAAAAGACCACAGAATATTTGTTCATATACTCGTTGGCATGAGATAATCTTCCTTTTAAATCTTATCGAACTCATGTTATAATCTGCATTCCCTTAAACAACGTTATTAACTTCTCTGGGCTCCAGTTGGCCTCAATGTATGAACAGACAAGTCAAGACTGACTTGGAAATTAAAAGATTTCCCCAAGTGCTAACATTCATAGGACTCAGCTTGACAATTCTTCCTGGATATGCCTGGGTTCCTCAGCACGGATTTCTAACATCTCGGGCCCCATCTACCTTTTATCTACTCTATATAGGAGGGAATAAGAAGCCTGCTGTTGAATTTTATCTCTACTATGCAATGAATCAAGCAAACAATGTAAAGCTTCCATTTATTCTCAAGCTCTATGTCTTCATTATCACTTTTATAGTTAGGCTTCTAGAGCGATTGTCTGTGTGTTCTGGTGTAGAATTTTGTTTCAAACCCATTCTAGAATATTTAGATGGTAGATCTCTATTTCCAACTCTACAAGAGGCCCTGTATCATTAGCAGTATCAAACCTTGCCACCAGCAACAGGTTTTAGTTTCACTTTAAATTCTGTGGTGCTACATTTTCATAGAGTCTTATTTTTTTAAATTTCCATTCCCACGTGTTTTAACACCATTTTCTTTGCCAACCTGAGTCTTACTTTAACATCATCTCAAACATCTGCAGGTCTTTTCATTGCTCACTTACCCTTCCCTGTAGAATGTCTTCATGCTTTTCAAGGACATCAAATGTCATGACCATATTTCCTAACTTTTATTTGACTAGTTCCTTTCTTATAAATTTCACACTTTGATGTTCACTATATATCTAAGACTGAAATTTAGCATAATTGTCTGAATCAGAGCTCATAAAACATGTCTTTACCATCTAATCCTTTACAACAGGCTTCATTTCCATTTTATTTCCACACCACATTCCTTCGTCTGTGATTCAACAACCCTATCTAGAAAGTCATGCTTTCATCTTCAAGTATTTCTGGAAGTCTCCTCCTCAGGTGAAAGACTTAGTTTAACAAACTCATAATCAAATTTGAAAATTTCTTCTCTAGTTACATTTATGTAAAGTCAAAATCACTTAATATATTAAGAAAATTTTTAATTTTTTTGATTATCATCAAATATTCATTTTCCTCCATATTCACAACTCTCTGCTTGGTCTTTTAGTTCTTCAAATGCACAACTTGTTCAAAATTTTGTCCTTTGTTAGTTTTTAATTCATCTTTCAAGGCTCAGCAAAAACATTTGACTAGAGAAAATATTCATAAAATTTGATATTACATCTATTAATTTGCATTCTACCATTTTGATTGTCCTTTATAATATTTTTCACATTTGTATGAGTACATGCAGCTTGATATTATTCATGTAATGCTAATTCCTCTACTTATATAAAAGGTTGCCCTCAGCTGAAGACTCTCAGTGACAGTAGAAATGGCCTTTATTGTTTGTAAAGTGTCCTAGACTCCCCTGAACAAGAACACAAAGGGAGGCTACCCATGCTTGGTACTGGGGTTTTGCTACATACTCTCTGACTCTTGGGGGAAAGCATTATTTCCAAAAGTTGTGTGTGCATGTATGTGTGTATGTGTGAGTGTGTGTATGTGTGTATGTGTATTGCATGCATGTGTGTGTGTGTGTATGTGAGTGTGTGTGTTTTAAAGTACACACAAAATAGTGTTTCCTTGTGGCTTTTCAAGCATCCTTCCTGTTATTTCTCCTCCCTCCACTCTTCTCTATATTTTCTTCCCTTCCCTTTCTCCAATTAAAGTCCCTTCCATTTTTCCCTGTTTCTCTTTCAAAGAACCTGTCTCCTGATATTCCCCTCTCTAGAGCTCTTCTCTGTATCCCTGCCTTTCACCACAATCCCTTTTACTTTCCTTGTTTCTGTGATTGTTCCAGGTCATATATAAAAATTAGGAGCTAAGAATAAAAAAAAAAAAAAACCAGAACAACATGCATTTATCTGTGGGCATAAGGATAGAGAACAGCTGTCCATGGGGTGCCCATCCCCGTTGATTTATCTAAAACATGACCCTTATACATGAGGCTCAGGGATCTTGATAGAAGAGAGGGTGGAATGATGATAAGAACCAGTGGCTCAGGAAATTTTCTGTGAGATATTTTCTTCAATATATGACAGGGAAGCTGCACCTATGAAATCCCAAATTATGCTCACCTGCACAAGACCTGCACAGCAACAAAACCTCACAAAGCCCCATCCCCAGATGAAGAGCTAAAAGAAAACATTGGCTGCTAGGAGGGAGAATCACTCTTCACTAGAGATGCACCACTGATAGGTTATCAATCCTATATGGCAGGTCCTAAACACATACAGACAAACAACATTAAATGGACTCACAGGCTGTATCCCTCCCCCCCCTCTCTCTCTCTCTCCCTCCCTCCCTTCTTCCCTCCCTCCGTCCCTTCCTTCCTTCCCCCTTTCTCTGTATGTCTGTATACATAATTAAATAGGAAGATGTCATGAATTACTCATGAACTTGGGGTTATGATCTGAGATGTCATTGGAGGGGGGAAAGAAGGATGGTGGAAATGAAGAAAATAACAGTATTCCTGTATGGATCTCTTAAAAAGTAAAATTAAAAACGAAAGGAAAAAAACAAAAGCAAACCAAACAACAAACAAAATCAAAGTCAGGGGCTATGCTTTTTGCTTACCCAAATCTAGTACATGAAGAAACTTCATCCCCTGATCTTAGAAACAGAGTCCAAGAATAATGTGTGATTGATCGAGTAGTTGCTAGATTAAATAGGATGATAGGTTTAAATCTTTCGTAAGGATGACCCATTGTCAAACTTCATGGAGTTATATTGATTAATGAGAAGTGGTTCTTTTCTGGAGTATTCATTATGTTAAACTTAGTGGGCACTCAATTCATAATGGAGAAAACACATGTCCAGTCCTGTCTGCCAATGGTCAGATATCAGCCTTGCTAACTGGACCTGCCTCATTTTCATCTCTTTTCAAATGGGATGGAAGTGTGTGACAAGCTACAACAATCATAGAATGGGGTGGGACCTTTGGAGCACCTTTGCGATGCACACTCGATGTACATTGATGTACATTCTAATGAGAGCTTACTTAGGATATTTGAACAAGTACCTAGATTTCATTTAGCTCTGTATGTCCTAAACTGTCTTTGGAAAATTTTCTCTCTACTCTTTACATTGTCATGACGGTTTTTCTTTTCTTTTTTTTTTTTAATTATATAGTAAAAAGTCATTTCCACTCATGATAGTAATTTAGGTTGTTTTTTTTTTTTCCTGCTGCACAAGCTCTCATTTTTCTCTTTGCTCAGATTTTTGCAGTGAGAATCCAAAGATAAATTATTATTTCAAGGTTTTTTTTCTCCTTGGGCTCAGCAAACTATCTATGAGTATTCATTCCATATTTAGAAAATTCTACTACTTAATTTTTTTATTTCTTTTAACTGTTTGAAGACCTTAATCACATCAAGTGATATTCAAACCCCTGTTTCTAGTCTGCAAATATCTCTCAAAATTACAACCCAAGCTTCTAAACTTGCATTAAAATGCCTGCTTGGAACTATCTGCATTTATAGCCCAAGTCCATCCCACACACAGTCTTGAATGCCAGGAGATGTCCATCCTGACAAATGCCTTTGTTTTCCTCTCCCACTCTCTTTATGTTTCCAAACCTACCCTATATTGAAAAAGGCACTCTAATTAGCATTTACTAAGTGTACACTTTCAAATCATTTCTGCTCCTATCTTCAACAGGAGAAACACAGAATGCTGGAATTAGCATCTGCAACACAAATTCTAATAGGTTTTTTAATAAAAATCCCAAACCAGATATTGGGGTGAAAGCTGAGAGATCAAAGAAACAGAGCAAGCCCCAGCCACCACCTCTTACCTCACCAACTCCTCAGCCTGAAAGAGCCTCAGCTGGAAGGCCTCTAGCCAAAAGGGGTTCCTCCGCAGAAAAGCCTTTAGTTCCTTTCTCCTTGTGCCTTATATACCTTTCTCTGCCCATCATATAACTTCCAGTCTCAACCTCCCTAATGCTGGGATTAAAGGCATGTGACTTCCAAATACTGGGATTAAAGGTGTGTGCCACCATTGCCTGGCTGTTTCTCTCCTAGACTGAGTCAATCTCATGTTGTCCAGGGTGGCTGTAACTCACAGAGATCCAAACAGATCTCAGCCTCCCAAGTGCTAGGATTAAAGGTGTGTGCCACCACTGCCTGGCCTCTATGTTTAATCTAGTGGCTTGTTCTGTTCTCTGATCTTCAGGCAAATTTTATTAGGGTACACAAAATATCACCACAAATACAGTCTTAGAATTAACATTCCCTCCTGAAATTCTTTACTCTGACCAGTTTTTACAACAATAATTAACAACAAATTCTTGTAAAAACACTGGACTCAGGTAGAAATGTGATTTTAATTGACACAAACAACTTTGATATATATCTTTAACCCAAATTTGAGAATATATACAACTTTTAAGAAAAAAAAAAAAAAAAAACATGAGCTGGGCGGTGGTGGCGCACGCCTTTCATCCCAGCACTCGGGAGGCAGAGGCAGGCAGATTTCTGTGAGTTCGAGGCCAGCCTGGGCTACCAAGTGAGTCCCAGGAAAAGTGCAAAGCTACACAGAGAAACCCTGTCTCGAAAAACCCCAAAAAAAGAAAAAAAAGAAAAAAAAAAACATGAAGTGAAAATATATGCTGTTAGTATAGGAATTCAAGTTTGGAGATTTAATTATCAAGATTTTTATACTGTATCTGCTTTAAAAGTATCCCAGGCTGAATTTTTATTTTTATATTACAAGATCTGATAGCATCTAATTTTTTTTGCTTTGAAAACAAGAGATACTGAATAATTGTTCAAGTAAAGATGGATTGCTAGCAACAGCTTTAAGTATTTATTGAAGTGAAAATACATAGTGGCTGGCAATATATCAATTTATATGTGTATCCTCATTTGTTTTTAGTTATATTAAAGTTATGACAAAGCTGTTATTCAAAATATATTACCATGTAATAGAGTTACATAATTGAAAATTGAACTAATAAAAAGGATTATTCATAAAAATACTGTCTTTTCCCTTTCTCTATTTTTTCCTGTGGTGAAATGTTGAAGCCTCTAAACAGACCAATGGGATTCCAACACAAGTTACATGATTTAAAACACAGGAACATTGCATGTTACATACCAAATGCATCTTCAGGTTATCAGATGGAATTAAGCTTAATAATCATCAGTTTACCTTAAAACAATACGTTGTGCCCGGTTATACAAGTCAGAACACTGTAACTAGTGGGCAGGATAGGTGACCCAGGTGCTAAGAGCAGTTTCTGCTCCTCTAGAAGTTCAGAGTTCATTTCCAAGGACTCATGTAGGCAGCTCATAACTGGCTGTCACTCCAACCCATGGGATCCAATACCCTCTTCTGACCTCCACCGGCACCCACACTCACATGTGCATAATTATATACAGCAGACATTCACACATGTACTGAAATGAATAATGTAATTAAGGAGTCATTATCTGTGGAACAAGTGGACAGAAGAAAGTGGTGGATTTAGCTGGTAATTTGATGGAAGGAACTCGGACCCTTTAGCTTAAAATCTTGTATTTGTATTATTTAAGCCAAACTTTTAGTGATAATTTCTTATGTATAACGTGGTTGTGAAATTTAAATAAAGATCTTGACCTATATTCATATTTGATTTGAGGTTCATAACATTATTTTAGTTTTTAAATAATTAGAGATTAAAACCAGGACTTTGTACAAAGTAGCCAACATTTTACCAGGAAGCTATAGTTCCAGCCTGAAGATCTGTTTTAAAATTACAACTTCCTCAGAACCAACCAAGTCCGATACTCTAATTTTTCAGAAAAGTAAAAGACAAAAATACAAAGAAAAAATACAAAATTACAGTCAACTAATTCTAAAGTTATCTATATGTGGACATTTGATCTAAAATATCATAGATTTAGACAGCAATGGTTTCACTGGTAGAAATATATTAAAACGTACCACAAACATTAATGATTACTGTGCAATGAATATACATAGAATATGTTTTATTAGTTCAATTGATTCCTTGGTCACTTTCTTATTATTACAAAATTTGACACAAAGTCCTTGAGATTATTAAAACTTGGAAGACACTGTGGTAATTTTTTAAATTTATGTTTAAAAAAAAAGAGAGCCTTAATTTGTTTAGTATTGTGTATGAGTTAGGAAATTCTTTATATTTTCTTCATACGTTATCTAATATTATTTCCCAAAGACTGTTGCAAAGTATATTATTTGTAGATAAAGAAACAGTGATGTGAGATGGAATGGAATGGAAGAAAATGGAATGGAGTGAATATATAACTTGTTAGGAGTCACACAGGTGGGATAAATAATGTCAGAATTTAAACAAAAGCTATGCAAAGTTTGTTTACGCTGTCCTGTATCTGTCCTCATGTGTTCATCTGGGACAAGCATTCAAACATATGAACCTGTGGGGGCCATTCTCATTTAAGTGACCACAGTAGTGCTGGTGTCCTGTGACTCATAGCTGATTCTTCAGCTACAGTAAACACAAACCACAAATAGTTAGTTCAAATAATTATACAAATGGCTTGAGTGGAGTTTCTGATAGATTTTTAAACTTCCCTCTAAAACTTCACAAGCCAGGCTTACAACGCATTTTTTTTTATCTTATTCCCCAAGTACTTCCAGAACAGCTCATGAATTTCTCTCTGAGTGCTAAATACATTTTTCCAGCTCAAAAATCCCCAGTTCTCCATCTCCTTCCCATAAAACAGTCCAAAGCGTGAAAGTCACATGGTCAGGTCTGCCACAGCAATGCCTACTCTCTGGTACCAATTTCTGTCTCAGTTTGTTTTGCTCCTGCTGTGATGAACATTAAGGCCAATAGCAATTCCAGGAGGAGAAGGTTTGTTAACTTTGTTACAGGCTGGCTTCCCTGGCTTGCTTAATTACCTTCCATACACAGTCCATGCCCACCTGCTTAGGGGTGGCACAGCCCACAGTGGGTCAGGCTTTCCTACATTAACTACCGTTTAAAAAGTGCTCCAAAGAAATGACCACAGGCTGATCTGATGCAGGTAATTCCTAAATTGAGTTTCTTTCTTCCAAAGATTGTCAAGTTGACAGCTGAAGCTCCCTGTGACAGTAAGGAAAAGTGAGCAAGAAAAGAAGTAGAAGAACAGACTGTGCAAGCGAGAGGAACCATTCTGAAAATATCAACATTGTAAAATACATGGGCAGGAGTCAAAATATACAAGCAATTTAAAGCTGTACTTTTAAAATCGGAGGACAATGACCTCAAAGAAAATATCATGAGGATGTTTGTTAGGTTTGTATTTCTTGAAAATACAATGAATAACGGCACTCATTATTCAACTCCTTGAAATCTGTAAATATGTTACCTTCCCTTACAAAGGCATAAAAGACTGCAGAAAAAATTCTTTAAGGATCAGTAAATAGAGATATTATTCTGATTTATGCAGATGTAGCACAGTGACAATATCTTTTTTTTTTAATTTTTATTTTGCAATACAATTCAGTTCTACATATCAGCCACGGATTCCCTTGTTCTCCCCACTCCCGCCCCCTGACAATATCTTTATAGGAGGAACAGAAAATGGAATATATAAACAGAGGTATAGTTGCAAACAAAAGTGGGAGTAAAAGCAAGAGAGAGAGAGAGAGAGAGAGAGAGAGAGAGAGAGAGAGAGAGAGAGGATAAGAGAGGGTGCTCCTGACTTTGAAGACAGAGGACAAACAAGAAGCCAAAGCATATGGACAGTCTTTAGAAGCTCAGTAAGATTTCTTAAAAAAAAAAAAAAATTCCTTCAATCCTCCAGAACGAATCAACCTTGGTGATTCTGTGACTTTAAGAACAATAAAGTTGCTTTTAAACAGATGTTCAGAACTGCACAAGAAGAAAGCAACAGAGCTTGTGATGATCTGTTGTAACAGCAAGGAATAAACACGCAGTAGAGTGATGGATGGATAGATAGGAAGGCGGATAAGTAGATGAGATGGGTAGATAGGATGAAGTAAAAATAATTCTTTATTTGTAAGAACAATATCATTTAAATTTCAGAAACTGAAATATTAAGAATCCAAAAAGGAGTTAGAGTGTTTACATAAAAAATCAAGTTTCTATTAATTATCTAATTAGTGTTTAAACTAAGATGTGTTTAAAATATACTTCATACAATTTAAAAATTGTTATTAAATGATAAATCTAAACTAAGTGACAAATATCTATTAAAATTAAAATTAAATTTTAATGCATTAGTAATATCCTAAATACATATGCAATAATCCTACAATCTAATATATATTAATAATCAAATCATATAGATAGATATTAGAACCAAAGACATCATTGATAATCTGAATTTGTTAATAAATGACAATGATACCTTCTTTTTCAGGACAGGTAGGGTATGGTTTGCATTTGAAAGTTGTTTTTGATGGCTTTGATTTTCATGTCATATTTTTGGGTTTTGAACCGGATCTCAGGTAGGCCATTGTAGCCTCAAACTACCGTGCAACTAAGGATGCAATTAAATGTAGATCTTTCTGTATTCACCACCAGGTTGCAAGCTGATCTACATGGTTACCAGGAACTGACTTTTAACCACTGACTGAACTAACTCTCCAGCCCTACTACAATTATCTTTAAAAGTGCTAACCAACAAAATGAGACTCAACAACTGACAGGCTTGTGTAGCTACAGCATATGCTTCCTCTGTCTATCTACACATACCATATCTACTTCTGGTTAATGCTACTCATAACATACCCACTCCTAAGTAGGGCCCTAAAAACAACTACGCATCATGCAGTGATGGTACTGGTCCTCTTGTGGGGAAAGGGATCCACTATCCCCATTGCACTACACTTTTTCTTTGCTCTTGTTTATGTGCATTAGATTCAGTAGCAATAGAGACTACTACCAAAATATCTCTTTGAATTCAACATTTATTTTTTTTTAAGATTCCTTTCACATATGTGCTCTTCAAATGTCAGCCCTTATCCTGCTTTAGGGCTCTGATAGAAACAGAATACTTGATCATTCAAGATCCTCATGACATCTTAAGACCAGAGCTATTCATGCTCATGTGGGCATGCATTAATTTCGCTAACAATATAGAACATGGTCAACTTACCCACCATTAAATGAGATGATGTATCAAAGATCATACTAGACTAGATCAAATTTCTTGAATAACTAAATGTCTTGCTTCAGAAGGTCTAATGCACATGACAGATGCTTTCTTACAATCATTTAGATAACTGGACACTATACTTTCATATATTTGATGATATGTATCACAGATAAATCTTCAAAACTCAAAGTTTATGGCATTTCTGGAATGCTGTGGCCATCTATCCTAGTGAGATACATAATATGGCTAATACTAGATGCTATGTTATTCCCAAGGGAAAAACTACTTCTGATAGTGATAAATATACAGTTCCCATCAGCAACCACTTGCTGCATGTTTATAACCTTAGGGTCATTGGGAATGTGTTAACGAAGAAATCAGATAACTGACAAATCATTAATTGAAAACGCAAAGTCTTCCTTGTGTAAAGGCAAAGATTTCATAGCTGCTTGTAAATCCCAAAGGTTTACTTGTTACCCATAATGACATTCATGATAAACTACAAAGCAAAACAAGAACTTCTGTAGGATTTCATAAAGTGGCACAGAAATCCCTCAACAAATTGCCACAGGTTTGAATGAAATGTAGACACCCAAGTCAGCTCAAGAATGGGACAAACCATGAAGACTAATTATAAAGGCAGGAAAGGGAGGTTAAAGTTGCAACAAAGTAATATGACTGCTATCCTCAAATGCGCTGTATCTAACTGTGCCACTTTAATTGGACAGGGTACCAATTAGGAGAAATAGGGTGCATAAAACCAAAAGTTTCTAACCATCAATTCTAATTGTGTCCCATAGACACATACACATTTCAGGTATAGGACCACCAATATAACGCACTATATAGCTATAAAAGCATCTCATGTGACTTAAAATCACTGCCTTGTCCTGTTTGATACGCTAACACAATTCTAGTTTGATCCGAGCAGAACATTCATTTCACAAGCTACACGGAAACGAGTATTTTCCCACGGCTTCTGAGGAAGCCACAGGAGGAATCGAATGATAGAACTGGTGTTAGGAACTGAGTGTGACAGTTCCTTTTTCAGTCTAAGAGCACAGTGTGTCAGAGTCGTGCGGTCACCCACCAAACCTTAACATGGAGCAGTGGATTACAAATTTATTGTATCAGTCTAGTGATGGCTGACATGGGCATTTCTGTGAGTAAATAAAGCAAAAAACAAGCTTTATTAGGAGAATGCAAAAAATACAGTCAAGGAAAAATGGAAAAAAAAATCCTGAGTGAAATAAAATACCAAGAGAGGGAAAAGCCATTGAACTTCTTTGTTTAAGGGTTTTTAGAGATCTATAGAAGAAACCAGACTAAGGTTGAGATAGTGAATGGCTATGAGATTGTTTAGTTCTCTGGGATATCACACATTAAGCCAATAAAATATCCACAATAGTACTATATGTTGTTATGTTTCCCTAGCCCAAGCAGATAGGGATGATTGAAATGCTGGCCCCTGGTGTGTGACAAACTTTTCCTGGGGAGACACAACACACACACACACACACACACACACACACACACACACACACACACCACACACACACACACACACACACACACACACACACACACACACACACACACACACACGAGAGAGAGAGAGACAGAGAGAGACAGAGAGAGAAGCCTTCTCACTCAAGACAGGGAACCACAGCACTCCAAAGTACAAATACCTTCCAAGTCCAACTTGATAAACCAATGGAGTTTATTGGAATTACTTACAGCAGTAAAGTTTAAGGGTTCTTAGAGGAACAGAAATAACTCAAGACAGCTGCCTAGCCAAAACCCACAGCAGCATAGGTGGCAATTCACAAAAGCTGGAGACCTGGAGCACACTAAACAGACTTCGGGCAGGTGAGTGCCTTCCAGACTCTTCCTTTGGCCTTTGCTTCTTTCAGGCTGCTTAATTGCCTTAGTGCTCTCTGCTCCTTCCAGGGCACTGGGCTTGTCTGAGAGTCCTCTTTATAGCTGGACTCATCCGAGAGTGACCCTCAACATTCTCTCCAGTTTATACACTCTTGGGAAATGAGGAGCATAGTGAAACTGGTCAGTTTTAAAGACTTCCAGAAACTATTTTGACTTGTTTACTTTCTGTCTTAATTAACTTCCCTGCAGTATAGAAGGTTTCAATCTTAGAGGAAAATGCTACACAGCAGTTCCCTTTCTGTCTCTGACTCAAGGTATGTTGGTTATTGACCTTGTCTGCTAGTTACTTGGTTGACATTACTACTCTACAATCTCACAGGGTCTTGCCTGCTATTAATTATATTAAGCTTTCCTTGTTCTTTGTGACTACAAAAACAGGGTTGCAGTTGTTTTTAGTTGACTTCTTGTCTGTGGGATCATCTGAGAAATAGGCAGAGGCTTTTTTTTTTTTAATCAGCTATACATACTTATCATTTACAATTAACAGAATTGGAGTTAATAATAAATTAAAGAGTAAGAGTAATAATTGCTTAAAATAGATTTCTCAAGAGCTGTCTGTGCTTGGAGAATAGGTAGCCTACTTTCACTGATCCAGACCATGCCCCTCTTCATATCTGGTCACTTTGGTTATATAAATCATAACCATAGCCCTCATGTTCATTTTCATCAGTGATTAGATTTTGCCATTTTAACTCAGTCTTCCTCCATATGTCAACCACTGTTCTTACTACCACATATGTGTGCAAATATAATTTTGATCATAGGTCACTTTCTTACTGTCTATGGAGAACTTTCTAACTCTTGCCTAAGAATGAGGAAATAGATCATAATAACCTGAATCTCACCAGAAATTTTAACTTACCAGTTATCATCTCTATCTAACTAATAGAAGTCATTTGGGAACCATACATTGATTTTTAGCAAAGGGGACTTTGACATTGTCACACTTACTCAAAACAAATGAATGTGGGTGGCCTGAAGGTCCAGGTAAACACCTGAGTAATTTATGTTTGTGAAACTCAAATGCTAATATACAGAAGTTCTTTCATATTTCTGCCTTGAAATGAACTTTTTCTGATATCCTATTTTTTTACCTATAGACAATGTTAGCTTTAGAATATTCCCTTTTCTGGGACACAACCATAAGTGGAGAAAGAGTCTGGAATATGGAAACATGAAGGTTCCTTTGTTAGTACCTACGACTCATAACTTGGCAACCAGGAAGTTCAGGAGGTTAATGCATCAATCTGCTTAGGATGTGATCATGCTTCTTAGGTTGCACAATCAAGAGAAAAAAAGATTTGGGTCAAGCAACAAGGGCAGTGATTCTCCATTGGAGATGTAGCACAAGAATTGGAGAAATGCCCTATGTGGCTATCAATTATTGGATAGAAGCATCTTCAGCATTAATAGATATATGAAGTCCAGTGAGAATGAGAGCAATGGGTTAGTATTTTGTTCTCATAGAAGATGCTGCAGTTCTGAGTGCTTTGAAGTAAAGAAGCTCAGATGACTTGAGAGGAAGCAGATTTAACTATTGTTGTATTTTTTTTATTGTCCTATTCCAATGGAAAGACAATTTCTCCCATGCCCAACATCCCTGAGTTTCTGCTAGATTGTTAGGTAGGATTGCAGGCTCTTGTTTTTTTGTTTGTTTGTTTGTTTAATTTTTATTTTGCAATACAATTCAGTTCTACATATCAGCCACAGATTCCCTTGTTGTCCCCCCTCCCGCCCCCCTCACCTTCCCCCCAGCCCACTCCCCATTCCCATCTCCTCCAGGGCAAAGCCTTCCCCGCAGACTGAGATCAACCTGGTAGACTCAGTCCAGGTAGGTCCAGTCCGCTCCTCCCAGGTCGAGCCAAGCGACCCTGCATAGGCCCCAGGTTTCAAACAGCCAACTCATGCAATGAGCACAGGACCCAGTCCCACTGCCTGGATGCCTCCCAAACAGATCAGGCCAATCAACTGTCTCACCCACTCAGAGGGCCTGATCCAGTTGGTGACCCCTCAGCCATTGGTTCATATTTCATGTGTTTCCGTTCATTTGGTTATTTGTCCCTGTGCTTTATCCAACCTTGGTCTCAACAATTCTCGCTCACATAAACCCTCCTCATTCTCGCTAATTGGACTCCAGAGATCCACCCGGGGCCTAGTCATGGATCTCTGCATCCAGATCCCTCAGTAGTTGGATGAAGTTTCTAGCATGACAATTAGGGTGTTTGGCCATCCCATCACCAGAGTAGGTCAGTTCGGGCTGTCTCTTGACCATTGCCAGCAGTCTATTGTGGGGGCGTCTTTGTGGATTTCTGTGGGCCTCTCTAGCACTTTGCTTCTTCCTATTCTCATGTGGTCTTCATTTACCATGGTCTCCTATTCCTTGTTCTCCCTCTCTGTTGTTGATCCAGCTGGGATCTCCCGCTCCCCCAAGCTCTCTTTCCCTTGACCCTCACCCTTCACTACCCCCACTCATGTCCAGGCTGTTCATGTAGATCTCATTCCATTTCTCTGTCATTGGGCGATCCCCGTGTCTTTCTTGGGGTCCTGTTTTCCAGGTAGCCTCCCTGGTGATGTAAGTAGCAGTCCAGTCATCCTTGTTCTACATCTAGTATCCTGCTATGAGTGAGTACATACCATGTTTGTCTTTCTGAGTCTGGGTTACCTCACTCAGGATGATTTTTTCTAGATCCATCCATTTGTCTGCAAACCTCATGATGCCATTGTATTTTTTTATTCTAGGCGAAATTCCCTCTCATCTAAGAATCCATGGTAACACATGGCCTAGATGGTTTACAATGAGTCAGAACTCCATCAAATCATTTAAGGCTAAAGGTTTTCAAAATTACATGTGAAGGGAATAATGGCAATCTCAAAGTCCTCAGTGATGTGCTGATGAAGTATTGAGACATTTGTATTATTGTCAGGTCCTGTTTCTGTGTATACAGGAACAAACTGACAAATGAGAAAACAGTACAGTAGAAGGCCTGAGGCCAGACAGGTGGTTTACCCTGTGCATCTATAGTGCCAGCTTGACTCACTTACACCCATGTAGTTAGCTGAATTGTGATAGTTTGTGTTCGGAATTGTAGATCATCGGACACAGAGGCTTAAACACTCTTTATAATCTTTTCCCTAGTAGAAGTTGTTGAATTCTGTTTAAAAATAGGTGGAAGAAGCACATCATTACAGAATTTTGTAGATGACTCAGTTGTTCCCTATACATCTAAAAATTTGAACTTGGAAATATTAGTATCAGGATCATTAAATTTATCTACAGTTTTGGTAGCTTAGTAAAAATATATTAGAATGCTTGAAAAAATATTGACACTTGTACAGCCTCTTAACCCTGGCTTGGCTATTTGAGATGAGTTTCTGATCTGTAACACTTTTTATTTATTTTTTTAACCAAGAAAGAGAGTGTGCTCATCATCTTTACAGAACTAACTTCTTTGTGTAGCATTTTCTTTATTCAAGTTGTGTTTATTTGTTTGTGTAAAAATTTACAGCATATGGTACCTAGCCAATCCCCATTACACTGTTACCAACCCAAGAGTGGGAGGAATGAGGGACTTTGTTTTTGGAACAACTCAGGAAGGAAAGGTGATTGTAGGCCACCTGCCTTACCCTGCTGAGTGGTAAGATCTACTAGCCATGGGGGATGGACACATTTGAAGCTAGTGAATAAATGATGGGCCCATCAAATTAGTAATCATTCTTAACAACTGCAATATTTTACAATCATGGAGGTGGTTGCTATTCTGGGGTTGTTACTGTTGGTTTAGGCATAATTAAGCTACATGCTCTCCATAACATAATTGGGCTTCCTAGATGAAGGTGCTTTTAGATTTCATTTAAAAAAAAAAAAAAACTCAATATTATGAACAATCATCAGTCATGGGTTGGCCATAATTCCCTTGGTTGGAACTTCCTGTGGCATCATATTTATAATTTGGTCAATCCTGCTTTTCTACAAATGTGTTTGCAGCCTTTATTCCACAGAACACACAGGCAGAAGATAGAAAATAGAGTCACAGCAAAAGAGTCAATTAAAATGGCTATAGCAAAAGAGATGATGCCCAGTTACAGTAATTAATTATACAGGGGCCTCCTAATGAAAGTTCTCAATAGAGGACAACCTTGCTACTGGTTTTCCAGGGTCTCTTCTCTGAAGCTGTTTAGGCTTTCCAAGCTGAACAGATCTAATATATGCCATCTGAACCTTGCCCTCTCAAGGAGCACAGTGAAAAACAAAAACACGGACTGGAGGTAAATATGCATATAGAAGAAAATCACTTTTGAAATAGTGGCATGTTACATCATTTTTCCACATGGCTTGACTCTAATGTGAGGAAGAGTAAGTTTGACTGTAAAGAAGATTAGAGATCATTTTTTTCATGTTTAGAGAAATAGAAATAGACTACATGTACCTCAAAAACAGTAAAGACTGAGAGAAAATATGTAAAGCACTCCCATTCCTTGGAGTATATACTTTGTTTGAAATTATTGAACAGATACCCCAACACACTCATCCCTAGTAAGAGAAAATAAACCCAAATCACACAGACAAACTGACAATACTGTCAAATATCAATGAACAATTCATCATTAGTCATAATAGTTTATCTTTCAAGAAAACTCTTAAAGCTAGCCAAAGTTTCACTGAATGACCCCAAGGCTACCAGAAAGACTTAAGAACTCTTCATGGGTTCTTTTGAAATATTGCTTTTCATGTTTAATGCCTCATTTTTCCAGACTCTACTTTAGAATCTATGATTTCATTTTAATAATCTTCTTTACTATTCAAGTGCACAGTGGAAATAAAGACAGCCTTTGTACATGATTTATAAAATGCATGTCACCATGGCAACAATAGTTTAATTTCAAAAACAGGCATCTCTACAAGAACCTGGATAACTCTAATGAGAAACGGCCACAAATGACAGGAGAGTTTTCTTTTAAATCTCATTGTATGTTATGTGACTATCTCATCTTAATTAATTTATGAAGTATGATAATTTTGCCACTTTCTTTAATAGTACTCAATATAGATCTCCCTACTGTCTTAGAACTCTTGAAGAAAACTTAGAAATACATTTTTTTGGAAAAAAAAACAATCAAGGAAATGAGAATAAATTAAACACAACTCAATGAAAATAGATGAAATTTTCAGTCTTTATTTTTTCTCAAGACAATAATCTCATTTTAAGTTATTATAAAAGTAAAATGGCTGGAATATTCATAGCAAAGAAATGCTATTGTCTTTGAATCTAAAATTGGCACAAAGACTCTCCTCACTAAGTCAGACAAGAATGAGGTCTCAATAAAACAGCTGAGCTACACCAAGATGCCAGGAATAGAGATAAACAGGATATAAACAATTCATCCAGTACTATAATCCTCCAGACAGTGTCTGAGTTGGGAATATGAATTCATTGCACATTTACGGTAACCATTATTACAGATGCATTGTTTGTTCGGTACCATACATGTTTTAGATAATATACAACAATGAAAAAAAAAAGAAGATACTCAGTCATCTACAGGGAATTTATAATTTAAATAATGAAAAGTTTTAAATATTACTAAAAGCATGAAAACCTATAAATATTTATAGTGTTGTAAGTAATTAAAAACCCTGCAATATACAGTTTTCCATTATTTTGGGCTTCTCAATAAATCTAGCAATTTTCTCTCTATTTATATTAGACTAATGACTAGAATTACTACATTTTATATTTTATTTTATTAAACATATAGAAAAAGAAGCTTTGTCTTTATCTCAGTGACTTAGTCTGTATGCAGCCCACTGAGTTTCCAATTAACAGTCAACATTAACATAAAGAGCTAATTATACTGCTTGAGATAGATAAAAATACAAAATTGAAGGCCATGATACATAAGCAAAAGGCATACAGGCTAAGAGAAAGAAAAGAAATGCCCAGATAAATCATTATAAGGAAAAAATTCCTTCCAAAAATACCATTTAGTTTGTTTTGTATTGGCCATCTACTCATGGACATGGATTCTGGACTTAAGAGTGATTTGTATTTATAGTGAGTCTTCAATGGAGAAAACTAATTTTTGGTTTGCAAATGTTTATCAGTTGGAGATAGTTCTTGGGTTAGAGATGGAGACTTGTCTCCATTTCTACTCTCGGTTCATTTAGCCACCAAGCCCAACTTGTGCAGCTCCTGTGTATGTTATCATGGTATCTGTACATTCATATGTGTACCAATCCTAACGGGTTTAGAAGGCCTGTTTCCATGGTGTTCTCCATGCCCTCTGGACCTTACAATCATTCTACCCCATCTTCCCCACAGGTCCCTAATCTGTGAAAGGAGGAATTGATGGGAACATCCCATTTAGGACAGAGTGTTCCAGTGTCTCTCACTCTATGCTCATTATCTAATTTGGGTTCTCTGTATTGGCTCCTGTGTACTACAGGAGGAAGCTTCTCTGATGATGGCTGGGCAAGACACTGATTGATGAATATAATAGAATATAATTAGGAGTCACTTTGTTGCTACTTTTCTTTAGCAGAACAGTCATTTTTGATTTTCCCATGACTCCATATGAATCAAAGAGATCAACATAAGTTCATATACACTAAATCTAATAGAAGAGAAATTGGGGAATAGTCATTGAACTCACTGGCACAAGAAAGGACTTTCTGAAAAGAACAGTATTAGGAGAGACACTAAGAACAATAATTAATAAATAAGACATAGGAAATAAAAAAGCTTCTGTATGGCACAGTACACCAGGGTTTGGATAAAATGGCAGCCTACAGAACTATGAAAGGTTTTTATAAAATTCATGTCTGGTAGAAGGTTAGTATCTAAAAATATATGTAGACCTCTAAGAAAAAAAATGGACAAGAAGAAAATTAATAATCCAATTTAAAAAAACATTACATATCTAAACAGAGAATTCTCAAAAGATGAAACACAAATGTCTGAGAAACACTTAAAGAAATGTTCAACATCTTTAGAATTTAGGGAAATGGAAATCAAAACTGCTTTGAGATTTTATCTTTTGCCATGAGATCGATAAAACAAGTGGCATCTCATGCTGGTGAGGATGTAGAGTAAGTAAAACACTCATCCAGTGCTAGTGAGGATGAAAAATTGAATATCCACTATGGAAATCAGTGTGGTAGTTCACTGGGAATCTAGGAATTTATCTAACAAAATACTTTGCTATCCCACTCTTGGGAATATACTCAAATGGTGTTTCATTCTAGTAGAGAGACTCTTGCTCAACCATGCTCACTGCTGCTCTATTCATAATAGCTAGAAATTGGAAACATCCTGGACCTCTGTCAAGAATGAATGGATAAAGAAAATGTGGTACAATTACATGTGAAATATTACTCAGCTGTTTAAAAAAATGAAGTATACAGATAAGTTGATGGAGCTAGAAAAAGTCATCCTGAGTGAGATAATCAGAACCTATAAAGACAAATATGTTATGCATTCAAGGATATTTGGAAGTTAGCTGTTAAATCTTCAATAAGCAGTTCATATAACCGTAGAGGCTAGGTATAGAGCAAGTGACTGGGGACTGGGATTGAATTACCATAGGAAGAGAAAATTATATATAGTTATGGATGGATAGATAAAGGGAGGACTGGATTTGGAGGATCAAATATAGAGTGGTAGGAAAAGGGGGTGAGGGAGGGAATCTGGGAAAAGACAGTTAAAACTAAAGGCTGTTTGAGGGGTTTCATGGAAACCTAACACAGCAGAAGCTTGCAAAATATGCACATATATGAAGGTGATCTAAATGGAATCACTGAATAATGGGGGAGCCAGAGGCTCAGCTGGGCATCCATCTCACGTTGCCAAATGCAGAATTTGGCAGTGCTAAGAAGGGGTTATACCTACCAAGTTGTTTGCCAAATTGACACTATCAGAACCCCCAAACAGTCCAGCCTATTGCCAAACGCATTGCTTGTTCTTTACCAACTGATAGTAAGGTTCTATTGCTGAAGACAACACCTATACAACTTATTGGACATAAAGAAGTCGAACTGGTGGCTGCCTAGAGCCTTCATTCTTACAGACCAGTGTCCATGATACTGGAAGGTACTCTGAAGGCTACCACAGGAGCAAAGTAAACACAATTGAGCTACAAAACCTTTGATCTACCATGGTGACTGGCAAGCAAAATGCACTAATGCAATAGTGGCACAAAGCTTGTGGGGTAACCAACCAGTATCTCCTTGGATTTAAGGCCCACTCCCGGATAAGGAACTCATCTCTGCCACTCACTGTTCCAATGGTCCAGAATCTACTGCATTTTATTCTCATAGTTTCTGTCAATTCACCTCAGTTGCATCAACCAGAAGGAACCTCTACTTGTGGGAAGACTCGCCTTAGAATATACGTTAAGACTCACTAACAACCCAACAAATAAAGAGCAGATATTTTTAAGGGTGAATCGGTTTGACTTTCTTAAGATGATTTATTAGCAATACGTGCTTACTGCTCAGCTTATTATCAGAACTCCCAAACTCAAGATACTTTTTAAATTATCTAAGTAAGAGAGAAACCACCATATTAGGGCAGACTATAAGCTTAAACATACAGTGGAGATAACATACTAATTATTATCATTATTCCCCAAGTCTGAGTTGCAATATCTGCCTTATTGAAATAGTCTCAAAGTTCCATTTTGTTGAATAACAATAATAAGGAAAAAATCTAAGTACTGATGTTTTTCTTGCTACCAGAGAAAAATGTGTGACTCATTACATCTATTATTATACATTGTAACATTTTGAATTGAACTCATATGAGGCATCTCAGTGTTCTGATTATCTCAAGGCAGCAACCGACGCACAGACTACAGAGCTATGTGTCCATTGTCACTCAGGGTCCCAGACTGGAAAGACTACCTTGGCATACAACGAAAACAGGACAGTGGGCTGAGAGAAAGATTGGAGGAAGAAGTTACGTTGATTGGTTAAAACGCAAACTAACACTGAATGGAAATCTTAACCACTACATGTTTTCATCAAAAGAAACATAAATACACAGCATTCTTTAAAAACAAGACTCTACATTTTAGAATATTTTATCAGCGACAACATGTTTTTAAATGATGTGAACTTCAGACTTTCACAACACCAATTTAAAGAAAAGCTACCTCAGCTTCTCTAGTTGAATATATCTTCTTCTTCATTATTATTATTTTCATTTCTAGTTTTTTTTTCTTACATGTATGACAGTGCATCATCACATACATGCAGTGCCCATGTTAACCAGAAGAGAGCATCAGATATGATTGTTAGCCACCACATGGGTGCTGGGAATCTTACCCTAGTCCTTTGGAGGTGCAGCCAGTGCTCTTAGTCACTGAGCCATGTCTACAGGCCCTAGAATAAATACATCTTACTAAGTGGTTTTTCTATACTTGGCCTTCATATTATTTTATAGTGCGTCTAACATGTATTCCCTGGGTTTTGTTTGTCTTCCCTCATCTATTCTCCACTCTAAAATCTGTGACTGGCTGGCTAGAAATGTCACAGGTGGGGCCCTATTTGGTGAACTCACTGAAGTGATACAGAAAGAATAACATAGATCACCTTCAGCAAAAACAAACACTGTTTTTACTGTTCCCATTGAACACACTGTTAAATAAAGGGGTGTAACGTTGGCTGTGGGATAATACTTTTAATTATAGTGCATGCTTTAAAATTGCAACTGAATATAATATAATTTTAGCAGTTTGTCTCTCCTAAGGCATCAACACCATTTATCACGACTGCTGCCATCTGGCATGTCTGTACTATCATGATCAGCAGTTTATGAGGAAATTAAAACATTCAATGAGTCTCTCTTCAATAATGTTTTGAGGTCAGGGACAATATTGCCAGCGGCAGTGAAGATGCAATTTTATCGCACACTTGAGAGGCATCCATTCAACATATTTTATAGCTTTCTAGTTTAAGACTAGCCAAGCTTTTCCTTATTTGTACTGATGTGACACGGGGGTCATTCTGTATAATAGCTATCTAAGAATCACTTAGAGTAGTCTCCTCTCTAATAGTGTGCTTATGCAGCTACATTCAGCTCAAAGCTGAGCTGGAGCAGTAAAAGTGGTATTTTTTATCTAATGTCAATTCCATTGGATTTTTTTTTTACAATTGACAATCATCTTTTGTATAAATAAGTAGAAATGTTTCTATTCTTTTTAAACACGTATGGTTTTATTTATTTGTTTTATTAAGTTGGCAAGTGCAAAGTTTATGGATGTCACCGCCACTGACATCCTTTCCTCTTCCTCCTTTGAAGATACTGGTATTGCATGTTGGTTACAGGTTAGTTACATATTATCTTCGGTGCTGGCAGCATCTGTCTGTTGCCTAGAAAGATACACGTACACCATGTTTTACTAGGACCGAATTTACAAATTTTGTCCGTGAGCCAACTTTCCAGGACAAAGCGTTGTTACCAGCTTTCATCTAAGAAAACTTTTTTTTCCCCAGCGTATGAAACTATCACCGCAAACCACAATAGGACACAATGCAGAGACCAATGGACTCATGGAGTCCCGAACAATGGATACATCTATGATACAACTCACGTGTCTATGGCTCAGGAAATATCAGAGGAAAGACACAGAAAGATTGTTAGATCTAGAATACCAGGAAGTCTGCAGTGGAACAGCCTCTCCCAGAAATAGCTATATATACAAAACCTGAACAAGGCAATATCAGTGGTGATATGAAAACAGAAGGGGGACATTTTCATGGTGATCCCATTCTTAGACAAATATCTACAGGCAACTAATGATTGCTAGGAAAAAAATAGCTGTTCCCAGGAATAAGCCCCCTTATTGGTTGTCTAATACAATCTTGAAATCATATACACACAGCAACATAAATGGAGCTAGTGGGCTTTATTTATAAATTTGTGTGTACATATTTAACAGTAGTAATATAGTTAAAAAGGCTATCTATCAGCTTGAGAGTGGGGGCATAAGAAGGACTGGAAGGGTGAAATTAAGGGGTGAGATTGATGGATTTCTATTTAAATTAAGAAAATAAAATGAAGTTAATATAAAGATACCTTATAATTAATAAAAATAGCAATAAGTAGTTTAAAAAGAAATGTTATTTCCGAAAGTTTTTCAGGGATATGACCTTTCTTAGTATTGTAAACTTTGCCTCTGTCAGAGATTTGCTCAGTAGAATAATTCTTAATTGTCTTGTTTTCTCAACATGACAATATAGTTAATTTATTATTAATATTTGAATTTGTCAAAAAATATGCCTTTCTTCCAAGTGTTACATTATGTTGAACTATTACTAATAGACTTGTTGTCATCAATCTGCCTTTAGCCACAAAATTATTTTAATTTATTCCAGCGTTCTACTTCAGAATCGCCACAGTAGAAACAGTAATGATGTTGGAACTTTCTCATTGCTGTTATAAACTATCTGAAAAACCAACTCAGCATGATAATTTTGATTCACAGTTCCAGGGGTATACAGGCCATCCATGGGTAGGGATGAGTTCCAACAAGCAGGAGGTTGAGGCTGGATGGTTATGTTGCATTTGCCCTCAGGATGTAGAGAGTGAACTGGAAGTGGGACTGGGCTATTAACTACAGTGCCTACCGCCAGTGATGCACTTCCATGGAGGCTTAGCATTCTAAAGATACCATGACGTTCATAAACAGCACTTGCACTGCCTCCTAGAGACCCAGTGTTCAAAGATATCAACCTATGAGGGACATCTTTCACTCAAACTACAAGTAGTAAGCTTGTGAGAACACAAAATTGACAATACATTATTTTGAGATTATATATATATATATATATGTTCAGGTCTTATGCATTTTCTTCCCTCTGATAGATTGGACAACCCACAATGCTAGTAGAGCTTCTGCTGGCCAGACTACCATCACAGTGCCTCCTGACAGCTGGATTTGAAGGTGAGAACTGATACTTGGGTAAATAGATGAGAAAGAGTGTTAAGTCCCAGCATCTAATTACTTGGAGCCACTGGAAGACAAAGCCACAAGCTGTGGAATAATCCTTTTGTACACTGTGAAGATATGTTGCTCTCATTGACAATAAAGAGCTGATTAGCCAATAACTATGCAGGAAGAAGTTAGGTGGAAGAGCCAAACTGAGAGAATGCTGGGAAGAAAGAAAAGGGGCAAAATCACTAGAAGACACAGAGGAAGCAGGAGATGAATATGCCATGCTGAAAAAAAAAGGTACCACCATGTGGTAGAGCATAGGTAAGCAATATGTGTTAATTTAAGTTGAAAGAGCTAGTTAGTAACAAGCCTAAGCTTTCAGCTGAGCATTTATAATTAATAATAAATCTCTGTGTGGTTATTTGGGGAGTCGGTGGCCCCAAAGAAAAACTCAGCTTACAGCCAGGAAAATTGGGAATAGCAGTATAGATCAGTGTCCAGATATTCCTAGATATGAGTTCAGAAGCATGGTAGCTTTATGTGGGAAACCAAGGTTATAAGGAAGAGGGATTATGGCAAAGGGATGGTCCAAGACATTCACCTTAAGACAACCTTATAATTATCTATGGTGATTTTGCATATGGATAAAATGGCTATTTCAAAATTTGAAGTTATGTTATAATTTTATCAGTTTGATAAGTGTAGCTGATAGAGGGGAATCAGCTTTAAAGTTAGTCACTGGTGAATTTATGTACATGGAAAGTATCAGGCAAATTTATACTTAGTGTTAAATGCGTATGCATCTGCCAAACATTCTAGATATAAGAATTGTCAATTTTAAAAGTGAGTAAAGATACCTCTACTTCTTGTAAGTGTGTAGTGGTATTTTCTCTGCCCATGACATTGTGCTATACAGCCCAAAGGAGGCAGTGCTTCCTGCTGTTGTACATGACCCCTTATAAGGAGAGTGGAGAGGGGACACATGGTCCTTTCTTCCTTTTATTTATTTATTTTTTATACTGGTATGATTGAATAGACTGTGAACGGCCTGGGAATTGAACCCGGCTCCTCTAGAACATCAGTCAGTACTCTTAACCACTGAGCCAATTCTCTCTTCTCTACTAGAGCCAATTCCTTTTCAGCATTGACAGATAATTCTCTTGGACTATTTAAGTCCTTGTCCCCTTTTAGAGTATTAGCGAAATTTGCTAGTCCATCTTTAGGTATTCCAATGATAGCTTGTAAGTTGGAGGTCATGGGCAGAGCAAATACCATTACACAAGTGAATACATATTTTTTTCTTGAAAATCAACACAAAAAGAAATAAGGACACTTATTACAAGGTTAATAACGATTTTCGAAACTAACTTCTAAAAATAGTGATTACATTATAGTAGCTGTAATTTTCCAAGAATGACCTTGTTGAAGAAATTGTCTTTTATTGCCATTATCATGATTGCATGGCAGCAATATTTTGTAAATTTTAATCACTTGTTAAAAAGGCTCTTAATAACTATGGATGATTTAATATGTGGTATTTTATATAATGAAGCTTAACAAAGTTTCAAATTCCTTATGTGCTTATACAGAATATTTCAAATGTTTCCTATGGATTCTTTATGACTTTATTTTCTTGTAATGTGTTAGAGATTAGCTATATAAAAGCTACAACATTGAAAGCACCTATGTTTTTAAGAAAGTATAGCTCCCACTTTTAAGAAACACTTCAATTTCCTACTTTGGAAAGAGTGAGTCCCACACCCTTCCTGCACTCTACTTATCTCCTATTTTAGGAGAAGCTTGTACTAATGTAGTTTAGATATTTTTATAGTAAACAGTTCTCATTTGAATGTTAATGAAAGTAGCATGCTAAATCTAGTGTTTTAATAATTTGACCTACTTTAGAAAGTTGTAGATTTTTATTCCTAAAATATTTAATTGTGTATAATCTTTCAATAATTTATCAGGGTATTTATATAGTGTTTTACTTATATTCCTTTCAAATATGTTATCATGAGCATAGTTTCTGATCAATGTTTTAAGTGCAACATCATGCTTTTTCACATATTTATAACGTATTAAAAGCCTACGTGTGGAAATAAAATGTAAATCCATTCAAAGTTTACATTCTCCCTCCAATTTGTCTTTTAAATATCTCTCTCTTCTCTTTCTCTCTTTTCTCCCTCATGTCTCCTCTCATTCGGTCATTGCCTCACAAAGAACAACTATAAATATTAAAGTCAGGCCTTGTCAACTAAAACCTACACATTCCTTTACTTAAGCAGTGGCGTTAATAGCACTGATAGATTTTCTTTGTTATAGTTTTGGTGTTTGCTTGAATTTTTGTCTCTCTTTTTTTTTTTTTTTTTTTCCGAGACAGGGTTTCTCTGTGTAGTTTTGCGCCTTTCCTGGAACTCACTTGGTAGCCCAGGCTGGCCTCGAACTCACAGAGATCCGCCTGGCTCTGCCTCCTGAGTGCTGGGATTAAAGGCGTGCGCCACCACCGCCCGGCCGAATTTTTGTCTCTTTATGCATTCCAACTGTAAAGACTGAAGCCCAGTAGAATCAGGATCAGGACACTTAATAGTAAATAATTGCTGAAATATTACTAGACTAAAATTATAGGAATCCAACTGTAAACATAGCGAATTCCACTCTTAAGTAAGTCACAAATATATTCAAAGAATGAACAACACAAAATTTGGCAGAATCATACCTCTGTTGTCACTTGGGAAACCTGACACTTCTGAGTAAAAGAAATGTGAGAACCAGAAGCAGACAGATCAAGGTGCATCTTGCTTCTTACCTGGGACTTCAATGGCCATTTGCAGTGAATGAAAGAGCTTGATTTTTTTAACAAAATTTCTAATTGATTCTTTGGGAATTTCACATCATGTACCCCAATGCTACCCATCTCCCAGGCCCTCCACATCTGCCCCTCACCCCTGCAGCACCCCCTCAAGGAAAACTATAAAAGAAAACATAAAAATAAGGTAAAGATTAAGGAAGAAGAAAAAAATTAATAAAAATACAAATAAGAATATCAATTTCACTTAAAAAACAAACCAACAAAAAAACCAAACAAGCAAGCAAACAAACAAAACAAAACAAAAACACTTTGCTTTGCTCCTCCATCTTTGCCTCTCTGTCTCCTCTTTATTCACCCTAGTGGCATTGGGACCTGCTGTGTGGGGGGATGTGAGAGGCATATGCTGCCACCCCAGTCCATGGTGACATCTGGGCTCAAGCTGCTGCTGAAGATTATATCTATGTCTGTGGTCTTGCCACAGCTGGGGTCTGTGTTGATGTTTAGTTCCCTCTGTTATTACAGGGGCCTATATGAACCATGTGTTGAAACATGAAATGAAGTGCAAGGGCCTTGCTGATCTGGCCCTGCCCCTCACTGGCCCAGTAAGAGCTCTCCGTCCCCCAAATGGAGAACTGGCCCCTTCTCTTGCCTGCCCAAGGATATGAGACCAATGACCCAGGTACAGGAAAGCTAGTCTCACTCTCAATAGGAGAGTTAGACCCCCATACTTGGGAGAGACAGCCCCTCTCCTCATCACAGTGTGGGAGAGCTGGCCCCAGCATCCCAGACTGATGAACTTAGAAGCCACCCAGGTACTCATCCAGGGCTTTGAGCTGGCACACTCCAACATCTACCCCATCTATGACCTGTTGACGTGCATGAAGGGACTGGTCCTGCAGAGCCATAACTGCATGGTCTACCTGACTTGGAACAAAACCAGGATGTCTGGAGAGCTTTTGTGGGGGTCCAGTGTTGATTGAGTGCTAGAGGCTATAGGCTTTTGAACCTGCCCAACAACACATTACATAATAAACATTTGCAAGAAACGCTGCTTAGACAAAAGGGTATACTGCATGAAAGAGCTTGATTATGCTACAAAGCAGTGTGTATATGCTTCTATATTCGGACAGGTAGTTTGGGAGCTCTTCAGGATCTGTATGTGCATGTAGCTATCTTTGGATGTGTAAATATGGCTACATTTAGATAGGTGAGTCTCCCTAACTTTATGAGCTTCTCATTCCATGAAGAAGATCACTGATGGAGGGAATTTAGGTTAGGGCATATCAAATACAGGTGCTTACTCTAAGAAATGGTATTATTAAAAAATAATAAAATGTATTGGATGTGTATAGCAGTACGTTTGCCCATCAGGTAGTATTAACAGCTGTGATGAAATTATAGAGTATTGAATTTGATGTCTTTTTAGAAAGAAAAATTAAGAAGTATATGTAACATGAATTGCTAAACAGTCTTATTAATAAAAAACACAGAGCCAGATAGTGGGGTGCTGTGGGATGTTCTGTATGGCAAATGTGTTGCTCTGATTGGTTAGTAAATAAAACACTGATTGGCCAGTAGTCAGGCAG
Organism: Peromyscus eremicus; assembly: GCF_949786415.1. Lineage (NCBI taxonomy): Eukaryota > Metazoa > Chordata > Mammalia > Rodentia > Cricetidae > Peromyscus > Peromyscus eremicus. The sequence continues at coordinate 47,987,969 of NC_081433.1, read as the reverse complement.
GAGGAAGTATAGGCAGGACAAGGAGGAGAAGAATTCTGGGAAGTGGAAGGCTGAGTCAGAGACACTGCCAGCTGCCACCATGACAAGCAGCATGTGAAGATGCCGGTAAGCCACGAGCCATGTGGCAAGGTATAGATTTATAGAAATGGGTTAATTTAAGATATAAGAACAGTTAGCAAGAAGCCTGGTATGGCCATACAGTTTGTAAGCAATATAAGTCTCTGTGTTTACTTGGTTGGGTCTGAGCGGCTGTGGGACTGGCGAGTGAGAGAGATTTGTCCTGACTGTGGGCCAGGCAGGAAAACTATAGCTAAAGTGGGGTGAAAATTGAAAGATCAAAGGAATAGAACAAGCCAGCCATACGTTCTTACCACTAGGAAATCCTCAGCCCAAGATAGCTACTTCCTGTATACTCAAACCTATATATCTTTCTGTGCCCTGTTATCTTATTTCCTTTCTCTGCCCAGCTTCATCACTTTCCTCTTTCTGCTCAGCTCTGTCACTTCCTGTCTGTCTGTACAGACCTCCAGACCTCTATGGTTAACTAGTGCTGGGATTAAAGGTGTGTGCCACCATGCCTGGCTCTGTTTCCGGTGTGGCCTTGAACTCACAGAGATCCAGATGATTCTCTGCCTCCTAAATGCTATGATTAAAGGTGTGTGCTATCACTGCCTGGCCTCTATGTTTAATATAGTGACTGGCTTTATCCTCTGACCTCCAGGCAAGCTTTATTTGTTAGAGCACAAATAAAGTATCACCACAATTTATATTTGAGGTATTAGTTGCCCAATAACTACTTTCCCACTTTTCTCAACATTTCTCTATCTCCAAATATTATTCTATAAAGTTTTCATCTATAATCGCTCTTTTATCCCTCAAAAAATTACCATATTAGAAACTGTCCTTTCTCTCTGAATTAATTTGCTGACATTTTGTTAATTATGTAGGAAACAAAACATAGTTTTGCATTTATCTTTGAAAGGTTAGGTCAATTTATTGGCAAAGGAAAAGATAATGTTTATCTTATGAAGACACATTTCATATTTAAGAAATATTTTCTCATTATTACAGAAACATATTTTCCTTTGAGAATTTGGGGAACTTAATAGATGTGTAGAAGTAAATTTGTCTTGGATTTCAAAGAGTTTCATTTTGATTTGTTAAACTTACGTCTTAATACTTCTTAGTTTTCAGAAAAGCACATAAGAAAAAATTCACATAATTTAATTATGAAGATAAAATTTTCCATTCTTTAGTCTTCTTTCCTACATCTTTATTTTTTCCATGTTCATGTGTGTGTGGTATGTATGTGTAGTTTTGAATGTGTTTTGGCAGACATATGTGTGTTCATGTGAATACATGAGCACATGCTTTTGGAAGACTGAGGTCAAAGTCACTCATCATCCTCAGTCCCTCTTACAATTATTCATTGAGACAGGGTCCTTCAATAAAACCTACCTCATCGATATGACTGGTTACTCAAGTCTATTTGCTGAGGGATTTCTTTGTCTCTGTCTTCCATGTTGGAATTGCTGTTGAATGCCAAAACTCACTTGATGCTAGGGATATGAAACTTCATCCTTACACTTGCCTCACAAGTATTTTCTTAAATGTCCCATCTTTTGAGACCTGAAGTTATTGAGTCCACCCTACTCTGGTGCTTAGAGTTGAACTTAGAGCCTCCCTTGTGCTAGGCAAGCACTCCATTGAGTTGTTACTCAAGTTCTTTTCTATATTTTAATAATGAGGAAAGACAGGGTCATCAAGGTGTTATGTGTTTACAGAAAAATATACTGTTGTTCCACCAACTTGATGATTATGAGATTTCTTCTTAGTTATTTTTATGGATATATATATATATATATATATATATATATATATATATATATATATATATATATATATTAAGGGTCAATAAACTGGCTCATTGTGAAAAGAAGCTTGCTGCCAAGGCTGAAGGTATGAATTCCACCCTCAGGATGCACATTTTGGAAGGAGAGAACCAGTTCTTATGAGTTGTCCTCTAATCTGCAGACACAAGCTGCATCATGAGTATGTGCACATACATCCAACACACAGTAAAGGTAATAAAAAGTATACAACAGAAACTAGTAAGCATTTATCTGTAAAATGCATTTAAAAAGTCAACTATTAGAAAATGAAGCTTTATCCATTCCAAAGAGCAGAATAACAAACAGAAGAGAATGTTTACAATAATGGCATGATCTTAGTTAATATTTTACTGTGCCAGAGAAAACAATGAATGGAAAGAATATTCTCTGATGCAATCAAATTGTCATTAAAAATAATTAATGTCCATTGATAATATTAATATATTGCAAAATTGTATTTAAGTATTGAAGGCTATGGTTATTTATAACTATTGCTTAACTCATGCTTCACTAATTTTAAGAGCTATTCCTAAGTAATATATATTTATATGTATATATATACATATGTAATGTATATATATTCTTGTGAAATATTCTACTTTTTGTGAGAGTTTAGTAACTGATTAAAGACTTCAATATCTTTTAAAATGTCAAATTTGTATTAAGACCCTGTCATATACCTTTCATATCATCCAGATTCTACTTTCAGCCAGCCAGGACATTATAAAGTTCGCGTGCCCAAAATATCGCAGACCTCACTGAAATTAAAATAGTCTTCAAGAATCAGTTTTGCTTAACAATAAGTGTAGACATGAGTATAAATGATGTAAAACTTTAATATGTAGTTTATGAGTAAACATATTCACTTATTTCAGATATTATTCTCCATTTTGGTGTCTCTGTTAAATAGTAGCATGATTTTCTCAATTTCTTCATTTTGTTTTCTCTTCATTCATGCCGTTAGGGATGACAATGTACTCTTAGAGAAGAGTATTTTTCCTGAAATACTATGTAAAACTCTTTCTTAACAATGATTGATCCTTAGTAGAGTGAGCTGAGACCCCTTGCACACCAAAATAGCAACAGAAAACTTCCACATTAGAATATTCAGTTTCCATTAAAACTGTAACAAAATACATTGTAGCATTGCACAAGAAATCATTGCTGGAAGCCAAGACACCTGGTCCTTCTGTCCTGGATTAAATTGATGATGTGGGCTGTGAGTAAGCAAAAAGGAAAATAAAACATCATCTGCCTTTGCAAAAGCTGTATATTCTATGTCTTGAAAGACTAAGAAAGAATAGATGTTTGAATATGTCACATCTTACTGGGTTTGTTGGCTCAAGGATGCTTTTAAATAGGTTTTTTAACCTTAAGAAAAAGAAATGAAAAAGTCAAAGTTAATAAAATAAATGTTCCATAAATATATAACACAGATGTTTATTTACATGACAATGTCATCAAGTCCTAGGAAAGGAGACACATAAGGTATCCACAGAAGGTCCACAGATGTGACAGTGTTTTCCGACTAGTTTCAGTTCTGGATAACACACATATTAGTTGATCAGCCAAGATTTACAGCCTATATTTCCATTTCTAAAGCTCATGCTGGGAGAAAACACGACTTCAAACCTCCCCTTTCTGGACTTCTTTGAAAGTTATATAGAGTGTTACTATACTTCATATTTAATGTTTACCATGATGATTCAACTTTTCTGTCACTAGCTGTCCTCCTTGTTTATGCTTTCAAAACTGCTCTCACAATACTAGATGATTCCTCTGTGTATGTTTGAACATTCTGAAAACACTTCTTTTGCTCTGTGTTCTGTAACTGATGAAGAAGATGCTTTTCTCAGTTTGTTGCTTTAGATGATACCTAACATTGTGCAAAATGCGTCAGGGAAAAATATAGATTTAAAATCTCTGTTAGAACTTGCTCATTTAGGAATCCCTCTAAACTTTAGCAGAAAGACACGACAGCCACATGAGAACCAATCCCTTATCTGACTTCAAAATACAATCAGGGAAATAACTAACCACTTGATGTCTGAACCATGTTCCATATATTTTCCTCCTGGGGGACTGAAGAGATGGCTCAGCAGTTGAGAGCACAACATATACCGCTTTTGCAGAGGACTTGAGTTTGAGTCCCAGTACACATGCAGGGTGGCTCAGAAATATCTGTCTCTAGCTCTAGAGAGATCCATTACCTCTGGTTTCTGTGGGCACCTGTCCACATGTGAACATACCTGTACACAGAGAAAAATATATGCACATAATTAAAAGTTTATTACATTTCCACTTCTCACTCTCAAATCTGGTAGCAGGTAGACACAATGACTTTTAAAATTTGGTTGAGGGAGTAAAGCTAAGCCTTCATCTAAACTATAAAATTGTGGCCACTAAATGCAGAGAGAAAGACAGACTCATCTCAGAGTTCATTAAATGAAAAGAAAATCATATCTAACATTGAAACAAAATAAATAAACAGTAGTTTTCAGGAATAAAACTTGTTATGTGTTCATATAGACATGAAACCCAATAAAGAAAATATTCAGCAAATCTTACTTTCAGACAATAATTTTGAAAGTACTGGTAACTCTGGTCTGTCAATGTTCACAGCAACCAATAATACATCATAAATTCACAGGAAGGAACAGGCCTATAGCATGGAGGTGTCAAGGTTTAGATGTTAAATGTCCCCACAAGATCATATGTGTTGAAGGTTTGACCCCTTATGGAGCAATACTCAGAAGTGTGGCCACCAGAAGGTGATAGGATCCTTAGAGTTCTGACCTCTTGAATGGGTTGATCCATTTAAAGATTCATAATTGAACGAGCTTTTTAAGGTGGTTGACTTTAAAGAGGGATAATTAGAGACAATTGGTCATCCAGGTTGTGCATTGTGCATTTTGTTACTGTCATGTTTCTCTTAAGTCTCTTTCTGCCTTTTCCTTTTACCTTTCCATCGTATTCGCAATGATCTGACTAGCTTTGCTCTATCTTGTACTTCCTGCCATGATACTCAGCTTCATCACAGGCCCAGGAACAACGGACATGAGTGAGCATGGACTTAATTATTGAATCTGTGAGCTCAGAAGAGCCCTTTCTCATTGAAATGGATTTTCTCAAGTGTTTTCTCACAGCTATAGAAGTCTGAGTAAAGGAGTGTGGAGTCCTTTATTAGGACATAGAACTTATTGTCTGATCCCACCTTGGGATTAGATATGGACAATTTTGGACAATAAAAAGTCTCTAAGAAAGCAATTCTGTCAGTCAAGTCAGATAAGAACTTCCCATCCACATCAGAATAAGGCTTCAGACACAGTAAAACAAAAGGAGTCTCACTTTTTTTCTGTTTAGATCCACGAAAGTTGCGTATTTTCCTTTATTTCCTATCTAAATGGAAAACATTTTCTAGCAACGATTTCTTGTCCCCTCCCCTCCCTCCTGCATCTATCATTATTTTGTGGCTGACTTCTAAAGTGGTTGCATCACAATGTTAAGTCCTTTAGGCATGTTTGATTTTCTGCTGGATGAAGTCCCTAGATCAGGTATTTGGATGGTTACCTTCAGCCAGAATCTCTATGTATAGAGAACAGATACATATTGCCAGAGGGGCAGTAGGTACTACAAACTTCTCTTTTAATTTTTGTAACAGTATCCTTCATTTCTAAAAATATACATAGTTTCTCGAAGACAAATAATATCACAAATGATTTTATTCTTAAATGTGGAAAATTGACAATGTTCAAGCAAGTTATCTGCAAAATGAATGATTCAGAAATTGCTTCCTTTTTATTATCAAGAACGTAATAATTACAAAATTTCCCCTTCCTTTTCTTCCATCCATTACCCTTCCACCTACCACTGGTTGCTCTCCTTAAATTCATGGCCTCTTTTTCTCATTAATTGTTATTCCATGCATATATGTATATACATATATGTATGTATATATTTATATATACATATATTCCTAAATACAGCATTGCAGTCCATATAATCTTACTTATATGTATGTTTCCAGAGTAAAATGTTTGGCACTGGATTATCAATTGGTGTATTCTTCCTTGGGGAAGCATGGAGAAGATATACTGTATCCTTGTAACTGTCTGCTATGTGCATTGCTACAGTGATTGCTGGGAAGTTGGTTACCATTTCATATAATAATGTTAGTCCCTAATAAAGGAAAGGAGAAGGTGAGGAGAGTCCAGGGCATCCATCTCTATTTCCCATTAGGATAAATAAGCACATTTTACTTAATTTGCAAGTATAATGGGATTAAAATTTGATGTTAGTAGCCATCTTGGCCAATTCCTATTAAAAGCACTATGGTATTCCCTTAAATAAGGGAAGAAAAGACTGAAGTAAAATTTTCTACGTGCTATTGAGCCATTAAGGGTAATATGGTGTGTATTTAACATAACCTGATCATAGAAATATTTTTTTCTTTTCTCTTTGAAACAAAGTTTCATGTATCTCAGGCTGGTCTTGAAATCACTATATACCTAAACATTTTAATTTTAAGGAGTCAAATTTTACTTTTATTACTTTGTAGGCATGGGTGTTTTGCCTGCACATTATGTCTGTGTACCACATGCATGAAGTGCATCTAGAGGCTAGAAGAAGGTATCAGATACCCTAGGACTGGAGCTATGCAAGGTTGTGAGTTACCAAGTTGGTACAGGGAATCAAATCAGAGTACACTGAAGAACAACCAGTCTTCTTGAAGCATCTCTCTAGCACTGGCCTTGAACTTTTAATTCTCATTCCTCTAACTCTCAAATGCTAGTAGACATATATTACCAAACCCTCTTCAGGCAGAGCCCAGAGCTGTGTACATGCCTGAGAAGCACTCCATGGACTGGGCCACATAGCCAACACAGAAATTTTTCTTAATCCTAAACTAAGATAATACTTTCTAAAAATCAGGTGATATATTTCAATTGGGTTTTAGCATTAATATAGTGTGTGTGTGTGTGTGTGTGTGTGTGTGTGTGTGTATATATATATATAAAACTGCTTTTGTGAGAATAATTCATTCTAGAGTCTGAGAATTTATATGTATGCTAAATCACTTAATTTGCCTGGAGCTACAGCAGGAAAAAGTATCTGAGATCAAATTTTATGCAAGTTGTTTTCAATTTCAAATATAAAATCTTATTATAATATTACAATAAATTATACATAATAAAATTAGATAAAATTAATATTCAATAATGTTAATGAAAATAGGCTGTCACAGTAGTGCAGCACAGCTTTGAAACAAGGGTTTAATGTGCTGGTATAAGTATTTTACCCTGTATCTTTCAGAATATACATTTCCCACATGGTTATCAGTTTGATTTTTAAGATAGTGGTTTTTAGAGCAATTGTAGCATTTATCATTTGATGGTTGATGGCTTATGTAGAAATAGTCCTCCACTGACCTTCTAGAATACGGAAGTCTCTGAGGAAAGCAACACTTTTATTATTATTATTATTATTATTATTATTATTATTCTGGATTGACCCAGACTTACAATCTATTAAGATAAACACCTTCAAGGAAATTATTCTTTTTGTTGTTATTAATGATGTAACTAATCAGATTAGTAGAGAGTTTTATGAATTGTTTTGATATTTTAACTAATGAAGGAAATATTTTCCATAGGATAGATTGTTAAATTACTCAAAGAGATATTAAAATTAGAGGCTAACATTGAGCTACTAATCAATAAATAGCTATAATTTTATAGCTATTTATTTGTTTTCTTATATAGGGTGAAAACAAAAAACTATTGTGTCTTGAAATGTTGCTGTGTTTCATGAAAGTAAAAAGAAATAAAAAAGTGGTGACCCTAAGATATAATGGTGCTCATTTTAGAGCTAGCCACTTCTTTATTTATTGACATGAGTAGCAGGAAGAGAGAGAGAGAGAGAGAGAGAGAGAGAGAGAGAGAGAGAGAGAGAGAAGTTAGCTAGTGATATGGTTATTTTGTTGGAAATTTGTTGGAGACCAGCTCCTGTAGTCAGAAGTTTTCCTGTGTCCCGCCCAGTCTGCAGCTGCTCAGACCCAAGTAAACACACAGAGGCTTATATTATTTAAAACTGCTCGGCCATTGGGTCAGGCTTACTTTTGACTAGCTCTTACACTTAAACTCAGCCCATTTCTGTTTATCTATATGATGCCACATGTTCCGTGGCTTTACATGTGTGCCATTACATGCTGCTCCCTGAATGGTGGGCTGGCGTCTCCTGACTCAGCCTTCCTCTTCCCAGAATTCTCCTTGTCTGCTTATCCTACCTATACTTCCTTCCTGGCTACTGGCCAGTCAGCAGTTTATTAAACCAGTGTACACAAACATTATCCCACAGCATTGCCCCTTTTCTGTTTAATTAAAAAGGAAAGTTTTAACTTTAATATAGTAAAATTATATATAAGAAAATAGTTATCAAGCAAGAATTACAGTTACAATTATCTAGTCTATTTGTATTTGGCAAAATTAAAGAAAATATTCTATCTATCCTATATTTGTGAGTCTAAAGTTTCCTATCTAATTTATCTCTTATTATAACCAAGGAAAAGTATAACTATCTAGTCTTCAACTACATCAAAGAACTCAGAAGGATACAGTATTACCGAAGTAAACAGGAAGAGCATTGTTAGCAACTTCCCAAAATCTAGAATGACAGAGACAACTGCTTGCCTGGACAGTTACCCAAAGTTCCTTTGTAATGTTGGGACATCCATCTTCAGCCCATAGGCCTAGTCTCTCAGTCACTTTTTTTTCTATGTCCTATAGAATGTGTGGCAGTTTCTTTTGCGAAGGAAGAACCTGAAAGACCATCTCGCCTTGCAAAGTTCAGTGGTCACCCATAGGTCCTGCATGTCTAGTTTATACAACATATCATCAAGTAGTCAACATAAGGACACTTTTTCGCCCAGTGGCTAACTTTTGCCACAAAGGAAGCAAACTCCATAATGAGTTTCTTCCATTCTCATTATCTTCTCTGAAGTAGATTGGTGCTGCCAGGAGCAGACATGTCTCAATGTCCAGAAAGTCAAATTTCTTAAAACATTTTAAATGCCATATTCTCTAGGTCTTTGAAGTGTTTAAAGATCACCTACCTAGTTGAATTATATCTGTGTATACCTAGAAAATTTAACATGACTATAGTTTTTATTATCATAGAAGACTAATTATTAATCTGTATTTCTTAATTATCCATTACAATTTAAATGAGCTGCACAAACATAATACCTTAAATAAGAGTAGAAATATACATACAGTATAACAAAATTAACTTTAAATTTGTATCAATAAACTAAAATCCATACCAATGTAAAACATTTTAAACAAGGTGCTCTTTAAAAGTAGGTTCAACAATCCATACTTTTATCCTATCATATCTATACCCTATATTTCCATATCAGGATCTGACCTGTTGAAGGGTTCTTGAGAGGAGGAGTGAGGAATGAAGAAATATTAGATAGAAATATAGGTGTAGACAAAGAGAAAGACAGAGACACAAGATAGCTTTTAGAGGGCCCTGGGTCAATACCCAGTTTCACTGAGTTTAATCATGATGGACTTTTTATGCATCAGCAAACTAAGCAGCAAAAGATCTCCCCACTGAAGGTCGAGATTTAAAGTACCAACACGTGTAGACCCTTAAAAACACCTGTTAAGCCTGCCCTTGGCCAAATCATCCCATTATGCAGCCCTGCTGGGCAAAGCAAACTCAGACTTTGACCTTGAGTAAGGCCTTGCTAGGAAGCCTCTGTGGGCCCCTACCACCACAGAAATTAAGTAATCTTTATACCAATTTGTGTAAGTTTTTAAATATATATATATATATATATATATATATATATAAAATTAGAACATATATAAATATACATAGGCAGCTAGTTTTTCTCCTCCTCACTGTCCAGGAATATTATCTTCTCTAGAAAATCTTTAATGAGAACATGCCAATCAAATTCACACTTCAGTTTTTAGTAGTGTTGATCATTTGTTTCGCTCTATATTACATGCCCTCTTTTCTACAGCAGACAATTGATGTCTACCATAGCACAACTTGAGATATTTATAAGGCTCATTAATAGTACTAACTTGACATACAAAATGAATAGCATGTGGTGTAGTTTCAGGGTCCTGAAGGAAAATGGCTAAAGATACATAACATAACTGAATACTTCTTCAAAATATTGTTTACTCCACATTGCTATTAACATTTTCAGGGTAATAATAACACAAATTCATTGAATCAGTATTTTAATTTAATCTTTTATTTTCCACTGTTATATTGTATTGATGATTTATTTAATTACTGAAAATAAATTTGACAGCACATTTAAAATTCTGTCACAAATAATGCTTAATATAAGTGGCATATATAATCTCTAAATATTATTACACCAGCAATTTTGTTAGTTCAAATCTGTATTGATATTTAGAGCTTATGTTAAAGATTTAGTAATTGTAATGATGTAAAAAGAAGCATGAATCCACTCTACATCAATCATGAAAACTGTCTTTTTATTTAGAAAATCACTGCCTGGACTCACACACACACACACACACACACACACACACACACTTGCACACAACACACACACACACACACACACACACACACAAGGGTATGGATAAACACAGTCATCTGAACTTTATACTTTATATGACTGTATGTAATTTTTCTTCTGATTTACTTTACATCTCCCCTCCCCCTTATAAATTCCTTTCTGAGCTCAAAATTTAGATACAGGTAAGTTAAAAATAAAAGTGTCCTGGAGATTTCTGTGTAATAAATTTCCATGTTATCAATCAAATTCATTTTTAAAACTTCTTCACGTTTCAAAACTTCCAAAAACTTCCTCGAGGAGAATGTGTCTTTAAGTCTGAATTGAGTAGTTCAGTCACATTCGCCTTGTGCAGGAACACTGCCCTGCTAATCAGGTGTAAGAGTAAAGAGTACCCAGTAAAGTCAGAGTGGGATTTCTGCTGCACCAAGCCTGAACTAAAACAGATTAATGCATTCAAACTAATGGTGAGGAAGACCCCAGTGACCAGTGCGGAAGTCGATGTACATGAAAGCATTTAACATTTCATTCCTTGTTAGTTTGATCTATCTACATTAAAAAGGATGTGCTAGGAAGCAGTTTAAAATAAAAAAGGTCCATTTGTCTCCTTCTGGACCAGAAAGTAATAGCTGCCCAATTTTATCTCTTTATATAAAAGAAAGAGAGTGAGGAGAAATTTGATCTATGACAGATCAGGCTCAGAGAATTTTAGGAATTTGTCTAAAATTGAATTGTTCCAGACTCATGCATATTGATTATACAGATGGGTACTTTGCCATCCCCAAAAGCCCTTTAGGAATCTAGCTCTTGAACAAGGTAACCACAGGAAAGTGTCCCATAGCTGAAGCTACTGTAATGAGTAACTTTTTTTCACAATGAAGCTGTATTGTGGTCAGAAATAGTTCTTCCTTGAAGCATTAATTCCAGAATCTAAAATAGTGATTACATTTGTATAGATAACTTACTGCCTTAATTTCTTTCATTAGCATGTGGCTGAATTTGTAAAGGTTAAAAAAATGTTCTACTGTTGATCTGTTTCTGGAATATGTTCCTCCTTTTACTACTCAAGAAAAACCACCACTATTTCATCCAAAAGTATTACAGCCTACGGCACTAAACTACTTCCATCATTTCAAACATTCTTTCCTGCTACTTTAGCTTTAATCCTGCCCATGACATCTCACTCCATTCAATTGCAGAAGACTTTTCCATACATTTCAAATGTACCCTGATGTTGTCTTCACATTCTTCTTCAATAAACCTTGGTCCAGAGTTAGTCTTTCAACGATAAATATTTCCAAGCCATCTTGTGTTTTCCATAGTCACTAACGATAATTAATACTTTAGTTTTCTGCCTAAGAAGTTGTAAGAACAGATATACTTGAAACTAAGCTCTTTAGTTGATCAAAAACATACAAAGTTTGGAGAAAGATTTTTTTAAAGCAAAAATGACTTCACTCCTATGGGAATAAATATTATATCAAGGGACATCTCCCTGTCTTCTTTATTCACATTGAGGCTTCAATATTCTATCGTAAGTGTGTGATGTCTTAACAAAGACCTTCTTACTTCCTTCACTTGAAACAATTACAACTTTGCAGTCTATTGTGCATATTTCACATGTTTGGAGTGAACACTAATATGCTAATGTTCTAGGAATTACACAGTCTCTCTTGCTAATCTTTTCCTTCATGGTGGTCTGGATTATAATTTATTTGACAAGGACTTTTAAATGATGGAGTTACTACTTATATGTTATTTTTATTTAGAATATTAACTCATTGGGAATGAGAAATTAATTCATTTGGAAAGCATTTTGTACAATTGGTGAAGTAATCTTTATGTTTATTAGCGGAATCCTTGTTATACAAAGGTTATCAGCTTCAAACCTTTACTTGAATATTATATTAAACAGGCCTTTATACATGCTGCAATCCGAAACCTTATATATGCTTGAGATCATTTGGACCATCTTATCATTTGATTTATTTCTTTGATGAAATAATTTTGCTTACATCACAATAACTTATATTATTTTGGATGGCAAGTCCCTGAATCTAGAATTATAGTTTAAAGTTGTATTGAAATATCCTTATATATACCATCCCATATATTCTTACAAAAATTTTTAATAGTCTTCAAATTGGGATTCTGTTTGATTTTATGAATTAAATATTTACTATAAACTTTACAATAGATAAAAATATAAAATTGATCCTAATTATTATCTAAATATATAGTCAAACATATTATTTGCTCTAGTTAATTCTCAAAGATTTTATTGAATGAATTTTCTAGGCATGATTTTTTTGGGGGACATACATTAGATGCTAATTGTTCAGGATACTTATCCTTTGATGAGTAATTGGGTATCCTGAATTTTATCTATCAAGTGAAATGCCAAACTTTCTGCTTCAAACAGTAATACTTAAAACTTGAGTCACAAGTGAAAAGCCTCCAGTTCAAATGTGAATGTGGAGAAGCCTATAGATCTTGTTACACATTCAGAAACCTAACTAATTATCTCATGCACTTTGACCCTGAGATTGAATGAATGAAATTATAATCAGGAATGACAATATAGTCATCCTAATTCTTTTTTTCTCCTCAGTTACTAATACATGTACTCTTCTTCTCTCTGTTATTCATCCAAAGTTGAATTAAGATTTAAAAAGTGAAATGTTCTAAGATAACATTAAATGGCAGAGATATAACAAATGTGGAAGAGAATGCATCATGAAAGCACCAATTAATATAGAACCCAGAACTCCAATGTTTGACATTTAAGCATCTCTCTCAAGACTTCATCATGAACAATTTATAGCCTTAACTACAAATGAAATGTCACAGATAATTGGTCATGTACCTTTGACATTTCATCTAAGGTTTGGTGAATCAATTTTATAATTTTGAACATTTGAAGCCAATATCAGGGACTAGAGTTTCAGGACTAGCCATTTTTTATGGAATGTGCAGTTTTTTCCATTTCTTCAAACATAACAGTATAGTTATATTAACACAGACACAATATGCAAGAACCTACGAACATCATCATAATTATCATCATCATCATTATCATCATCATAATAAACGTCTTTTTATATTTTCTTCAAGTGAAGTAAACTTAGTATACCATATTGTAATTTTGAAGCTTGAGGAAAAACTGCATATTTTAAGAACTTTATTTATAGATCTATAATATGAATTTCTCATTACAGTTGTTTGGGGTTTCAACACCATACTACCATTCCATAAACCTTGACATATGTAAATCTCTTTCATCATGACATATAAATAAGTCCAAAAATCTTAGTTTAGATAATGCAAATACAAATAACATTCCAAAACATCATATAGAATTGGATCCACTTAGAAAATTTAAAATGAAAAATGCTGGAATCAAGAAATTGATATCTTGCTGGCAAAGTGGCTCAGGGGTTAAAAGCACTTGAACTGTCAGCCTGAAAGGAGAGAATAGAATTTAAAAAGTTATGTTCTGATCTCTGCAAATGTACGATGGCATACACACTCCTGCATGATATACACAGATAATGCACACATACAATAATAGTAAATGAAAATGATTCAAGACTATCTAACATTTAATTGTGAGGAATAAATATAGTGGAAGTGGATATACTTAGGAAGAGTAAACTAAAACTTATTTGATACACATATTTTCTGATGAGTGCTTCTCTACTCTAAAGCTTGGAGAACAGCTTTTAAAACCATAGAGAACTATTAGAAACCAATAGCTTAGAGGCTTTTGTCAGTGAAATGTGAAAGAAAACCTCCCAAAAGTTTGAAAATAAATACTCTTCAACTTAAATAAAAATAAAATTCTAATTTCAAATGTACCTAACATATCCACTTACATAGAAATAATGTACCACTACGCAGGCATATTGTATCTTGCTGTTGATTTACTCTTGTGAATTCTGATCCTTCCTGGTAGATGGCATTCACACACATAGACTGAGTAGCCATTTGGACTTAAAAAGAAAGAAGCATTGAATCCTACTCATCAGTTAGTGTTACTGCTCATGCTCTGGCATACCCTGACCCCTTTTGTTACAAATAAAATGAATTATACAATGTTTAGCATTTAAATCTTTAATAACACAGAATTTATGTTTTCATGTGTATTCACTAATTTGTCTGGAAGAAAAGGGTAATTTATTTTTCACAGAAGTGCACCCCCTTGTCTCTCACCCAGCTTGGTCATCTTCTTTTCTCAATAACAGGTATCCACACTGACACCTAAGTCTATCTTTCAGCCTTTCATATACATTCTCTCTCTTCTTTTACACTATTATCTTCCCTCATTATTTATTCTTGCTTGTTGTGTTGGTTGACATTGTTTTGGCTGTGATGAAATACCATGACCAGAAGCAACTTAAGGAATAAAGATATTATTTTGACTTGCATTTTCAGAGAGAGTGTCCAATGTTGGGGGAGGTATGGCAACAGGTGGTCTGAGCAGAAAGATAAGAGATATCAACTTTATAGACAAGAAAGGAGCAGAGAATGAACCGAAAGTAGAGTGGTACCATAATCTTTCAAGAACCATCACCCAGAAATGTGCTCATTGGAAAGATTCACCATCTTAACGTTCCATAAATATGTGTTCAAATACCTGAGCCTATGAGAGACATTTTTCATTCAAAACACCATACTTGTTTATTTTTGAAGATATTATGAGACCTATGGCTCTTGTCAGTTGAATCATATTATCAGTCATTTTTTTAAGCCGTCCATAAAATAACATCTCCTACTTTTTTTTCTTTCATTTTTCATTATTAAGAAATTTTCTACTCACTCTACATACTATCCACAGATCCCCCCTCCTCCCACTCCCCATCCCTCTTTCCCAAGCCACCCCGCATCCCCACATCCCCCAAATTGAGGTCTCCCAAGGGGAGTCAGCAGAGATCAGCACACTGAGCCTAGGCAGGTCCAAGACCCTTCCCACTGCATCAAGGCTGTGCAAGGTGTCTCACCACAGGCACCGGGTTCCAGAAGCCTGCCCATAGACCAGGGACAGATCCTGATCCCCCTGCCTGGGTGCCCCCCAAACAGTTTGAGCCAAACAACTGTCTTCTGTATCCAGAGGGCCTAGTCCAGTCCATGGAGGCTCCACAGCCACCAGTCCACACTTCATGGGCTTCCACTAGTGTGGCCAGTCATCTCTGTACATCCTCCCATCATGATCTTGACATCACTTGCTGCAGTATCTCTCCTCTCTCTCATCAATTGGATTCCTGGAGCTCAGCCTGGTGCCTGGCCATGGACCTCTGTATCTGCCTCCATCAGTCACTGGACAAAAGCTCTATGATGACAGCTAGGTTATTTACTAGGCTGATCACTAGAGTAGACCAGTCTAGGAACCCTCTGGACCACTGCCAGCAGACCAAGGTGGGGTCAACCTTGTAAAGTCCTGAGAACCTCCCCAGCACCCTGCCTCTTCCTATTCCCATGATGTTCTCATCTATCATGGTATCTTCCTCCCTGGCCTCCCACTCTGTCCCTGTTCCACCTTGATCATCCCATTGCCCTATGTTCTCATCCCCCACTCCTCGCCCTCTGTCACACCCCCACACCCAGTCCACTCCTGTAGTTCTCATCCACTTCTTCACAGGGTCATCCATGTGTCCCTCCTAGGGTCTTTCCCTGTTAGCTAGCCTCTCTGGAGTTGTGGGTTGCAGTCTGGCCATCCCTTCCCTCACATTTAGTATCCACTTATGAGTGAGTACATACTATGTTTGTCCTTCTGAGTCTGGGTTACCTCACTCAAGATGGTATTTTCTAGTTCCATCCATTTGCCTGCAAATTTCATGATATCACTGTTTTTTTACTGCTGAGTAGTACTCCATCATATATATGTGCCATATTTTCTTTATCCATTCTTCAGTTGAGGGGCATCTAGGTTGTTTCCAGGTTCTTGCTATAATGCTGATATGAACATAGCTGAGCATGTGTCCTTGTGGTAAGATTGAGCATTACTTGGGTATATGCCCAAGAGTGGTATAACTGGGTCTTGAGGAAGACTTATTCCCAATTTTCTGAGAAACCACCATACTGATTTCCAGAGTGGTTGTACAAGTTTGCATTCCCACCAACAGTGGAGGAGAGTTCCCCTTGCTCCACATCCTCTCCAGCGTAAGCTGTCTTCTGTGTTTTTTATCTTAGCCATTCTGACAGGTGTAAGATGGTATCTCAAAGTTGTTTTGATTTGCATTTCCCTGATGACTAAGGATGTTGAGCAATTCCTTAAATGCCTTTCAGCCATTTGAGATTCTTCTGCTGAGAATTCTCTGTTAAACTCTGTAGCCCATTTTTTAATTGGATTGTTGAGTATTTTGATGTCTAGTTTTTTGAGTTCTTTATATATTTTGGAGATCAGCCCTCTGCCAGATGTGGGGTTGGTGAAGATCTTTTCCCATTAATAGGCTGTCGTTTGGTTTTATTGACCGTGTTCTTTGTTCTACAAAAGCTTCTAAGTGAAAGACCTGTATGACAAAAACTTTAAGTCTCTGAACAAAGAAATTGAAGAAGATATCAGAAAATGGAAAGATCTCCCATGCTCATGGATAGGTAAAATCAACATAGTAAAAATGGCAATCTTACCAAAAACAATATACAGATTCAATGCAATCCTCATCAAAATCCCAGCACAATTCTTCACAGACTTGGAAAGAACAATACTTAACTTTATATGGAAAAACAAAAAACCTAGGATAGCTAAAAGAATCCTGTATAATAAAGCAACCTCTGGAGGCATCATGACCTCTGACCTCAAGCTCTACTATAGAGCTATAGTAATAAAAACAGCTTGGTCCTGGCAAAAAAAAACCCTGACATGTGGACCAATGGAATCGAATTGAAGACACTGACATTAATCCACACACCTACAAACTTATGATTTTCAATAAAGAAGGCAAAACTATACCATGGAAAAAAGAAAGCCTCTTCAACAAATGGTGCTGGCATAACTGGATGTCAACATGCAGAAGATTGCAAATAGATCTATATCTGTCACCATGCACAAAACTCAAGTACAAGTGGATCAAAGATCTCAACATAAATCTAGTTACACTGAACTTGATAGAAGAGAAAGTATGAAGTAGTCTGGAATGAATTGGCACAGGAGACCACTTCCTAAATATAACACTAGTAGCACAGACACTGAGAGAAACAATTAATCAATGGGACCTGCTGAAACATCTCCTTCTTTCTGAATGTCTTACCAAGGGTATGTCCTTACCATCTGCATCAAGGTTTACAAAAGAAAAACACAAATTCTCTTGCAGATTCTCCGAACTGTAGTCAGAGCTTGTCGATGTACAAAGTCTACCAAAGAATGCATGCATGGCTAAGGCTCCAGAGCAATGTGGTCCTTAACAGTTCCACTGAAGTCCATTTCACACCATCAGTCTCAGTTTGCTTAACTATAAATTGACTAATGAGTATGTTTTTCTCAAGTATTACTGTACAGAAAACTTAGCTGATGGCATGTGTAATCTTCTTCATGTGTTAAAATTATGATAAGTTGATATATGGTGTAAAGTTCTGAGCACAGTGACTGGCACACAATGAGCCCTTAATAATTGCAATCTTTCCACTAGCAAACTTCCACTGACCTTGAAGACTAAGGTCAGCCATGTGGAGAATACCAGGGCTCAATGTAAACCTTTGCCTCCTTGATAACCATAGATATACAATGGGACAAATTCTTCAGGTTTTATGTTCTCTCATTTAATCCCCTCCCTCTCTCTCTGAAACACACACACACACACACACACACACACACACACACACACACACACACAGTATTCCTTCACTCACTGTATAAAAGTAGAATTGTCACATATTTTGTAAGAGAATATGTTTGAGTAATACCTAGAAAGTTAACTCTAGGTTATATGTTAAACCTTTCCGTGTATTATTGTGCTGTTAAGCTTTCTAAGAATTTTTGTTTCCCGGAATATTTTCATTTATTCATTTTATGAATTGTTTTCTAGGTCTGTAGTGATGTACTTCAGTGAGTTTATTTTTTCATTCATCAGACATTTCCTAAGCCTTATGTGACTTTTAAACTATAAAACTTTTAATATATACTTATATATATTTTCTTTAAAGATTTTTCTAGCATTAAGGATGAGTAATTTCCTGACCATTTATCCTTCCAGAACTCATTTTATTGAGGTATTTATCATCATATACACTATTCCGTGATTCCCATCTTTTATGTTATTATATCTCTGATGTGTGTTTGGTGTCTGAAGATTGCCTTATGATTAAATTTTCTAAATTTCTTTGTTGTTTTTTTGGGGTTTTTTTTTTTTTTTTGGTTTTTCGAGACAGGGTTTTTCTGTGTAGCTTTGCGCCTTTCCTGGAACTCACTTGGTAGCCCAGGCTGGCCTCAAACTCACAGAGATCTGCCTGGCTCTGCCTCTCAAGTGCTGGGATTAAAGGCGTCTGCCACCACTGCCCGGCTTTCTAAGTTTCTTAAAATTTCAATGTTATGTTGTAACCTGTGCTACTTCTCTGATACATTGTTTGTATAGATGCAAAATCTTTTTAATTCACGGAGTAAACATATTAGAACTTCTCCATCCCATTTATTTCTATTTTACATTAATTTCTTTGTCACTTATGTACTATCTAAATTGGGAAGAATTTTTTCTTTCTGCGGATTAGATGAGATATTAACAAGCACTTTCTTCTCTATTTGTGTACGGATAGGAATACATTGGACAATGTGTTTAGAAGTAGAGTTTAATAGAATGATGACACAATGCCTTCACATCTGTCACTTTTCCTTGGACATTTCCTATTCACCTGATACACTCATTGAGGATTGATGTTGGCAATACCATTCAGTTTGTGAATACTAGAGACAGGTAAATAAACTCATATGATAAAATTCAGTTAATCATTCTGAGTTTAGCTCCACATGCTCCTCAGTCATATTCAGTGTCTGAAATATTGATACCAAGCAGAGAAAATCAGGTTCCTTCAAAATGAACATGCTCTAGGGATAATATGTGCTCTGTCTTCTGTTCTTCTCTTGGGTTTTGTGTTTTCACCAACCTTTCACCTAGTTCCCCTAATTCAATATTAAATAAGTATTTCTGCTAAAGTTCTTTGTGTAACATTGTGTATTGGAAATTTAAAAATATCTCTGATATTTCTATAATTTGACATTTTTAACGAGAGATCAATTGGGTGTGATCACTCAGTGAATTTACATACATAATCAAAATTGTTAGTAAGTGAACAAAGGGCTTAAAATATTAAGAGCCTGAGTATCCCAACTGGCAGATTTTATATATTATATTAGTTCCAGTATGAATCAGTGCAATTTTGACCCATAATAAAATGTCTGCATTACCCCACAGTAATCATGAAATATGCCAGTGCCAGGTTATGATTGAATGAACTACATTTTCTCATGTTCTGCAAGATTACATAATGATATAGAAATGAGATTCTTTAAAGCTTGCATTTTCTGACTTTCATAAATATGAAATATTATGAATCCTTTCAAAATGTAGTTTTAATTAAATTAGATAATATGACAGAATGTACAGCTTACGGTTAGGACATTGTAAGCCTCAAGCAAATATCTGTTACCTTGTCATCTTTTCCAAGATCAATTACAGAGAAATATATATACACTTAACAAGACTTTGAAATGAAATTTTAGCGATAACAATGTCTAAGTATAGCAATTTTAAGTACCAAATTGTAACTTTAAGTCAAATATGAGAAATCATTAAAAGACATGGCTTAATGAATCTGTGATTACAGAGTACTGCCCAGGCTGGTATTGTTGTTGATATATATATGCAAAAATTCCATATCAATAACTGGTGTCCAGTGAGACAATAGTCACACAGTTCAAGCAAGTGGTTTTAGTGCTCACAGATTAAACAGCAAGGAAAAACAGGAGCCTGTGACTCATGGCTAGCTGGTGACCCAAAACTCGGAAGCATTGACTAGAATAACAGTGTCTCTTCAGTGTTTCCTGTCTCACATCACAACCAAGGGGCATCTAATGTTCTCAGACTCTCTCTCTCTGTGTGTGTGTGTGTGTGTGTGTGTGTGTGTGTGTGTGTGTGTGTGTGATATACATATATATCCTGGGAGCCCTAGAGTTTACTGAGTACAAGTATTACAGGACATGTCCCTAGAATGAATAGGGACATAGCATCTTCTGTTCACCACAGTCCTTCTTTTCTTCAGAATATTGTCCTTGGAATATTTTGCTTGAATTGTCATCCAGACAAAGGAGTTGAGTCAGTCAGGATCACTCAGACCCTGTGGTCCACTAACATTACACATAGAGTCTCACAGAAAGCTGCAGGTCACACTAAGCTGAGACAATGTATTGGTCATTGTAGTTTTTTTGTTTTGTTTTGATTTTTTTGTTTTTTGTTTTTTGCTTTTTTTGCGGGGTGGGGGAATTCCTGAATGTGCCAATGTGTGTATCTGTGCATTTATATTAATTTCTTTCTTTTATTTAAGAAAATTTTTATTCAACTTATATACTCACCACACATCCCCCCTCATCCCTCCTCCTGCCTCCCTCCTAGCCCCCTTAAACCACCACCCACTCTATTCTATGAAAGAGTAAGGCCTCCCATGGTCTGTTTGAAAGGCCCCTGACAGTGGGATCAAGATCTATCCCTGGTACATGAGCTGGCTATATGGAGCCCATTACCTAGGGTGGGACTCCTTGCCTAGCTTTGATGCATGGGGGAAGAGCTTGATCTTGCCTCAACTGAATATGTCAGGTCATTGTAGTTTGATTCACTGATTAAAAATAAGAAGTTTTTGCTTCTATCAAATGTTCTTATGTTTTTTTAAATAATAAATCTGCAGTAACTAATTTATATATCTGAAAAGAATAATTACTTAGCAATGCTATGTTGACGGCTTCATAAACAGATAAAACCAAATCAGAACCTTTAATTCAGAAGCGGTATGATTAATTTAGCCTTCAATGTGTATTTTATTTACCTTTGACACTTTATGAAAGCTAACACAAGTTTTGTCTTGCTGTGTTTCTTGAACAGGACAGAAGTAGAACTTTTACAACCAGGAAGAAATCCCCAGAATTCCAAAAATATAAACAAATTAAAGCATTATTTTAAAGATTCAAAATTATGGATATAAAAGTAAGTTATATTAATAGATACAAGACCAGCATCAATAGATTTTTCCATAGAAATTTAAATAATTTAAGACAATAAATTGTAACAAGCTCCCTGTATCTCACCAGCTATCCAGCCAGGTTTTAGACACACGAGGAACATGTGAACATGCTCTATTATTTAATGCTGATGTTGACAATTTTATTCTGTAACATTGCTTTTGAGGTTGTATTATTTTGTTCTCTTGAAGAAATTACTGAAATTATAGATTGTGAAGAGTGATACACTTAAAAATCAGGTATTACATATTACAAAAGAGCTAATTTCAAATGTTTTCAACAAAGCAGATGTGTTTGAAGTGATGAATGCATTAATTATTTTGATTGAATTATTCCACACTGAGATAAAAATCATTTTGTCTCCAATAAATATACACAACTATAAATGATCAGTTTAAAATCATTTTAAGTAAGTAAACATGTAATAGGCTTATTCACAAATTTCTATATCCTGACTTATAACTATAATAACATACTGTTAAAAATTTAAGAAATATATAAATCAAAAGAGCCGAAAGAAATATAGATTGGATTTTTATAAAAATGAGGAGCATGATAAGGAAGAAAATTAATGTAAGTAAGAATCAGAATAGTAATGTGATAAATGAAATAAATATATTTCAGGGCAGGAATTATTTTATTGCTTATTAAAGCAGCATTTACCTCTTCTAATTACAAAATTAGGCCAAAGATCATCATGAAGGTTGTGTTTGTAATTCTAGCACTCTTTACTTCAAAGGCCAAGGAAGGAGGCCCTTTCTTGTCCTTCCAGGTTACATAACCCGTTCCAGGTTACCCAGGGATTCAGAGAGAAGTCATTATTTCAAATAAAATAAAATACAAAAAGTAGGAGAGCAGGCCAAAAACACATTTAAGGAACAGTTCTTTCAAAGACTGGAATAAATTAAAAACTCTCCTATCTTATATTAAATAAAAACAATGTAGGCTACATGGAGAACTTAAAAATCGGTTCAGAGCTTTACCAAAAGCCTTGCTGCTCATGAGACTGTAGAACTGATCCAACACTTAATTAAAAACCTTCCATCTCTAAGGACACACTCCTAAGCCAATTTTCCAGCATGTCTTACTCAAGAGCCAGCACCAGTGATTCCCTATTGAAACCCCTGTGCCCAATGGGAACCAAAATAAAATACAACAGTATTTTTAAAAAATTATGATATCCACAATACCCCTTGTCACAAACGTTTGGGACCAGAAGTGTTTCAAGTTTTGAACTATGTTTTGGTTTATGGAATATTTTTGTTAACTACTGATTGAAAATACAAAGTAATTTAATGATCTATTTCTCTAGCAAAACTTAATCACATTGTGAAAATCATCACATTGACCTAAAGTAGTTTCCTCTGATTTAAACTGAAAATACTATGAACCCATAAACATTTTCGTGTAAGTACAATTAGTTTTATATATATAGTGTAATAATTACATTATCTGCATATAGAATTTAATAAGACAAAGTTTATTCTCAGTCAATAACAGAATATAATGAGTTATAATTTTGGTTCTATGATGATGGTGACCACCAAAACCTTCCAAGTCTTAAAATTAGCAATTCAAAATGAGGTGATAATTTTTTACATGCACTGAAAGCCTCTTTTTTTAAAAGAATAGTTATATGAAGGATACACGCATTATTTTTGGCCAACTGCTCTTCAAATGATAAGTGGAACCTTTTAATTACATTCTATATTGGTAATTCATTTAAAATCCATATGCAAATTTGTCATCTTGGAGTCCCTCTTCAGACAGTGTCTAGATGCTCTAGGCTGTCAGCAATTTATTCCAGCTAACAAAATATTCTGAAAGTGTCTAAGATAATAGAGGTTCTTGAAAATGTTCCAAGCAGCTAGAAAATGTAAACAACCATTTGCAAAACAGTAAAATCGCATTGCATATATTTGCATTTTTGAAATGAAGTAGTAACTGTAAACACTTAAAAATAGAACAGCAAATGAATAATACAGGTTTTGTGTTATCTGAATATTTAGCCATTTCACATAACAATTAATGCAGGAAGCCATCATGATTTGTAGACAATTTTATTCAGTAGGGTAGTTCATATGATTTTCTTTTGAGGCAGTTAATTCTTTTCTCAAAATATTCTAAAAGAAAAATATTCTTTTATCTAATAATCATTCAAATAATTGCAACATAGGTTTGCTTCTCACTTGTTTTTGTTATAAAATTTTACAAACTACAATTTGTTTGTTGTAACCTGAAATTATATTATTAATGTATGTGCATTATGGTGATGAGGACTGTCATCAGCGCCCAACACAGAGGGATGAGGTTGAGGTCAGTGACCATGAGATTATCGGATCCTGTCTAGGACAAATGTGGCATTATGTCATTATACTGCTGTAAGTACTGCCTGACAGTGCTACAGAGAACAAGTCTATTTGGTATGCTTAACTATTTATTACAAAGTTTCTCAAGTTTGTATCTCTTTTTATTTTCTGTGCCTAAGATCCTTTTCATTTCTACAGGTCTAATGTGTGTAAAAAATAAAATCACCAATAATAACCAAATGCATGTGTCCCAAAATAAACTCAATTCCATTCTGTCTCTAGATAAGGAAATTTCCTGCTATTTAAAATATTGCTCACCTGAGAGAGAACACGAATTTTCCATATGTCCAAAATGACAACTCTCAGAGGTGAGTAGGAATATTTGGCACCACCTACCCAAGCTGAGGCATTAACGTTTGCTTCAGAGATGAAGGCATTGAATTAGTGTTATACTAGCTCTTAACGAAAACACAGAGTTGCAAATTATATATGAAATTAAGTTGTCAAAAGTAAGATGGAATTTTCTATGTCTGATTTCCTAGTAGAAAATTAGGGTATTAAAAATGGATGCCAGCTAGCAACTCTCCTTTGTATTCTTTTATTTTGAAGAAATCTATTCTTAATTGGAATATTGTGGAGAATGGGATTCTTCTGTTCCTTAGAGTTTTAAAAATTACACAAAACCACTAACAAAAAGTCCCTTAAAGTTTTTCTGGATCTATAAAACAACATGACTCTAATAATTTTGTATGCTTATCTAACACATAAAATCTATACATATTTTAATCATTAGTTAAAGTTCTTTTCCTAGTTTGTTTTTGAAATAGATGTAATTTTATTTTTAATTCATTTTCTTACATGAAATATACTCTATTCATGCTATTAAAAAGTCTTAAAAAATGAGGTAGTTAAATAAAAAGCTGTAATTCAAAATGAACTTTTGTTTCATCAATTGCAGCAATACCACAATGATTTTCCTTAGATATTTCATTTTGCCCCACAGAACGTCTAAAGAGTGCAAATGATGTGTTATACTTTATCTTAAAAAAATATGTAATTTTCTCCTCAATAACTCTTCTCAATAATTCTACTGAAAACCTCTTTTCAATTCCTAAGGCAAGTTCTTACATAAATTTGTAAGTTGAATTACTGAATGTCAATGTAAGACGACATAGTTCTAGAGGTCAAATCTGTGTGGTCCTACTCCTCCATTGTGAATCAGAGTCCTGCCACCCAGTCACTCTCAAAACATTGTACGTTCCCCCCATGCCTTGATGTCTTCTTTACAGCAGGAAGGATCCTAGTAACTCTCCTGAGGGCTACTAGAGCATTTGATAAAATGTAGAGTCTAGTGCACGTTGGGCTAACAGGAGTTTCCTTTCCTCATACTTTTATGAACACTGATTATATTGTCTTTTTAAGAATAACACTTGTAATAGGCATGAGGTGACATCTCATCAGGAGACTATGTGAAGAGATTGGGTGACGTCTGCTCATCACTAATATCAGCAAACGGGGTGTTTATATCATGCAGAGAAAGGCATCCCCAATCACCTTCACGAGATTCTCACTCATCGAAGTACCTTACTCAGCTTTACCCTTTTGCCATGTAAACATCCTCTAGAAACTATAGAAATCAAACGTAAGTTAGGGCATGGTGGCACGAGTCTGTAATG
The DNA here is from genome assembly GCF_949786415.1 of Peromyscus eremicus. Lineage (NCBI taxonomy): Eukaryota > Metazoa > Chordata > Mammalia > Rodentia > Cricetidae > Peromyscus > Peromyscus eremicus. The sequence goes on along the minus strand of NC_081433.1, from coordinate 47,962,305 downwards.
CCGGCATTCAGGTGGCTAAGGCAAGAGAATCAGCAGTCCAAAGCCATACTAGATTGTGAAAAATAAATGAATAGAAAAGGTTTACTCTCTAGCATATATCACATATGGAGGCATTTTCTAAAGAGAAATAAATATTTTTTTCCAAGAAATTCAATTCAGTAACTGGGGAAAGGAACAGAGGGGGTCAAGAATACAAGCACACACTACAAAAGTGATTTGTAAACAAATGATGCCCAGGAATAAAATAACTTAAGTCAGGCTAGAAATATAAATGTATCATAGAGTATGCCTAAATTTCAGAGTATTTTAAACATACATTTGAGCTCTGACAGGACCAATGAGTTTTTTTTTACTGTGTTTGTCAAACTGCTTCAGTTACTAAAAACAGGTTTTATATTCACAACTCATTGACTGTTGTGAACACAGTACAAGTCCTCTACTGTCGAACACTGTAAAACTGGACAATGTATTCTCAATCCATAACCTGGGCCATAAAATATTTTCCCTGGAAAAGTCATACTGCCAGGGGCTTCTACATTTCATGTAGATTAATTTCTTTTGAAGATCAAATAACACTGTTTAAGCACTGAGTGGTATATATTGTGTTAAAATTCTATATAAATCACGCAACACAGAGGAAGCACAGCACACAATGCAATAATTTTTCTTCCTGGGATGTAATTTTCCTGATAAAATTGCTATGTTTTGTTTTCCCGCAGTATATTCACTCAGGTAATCTGAACTCGGGGAGCATCAGGAAGCCTCCATTCTCCAGAGGCAGAGGCTCACCTTATTGAGCAATGTAAGTGTGACGGAGTCTAGGATATTGCTCAATTAATTTTCCTTTCTGAGAATGCATTCTACACATTGGGGAGCATGATGTGCTCAAAGGTTTCTGTATACGATTACTGAAAATTGATTTATGACGGAGAGAATCAGGATCAAAAAAATCCCCAAGCAGACTACTGAAACAGTGGTTCTATTTTTTTTTAAGTTGAAAATAAAACAATTCAAAGACTTCTTCAGCAAACACCTATCCATCATCAACGAGACTAGAAACTTGGTCAGCTAAAAATTCAATCTATTTCCTTTAGAAAAAAAGATCAGGCCATCTCTGAACAGCTCAAGCCACCCACATGACTGGTTGAAATGTAGTATATTGCAAAGAGGTTTGAGGTAGATTAAAGTGATCTCTTGCCACCAGATACTTGTAGAAAATTCAATGGGAGGGAGAGAAAGTCTCAGTAGTACAAGGACTAAAATATTAAAAAGCCAAAGTAATGATGTTACCATAATTACATTTTTCTATTTTCCCAATTGTGCTTGCTGATGACTTCTGAACTAGTAAGATAAAATCAGTGTCTTCTGACTTAGTAGTTGAACACAACCAAGGTGGCAATGTCTTCCTTTCTTCCTGGTTGCATCAAATAGTCTCCCAGGCTTGAATCTGAGTTACATCTTCAAATTTCAGATAGAGTTACTGTATATGACACAGAAGCCATTTCTACTACAGATATTTTTGTCATGTTTGGTTTTAAATTTGTACATAGTTGAGGATATTAATTTTCATACTGGGACATAAGATTCTTAATGATATATTTATTCTATTGTAACTCAGTCATTATTAGTCCCTTATTTCAACAGTTGTGAAAATATAAGAGCTTATCTGTTCTAATTTTTTAAAATATTTTGTATGTAGAAAGATAATATCTATGACATTTAATGAGTTCTTATAACCTTAAATTATAGTATTCTCATGACCCAAGAAATAAGATTTTAAAATATAGTCAGACAAACCTCTTGGACTTGGACATAGCACAAAGGTAGAATGTTCTCATTCCACATAGAAAATCCAAGTTTAATCCTCAGCCCTGAAAATACAAAGTTATTTTTTAATTGCACACTTAATTTTAATATTGTTATTTTATGTATATGGAAATTTACCTACATGTATGTATATTCACTACAATCATGCCAACAAAAGGCCAGAAGAGGGCATTGTACACTGGGACTAGAGTTACTGATGGTTTTAAGGTTCCTTATAGATACTGGGAATCACATATGGGACCTCTGAAGATGAGTCAGTGCTTTTAACCTTTAAGATACCCAGCCTTGAGAAGTTATTTTTATGCAAAATGGTGATATTATACACATCTAATTTTCTAAAAGGCACTTTTCTTATATGTACATGAAAAGGAATTTATTATTTTGTTTTTAGTTTTTCAATTTTGAAAACCAAAAAAATATTGAAATTGTATCTGCTTAAAATCTCAAAATTCAGTTGAGGTGATATTTTTATATACAAATGAAACAAAACTTAAAGAAGTAGACTAAAGAGTACCAGCTTGACTATCAAATACAATAATTCTTTTAATGTTTCTCAACTAGCATTTCTTTCAAAATAGATTTAAACTTTAAAATTACCCTAAAGCATATAATACTGTCTGCCTGCTTTATATTTTTTAAAGGATCAAAAGTTTGGTTATATAATATCAAACACATAGAAAATTTTAATTTATAGAATGTTAATGATAATGAAAGATGTGCCTAGGACTACCACACATAGGACAGAATCAGAAGGATTAGGACTTGACGTCTGATGGTTCAGGACTACATCATACAGCAAGTTCCTGGCCATTTTGAATAGCCAAACTGTGCCTTGTAGCAGGAATCTTAACAGGTCTTATTAATAAAACCAAACCTGAGGCCAGTTATTGGGGTGAATGCTGGAAGATCAGAGAAGCAGAACAAGCCACAGCTACCTCACCTTGCCAGTTCCTCAGCTGATCCTGTTTCCTCAGACTGGAAGCCTCTGAATCCTCATCCAGAATGAATCTCAGCTGAACTGCTGCTTGAGAGCCTGAAACCTTAACCAGCTAAAAGCTTAACCAGCCAGATGCTTCTAGTTTCTGGTCCTCACGCCTTTTATACCTTTCTGCTTTCTACCACCACTCCCTGGGATTAAAGGCTCGCTTTCTGGGATTAAAGGCATGAGTCACCATGCTTGGCTGTATCCTTGGAAACATGGATTTCTGCCTCTAGAATGCTAGGATTAAAGGCATGTGCTACCACTGACTATCCTAAGTATCTAGTGGCTTTTCTGTTCTCTGACCCCAGATAAGTTTATTAGGGTTCACAATATTTTGGGGAACACAATACCACCACAATGCCTCAAGAAAATACCAAGCAAAAACAAAAGGATTATGAGCTCTTGTGCTTATGTGATATTTAGTATACAAGTTATATCTATAGTTGCATAAGGTAATAAGAGTCATGTCTTCATTTACTTACCTTTAAAACACATTTACCGATTATATATATTAGTGTTAGTTAAAATAATTAAGTTGTGGGGCTGGAGAGATGGCTCAGAGGTTAAGAACACTGGCTGTTCTTCCAGAGGTCCTGAGTTCAATTCCCAGCAACCACATGGTGGCTCACAACCATCTACAATGAGATCTGGTGCCCTCTTCTGGCCTGTAGGCTGAACACTCACTGTATACATGATAAATAAATAAAAATCTTTAAAATAATAATAACAATAATTAAGTTGCATGCTTTCATGCATGCTAACCGATATGAAATTAAATGTTTCCTAAACGCAATTATAAGAATTATAAGAACTCTTAATGGAGAGTCTATGATCTCAGCATGTGGGAGGCAGAAGCTCAGGGTTTCAAAGTCCTCAGTCACCTCAAGCATTTAAGGCTAGATCCTGGAGACCGCTTAGTGGTAAAGAGAGCTAGCTTGTTGATTGTCTAGAGGGCCCAAGTTCTGCCCATGTTGAGCAGCTCACAACTTTCTGGAGCCCAGCTTCAAAAGATCTGATTCCCTTTCCTTGCCTCTGTGGGTGCCCAACCACATGTGCTCGGCACTCACATAAGCACACATATGCACACACAAACACACACATACATAAATAAATGAATAAATAACTAAACCATTAGTTTAACTCCATCCTAGGTTACATGTGACCCTGTCATAAAACTAATTGATTAATAAACCCAATAAATGAAAATGATTATAAATGCTAAAATCATGTTTCTTTTTTTTTTTTTTTTTGAGGGGTTTTTTTTTGAGTTTTTTTTATTCAATTTTTTTTATTTTGCAATACAATTCAGTTCTACATATCAGCCACGGATTCCCTTGTTCTCCCCCCTCCCGGCCCCCTCACCTTCCCCCCAGCCCGCCCCCCATTCCTACTTCCTCCAGGGCAAAGCCTTCCCTGCAAACTGAGATCAACCTGGTAGACTCTGTCCAGGTAGGTCCAGTCCCCTCCTCCCAGGCCGAGCCAAGCGATCCTGCATAGGCCCCAGGTTTCAAACAGCCAACTCATGCAATGAGCACAGGACCCGGTCCCACTGCCTGGATGTCTCCCAAACAGATCAAGCCAATCAACTGTCTCACCCATTCAGAGGGCCTGATCTAGTTGGGGACCCCTTAGCCATTGATTCATAGTTCATGTGTTTCCATTCGTTTGACTATTTGTCCCTGTGCTTTATCCAACCTTGGTCTCAACAATTGTCGCTCATATAAACCCTCCTCATTCTCGCTAATTGGACTCCCAGAGATCCACCCGGGGCCTAGCCATGGATCTCTGCATCCAGATCCCTCAGTAGTTGGATAAGGTTTCTAGCACGACAGTTAGGGTGTTTGGCCATCCCATCACCAGAGTAGGTCAGTTCGGGCTGTCTCTCAACCATTGCCAGCAGTCTGTTGTGGGGGTATCTTTGTGGATTTCTGTGGGCCTCTCTAGCACTTTGCTTCCTATTCTCATGTGGTCTTCATTTACCATGGTCTCCTATTCCTGGTTCTCCCTCTCTGTTGTTGATCCAGCTGGGATCTCCCGCTCCCCCAACCTCTCTTTCCCTCGACCCTCGCCCTTCACTACCCCCACTCATGTCCAGGCTGTTCATGTAGATCTCATTCCATTTCTCTGTCATTGGGCGATCCCTGTGTCTTTCTTGTGGTCCTGTTTTCCAGGTAGCCTCCCTGGTGATGTGAGTAGCAGTCCAGTCATCCTTGTTCTACATCTAGTATCCTGCTATGAGTGAGTACATACCATGTTTGTCTTTCTGAGTCTGGGTTACCTCACTCAGGATGTAAAATTATGTTTCTAATATGAGCAATTTTTGTTCTGCTTCATAGAATACGGTCTTGCAGTCACTATTTTCAGTGTTGAGTGTTAAGCTATGGAAAGAGTGAATCCTGATTTATTAGTCAATATTTACATTATATCATAATTTTTAAGCACAATGCCTATATGATCACATTATTTTAAAAGCTATTGCTATAGGCAAGACATATGTGTACACTCACACACACACATATACATACATGTATACGTAAGACATATATATATCTAAAACATTTAACCATTGACCAGGCATGGTGGTGTATGCTTATAATCCCAGCACTTGTGAGACAGGGACAAGAGAATTTGGAATTCCAGTCTCATCTGTCCTTAGCAACATAGTTCCAAATTTGCTTCAACTCTTTAGCCAAACCCTGTCTCTAAGAAGCATAAAAAGAAAGTAACACAGAGGGCTGAACATGTATCTCAGGAACAGAGTGTATGCCTTCTACACTTTGGTCCTCAGAGCTACAACTATTTTTTAATTAATTATGTAAAGTAAATCTATAAAAATCCATTAAAGAAACAACTCAACTCTAAAGATCTATTTATCCTCTAGCTATTTATTCTGTGTTATCTCATTAGTTATTTATCATCTTCTGATGAATTTTAACTGTGCTTTAAGAAAGTTCTTTTTGTATTTTCAAGGTTTTTTTCCTATTCAATGCATAATTGTAATGTGCAATTATGCATTTTCCTTCTTTCTCATAGAGTGTTTAAATCACAAACAATAGCACGCTAAGTAGATTCATCTGTGTCTGTTTATCCTCTTAAATATTCATTTTAGCACTTCCTAGTGTTGGCCTGGAGAAATACACACAGGCACAGAACACTGCTACTTCCCTTGAAATGAGAACAAAATTCACAGGTCACCCAATTGTCTGCATTCTACAGAAATAATGGCTTGCATGGCATATAAGGCACATTGCTGCTTGAAATGAGACAGGCCTCCCTTTTCTGTTTAATTCAGATTGTCATCTTGATAGCAATTAGATCACCTTAGAAACAAACCTCAAGGCAGGTCTGTGAAGGAGTTTCTAGACTATGTTAACTGAGGTGAGACTGTCCACAAAAATGTGGATGGTATTATTCCTTGGTTTTGGGTCCTGGACTTATAAAAACGAGAAATGTACCCGAACAACAACATTGGTCTTTCAGTTTCCTGACCTCAGGTGCAATGTACCAGCTCTTCCAGGCTTCTGCCACCATAATAGTGCCTCCGTGATGGACTGTACTTTCAAACTGTGTGTCAAAATAAGTTCTTTCCCCCCTTAAGTTGCTTTGGTTGTATCTTTGGTTGCAACCCCGAGATAAATAACAAACACAACTGCCAACCACAATAATGCTCAAAGAAAAATGATTTGGGTAATTATGCAAGCCAGAGTGTGGGCTAATGTGAGACTAGGAGTGATTGTTTTTATCACACTTGATTTTTGCTTTAAATAAACCTCTTTCATTGCAATATGGTAAGTGAGCATGTGTATTTTGTTAGAAATCTAAAAATATCCCCAAATGTGGATGTAGCAATTATCTACGTAACAGATTGCAAATATTTACAAGCAACCTTTATCTGACTTCTCAGCTTGTATTGCAGTTTACAAACACGCGTGCAAGGCGGCATCGTGTAACTATGTCTAGGTGCTTCGCAACCTGTTGTCACTACCCTCCTGTGGCTTTCTCATAGACAATCCAGGAAATTCATGGAAAGGGAATTCCTGGGATGTAGAGATTCACTCCATTACAGAATTTTGACACGGCATCAAATGACACAAGCAGGCCTCCCTCTGAAGTTTCATAAAGCATATGCTTTGTTATGTGGTTCTACAATAGTATAATAAGAGGATTTTATATGTTAAAAAAATTAAGACTATAAAATATGAGTTCCTACAAGCTTGGTTCAGTTGTCTCTGTAGATTTCCCCATCATGATCTTGACATGCCCACACACACACACTTGCTCATATAATCCCTCTTTTATATCTTCAGCTGGTCTCCTGGAACTTGACCTGGTACTTGGCTGTGGATCTCTGCATCTGCTTCCATCAGCTACTGGATAAAGGCTCTATGATGATAGTTCAGGTAATCACCAATCTGATTACCAGGGTAGGCCAGCTCAGGCACCCTCTCCACTATTGCTAGTAATCTAATCTGGGGTCATCTTTGTGGATTCCCTAGTATCAGGTTTCTCTCTATCCCCATAATGCTTCCCTACATCAAGATATCTCTTTTGTTGCTCTCCCACTCTGCTGTTCCCCTAGCTAGACCCACCCAACCAATAGCTGTGGAACCTGCTTGGGACCAGACTAGGCCCTCTGCATAAATGAGAGAGTTGTGTACCTTGGTCTGTTTCAGGGCCCCCTGGCAGTGTGATCAGGATCTATCCCTGGTGCATGAGCTCAGTTTCTGAAGCCCATTACCTATGGTCTGACATCTTGCTCAGCCTTGATGCAGAGGGGAGGGGCTGGGTCCTGCCTCATATGAATATACCAGGTTTTGCTGTTGGAGGAGGGGGTGGGGGTTGGGGGAGGAGGCTTGGGGGAGTGGGAGGAATGGATGAAAGGAGCATCTGTGGTTGGTGTGTAAAAGGAATAAAAAATGTCTTAAATAGAAAAAAAAGACTATAAAATATTAACAGTTTGGAGGAATATGATCAATCTGTTCTTGGACTATACAACAAGTCAACTTCCAGAGTGAATAGTTCAACTTGCTAGTGTAGTGCAATTTACTGAGGCTGATACATACCATTTCTTCTACACACTATTGATTTTGTTTTCTGACCATAAATACTTTTAGGATAAATGCCTTTAGCTTTAAAAGGAGGCATAAGGAAGCAAGTGTCTTCTAGTGACTCTTAACGATTTAGGATAATATTCCTTCTGATCCTTCACACCCTTACTTGATCCGAGCACAAACTTTTAGTGTGTTTATTCTTACCTTGGCCCATAGGCCTTATTTTAATCCTCCACAAATTAGAAATAACTTTCTGTAATGAGGGCTATTTCAAGAATGTTTACTTCTCAGCTTATAGGGCACACAGTAGAATGGCATTGAGATCATTGATTACTCTAATTCCTCATGCTCTTTTATGTCCCTGCCACCCTTGACAACTTCTCTTCCTCCCTAATAATCACTTTTCTACATCCATGTCTTTATGTTTCACTTTATTGCCCACTGAGTTTAACCAGGACTCTCTCTTTGACCACAGCTTTGTAACTATACATTGAAGCTTGGTGAGCTCTTTAGTAAATATTCAACCAAAGAAAGCTATTGCCCCTCTCACAGAATCAATCAGTATCTAGCAGTTAAGCAGAGAGTACTACGTATCTCAGTCCCCCTAAGTCATGTGGTGATATAGTAGCTTTGAGTTCATGATGTCAATGTCCATGTCATGCCCAGAAGATGTGATCTCAAATTCCATTTCCCTGTCTCTGACTTCATACTTTCTGCTCCCTTTTCCATGATTATCCCAGAGCCTAGAGTTGGGTAGTGATTAAAAACTGAGCATTCTAGCATCATTTAACCTTAACAACCTGAAAAAACATCAGTCTTTGCATTCACTGCTGTTCACTGCCAAGAGAAGCTTCTTTGATTAAGGATGAGATAGAATTTGTTTAAGGATATAACAGGTATTTATATGACTGTATTACACTTTTGTAAATTAGGTAAATGACAGTAGCATTTTTTTCAGGGCCTATGATTTCCCCAGTCATGAGTTTTTCAGCATGTTTATAGTACCACAGGCAAAATTCCCTCATTCAGAATGGGCATCAATTTCAAACAGAGTGGTTCGTTACCCTAAAATCCAATATGCCACTATTACACAAATGTGCTCATCTTTCCTGCCAGGTTAAAATTGTGGTTCCTAGGGTTCACAGTTACAAGTTTACCTAAACTGGCTATTTCCTTAGTGTTGACAAGATTTCATGGTGACTGAGGGTGATATGCATGCTACTGAGATAGAAAAAAGACCAATACTCTTGTGCTGCAATGATCACTATGGAGTAAAATACCAACCTGTCAGGCAAGAAGAGCCAACTTATTGAACAATGGCATGACTGTTACAGCTGTATTGTCTGCTAAGCATCTACCTTCAATTGTTCACCACAGATTCTTGTTACAATGATTCTACTATTGCTAAACCTTGGATTTTTCATTCTCAATTTACAGTTGACTTTGTACACACATCTGGAGATAGCCATCTTCATTATTATCTTATATTTACAGCATTAACTTTTTTATGTCCAAATTCTTAAGAAACAGTATCTTTCATAAGAGAATACATCAGAAAATCTTCTTCAACTGATATGCTGGTAATAAGTTAGCCATATATAAGTCCAGCATACAACCTTCCAGGTAGGAAGAAGTAGATGATTGTGATCTATGGCATTAAATAACAAACTATTCAGCTTTCCCCCACAACCCACCCCCCATTGCATCCTTCAGCAAGGTAAAGCCTCTCATGGGGAGTCAGCAGAGCCTGGTATTTTCAGTTGAGGCAGGTCCAAGCCCCTGTCCCAGAATCAAGGCTATGAAATGTGTCCCACCATAGGTAGTGGGCTCCAAAAAGCCAGCTTATACATCAGGGATAGATCCTGGTTCTACTGTCGGGGACCCCTTAAGCAGATCAAGCTGTACAACTGTCTCCCTTATGAAGAGGGCCAAGTCCAGTCCCATGGAGGATCTGTCTATAGATTAACATTCAACACTGAAAATGGTGAATGTAAGACCATATTCTATGAAGTGGGACAAAGAAATACTAATATTAGAAACATGATTTTAGTGTTTATAGTCATCTTCATTTATTGGGTTTATTAATCAATTGTACTTAATATATATAGTTTTTCTATGTTAAAACCTTTGCTTTTTGCTTAGACAAAAAAGGGGGAAATGTATGATATTTTGTTTGTGTTCTGATAAATATAGCTTGCCTGGAGATCAGATGGCAGGGCTTGTCACTAGTTAAACACAGACGCCCAACGGTGGTGGCACACACCTTTAATCCCAGCACTTGGGAGGAAGAAGCAGGAAGATCAGGAGCTCAAGGCCACCCTTGGTTACACAAGATTGAACTACTCAAAAAGAGAAACAGATCTAGATGGTGGTAGCTTACACGTTTAATCCCAGAACCTGAGAGGCTCATTCCTTTGATCTCAGCATTCAATAGGCTCAGGATTTTGATCCCAGTACTTGGGAGGCACATGCCTTTAATTAGAGCACTAGGGATGTGGAGACAGGAATATAAGGCAGGTAGAGGCAGAGTCTCTCCCCATTCAATCTTAAGATTCATAGATATAGGAGCCCCACTCAGTCTGAGGATTCCTTGAGAAAGGATTGCCCAACTCAGTCTGAGGATCTGTAGAGAAAAGAAGTCTCCTAGTGGCTAGGTGCTCTGCTTCTCTGATCTTTCCGCTTTCACCATTGATATCCGTCTCGAGGTTTTTATTGTTAGGACTAATTAGGGTTGCACTTCATCTGGTATCCAACTTTTGGGGCACAAATTCACACACAAAAAAATCTACTTTCCCTTTCTTTTTTTACCCTCTGAGCAAGTTTGGGATTTTTTTTGTTGCAACCTCTCTGCAGCAGACTCTACAGATGCTTGGACTTCAAACACCACCAGAGTTAGCCACTTTTAGAGTTCCCCCATGCAGATGGCTGGCTCTTTGTCTTCTCTCCTGGTGGGTTATGGACTTTCTCTGAACCCCCTCCTCAGGCTGCTGCCACACTAAGTAATTGCCTTGACACCTGATAGGGCTTCTAATTTTCTATGCAGCAGCAGTTAGTCTCACACTTCACCTTCATCTCCACTGTCATCATCATTAGACTTCATGAGACAATTGGGAATTCTTAAAAGGGGAAATTAGTTAAAAAAATAATGAGAGAGAGAGAGAGAGAGAGAGAGAGAGAGAGAGAGAGAGAGAGAAAGTTTTTAACTAGTTAAAACATGGAAAACACTATTATGATGGATAGAGTTAGGTCTTTGTATGATTACACAATGCATGGTTTAAAAATGGAATAACTAAATGAAGGAGTGATCAACTTAAGTGGGATTGACATAATGTTAATTATCATTTTGATAATTCTTGTCATCTGTTTGATAATTCTTGGTTTATCCCTAAAAAGTTGGTTGATATGAGTGTCAGGTCTTAGAACCACTTATTAAAATGGATCATAGAGATATTCAGATACAGACAGAAGAATTTAAAGAAGAGCCAGTCTCACCATTACATTATAAAATTAGAGAGGAACAGTCCAAAGTTTTCAAACAAACAACCTTAATTTATCCAGGAACTTTAAAGTGAAAGATATCCCCAAGACTGTGGAAGAGGTGACTGGATTTCTGTGGAAATGTTAGGATTAAAAAGATTTAAGGAAGTGATAGTTTCATGTGATATACATTCACCTTTTGAGAAGGTGATGTTAAATTCATGGTCAACTAATAACAGAATTTTCCTATGAGACTGGAAAGACTTGATTGCAGCAGTATTGAAATCTAGTCCTCAATTGCAATGGATTTCCTGGTGGAAAGATGAAGATAGGGCCATTCAATAATGAAGTAGTGCTAGAGGTATTGAAATCTCCCTAGACTAACTTCTTGGAGAGGGTGATTATGCTGATATACAAAGACAGTCTCTATGAGATGACCACACCCTGGCTCTATGCTGTGCAACAGCTTTGAATGCTTGGTATAGAATTGAAGAAGGTAGAAATAGAACTGAGCCATTTAATTAAGCTATGCAGGGCCCAAAAGAAACCTTCACTGATTTTTTTTTTTTTAACAAAGAATGACTTCAGCTGTAAATAGAACGTTAACAAATTCAGAAGCTAAACAAATAATAATTGAATCTTTGGCTTTTCAAATTGCTAATTCACAAGGCAAAAGGGTAATTAGGCCTTTAAAGGCAAGATCACCACCCACAGAGGAATGGATTTGAGATACAGTCAATATTGAATCTTATAACCATGATAATGCTTAGGTAGGAGAGGTGATTTCCAGAGGTTTGAAGAAAAATCAAAATGTCAGGTATTTTAATTGTGACAAACAAGATCACCTAAAAAGGGATTATAAACAGGGCATTCTTAGAAACAATGTTTTTTTTTAGGAATAATCCATACAAAAGGCCCCTCCCTTCTGGAGTATTGAGAAAGGGTGGCAAAGGCAGACATTGGACTGATGAATGCAGATCAACAAGGGACACAGGATAACCCTTTGCTGTTGGGAAATACCTTGGGTGGCCTCTTGCAGGTACCCATGTCAAATTTGGTTCAGTTATTTTAAAAGATAAAGCAAAAGTTCCAGGAGAAACTGTAAATCAAAAAAGATTAGATTAGAACAAGAGAAACCTCTTGATTAGAAGAGGTGATAGTTTGTCAACCAGAATAACCATTCAATGTAAACTAACTTATAAGACTAATAAATGCTTTTCATTTGATCCAATATAGATTTCCAAAAGGAAAACTCCCCAAACTTATGGTGGGGAGAGTTTTGTTTTTGTCTTTCCAGGAAAATAAAAACAATCATCTTGAGGAATTTAAGACCTTTGGACAAATAAGCATCCAAAGAAGAAGGGAGAACTACCCCCCAAAAAAAAATTATGAAGAAATCGAATAATCTGACCTAATGCAATCTTTGAAGTCTCCAAAAAGATGATGGGGCCCCACAACGATGATTCTACCTGGACTGGGGTAAGGTCACTAAGCTGACAAACACCACCTAAAGATTGACTCTGGACTACAAACTGCTGCTGGTTGAGATGATCCAGCCTCACAGACTGCTCTAGCCAGGATTTGAGACAAGCCCTGCACCTTCCCATTACACAGAGACTGAATAACGAATGATACAGCTAGCTGTCTCGGGATTTGACAATTTTCCCAATTATTTTTCATGGCTCCCTAAAGGTGCCATGACCCCCCAGAGAGCAGGAAGTAGTTTTAAGAACATAACACCCACATTCCCAAGAGGTAGGGTGGGTGCTTTTGATCACTTGATGGGTTATGGATATGTGTTATCATTTAGGGAGGGTGGTTACAAGCTGTTATTGGTAATGGTCAGGAAAAAGCTAAACCAAGGAAATTAGACTCAGGGATCTTGTTCTAAAAGGAAAAAGGGGGGATATAGCCATTGGATTAAAAAAAGTATATTATTGAATCTACTTTTAGACCAAAAAGCAATTACTAGTTTTAAATATTTTACATTGGCTTGGATTTTTGTACAAATTTCAGGTTATTTTGGTTAGCACATACTATACATCTGTTTCTAATCTTTTTCAAGGTATCATACCTATACAGCTCATCTAACAATGTAATGTAAATTTCTAGTCCTTGAAAGTTATTATTACAAACTAGGATAATAAAGAAATGCAGGCTAGTAGTTAGTCACCTATTAAAAGCAAGCTTGTAGTCATGTTAGGTATGGTTTAAGGTCAAACAGATATATATTTTAGATAGGCAAGTGGTCTTTAAACACTTCAGAGATCTACAGAATATGGTATTTAAGATGTTTTAATAACATACTTATTTTTTTATGACAATGAGATATATCTGCTCCTGGAAGCACCAATCTACATCAGAGAAGATGATGGATATCAAAGAAGCTCCATATGGAGTTTACTTACTTTATGGCAAAAGTTAGCTACTTTGCAAGAAAGTAGTACCCTTGCCTCTACTGCTGACATTATGCTGTCCAAATTGACCAAGCAGAACATAGAAGAAAAGGTACTGCGGAACTTTGCCAAGACAAGATAGGACACTCCTTCAAAAATCCTGCTTCACAGATAAGTCTATCAGATATTCTAGGCCTGTAGGCTGAAGATGGTTGCCCCAACATTGCAGAGGAACTTTGGGTGACTGTATAGGCAGCCAGCTGTTTCTGTCATTTATTTTTTGGAAGTTTCTTGCTCTACACTTCCTGTTTACTCAGGTAATATTATATCCTTCTCAGATTTCTGATGTAGTTGAAGACAAGATAGTTATAATTTTCCTTGTTAACAGACTCAGAAAAGAAACTCACAAAAGAGGTGTAAAGTATATAAGGTTGAGAGATATCAAAAAGATAGTTTTGGGTTGGTAATACAAGTTAAGAAAGAAAATGAATCAAGTGCAATATTTTGGACTCACCAAGATCAGATAGATAATAGAGTATTTTCTCTGAATTAGTCAAATGCTAATGAACTAGAAATTGTTAATGTAATTATTGCCTATATATATTTGTAGAGTGTTATTGTACTTATTGTATATAGTTTTTCTATGTTAGCTAAAACCTTTCCTTTTCACTTAGACAAAAAGGGGGAAATGTTGTATGATATTTTGTTTGTGTTCTGACAAATAAAGCTTGCCTGGAGATCAGATGGCAGAGCTTGTTACTAGTTAAACATAGACTCCCAACAGTGGTGGCACACACCTTTAATCCCAGCACTTGGGAGGAGGAAGCAGGGAGATCAGGAGTTCAAGGCCACCCTGGGCTACACAAGATTGAACCAGTCAAAAAGAGATACAGAGCTGGGTGGTGGTGGTGGTAGCTCACACCTTTAATCCCAGCACCTGAGAGCCTCATTCCTTTGTTCCCAGGTTTTGAGAAGCTCACATTGATCATAGTACTTGGGAGGCACATGTCTTTAATCCCAGCACTAGGGATGTGGAGACAGGACTATAAGGTGGGTAGAGACAGAATTTTTGTCAATTCAATCTGAGGATTCATAGAGGTAAAAAGTCTCACAGTGGCTGGCTTCTCTGCTTCTCTGATCTTTCAGCTTTCACCCTAATGTCTGACTTGGGGTTTTTATTGTTAATACTAATTAGGGTTATACTTCATAAGTCTTTGTGTGGTAATTTGAAAGTGGCTCCCAGGATGGGAAAACTCTGCCTACATTCTTGGGTGTCATAGTTAGCTTTAGATGTTAATTTGATGCAAATCTAGAAACACCTAGGGAAGAGAGAATCTCAGCTGCAAATTATCTCAATCTAATTGACCTGTGGCCATGGCTGTGAAACATTTTTTTTAAATCCATTTATTTTGAATACTCAGCCTGCTATGGTAAGTACTATTCCTAAACAGTGGTGCCTGGGTTGTATAAGGAAGGTAACTGAAAAAGGCAGGGGAAGCAAGCCAGTAAACAGCATCCTTCGTGGTTTCTGCTTCATTTCCTGCCTCTAAATTTCTGTCCTGACCTCCTTTCAGGGCATCTCTCATAATACACTGTAACCTATAATCAAAATAAACCATTTCTCTCCAAGGTATTTTTGATTATAGTGTTTATCACAGAAATAGAGATGTAACTTGGAAAGTGATTTAAAATAAGAAGACTTGAAATTATGAGGATAAAACAGTGTGGGGTGTGAAAAAGGAAAAAGTGGGTGATAGATTTGATCAAAAAAATATTGCATGCATCAATAAAATTCCTAAACAATACATCAATATATTTGCTATAATAAGAACTTTGCAAGTTCCTAGTAGCTTGGTTCAGGTGTATACGTAAGTTTCCCCATCATGGTCTTGATGTCCCTTGCTCATAGAATCCCTCATCCCTCTCTTTGACTGCACTTTCGGAGCTCAGCCTGGTACCTGGTCATGGCTCTCTACATTTGTTTCCATTAGTTACTCAATGATGACAGCTAGGACATTCAACAATCTGATCACTGAAGAAAGCCAGTTCAGCCACCCCCTCCACCACTGCTAGTAGTCTAAGTTAGGGTCATCCAGAACTTTGGACAGACAGCTGTGGAGCCTGCGTGGGTCTGGACTGGGACCTCTGCATGAACAAGACAGTTGTGTAGCTTGGTCTGTTTGAGGGGCCCCTGACAGTGGGAATAGGATCTATCCCTGGTGCATGAACTGGCTTTTTGGAGCCCATTGCCTATGGTGGGACACCTTGTACAGCCTTGATGCAGGGGGAGGGGTTTGGAACTGCCTCAGGTGAATATGTCTGGCTTTGCTGACTCCACAGGAAGGTCATACCTTTTCAGAGGAAGGAATGGGGGATGCACTGGGTGGGGGAAAGCTAGGGAAGAGAATAGAAGGAGGGTGGATGGAGGGATCTCTAGTTGGTATGTGGAATGAATAAAAATTACTTAATAAAAAATATGGTTTCACCCCCCCAAAAAAAGTAAAAAAAGAATTTCACAAACATTGGCTCAAATGAACACATCATCTCAGCATACCTATTCATAGAAAATAAGAAATTTGAGGAATGAGCAGAGTGCATTGAACAGAGTGAAATAAGGTAGTTTTAAACATTCTAATACTCCAAAAACTTCTAGACAAAGTAATGTTTTATCTCATCTGCATTCCTTTATTTTTTTCTCACAAAAATCACTAGTGTTATGACTCAGGACTAGTAACTCTGATAGGATGGATCCAGGGGCTCCTGGGAACATTCCACTACCATTTTGTTTGTTTGCTTGTTTGTTTTGTTTTGTTTTTAGTGCAAATGTGTAGTGATAGTTCGATCTATACTGAGAAGTACAAGGATTAATCTTAGAGCAGACAGTTTTTACATAAAAGGCATTGTAATGTCTTATCAATTTATGTTACAAGGAACAGAACAAATATGGCTGAATTTCTCAGAGTTTTAGATCATACTAATGTGTAAACATGGATATTGAATCAGGAAAAATTTATTCACCTCTGTTCTCTGTCTAAGATTATGACACTCAATAATTTGTTCTGAACATAAAGAAATGTTATCAGTTTCTTAGGTTGGTTAATTAAAGCCTGAAAACTCACTCACAGCTTATACTTGATGAAGTTGGAATTCTCTTACTCACCTACTCGTACACTTGGAGAAAATATTCAAAGGTAAGTTAAAGGCCTGGGGAAAAGCTCTGCTATATACAAACTTGTTGTACAAGCATTTAGTATACTAATTGGAGACACTGAGAGGACATTACTTTATCAAGATATTAGGAAGCAATGAGATTGTAGCAATGGTAACAAGCAAAATATGTGTATGTTTCTTGATCCAGATTGTCAATATGGTCATAAATTTGTCTATTGAAAATTCATTAAGCTACTTTAAAGTTATGAATTTTTTGCTGATATGATGTAGGATTGTGCAACTGTTAAAAATGAGTCCATATGGAAAGCTGATGCATCCTTGAAAAATAACATTTGAAGATTATGTCCTGAAGACTGTAATAATGGGAAACTCAAAGGAACTGGATTTTATGTTATTTAAGATGTCTGAATTCCAACAGGAATAAATCTAACATGATTAGTATGATACACCACTGTATAACTCTGGTTACCAGATTGTTCTGGTATTCTGCAACCATGGATCAGTAATGACATTATCTATGTGAATTAAATGCTGGAAGCTGCATAAGGAGTCATTTGGCCCATCTGTCACAAAATGTCCATGTGTGTTTGGCCAAAACTCAGCTGGAGTTAAGCTAATGTGAATTTTCAGCCAACAATTAACAAGATTTCTCTGTGAATAGCTTCACGGTTCATGCAAAGGCATGGGAAATAAGTAACCACATATCCCAAGGGGTATCTGCTAGAACCAATAAATAGAAGTCTCTTGAGACTTGATAGATGATGAGATCAAGGTAGGAACTTATAGACAATGGTAAGGTGATGTATGGAACTTTGGTCTGGACTTGTTTGTTGTGCTTCTAGTAAAAGGGTAAAAGATCCGGTGAGCATTTTCTTATACTTAAATTATATCATAAGAATATATCAATTTACTGGCATATATTCTTGAGGAGATGTGAGGGATATTCTGAGGGCTAAGGCCTAGCAAGAGCCAATGAAGTTTTCTCAATAGAAAGAAACATAAATCCATAGTGAAGTTCTATCAAAATAACAAAGATCAGTGCATCTTATAAGTATTTTTTAGAATGTATATATATGTGTGTGTGTGTGTGTGTGTGTGTGTGTGTGTGTGTGTGTGTGTGTATACCCAATTCCCACACAATAAATGTATTTGGATGCATCAAATACCCAGAGAGTATGACGTTGGAGAAAAACTACAGATTATTTGAGTCTAATATATTTGTTTATTGTTGACAATACATTGGTGGTTTTAAAGGAGTATATCAACCAGCTAAACATCTAGTAGTTGCCCTAGCAAATACATTATTTTCCTTTTCAGTCAGCAAAAATAATCGCAAACACTTTCTCTTCATGAATGAAATATAATATTACACCAACAGTCTCTTGTGTCAGGGTTATATGATCTTTTGTTGTATGAAAAATACAGGCTGTAGGAATGTGACTATGTTCCTTTCCATGGACTTTCACCTTGGTTAAAATACTGAAGGTAATTTTTTTTGAGGCAAAGTTTCTCTGTGTGGCTTTGTAGCCTGTCCTTGAACTCACTCTGTCGACCAGGCTGTCCTTGAACTCATAGAGATCCTTCTGCCTCTGTCTCCCAAGTGCTAGGATTAAAAGTGTGTGCCACCACTGCCCTGCTAAAATATTGAAGATATTTTATCCAATGCTGAAAAAATTTTAAATGATAGTATACTAATGAGTACAAATTAATAAACCCCCCATGACCGTTCATAAGAAATACATGAGCCAGAGATGGCACACTTACAAAATCCCATGGCAGTTCAGGGACTTGAATCAAAGGAGGACTTTCCAAGATGCAGGGGTACAGCATTTGTTTAGAATAGAAGAAGATCAATTGATATATCCTTTTTCAATATACCAAAGAGGTAGAAAAGCTTGGTAGATATATTTAGATTTTAGAGGCAATATGAATAACATTTGGATTTCTAATAGTGACTAAATGAGTCCATGACCTTCCAGTGTACAGAAGGAGCTAGATGTAAGAATGCTCACAAACATGCCCAGGTTTTCCAAGCAGTTATTTTAATAGTAACGAAGTAAAAGTTACTAAAAGTTGTTGGATAGACAAAAATTCTTGGTGAGGTGTCTGGCTAGATGTAAGGAAAAGTCTCCTATTGAAATAGGTAGAATCTTAGCACAATTATATATCTTTTTTGATGTGTTTGTAATTCAGAAGGTTGCATTGGCCCTTCACATAAAAGGAATTTCTACCCTGGAATACAAAAGTCTACATAAACATAAAGTCCAGTGTGAACGGTTGGTGATGGTATATATACTGAATCACAAAGGTAGACATAGACAATCACATTATGTCCTTAATAGGATACAATAGATATCAAGATAGGGCATAAAGCATGCTGAGCCTATGATCACTATATACAAGCAACTGTATGAGCTCCTGGTAACTCTCTTATGTCTTGGCTGTCTATTCTTTATATCTTTATATCACACATATATCCACAGAAGATTTTCTGTGACCAGTTGAAACAAGGAAAATTCATCCCTGGTTTATCTAATGATCTGTTAAATATGCTTCTATTATCTTGAAAGTGAAATCGCCACATTGCAACTCTATTCAGGATGACAGAACTAAAGAAAAATTCTTTTAATAAGCATAGCTTCAAGAAAGACATCTGATTAAATGAATTGAATGGGAACAGAGATTGCCTGAGATCTACATTCACAGTGATTAATGGGTTATATTTAATGAATTGTTTGGATTATAAGTAACTCTAAAAGAAAAAAAAGATTAAAAGATTGATAAGAGAAAATAACTGACTATAATGGGCAAAAATGAGCTTATTCATATTTTGCACGAATGTTCAAAATAGATCTTTCTAAAGAGGAGCTTTCAATAACTATATTATTTTATGGTTCAAGGTGTAGCTATATATGGACTATAGCAGACTGTGTATCATTCAACATCTTTCTCAAAGCACATGATCCTTGATAACAAACCCATGCACAAATGGTTATATGTAGTGAGTAGCTCTTCCAGCTTTGACCTGGAAGTACCACCCCTAGTGAGGCTTCCAGTAACTGTAATGCCTACCTATGACCTGCCCCCGATGCAAGGCAAGAAAGAAGCCCTTAAGACCTGAGATCCAGATATGCAGGCTCTCATCCTTGGGATCCTGGATGCTGGATGGTAGACCGAGCAGAGTTCTCCAGAGAACACTGCTAGACTGCACCTTACCTCTCCTGGATTCTGTAACCAACCCCTTTACTAGCTGTAAGTTACCTCAAAATAAACCTCCTTTTTAACTACATGGAGTTGCCTTAATAAATCCCCCCAGTAGTTATATGAGTATCAGAATTATTTACTGCTGTATCTAAGCTCCAACTATTAACAGCAATAGATAGATACACTATTGAGTTTATAACAGGATACCATTCAACAGGAGGGTCAGCTGTCAATGTAGTAAAAGGTTTATTATGTTATACAATATTCACAATTGGAAAAATGTAATTAGTTCACCTAAGAATATACACTAACTACTAAAATTATTTTCCCAACAACTTCTACCAATGCTACCGCATTTATACACATATCTGGCTTTGTGCATGGCCATTGTAATCCATGAAAGCTTTTCTCTGAAGAGGTACTGCTGTTTACAGTAAAGGAGAAATGACAGTATGTACCTTAGGTAGGTACCTTATATTACTGTAATATACTAGAAACCACGAGCTAGACAGAATATTAGATAAGGTCAAGAAAAATCAGTTACAGCTAAGTCGGAAAACAACATCTGAGAGACTGACATATCATCCTTCAGATGTGTCAACCTTACACTAATGGAAAATAGTTACTATTCCCGTGTAGGAAACAAGGGCAATGTGAACATGTACGTCTACTTACAATTTTAGCTACAAAGAGCAACTTCTCTCTATTTCTACAATCAATTATCAAAAATCTTTAGTGAACAGAATCACCAAAGGAGGAATAATGCCTCACTATCTGTGTTTCTTCTGGTACTTGAAATGTAAAGAGAATGAAAGCTCTATGATGACTGGGATGGCTGGCCATGACTATCAGGAGGAAGTGTGTAGCTACCTCAACTGAATTGTAATGGATTGTGTATGAAGTCTGAAGTCAGTGGAAACTCTTAGGTTCTTCAGAGTTTTCTGTTAGTTCAGCCACTGTGTGTGACATTGATAGACATTCCCCTTACTCCTCTCAAAACTGCACCAGTGACCAAGCCCAACTTCACTTAAGCTTGTGATTCTTTACAGAGCATCAGACGTGAAATGTCTGGTTTATGTGCATAAAAAATGAATCTGACACAACCTCACAGCCTGCCCCAAATCAACAAAGCATATAAAGAAGAAAATATCAGGAACTAATCTTCTATCAAAATATTCATTTTACATTTAAGAAAAAGATAATTTAACATTTTCTTTCTTACATGAGTATTTATTCAACACTAAATGTATACTTCCTTTAACTTTGCATTATTCCATTGCATGGACTTAAAATGTGTATTTTCAACATAGGAAAATTGTAACTAAAATAATTTTTGTATGTATCTAATGTGCATTTTATTATTGCATGAAGCCCACAGCAAACTTTCTGGCCTTTAACATTTCTGAACTTAAGAATATATCTTCTGAAGATAGGATTACTCCTTTCTAAAGAATAATGAAACATTTTTATATAAATGTTTCAAATTATGTTCGGTATATAGAACTGCCATATATTTGGATATCAGTAGTCAATCATCAAGCCACGGTGGCTAACGATTTAGTCATTTGTGGAAAATGCAGCATCTGGTTGGAAAATGACACTCATTTGCCATTGTGCTCACTGAATGGGAAATAACTCTAAATCACTAGTCACCAGGACTTGATTATTCTCTTCCCACCTTCTCTGTGGATAGCACAGGGGAAGGAAAGATGTGGGTCACTTAGAAGTGTCAGAAATGTAGGGAAGTTATTCTCAAATTCTTCTAAAGAGTTAGATATAGATTACCTTTGCACATATTGACACCTGTCATATGTAAGTCACAGAGTCATTATTTAATGACTTTTTGTTATTCATCATAAAATTACATTATCTCTTCTCTTAGGGCTTAATATTAATAAAATGATTCATAGTATTTTGTTAGCATAATGGAGAAACAAGTGATCTTTCATTGGTGTCTGATGTAAATAAACTTCATTAAATTCATGGAACTCCTTCAATCATTATATTTCCATAGAACCAGTGTAAATGGTCATGTAAATTCTATCCATGAAACTCACGTCAATTTCATTAACAGCCAATAGTCCATATTATCAGAATGAACTCTAAAAGCTGAAATATTTAAAACTCTTATCCCTATTTGTGATCTGCAAAGTACATATTTTTACCCAAAAAATAATCTAAAGGTAAACCAATGCTCTTCCTCTGTCAAACTCATCTAAAATGCTCCCTTGTATGCTAGAATTAGAAGCTACAAAATAGGAAACAAGAGCAGAGCTTATCGCTCCACAAACTCTGCATTTGTGCTGCCGTGGACATTGCTTCACTTTCCATAAGGCAGCAATCTAGAAAGAAGGCCAGGGGAAAGAAGCAATTATGGGCAAAGTTATTCTTAAGTCCCAAATTGAGCTGAGCTGAGGCAGAAAATTTAGTTTCCCTTCTGAGAAGTCACGATTTCTATAGGCACTTCAGGAAAAGAGGAAGATCGTATGGAGGCAGCTTTCACCTGGAGCTGTTCATTCACCTGTTCAAAACTCATAGAAACCTGAACTCCTTCGTGTGTATTTTTTTAAACATGCTTTAGACACAAATCTAAGAGAATATGCCTATTCTTGCCATATAAGTTACACACACACATACACACACACACACAAACATGTCCATTTATAAATATGAACTGTTCATCTTCATTTATATAATTCTCTTAATATACTGTGCACAAATCAAGATCAAATTAAATTCAAAAAGGGATTTTTTTATTTTAGAATTTTAACTTTTCTTGAAAATAGTTTTTTTTTCTTTTTCATTCAATATATTCTGATCATGATTCTCCTCCCCCTTATTCATGCCCACATCCCCATGCATAGAAATCCACTCCTTTGAAGGGGTATGTTTTGAAATAACTTATCGAACTCTGAACACAGACTCCAAATTTTGTTCCTTTATCAACACTGTGATTTTTGGCATAGTAGTAATAATATATTTTTACACATAAAATTTCTTAGCAATTTAATCATTTATCGCATGCTTCAATTTCACTTATATTCCAGATTTACACTTCTGTATATGCGTGTATGGTCTGTACATTGTGGCTTAGGCACTGAATCACAGTTCTCAAATATTGAATGAGATGGCTTTGCCTTTATATCTCTGTATAGAACATTTTATAAATCATTGAACAATTCACTATAAAATTTGGGAATATTTTGATGTTATGTGCTGTTCCAGAATAAAGCAATGTTAAATTACTATTTGCTATATTCTTGTAATAAGAAAAAACTTTCCATTATCAGACCATGAATTGAGATGCATTGAATATACAAACTCTTTCAGCATAGAACCTACTTGATCTCTGAATTGTTTCCCATGAATATTTCAGAGTAATGCTTTGAAAAGCAGTATGAATGGGAATTTGAAATAACACTCTATTCTTGAAAGAAAGAATAGAGAATGTGTTTTAATGACATGATGACAAACCAAGAGAGTATCTCCTGCCTTGTGTTTAGGTCAGATATAACTTTCCCATTGCACACTTGACTTTCCTCTGTGAATCAAAACCATGCCATAGTGGAAAGATTCATTAATGTTTGGAAAACTTAGTTTAGGAGATTCGTGTTTCTAGGTGTTAAAGCAGTATTAAATCCTCAATCTGCTGCCCACTGTTACTGAATGTTATTTTACTGAATATTGGCATGAACCATGGAAACAGTGGAGCTGAGTAATAATATAAATGCATAAATTTATTTATCATTTAAATGTGAATGTGTTCGCCTTTGAGGATCTGCATACCCGGTTTTTGCTTTGCTCAGAATCTGGCACGTGGCCCAGGCTGATAGTTGGCCATTGCTCACCTACTTAATCTCTCTTAACATACTGCATTTTACTAGCCAAATTAATTGAATCTGTGCTTTTAATGCTGGCAGTGTTGAGGTAGGCAGCATAGACAAGTAAAGCTTTTTAATTTAGTATTTATGGATCCTAAAATGTCTGAAAACATTCCTGCTCTCCTATGAGATAAATTGAACACAACTATAAGCAGCATAGTATAAATCGTGCCTTATTAACGTTCTTATGGTGAACTTTATTCTTCATGGCCACTGTTTTTACTGACACTACATGTTTTCTTTATGGAAAAATTAGCACAGGTAAAATTTTTTGCTCATAAAATAATCCCGATCATTTCCCACTTTCCTTGAAATGAATGATTTCATGCTTTTTTTTTCCCTTTTGTTGTCATTTTTCAAATAAGAACGAGCATGTTGCATCTGTATATATACATATGCAGGCAATATTACTATTTTTCAGTTACATTTGAACACTGTAGCGTACCAGAGAAAGTAACCTACTATCATTCTTAGACAAAGTGCTCTATTTAAAAAAAAAATATTCCAACACTTCTGACGCATATGATATCCTATGCTACCTCTCCACGCCCATCCATAGTGGTGATGCATTTCAAAAGGACAGCAGAGTCCATTTCAGAGAATACTCCAGGGAAAGATAACAACCATCTTCTATTTTTTTTAATTTCTTACATGGCTTTTGAAAATCACTACAAATGATATTTCAGTGAACTTACCTGATCTATAACGAAGTTATTCATCATAGGGAATGGTCTATAAAAAATATTTTACACACAGATGCTATTCTATCATTTTAAATTTTGAGTATTTCATATAATAAATGCTTTTCTCCAGGGATTATAATTATAATTAATATATAAATGTACAGACTTAGAACATCCCTCAGGAGGCTGGGGATGGAAATTATGAATTTGAAGCCTGTTAGAGTTACATATCTAGTTTATATCTACATAAATATGTAAACCAATAGAAAAGGTAAATAATATGAAGTTAAATAAATATGAAAACTAAAAATTATTAATATTATCTTTGTGTAATTAATTAACTGGAAATATGCAGTTGTGTATCATCCCATAGTCTGTTGTTCAGGTACTTCTCATCAATTTTATCTCACATATCCATAGAATATTTTGTTTTTCACAATGTCTTGGAAATTTATATAAAAATATTTAGAAATAAATTGAGATCATGAAGTCTTAACCTTGCTAAAGTGTGGGTAGCTCTTCACAGGTTTACTCTCAGGATACTTAAGTAGATTCTAAATCACATTACTACAAAATTCAGGAGTTCCATACTCTGTTCTCTGCTGAAACACATTCTGTGCTTGCTTAAACTTTCCTTATGTCCTGTGAGCTTAGAGAGTAGCTGCTAGCGTTTAAATTATTCACAATTCTATCTGCCCTGCGTTTTGTATATTCAAACCTCCCATTGTACTGGACTACAGTTCCTGTCTAGTTGAACAGGCTATCAAAATTAAAATAAAGAAAAATAAGTCTTAACACTATATAAGTGTGGAAATATTCATTTTCTTTGTGTATTTTATTAACTGTGTTGGTGATCTGGAAGAAATAAAATACATTGATCATAAACAATGTGAGATTATTAATGAAACCAGGGTTTTGATTATCAAAGTGAAGAATATAAAATTTCACTAAAATGATGAAAGTAGATATGATCTATATAAAATTGTCACATTTATAACAGCACTTAGTGTATAAGTAAAGTTTACATATGGCTGCACCTGTTAGTGTTTATGTATAAATGTTGCCTGCATTCAGTTTAAATTCTAAATTATAAGTTGCTATGTAAGACCTGTCTACTTCAGTGAAGATTAAAACACATAAAATCTTGTTAATTATTCAATGAAGCCAATATTAAATGTGTTAGGATGTTGCTATAACCCTTTAGGATTTTCTCATTGAAAGAAAAAAAAAGTTCAGTGAATTTTCAAGTTTCAGTCAGTTGCCGTTACCTCTTATTTTTCCTGCCTGCAATTTATGTGGGAACCAAACATCATTTTATAGATTAATTCTCGACACTAGTTGCATAATTAAATGTCAGAGGTTTCCACACGTTGTGTTGTCTATACACACATAAAATTAGTGTATAACTATTTGACGAGGCATTTGTAATGAATGGGCCTCACCAGATTACTGTGTCAAATAACTCCTCTTAGACTAAGCTGCCACTCTTAGGAAGTATCACAATTGGTCACCAATTATTTTAGTTTGTTACAGAGGTTAGAATGACACACAAGCATTTATATGTAGTCAGTTAGGGAAACTTTAAAGTGATTGCTTTTACATTAAATATTCGTAGAAGTTTAGTTTATTTGAGGAATTACATATATATTTGAGCACACAAAGACATGTAGATAAACTATAACATATAAACTGTTTTTCTTAGTTTCTCTTTCTCTCTCACACACATATATTACACACACACACACACACACACACACATATATATATATATATATACACTCTTTTGTTTATTTGTTTGTTTGTTTTTTGACACAAGGTTTTTGTGTGTAGCTTTGCGCCTTTCCTGGAACTCACTCTGTAGCCCAGGCTGGCCTCAAACTCACAGAGATCCACCTGCCTCTGCCTCCCGAGTAATGGAATTAAAGGCGTACACCACCACCGCCCAGCATATATTCTCTTTAATGTAAAATAAAAAAAAAATCAGTAATTAAATCCCCAGAATTGTGTCTGTGGGCAGTGTGCTATCTTTTGTAAACACTGAGATTCACTGTTAGACTTCTGAACATTCAACAAGGCACAAGGCTTGCCCATTTAACCTACCAATACAAATTACAAAACAATATCTTCTTTTTTGGTAGAAAAAAAAATGTATGATTGCAAAAAACCCCACTTCCGTTGAATGTGGTGGCACATGCCTAGAAAACCAGCACTTTGGGGTGGGAGGGGAAGGAGGGGCTGACATTTAAGGCTGACCTCTTACACAGTTAGTGAAGTGAGGCTAAAGTTATCTGAGACCGTTCGTGGGACTTGGTCCTACCTCAATTTAGAATGCCAGAATTGGTGACTTCCCAAGGGAGGACTTATCCTCTCCTGGAGTAGATGGGGGATGGCATTGGAGGAGGTGGGGGAAGTGAGAGAAAAGGAGGGAGAAGGAACTGGGATTGGTATGTAAAATGAAAAAAAAAAAACTTTTTTTGTAAAATAAATTTAAAATATTTTAATTAAAAAAATTAAAGTCAATAACAAATCTCTGACCAAAAAAATAAAAATAATAACAAAGCATGACATACCCATGGGAGCACTGCCCTTTTCTGAGAAGAAACAGAGGAGGAGTGGATTGGGTGGGTACAAGGTGGTGGTGGGGAGGGGGGGGAGGAAGAGGAAATGGGAGGAGAGGAGGGAGGGGAAACTGCAACTGTGGTCAGAACATAAAGTAAGTGAATAAATTTAATTAATATGTGGTGATATTTTATTTGTGCTCTAACAAATAAAGCTTGCCTGGGGATCAGAGGACAAAGCCAACCATTGTATTAAACATAGAAGTCAGGCAGTAGTAACACACACCTTTAATCCTAGCATTAGGGAGGCAGAGAATCATCCAGATCTCTGTGAGTTCAAGGTCACACTGAGAACAGAGCCAGGCACATGCCTTTAATCCCAACACTTATTAATCACAGAGGTCTAGAGGTCTGTACAGCCAGACTGGAAATGATAGAGCTGTGTGGAAAGAGGAAGTGATGTAGTCGGACAGAGAGAGGAAGTAAGATGGCAGGGCACAGAAAGGTATATTAGGCGTGAGTATACAGGAAGTGGCTCTCTTGAGCTGAGGATTTCCTAGCAGTAAGAACGTGTGGCTGGCTTATTCTGTTCCTCTGATCTTTCAGCTTTCACCCCAATATCTGGCTCTGGGTTTTCTATTAATAAGACTGTTTAGCAATTTGTGTTACATTAATAAAATAAAATAAAAATACATAAAAATAATCACAACATCATAATTGTTACAACATGTAAAGTCATCAGAAAAACCTAGTTTGGGGAATGTTTCAAAGATTGCCTCTGTAAAGTTTCTGAGAGGCTTGTTAAGATTTTAAAATGGTTATTTGCCAAATTAGATTATTTTATAATCAATGTCAATTAATTTGTATCTCTTATACTTTAATAGAGAAATTTGGACTTGCAGAAATTATTTTTAAAAACATCAATAAAATATAGCTTGTGACAAAATAAATAAATAATAAATAAATAAATAAATAAAAATTTAAAAAACATTTGGACACACTACTTGGCAATATGTAAAGTTTTCAAGAGTGCCCCAGTTTTGAATTTTGGGAATAATCACTGAAAAACGCTTCTACTGAACCTAAAACAATGTAAACTACTGAAGCTTTCCTCTGTTCTAGCCACTGTATTGCAATGCATGAAATTAAAAATTGCCTTAAGGAATGTGAAGAAGAAAGACTTCATTTCAAATGTGTGGAAAAAAAAAAAATAGATTCACAGTCCCAGGACCTTGAGACAAGATTTTGAGCTTCCAGTAAGAATTCAGGCAACAAGCAATGTAATCATGCTGTGAGGGATATTTGATGATGCAGCAGAATAAAAGGTTACTTTTTTGCTCCAAGACTGTTCTGAAATTAAAATTCCAAGGCCAGTCATGTGCTACAGAGCACTAAATGTGATGGATGCTGACTGTCATGTTCAACTATCTAGATTTGAAACAGTAACAAAATGATTGTAATTGTATGATTGACAACAGGAGGTACCTGGATGAAAATCACGCAGAGTTACATTTTTGGCCAACATCAGTAAGAGAAGCCCTGATTTGAGTTGCCTTTTCAGGGCTGTTCAAGAAACACCTAGCCTGTTGTAACTGCTCTTTCCCAGAGGTGGAAGGTAAGTCTATGTGGCTGAAGACACCATGTGTTCCAGACACAGGACCCAGAGGATCTCAGTTGGATCTGACCTGAACGTGTCGTTCCTGAGGACTAGATATCATGGTACTGGATGATGTCAGACAAGTGATCTAAGGATGAAAGCAATCTATAATAATAATATTGATATATTATTTATATAATTATAATAAATATTTATTTTGACATTTAAATCAAAGTCAGGAATATTCTTTAAAATAATAAGTATCACTAGTTTGCTTTGCATTCTCTGTCTCAACTTTGAACTCTGATTTCTACCACATAACTGCTTAGTAAAAATATTAAGGACTCAGTAGCTGGATAGGCAAGATGAACATGAAACTAGAATTGAGAAAACTAAAATATTATTTTCCTCCTTAGAGTTTTAAATGAATAATTTTCTATCCAAAATAATCAAAGCAAATCTATATTATATATGATTTTAATCATCTCAGTATGATTGAAAATGGGATTGTGTTTGACTTTATTAGTAAATAAGACAATAAGTCTCTCTTTACCATGTCTTTTTACAAATGCCTTCATTCAAAATTAGTTAGAATCTTGTGATTTGAAATTAGCAAAATAGAATAGCATCAATAATTCTCAAAAGCTAGCATTTTACTTTCCAAATGATATTGGTAATTTTCCTTAATTTTAGAGTCTTAAGTGTAAAAGAGACTAATTTTCAGCTCAAAAACTATCACTTAGGATCTTTATCTCCAGTTAGTCACGAGCAATAAAATAAAATAAAATAAAATAAAATAAAACATGTATCACACTTCATAGGATTCCAAAGTAGAGAAAGGAGAAATTACATTTGCCATTTGTTGATTTCTGTTTTTCTTATTTTTTTTTCAGAAGGAAGAGTTTATTTGAGCTTATGGTTCCAGAGAGATTGTCCACAATAGTCAGAAACACATGACAACAGGTGGCCAGAGCAGGAAACTGATCTGATCACATTTTCAACTAAGCCTGTGGAGGACATTTCTCATTAAACCATGGCATTCCACTTCCTGGTCCCCATTGTTCCACAGAAACATCATAATGCAAAATGCTCTTAGTCCAACTATAAAAGTCTCCTCAGGCTTTCATGGTACCAACATTATTTAAAAATCCAAAGATGACTTCTAAAGGAAATACAGATAAACTTCATACAGAAGTGCTAATTTTGATTTTGGTTTCGGCTGTTGCCCTGCCTTGTGTTTGGTTTCTGTGACTTCCCTGACCTCCATGTCTTGCCTAACTATCCAGCTGTTCAGGAGACTGTAAGTTTTTTCCTTAAGAGATGTCTCCTAAAGAAAGCAACCTTGGCATCACAAGCTCAGCCTCTCTTTTAGGTCTTCTCAGAAACGAGCAGCATTGCTATGCTGACTTTATTTAACCCAAGGAAAACACTTTGGAGTTAAAAGAAGAATACAAGTATTTCTTAAAGAAGGGCCTAGAGGATATAAAGAAACAAAGAGAATAGGAAAGGAGGAAAGGTAGAAGCTAAGAGAGTTACTTGCCTGATTCTTTGTGGTTGTTGTTTTCCATAGAGAAAAGGGCTTGCTTCACTTATAGTCTCCACACATTCTGAAACTATAAGTCTTTTTAATGATATTTCTGTCTTTCAGTGTTCTTTATGTTTATAAAGTTGTTGGAGTCACTTCTGAGTTTGGTAGTTTTGGCAATTCAGGGGAAGGTATGGCCATACTCTTGGAAAAAAAGAACAGGTAAATACAATATTTGCATTTTACAGAGAGAATCAAATGAAACGGAAGGCAAAAATTAATTTCCTCGACTCTTAAGACAATAACTCCAATGATGCCAGTTCTCCCCACTGTGGCTTTAAATACCTGATGTGTGTCATGTAAAAAGGTTCTCAAAGAGTTAAAATGGTTTACATCTTAATCAATATAACCCAACTCTTGTAGATGTTTTGATAGTGTATGCATAATTATATTTATAGTTACTAAACATTTCTATGTCTTAGAAGATAAACTTGAAACTCCTTAGACAAAAGAGAACAATTATGAAAATCAGGCTCATATCAAAATTTGTTGAAAACAGGAGTCAGATATGAAGGAACAATTATCAAAGCTGGAAACAATTTAATGTGTTCCTTTAATACTTTCAAGGTTTTTTTTTTCCCCATTTGAATCTCCTCTGTAATTCCTCAAAATGCTCAAGTAAAAATTTTCTTCTCAGCTATAGGAAATGTATTTTGAGTGTAACCACCAAAATAATGGGTAGACAAGTCTTTATTTTAATATGTACTACAGGAATTGCTAACACAAGTTCAGGAATCTTTTGTTGCTGAAAGAATACAGCACTAAATCCACATTTAAGTTTATTTTGAAGTAAAAAAAAAAAACCCTAATTTTTCTTGAAGAACTATTCAATATCTCTTTAAATACTTCTAAGAAAGTAGAGTTACTTGTTTCCCTCAAGGAAGATTTTCTTAAGTTTCTATCAAAAAGCTAAACCTATAAAATCAGCATTCTTGCTTTATACTCAGTATAATAGATATGCGTGGAGTTTTTTTATTCCTCTAATCTGATCCACCCTTTGCCTTATCATGGCTGAATCAATTGATTTATACTTCAATAAAATCAGTTAGCACTAGTTTTATGTTCTAAATCACCGTTAAAAATAAATTAAACTCAAATATAATTTGAGGAGAGAAAAATCTGAAAAGGATAAAGTCAATTTTAAAGAGAGGGTGAAAAAGCATAGGATGGAAGAAATTATGTGAAGTTTTCTTCAAAGCCTTGAGGAATAATTTTCCAAAGGGTAAAAAATCCTAAGATTGGGGACATTTAAAGATTATCTTCATAGCAACGTATTCCTAAGACCATAGCTTTACCAAAATTTAGAAATCATTTCTGTCAGTGTTTTCAATTTTGACTTTTTGTGTAAGTAAAAACACTTTGTGTAAGTAAAAACACTTTGTAGGTTTTTATCACACACACACACACACACACACACACACACACACACACACACACACAAACACATACACATAGATTTGACCTCTGACTTTGAATCATTCTTGTTCATTCGCCTTCCTTTTCTGAACTTTTAGGGATGAAATCCATTAGGCCAGTAAGGTTAAAATAAGGTTACTATCCATGCCTATGAGCTTTTAGGAGGGGCTGTAGTATTATAAGACAAGTGACCAGAGTCCAGACAAGTAGAGGCATGTTGATATGGAGGGTCAGCGTGCTTGGAGTCAAGGACTGAGGTAAAGAAGGATGTTTCTGGGCAAAGATGTGCATTTAATTATATGGAATCCCTAATGTTTTATTTGTTTTTAACATTTTTAATATTAAGTTTATTGCACTGGGCCTTTTTTCTTTACTCCTTAAAAAGTGAATTCCCGCCTTGCTTATTTTTGCAGATGAACTTTAGTTTTATATAGTAGAGCATGTAGAAAAATAAGCTAGGTATTTTTATAAAATGGATGCCATGTGGATATTTTAACTTACACAACATTGTTATCTCTACAAAGTTGGCTCTCATGTCCCAGAACATGATATTCTATTAGCTTTGTTCAGTACACTTTGGAATATTTTAACAGTTACAAAGGAGTCTTTGCTCAGATTTTGTAAATTCCTTAGTAAGTCCCAGTAATTTAATATTTTATTATTCTTAAACGTGGATTATTCTCCATTCATGTCAATGTCAATGTATTTTCTAAACACTGCCTCAATATACAGAACTCAATTGTACAACTTGCTATCAAATACACCCCCCCCCCTACCTTATTTTATGAGATACCGTCCCATATCCTCACACTTTCCATAAAGCCCAAACTAGCCCCAAACTGGTGATTCCTCTGACACATGCTGCTCTGGTCTGATACTACAAGCATGTACTTCAAATCCAAATGTAAACCTGTTCCTTTTAACACCTTTTTCTTTCTTCTTTTCTATGTAAATTTTGCCATCTTTTAAGTGGGCATAATTTTGTTGTACTTTTCAAAATTCCATTTGAAGCCTGGCTAAGGTGGGAGAATCATAAACTCAAGGCTATCAAGGCTAGGTGGAGCTGTATACTGCATAGTGAGACCCTGTCTTTAAAGCCAAAGCAAACCAAACAAAAAACTAATAATATTACAAGTATGATGTGTGTCTTTTCTCTTGCCTAGGTAAGTCAACCACTGTTACGATACCACCATTTGCAATTCCCCCTGGTTTCTGTACCTTTTCTTGGCTGTGGTACAGAGGCAAGGGCTTGGCTTCTCCTTACCTGCATATTGATAATTGTGTAGAGATGTAACTTTTGCATAGAGAATGACGGTGCCTTTTCTAAGAACAAGAGTGGCCTTGTTCATCACTCATCGTATATCCACATGAGATCATATGCATCACCCTATTTCCCAAAGCTAGGCTATAGGGCCAGAGGAATGTATGCATCTGCCATAAACTCATGGGCTATACTTTTTGAAAATGTATTTTTTTGTCTTTAATGCCACTTATTTTCCCATCATTCATGAAACAGTATCAGATAACCTTCTTATCTTGCTCGTAGTATAAGTGAAATCTCAGACTCAATGTAATATCTTTAATGTAGCTTTAAATACTTGTGGTTTCTGAGAATGTTTTCTTTAAATGATATTAATGGGGATGCCTCATTAAATATTATTGTAGCTCTTATGTTGATACACATTCAAAACTAATCATGTTACAGAATTGTATAATATTCATTTTTATTGTTATCTAATTCAGAACACATTGAATTATACCAATTGCTTTATAGGATCTGCAGCATTAATCATAAATTTTATTATATTAAGACAATTAATATAATGAATTACATTAAACACTTCCTGATACTAATGCACCTTGTATTTTTTAAATAAATTTTACTTGGTACGATGCATTGTTTTTAATATGATCTGGACATAAAAGATTCTGTTTGCTAATATTTTATTTGAAATTTCAGAACTGGCATTCATAATGAATTTGGCCTCAAGTTTTATTTTTTGTACTGTCTTTTGCTGTCTTTAGAGAAGAAAAAATCCTTAAGATACAGGAAAAACATAAGACCTTTATAGAATATAGTGAGATTACAAGTAAAGATGGCCAAACTGTGACTGAAAAGGTCACGAGAGACTGAAATATGTTTAGTATACCTGCCCAATGTTAGTGTCCATTCAGAAATTTTTATTAAAAAGGCAATATCAAACACCTCTAATTTTTGGAGCAAAGTAATTTTTGAAAGTAACTTTTTGTGTTCACTATAGCACCGAAGATATTATACTTTTAAGCATTTATTCCCATTAGAGGAAATTCCAGTTGTGAGCATAGGAACCTATGTTCTTGAAATCAAAGGACATAAGATCCCAGATTATTTTAAAGTTAATATTGGAATAGATATCACTATAGCTTACACTCAGGTTTTACAAAAGCTACATTTCTGCACTTTTTCACAGAATAAATATTAAAAAGCACCACAGCTATGTGTGGAACCATTTTGCTAACCCCCACCCAGTCTCCAAGCTGTCTCTCCCTCTGGTTGTACAACTCTCTGGACATAGCAAATCTCTCATTTGTTTTTGTTTTTTGTTTTTATTTTATAATTTAATTTAATTTTACATATCAGCCACGGATTCCCCTGTCCTCCCTCCTCCAGACCCTACCCACCCACCCCTCAGCCCACACCCCATTCCCATCTCCTCCAGGGCAAGGACTCCCCTGGGGATTCAGCTCAGCCTGTTAGATTCAATCCAGGCAGGTCCAGTCCCCTCCTCCTTTCGCCCAGGCTGAGCAAAGTGTCCCTGTATAAGCCCCAGGTTCCAAACAGCCAGCTCATGCACTAAGGACAGGTCCTGGTCCCACTGCTTGGGACCTCCCAAACAGTTCAAGCTAATCAACTATCTGACTTATCCAGAGGATTTGATCCAGTTGGGGGCTCCTCAGCTATTGGGTCATAGTTCATGTGTTTCCACTAGTTTGCTATTTGTCCCTGTGCTTTTTCCAGTCATGGTCTCAACAATTCTCGCTCATACAATCCCTCCTCTTTCTCACCAATTGGACTCCCAGAGCTCCACCTGGGGCATGGCCATGGATCTCTGCATCTGCTTCCATCAGTCATTGGATGAGAGTTCTAGCAATACAGTTAAGGTGTTTGGCCATCCGATCACCAGAGTAGATCAGTTCGGGCTTTCTCTTGACCATTGCCAGTAGTCTATTGTGGAGGTATTTTTGTGGATTTTTGGGGACCTCTCTAGCACTTTGCTTCTTCCTAGTCCCATGGGGTCTTCATTTATCATGATCTCTTTTTCCTTGTTCTCCCTCTCTGTTCTTGATCCAGCTGGGATCCTCTGCTCTCCTAAGCTCTCTTTCCCTCAACCTTGCCCTTCATTAACGCCCCCCTCACATCCAGTTTGCTCATGTAGATCTCATCCATTTCTCTGTCATTGTGTGATCCCTGTGTCTTTCTTAGGGTCCTGTTTTCTAGGTAGCCTCCCTGGAGTTGTGAGTAGCAGTCTAGTCATCCTTTGTTATACATCTAGTATCCTCCTATGAGTGAGTACATACCATGTTTGTCTTTCTGAGTCTGGGTTACCTCACTCATGCTGTCATTGTTTTTCTCTGCTGAGTAGTACTCCATTGTGTATATGTACCACATTTTATTTATCCATTCTTCAGTTGAAGGGCATCTAGGTTGTTTCCAGGTTCTGGCTATCACAAATAATGCTGCCATGAACATAGCTGAGCATGTGTCCTTGTGGTATGATTGAGCATTCTTTGGGAATGTGCCCAAGAGTGGTATAGCTGGGTCTTGGGGGAGATTGATTCCCAATTTTCTAAGAAAGCACCATACTGATTTCCAAAGTGGCTGTATAAGCTTGCATTCCCACCAACCGTGGAGGAGAGTTCCCCTTGCTCCACATCCTCTCCTGCTGTGGGATGGTCTGTATGTCAAGTATGTTGCTGATTGGTCAGTAAATAAATCACTGATTGGCCATTGGCTAGGCAGGAAGTATAGGCGGGACAAGGAAAAGAATTCTGGGAAGTGGAAGGCTGAGAGGGAGACACTGCCAGCCGCCACCATGACAAGCCGCATGGGAAGATCCCGGTAAGCCACGAGCCATGTGGCAAGGTATAGATTAATGGAAATGGATTAATTTAAGATATAAGAACAGTTAGCAAGAAGCCTGCCACGGCCATGCAGTTTGTAAGCAATATAAGCCTCTGTGTTTATTTGGTTGGGTCTGAGTGGCTGTGGGACTGGCGGGTGAGAGAGATTTGTCCTGACTGTGGGCCAGGCAGGAAAACTCTAGCTACAAATGGCGTCCAACGTGTTGGCAAGAGTTTCCACCTAAAACCTGAGTAAAAAGATTCTAAAATGGAGCTAAAAACAGCTCCTAGTTGTCTCTTTCAAGCTAGCGGCAACCTGCGTGTTTGAGCTACTATGTCGGGTTCCTGGCGTGCATGCTCGACCTGCAGTATGGCGGGAATGAGGCCTCTGCAAGTGGCACATTAAGCTGTGTGGTGGATTTAGCCTTTGCTAGTACAAAAAAAAAAAAAAGAGGTTTATGGGCTACACGCTACTTTGATAGAAGCATAGACCCACTATTTCTGAGAGTTGATGGCTCCCAGAGCTGGCGGAAAACGTACTACCGCCATGTTGGGAAGCTGAAGTGGGCGGAGCCAGCAGCCATAGCGCCAGCGCCATTTCAGGCTTAGAAGGCTACAGTTTAAAGCAATAGGCTCAAGCTAATATAAAAAAATAAGCCACGTAAAGATGGCTACCACACAGAGAATCTGGATTATGTTCTCTTTGATATTTGTAACTAAAGAAAAACATTTGATTACAAAAGCTGTTGAGTTATGCCAAAATGTATATTTTAAAGGTACCTTGACTTCAAAATTTGGATGTAAGGATATGTTGCTTTGGAAAGGAGGCTCTGATTTTGTTTCCACAGAAAGCCAGAGGCTATGGATTTGTTCAAGATTAAGATACATCAGGTTTGACCAGCCAAGACCCCCTGAAAGATCTCCGATGACACCATGGCCCTGATGATCCAACATCCAGAATGGTTTCAAAGCAACTGGCTCAGATGACATACCCTCATGGACTATTCCATAATTCTAAAATTTTCTTTGTATCCCCATAAGATACAGCGCCCCCCCTCCAGCAGGAAGTAGTAAGAGAAACTACGCCCAAATTCCCAAGAATACCAAGCTGACTTTGGAGATATGTAAAGGTTAAAACCTTCCTTATTAAGAAAAGAAAAGGGGAAGTGCTGTGGGATGGTCTGTATGTCAAGTGTGTTGCTGATTGGTCAGTAAATAAATCACTGATTGGCCATTGGCTAGGCAAGAAGTATAGGCAGGACAAGGAAAAGAATTCTGGGAAGTGGAAGGCTGAGAGGGAGACACTGTCAGCCGCCACCATGACAAGCCGCATGGGAAGATCCCGGTAAGCCACGAGCCATGTGGCAAGGTATAGATTAATGGAAATGGATTAATTTAAGATATAAGAACAGTTAGCAAGAAGCCTGCCACGGCCATACAGTTTGTAAGCAATATAAGCCTCTGTGTTTATTTGGTTGGGTCTGAGTGGCTGTGGGACTGGCAGGTGAGAGAGATTTGTCCTGACTGTGGGCCAGGCAGGAAAACTCTAGCTACACTCTCCAACAAATGGTGCTGGCATAACTGGATATCAACATGTAGAAGGTTGCAAATAGATCTATATCTGTCACCGTGCACAAAACTTAAGTTCAAGTGGATCAAAGACCTCAACATAAATCCAGTTACTCTGAACCTGATAGAAGAAAAAGTAGGAAGTAGTCTTGAATGCATTGGCACAGGAGATCACTTCCTAAATATAACACCAGTAGGGCAGACACTGAGAGAAACAATAAATGGGACCTTCTGAAACTGAGAAGCTTTTGTAGAGCAAAGGACACAGTCAACAAGACAAAGCGACAGCCTACAGAATGGGAAAAGATCTTCACCAACCCCACATCTGACAGAGGGCTGATATCCCAAATATATAAAGAACTCAAGAAATTAGACATCAAAATGCCCAACACTACAATTAAGAAATGGGATATAGAGCTAAACAGAGAATTCTCAACAGAGGAAGCTCAAATGGCTGAAAGACATTTAAGGAATTGCTCAACATCCCTAATCATCAGGGAAATGCAAATCAAAGTGACTCTGAGATATCACCTTACACTTGTCAGAATGGCTAAGATCAAAAACATTGAAGACACCCTCATTTGTTTTTGATCCCTCACAACTTCCACTGTGTCTTTTTTAACTTGGGATCCTCAGCAACCGAATCATTGCATCTTTTCTACTCTTTCTGAGATATTCTTTGGCTTCCACCTACAATATCCTGACTCCTTTTTTAAAGATGTTCCTACACTAGATCTTCATTCCAGAGGATCTCTGCTTGGAGTTTGTTTAGTCCTTGCTTCTTCAAGACTATGGAGCCATTTTAAAATTGTGAACTCTTCTCATGCCTTCAAGCTCTATGGTCTGTATCACACACCTCTCTATTGCAGCCATAGATGGTCAGGTTTTTAGTCTCCTGAATTGTTAGTATTTATTTTAATATTACACTCACTCTTTTGAACATTGCTTTAATCATAATCTTAGGAACACTTCCACAGCAGGCTTTAAATTTCTGGATTTCCTTTACATATTTTCCTCTGTCCACCTTACCAACTAATTCTCACTTACTTATTCTTGTATATATATCAAAACCTCACATGACTTAATTTCAAGTTATGTCTCTGTTTATCACAGTTTTAAACTGTTTCGATCTCTTAGTATCAAAGTTTAAAAACTTTCTATGGGAATTTTTTGTCTCATCCCCATATATGTCCTCATTTTATCTCCCTGCCTCATTTATTTTGCATAATTCATTCCAATTACTCCTTTGCATTCAAGATTAATGACCTGGCTCCTCTTACCATTTTTAGTATTAAGTTAGAATCACTTCACTTGACAAAGACCAGCTTTCTACCTATTCTGCAGATCTCTGGTTTTGCTTTATTTTGCTCCACACAAGACCAGAAGAAAACTGGGTTCAAGTTTATAAATGTTTACTTTCTTTGGGGTCCCAATGTAACCTAGCAGTACCATTTTATAGTCTTATTTCTTCCACTTTCTCACTTCCTTCGATAACCTCCTTACCTTTGTCTTTACAAGAATACTTGATGCCCTACAGTCTCAGCTGGTGACCTAGTTTCTGATATTAGTGAGAAGAGAAATAGATTTTTAAAATAAAGAGAAACTTCTTGTACATACAGACCCACCCACTTCCTTCTGTGATGTTCTCTCCTATTGCCCTCTCTTCGCTGTTTTGGAAGGAATGTCTTCAACTTTCTTAGGCAGGTGCTGCCTTT
The DNA here is from genome assembly GCF_949786415.1 of Peromyscus eremicus. Taxonomy (NCBI): domain Eukaryota; kingdom Metazoa; phylum Chordata; class Mammalia; order Rodentia; family Cricetidae; genus Peromyscus; species Peromyscus eremicus. The sequence goes on along the minus strand of NC_081433.1, from coordinate 47,923,092 downwards.
TTCTTCACTTATGAACTTGATCCAATTCATTGTCACGTCATGTGCTCATTCTGGTTCTTAGGAAGATGTGTATTCTCATCTCTCTTCTTAATGAATTTTGTAATAAAAATAAAGTAGAATTTCTCCGTCGCTGTTTTATAAATCTTGTTATTCAATACACACTCCAAGTACTCTTTATTTTATCCTCAACTCTTTACCTCCTTAATGTATTCAAACATTGCTTTTGTTCCCACCTATAAAGCAAAATGATTTTATCATTTAAAACCACTTTCTAAATCCTGAGAAGTTGTAACACCAATAGGCTCTTATCCTTTTACTTTTTTATTTAAAAAAATATAAATAAAATACATCACACATCAAATTTACCTACACTCACTGTCTATACATATCTTCAGTAAATTTCTATACAGTCTTAATAGCCAATCTTAAGCTGTGTAGTTTATAATGGATTTTACACTTTGACTATTTAATGTACTTGTATGGAATTATCCAGCACATAATAAAACTGCCCCTCACCGACTGCACCACTCAGGAGAGAGACCCTGAACCTCACCCGGGCAGCACAATAGAGTTGAACCTGTTGATGGGAAAGAGGTGATCTGGACCTGCAAACACTGAGAGATTGATCCCATTCCTTATCTGCCATATGGTGGAGTGGGCAAGGGAGAGATGCCCTCCCCAATTCTCCACCCCTCACCACTTGTGGTGGATGGCAGAGCTAGCCTTGAGTTCACAAGAGTGGGAGAGCTGGTCCTGCTCCTTACCAGCTGTAACACTCAGGAACACAATAGAGCTGAACCTTTTGGTATGGGTGCAGGGGTGTAGGTGAGATGGCCCTGAGGGCATGAGAGCAGAAAACCTGGCCCTTCTCCTTGCTGCTTGCTGAAGCGGGTGAACTAAATGGGGCAATGCAAGATAGCTGACCACATGCACTCGGGAGGCAGAGGCAGGTGAATCTCTGTGAGTTAGAGGCCACCCTGGTCTACAAAGCGAGTTCCAGGAAAGGCACAAAGCTACACAGAGAAACCCTGTCTCAAAAAAACAAAACAAAACAAAAAAAGATAACTGGCCCTGTTGGTGTCAGTGAGGGAAAGCCGGCAGGTTGACTAACCCAGCTACCACCCAGGCCCAGAATCAGGGCCATGAGTTGGCCCACCCCAACATCCACCTCATTTTTGAACTGCAGGAGCATGGGAAGGGGCCAGACCTACATATCCAATGCTGCAGGATCTCCATGACACAGGGCAAGAGCAGGATATCCAAGAGGAGTCCCAGTGAGGGCCCAGTATCCATAGTGTAGCAGAAAGGAGAAGCCTCAACCCAGCCCAATGATTCACTGCAATGAACACTTACAAGTGAAGACATATGGATTAAGGGTTTACTGTGTGACTCACTGTGTTACACTACAGCTTCCACACCAAGACTTTTTTGTATGTGAATTTGGTTGTTTGTTTTTTGTTTTGTTTTTATTTCGTTTTGGGGGGGAGGAGCAGGGGAGGGTTGCAAGGGCAGAGGATGGATTACAAGGAACAGATGGATGGGATCTGGAAACATGATGGGAAGCCCACAAAGAATCAAAAAAAAAAATAGGAAAAAAAGGATAAACATATCTAGTCATAAGTCAGCTAAAAATTATTTGTCAGAGTTGGGCACTGTTATATGCAGCCAGAAAAATAAAAATAAAGAGCTCTAGTATAAAGTAAAGATATGTAAGAATTCCATAGAGGGATCTTCTTTTCAGACACGTTGCCTACCAGTCAAAGACATGGAAAGATAAGACACTATTTATGGAAACTAATATTAGAGAAGGAAAACATCTTAATTTTAATGGATATCATGAAATTAAGAATCATAATATCAGATCGTCTAATTTTAATATTGGCCCGTCCCGCGGGCCAGGTTATTCGAGGGTCTCGAGCCAAAGAGGGGAGAGGGAAAGGAGACCAGGCGCATAAAGAAAGACAGAGTCAGTCTGATTCGCGTCGAGGTCTCGTTTATTGACTGGGTATTGAGGCTTATAAGCAGGGCTTCAGGCAGGGAGGGGGAGCAGGGGAAGCAGGGAGAGAAGAATGGAAAATTCCTAAGAGAGGGTGAGGTCGCTTTGGTCCCAGGCCCCTGCAGCTGGCTGATTAGCATGTACTCCAGGAAGTTTATCTAATCGTATATCCTGCAGTTAGGCCAGGAACCTCCTGCTTTTGTAAGGCTTGATAAAGCAAGGAAGGTCACACAAAGTTCAAGACACAGCTGTCCGGAGTCGGTCCCCAACATAATATCACATATATACTTGATTACACACACATGCATGTGTATAGCCAGTGAAAGAGGAGAGAGATGAATATCTATATCTTTTCCTTTAGAAGCATTTCCACTTCATTGCTAATAATAGAATCTAGAAACAATGGATTTACGGAAAGTGATAGCAAAAGCTTTTGAAGTAACATGGCTATGAAGCAACCGATATGACCTTTGTCAGCATAGGAGAGTTTTGAGCCAGTGTTTTCCTGGATGCTCTGCCTTACGGATATTTGAGACATTGCAGACAATGGCTTCATATTTGTGTTTCTCATGCTTTTTCTCTATGCATGGGATGCAATGCTACTGGAATAAACAAGTCCTGTAATAGGATTTCCTGTCAGAATTCATTGCCTGTACCACTGCGAGGGTGCAGATTTTAAAGCCCCATGTCATTTACCAAAGGGGAAAGTGTTGAAACTGACCTTTGACTGTACATAGCGACATTTAGATTATTATATTATTATTACAATGAACTCTAATTTCAGATGTGTTATAAGACCTTGACCTTTTTGGATATTACTAGGATATTGCTTTCAGGAAGGAAAAAATATACAGCTGTTTTAAGCTTGTAAGTGACTATCAAATATAAGATGTCAATTGCTAAGTCATTTGCTTTTCAATTGGGAGTAAAATTTATACCAGAATCCTTATTGATCTAATAGAATGTCAATAGATATAGATATAACTCCACCAAATAGCTACTCCTCATTTTATATAGAAAACAAAAGGGCAAATACAGGGTATCCACAAATGAATGCCTAATAACCAGAGCATACCCCACTACACAGAGTATGCCAGGTTTCATTAAACAAAATATGTGTTTGTTTAAACCTATGCACATAATATTAATATTACCATTTTCCTGTCTATAAAATTCTAATGCAGTGTTCAGTTTATTCAAGAGCAAGAAAAAAATGAAAGCTGTTTGGTTCAATGAAAAGATGCATTTACTTAGTAATTTCTGAAAAGTGACCTCTTTCGTGGTGACACAGTCTTCCTAATGCGCATGGCTAACAAATTTAGTATGGAAGCTGTGGATTTTACTACTCATACCCCCTTGTAGAATTGAGAGCTTGCCATCTAAGCATAGAAACGAAAAAATACGTGTCTCTTCAGGTAGCTCCTCACCTACAGAGAAGAGAAAAAGTGAACAGGAGACCAAAATTATATGTTGTTACTTGTCCTTCCAAATTTTGCAGTCTGAGCATGGAAGGATTGAAAAAGCTACAAATAGTAGGAGTGCTGGATGACATACATTTCCTTTCTGTGGGGGAAGAAATCTCAACAGTTGAGTCAAACGTTTCCTCCTGCCTACAAGCAAATTATCATTGAACTTTCAATTCACCTTTCCGCCCCTTCCACATTCCAAACTCTAGATCTATAATAAACATTATTCATCTCTAAGTGTTGTCCATCATTAGCGGTCAGTGGTTTTAGTTATTTAATGATTGCACCCTCCTGCAGGTTCCATCTTGAGTTTCTTCTCTGTCTATTTAAGTGGAAACAACATAATGTGATTCAGATATGTTTTTCATGAATACATTAAATACTGCTAGAATACCCATCTTCAGTGCTCATATTCTTCATATGATTTTAAATCCTAACATGCAAAGAAAAATATACATCCATTTTGAATATTCTCTTTCCGTATGAATTAAACCATGTGCTTTCCCAGCCCTTGCTCATTATTTACCCCCCTTTCCTTACCATGTCAAGCTTTTCCCATTAAACTTTTAGGATCCATGATCGTTTTCAGAATCCTAGACATCCTATAGATATAATAAAAATATTCACTTTTTCTCAGAAGCACATTGGAGTAACTGCAGCAGGACATGGTGAAAACATAGTCTAGTTTCCGCTGAATATGCTTTGCTGGTGACAAGTCCATGAAGCTGGGAGGGTTAAATTTAACCAACTCACCTGCACAGGAATAAAGGCTCTAGAATCAAGATATTCCAGACTAAAGGCATTTCAGAAATCTTTCCTTGCAATGTAGTGAGTCACCTTTATAACCAGAAACATAGGAAAAGACATATAGTTGGTGAGAGCTTGGGAAGTCTTGTCTTTGGTGTATTTGGTCAGAACTGGGAGCCTCAAATGAGAGACCCACTAAGAAAATGAACTGCTGTATTTGATTGAGATAGGTTATCTAGTATGCTGGTTAGGGTTTTTGTTTTGTTTCGTTTTGTTTTGTTTTTTGTTAATTTGGTACAATATATAGTCATCTAGGAAGAGGGTACCTCAGTTGAGAAAAACCCTTCATCTCTTTGCCTCTAGGCAACTCTCTAGGGCATTTCTTTTCTTTTTTTTTTTCACTAAGAAAATGTTTTCATTCATTTTACACACCAGTCAAAGATCCCCCTCTTCCCTCCTCCTGCCCTCTAGCCTCCCCCACTACCCCCCCACTACCCCCCCCCACAAGAAGGCAAGGCATCCCATGGGGAGGCAAGTCCAAGCCCTTCCCCCTGCCTCAAGGCTGCATGAGGTGTCTCATCATAGGTAGCGGGCTCCAAAAAGCCCCTCATGCACCAGGGATAGATTCTGATTCTACCACCAGGGGGGCCCCCAAGCAGATAAAGCTACACAACTGTCTCTCCATGCAGAGGGCCTAGTCCAGTCACATGCAGGCTCCACAGCCATTGATCCAACTTTGTGAGTTCTCACTAGTTTGGTTTGGTCATTTCTGCAGGTTTCCCATTATGATCCTGAGGCACTTGCTCATAGAATCCCTCCTCTCTGTCATCAACTGGACTCCTGTAGCTCTGCCTGGTGTTTGGCTGTGGATCTCTGTGTCTGCCTCCATCAGTCATTGGAGAAAAGCTCTATGATGACAGGGTATTCACCGTTCTGATTAATGATTGAAGTGAGACAATTCAGCTCCCAGTATCTGGTAACACCCATGAGCAGGTGGTCCTGGGTGGTATAAGAAAGCAAGTTGAGCAAGCCAAGCCAGTAGTACTTCTCAATGGTCTCTGATTCAGTTTTTGCCTCCAAATCTCTGCCTGAGTTCTGGCCCTGATTTGCTGTTATAACGGACCCTAATACACAAGATGTAAGATGAAATAAAGCCTTTCCTCCCCAATTGCTTTGGGTTGGTGTTTTATGACAGCAGTTCAAAGCTAACAAAGACATCCAGCTGCAAGAAGACAGTTTTCTTTTACAACCTACTTGATCATCAAAACTAAGTTGTACCTCAGTTGTATCTGGAGGCCTCTTTACTCTGACTGCTTAGCAATAGAGACTGGATTAAGTGATTTAATTCTAGTTCACACCATTGATTGACCTTCAGCAAAAAAATAAAAAATAAAAAATAACATTTCCAATCAATTTTTCTGGGTTCTAAAGAGTGAATATATTGAATGATCTCCGCATTTCATTCTGGTTTTATAGTTTTAGAAATGCCCGTGGCTAAGCAGCTGTGGATACCTGCCAACATACAGTAGCAAAGTGGGATACTGAAGACAAAAGACTGAGCAAATTGATTCAGTAACCAAGAGAACATGTTTTCCCCCTCCCTACGCTTTCTTACAGAAGGATAGGGTAAAAATATTGGAAGGGAATTTAGAGTTTTTCTAGCACAAGTATTGACTGGCTATTTGAATTCCTTCTACTGTATTCCTGACAACCATTCAATAAACTCCCAAGTGTGCACTAAAGGGAACCCTGGAATGCCAGTTGAAATGTTAGCTACCTACTAAATTCAGTAGGATCTAGTGTTCATTTGGTACATCCTGTAATATTGCAACACAATCATCTTGGTGTTTGTTAACAGAGTGCTTTTATTGTTTCCTTACCATAAACACCATGTTATTTGTGAGTGATATGCTCCAGAGTGCATTGTAAAAGGTTTTTCTTTTCTTTTTTTCTTTTTTTTTTTAACTGTGTTAAATTTATTCCGAACCAAGCTGAGCTCTTACAAGGTGATAATTTTGTTTAACAATGTTGTGGTAGTTTGAATGAGAGTGGCACCCATCGGCTCATGTTTACATACTTGGTCCTCTGTCACTACAATAGTCTGAGAAAGATTAGGAAATATAGGCTTGTTAGAGGAGGTCTGACCCTAGGAGTGGCCTTTGGGCATTCAATAGACTCTTACCATTCCCAGTATGCTTTCTGCCTCCTGATCGTGAATCAGTAAGTGAGCTCTCAGCTGCTGCTGTAGCCATCTGTCATCCTGCCTAAACTCAGCCATCATAGACTCTAACCCTTGGGAAACACAGGCCCAATTAAACTGTTTCTTTTGAAAGTCGCCTTGGTCATGGTGTCTTATCCCAACAAGAGAAAAAGACACAAATACAGAAACATAGGTACTTAATAATCAAAATAGCTAGAGAAGTATTGTTAAATTACTAAATCATTGGTTAGATGACACATAGAGTAGGGTCAACAGGTGTAGAGTAGAATTCTGACTTGCCTCAATCCTCCACCAAGGATTCCTTTGAAGAAGGTGGGCTTATTTTTCCAGGAATATGCATGGAGTGCGGTTTTCCCACACTGCTCTTTCTGGTTCTATTTAATCAGCTTTAAATTAATGAAAGTTACTTACAGTTCTGGTGCAGCGTTCTTTTCTTTTTCCTTCCCTAAATCTTAGTTTTAAATACCACCGTGAGTTTGGTTCACTCGACGTCTTTATAGGTAGGTAGCTTAGTGAGGAGATGAAAGAACCTGCCAAGAAGTCGGCATCTTCAAAGTGCACAATTCTAATTTAATATTGAGATGCTTCATTGCACCAGAGTAACATATTCTGTTAGAACATACTCGTGACAGCTTATTTGATGGATACACGCATGATGCATGTAAAATTAGTTTTAAACTCTAATAAAAATCATTTTAGAAACATTATTGACCAGCTAGAGAAAATTTTATCAAAATATAGGGGAAGAATCTTAGTCTTTTAGTTGAAAGGAACAGCAAAATACTGATGGAAGAGTTTTGACAGTGTAACAGGAAGCCTTTATTGCTGCAATTATGCTAATATTTTCCCAAACCAGATTTTTCAAAATAACAAAATCAAAATTACTTTAACGCAGCATTAGGAAGCCCATGGATTAAAATTGACAGGCAGTTTTTCACATGCCCTGTGGGACGTTCGACTATTCCATGATAAATTCCTGCTTTAGAAAATAGAGAACATATCATTGGGAGAGGGGTTGCCATGACAGCACACAGCAGCAGGTACCCTGTTGTTCTCACTCCAGGGGATTTCACACGAGTTTCCCATCTTTCCCTTAAACGCCACTGTCCAGGCTTGAGCCGTTAACACGGGCGACTTCTTTTTTCTACTACATTAGCACTAAAATTTAGAGAGGTAAATGGCTTGCCAACTGGATCTTCAAACACAGTTGAGTTCCATCCAAAGAGCATCAACAAACCTCAAGTACAAACTGTAAGGGAAGTGGCCAGAAGTGGTACTTCACCACCTTGATCAAAATGCACTCAAAATGCTTTTCTCACACACAAACACACACAAAGCTGCAAATCTGATAGATCTCACTTGAAATATATGGAAATGGAAGGGCAAAGCTTTCCTTAAAAATAATCTTAGGATTATGCCTGGTATCCCAGCATTGGGTATAGGCGAAGGCAAGAGGATCAGGAGTTTGAAGCTAGCCTGTACTATGGAGTGAGACTTTGCATAAAAATGAATGTTTAAGTCAAAGCTTATGTTTATGTTTTTGCATAAATATGCTTGAAGATGAACATGAATGTCCTTTTCTTAACCTTTACCACTTCTCATACTTTATCCTTTTTATGTTTATTCTGTAGTTTCACTTAACTAACCAAATACTAACAACTCTACAATTTCCTACACACTAAAATGAAATCCATTGTTAAATGCAGCATACCTTCATTGGATAACTTCAGGTCAAAAATAGGGGATGAGAGAACATATTAAAAAGAAAGGTATTTTGAAATATGACATGAAGACAAGAACAAAGGATGGTTAAAATGATAAAATGTTCTCGGATTTTTCATTAGTGGCATTTTTTTCTGCTTTCAGATTTTTAGATTATTTCATTATATGCATTTTTATTACTACAGTTCATACCACAGAGCAACATTGATACTGCTTTAGTGATGTGGTGACCATTCCTCTAGTTTCCTTTACCTATAAGTTAAAGATTTTTGGAAAAATTGGTGGCTTAAAACATAATTGAAAATCTTTCAATGATGTCTATGCACATATATCCAAGTCATAAGTTTTTGAATCCTAATTTCCCAAGGTTTAATAAAATGATTATACTTAAGTTGTGTTATCAGATAATGAATCTGTGGGGATGAATTTGGGATTCATTGAGGAAGAGTGTCTTGCGTTTATCTCTACATCTTCATTTTTTGTATGTAAAAGCAATAATCTCTAGTGAGTTAAACCAAAAGTCCAAATTATAAGAGCTCTTTGAGCCTGCATCCTGACACTTTGCTAAAAACAATGTTCCCAGTTCTTTACTGATAGGCAAGAAAAATAATACTTGTGTGGATGACCTTGTGTATGTGACCTGTCTGCTCCTAGTTTCAGTGGCTTTTCAAACTCTCTTGACACGCTCCTGCTCGTGGCAGAAAGCGATGATTGCGGCAACATCTTATATTCAATGCCAGAGCGAGTTAGATGTTATATCTAACTTACTGACAGATGTTAGCTGTCAATAGGAAAAGCAGGCAGTTGCAGGCTACTCTACAAGGCAGTCAGCTGGCTCTATGTATCCAGGGCATGTTGTTAGAAGATATGAGTGTGCTGGCTCAGGCACCTTAGATTCCATCACCCAGGGAAATGCAGTGGCAAGAACATCAGCACATGTGTCCTAATTCCTTAATTCCAGAGGAGGCCAAGTGTGACAAGGAGCTTTTCCCTTGCACTGGATCCACCACTAGAAAGGCAGCCTGCATCTGGAGATTTTAATCTGAGGCAATTCCTAAATATTACATGATTTTAAGAGACTGTTATACATAAGTTAACACTCACAGAGTTGGGGTATTTATGTTTTAGAAATTCACCAAGTTAATTTTGTAAAATAATTATCTAATTTTAATGAAAAAAATGATCATAACATCTTTGGAAAAACAAAGACATACTTTTTATGCTTAAATTAAATATCCATAATGACATACTAAATATACATTGAACATATAGTACATCTGATACACTGTTTTGAGGCTGTTTAATCTAGGTTACACATCTACGTTGTTCTGTTTACAAGGAGCAACTGTGATTACCTACATGAAATATTCCAGAGAGAATCATTATGAGTCTGTCATATAAGGCGGAGTAAGGATCACAGGCCCCATGAAAGTCACAGGAATCATAAAAATCTACAGAGGTTCAAAAAGTTCACAGGCCTGCAGAAGATGCTCCTAAAGTCTCACCCTAGCATGAGGTTATATAATAGGTATACGATTACATTTTGTGGATATCGAAGGGATCCATTATCATATGGCTGCCCAAATCACTGGAATGACTCTTCAAGAGTGTGGGATTCCATGTGTCATCCATGCAGAATTTGGGACCCCTTAGAGGTATGTCTGCCCCAAATTTACTTCCCAGTAAATTAGCAGACTTAGCAGACTTCCCAGTAGCCCCTGAATCATCTACATATCTTGTAAGTAACATTCCCCCCAAACTCATTTATTCACCAAAACAGACCTGGGTGAAATTTGTCCTCTGGTCTGTCAATGCAATTTTATCTAGAGCATGATGATTATTTTTCCTTTTATTTAAAAATATATTTTTCATATAATATATTCTGATTATGTTTTTTTCCCCTTTTCACTCAGTTCTACCCCCCACCACCACCCCCGCTCCCGTTCCCCACCCTACCTGGGTCCACCTCCTTCTTTGTCTTGTCAGGAAACAAACAGGCATCTCAGGGATGATAATAAAATAGGACAAGATAAAACAAAAACAAACAAATTGGAATTGGAAAACAAACAAGGAAAAGAGCCCAAGAAATTTCACAAGAAACAGATATTGACACAGAGACAATCTTCTTCACACACTCATGAATCCCATAAAACAAGAAACCATGATATATAAGCAAAGCCAATGAGGTAGAAGAAAAAAGACAAATAAAATGAAAGTAAAAAAAAAAAAATTAAATAGCCCTAACAATGACATGAGATGAAGAACTCCAAAGATGCTGCTGAGTTTGTTTTCTGTTGGTCATCTACAAATAGACATGAGATCTACCCTTAAGAGTAGTTTGTTTTCAGTGAGAATCCCGTGGAGAAAACTAAATTTCATTTGTAAACAATTATCAATAGGAGTGTGTGTCCACTTCTCCTTTCAGCTTCAGAGCCAAATCTAGTGCACACTGCCTAAGTCTGCGTGAGTCCATATGTGCATTCATCCTGTTGATTTATAGGACCTTGTTACCTCATTGTCTTCCAGTCCCTCTGGCTCTCACATTTCTTTTGTCTCCTCTTCTGCATGTTTCCTTAAGCCCTAAAGAGAGGGATTTCACAGAAACAGCCCACTTAGAAAACACTGCTCCTAAGTAACTCATTCCCTGCATATTGTCTAGCTGTGAGTCTCTGTGTTTTTTTACATCTGCTGCAGGAGAAAGTTTAGCTGATAATGTATGATCAAGGCACTGATTTATCAGTATTGTGGGAGCCCACCAAAGCTTCCTAGTGAGATCTGAGCTTGCTTTACACAGCAGGGCTGCATTAGGGGATGGCTTGACTGTGTACGTGGTCACCAGGTGTTTGGGGTGGTCTGCACTTGGCTGTGCTGGGGAAGGTCTTTTGCTCCACCCCTTGGCATTCCTTTAAAAACCCTTTAGAAGAGACAGAAGAGGCTGGTAGGTTTTGACATGAGCCCTCCCGATGCTATCCTTTGTTTCTAACTCTCTCTCTCCTGTATATTTCTATCTATGTATTCCTCCCTTCTCTCTGCTAAAGAGTACACTGGGGGGGGAAGTTAGAGCAGGTCCCCCACAGAGTATAGCAGAATAACATTAGGAGTCATTTTATTGCTATATTCCTTTTGTAGAACAGTAGTACTTGGTTTTCTCCTAGGTCCATATCCTATCCATTCTAAGGTACTTGATAAGCTAAGTAACTTATATGGATTCCTTCCTAAGTTGTAGGCTGAAAATCAAATCAGATATTGGCTGATTTCTCCCACACACTTTTTGCCACCACTGTATTAGCATATCTTGCAGGCAGGACACCACTGTCAGTCAATAGAAGGTTTTGAAGATAGGTTAGTGTTTCTGTTTCTCCTTTGGTAGCATGAAGAGAACCTTCTGGTACCAAGAACTGTGGTGACCCACAGGAATATGAAATAGAAGTCCAGTTGTACATAATAAGCTATACCTTGACCAGACCAAGGGTCAGTAGAGTGGAAAGCCATCTAGCATGGACTATTTGGTGTTACACAGTATAATATTCAGTTGTGCCTTGCTGTGAATTCCTTGTGCTCGTAATTCTCCTAAAATGTATATGTGTGTGTCAACTATGGTGCCCTGGCCATGAGACCCCCCCAAAGAGACCATCAGAGACACGAACTCACCAAAATGCAAAAGCAAGGTTTATTGAAACAGTTCAAGCCACGTGGCAAGGACCTTGTCAAGCCATCCACATCCAACACAGTACAGGCTGGAGGAAGGAGGTGCCCGCCCCTCTGCAAGCTCAGGTTTTAAAGGCAAAAAACATATGGTTACATCATTTAGGAGCACTAGTATGGGTACAATTCTGACTGGCTCAAGTTTCAGGGGCTTTTCAGAATTTCTGTGTTATCTTACTTTGTAGTTTTAACCCATTGTTTGTCAAACTTTATAGACTACCTCTGGCATTGGGGCATTCTGTGGTTAATCAATTGCCACCAGATAGTCCTTCAAACATCCTGACTTTGTACTTTTGACCATCTCTGGCATTGGGGCATTCGATGGTTAATCACTTGCTACCAGATGGCTCTTCAAACATCCTGACTTTGTCCTGGGACCTATGTCAGCAGCTCTGAGAATTTTGAAACTCAAGCCTACTTCAAGCTGGGGTGAGGGGCTTGCTTGAAATGGGGGTGCTTTGGTTCTTCATGAACCTCCATCCCAAAGTACTTGGATAATGTCACATAGTCAGAACCTCTGCCTCTGACCTCCGGGCTCCTCTTTTTAGCTTTTGTTTTGGGCATCTACCTTTTGAAAACATCCTTCTAAGCTACTTCCTAAGATTGAGCCAACTCCAAACAAAGCCTTGAAAGACAATTGAGGAACAGGTAGCTGCCAGACCATCTGCTAGACACCTGAAGCTCCCTGAACTAAGGTAAAATGTCCTTTTGGAGACAACCTGTCTCCCAGGCAAGTGCCTGGTCCCCTAGATGCATAGCTTTGTTTCTTGTGCAGATCAGGTTCAGATCTGCCCCTCTTTCTCACTGCCCTAGAGCAACTTCTTACATCAAAGGGGTTTCCTCTCACCAGGTGCTTCAAGCTGTGATGTAGATTCACCAGCTATCAGTACTCCTCCCCCATCCTGTCAAGAAGCTGGCAGCAGCAGAGGAAAATAGTGACAGTTTTATTTTTAGTAACCTACACATTTTCCCTACCTTATCACCTGTAAGTTTGTGGCTGAGCACATTTATGATAGACTCGTAATGCTTTCACCTAACCACAGTAAGGATATATGTCTAGCACATAAATTCCTTTTCTGATTTATCTCAACTCCTATCTGACTCCACCCTTGTTCTCTCCCCTTTTGGGTTACAAATAAAGTTGCCAGGAAGCTTCTGGTGGGGACCTTGCGATCTTGTGTTGTATAGTAAACATGAGAGTTGAGTTGTTAGAGTTGTTAGAGTTGAATTGGTGGCTTCTGAATGATGGTGGCAGACAAATAAACTGAGTGAAGCAAAAGCTTGACTTCTCATTATTCAGTGACGTGCAGAGCTGCTGTTCTTGGCGTTAGGGTCTGGGCATCATATTGTGGAGAGCAATCTGTAGTCTTTGCACCAGCCTGGGTTCTTTGGGTGTTTCCATGGGATAGCTTTGACCAACAACTTGATCAGATGTAACCCATTCCTGGCATTGGAGCTTCATTTGGTAAAGAGAGATCTACAATTGGGGATCTGTTTCCACCTTTATTTGGCAAATTAATTTATATAACCTTTCTATATGTTTATATTTTAGGAAACTTGAAGAGGCATGAAAGCCCATATAAGACCCATGACACATAATTCAGCGTTCTTCAATGATGAAGTATGTGGTGATGATTGTCCCTGATTTACATTCCTTAGTGACGTTATAGTCACTTTAGGTTATATAAATACACAGTATAATGTTCAGTGTATTCCTCAAAATGAATCCCCACAGTTACTTGTAGAAGATTTATTCATATTTTCTGGAAACTGGATTAACCCATTATCCATCATGAGGCCAGCTAAGAAATGCATTGTATTATGTGACCTATGAATTTTATACCAATTAAAAATTTAATGGAAATTAAAAAAGAAACATTTTTAAAAAGAAATATACTGTAAACTGACTGGTTCATTGGGATTTAGGATGTTTCTTTCCACCCTACCATGATTTTTCTTGAGCATTAGATGTCAGAGTTAGACTGTAGGTATATCAATTTGATTTTGACATACCAAAGATACAGCTCTATCCATGAAGGTTCCGCCACCAACCTGAGGGGCACACACACACACACACACACACACACACACACACACACACTTTAAAATAAAAATATGTAAAGGTAAGAAAAATTTATTGTGGCAAGTCCACATGTTGCAATCCTACATATTCACCAAAATTAAATAAACTAAGATATAAACAAGCATATAGTATAGAGAAACATGACCAAAGGTGTAATTCTTCATATGAAATTACATAAAGTAATAATCATGTCTGGATAGTGTCATAGCATATGGTCTCAACATTTGTACATTTAAGCAATAGGAGATTTTAGTTTAACAGAATTCTTCTTTAGACTGGATTGTAGTTACAGTGTTAAGGGACTGCTTTTTACCAGTGTTCATATGTTGTAATATGGTACCAACTATGCCTCTATTTAACATAAGGACTTTAAATAGTATAAAAGGTGAAATGCAGCCACGAAAGTAACATCTTATAAGATGAGCCGACACCAGGATCACACATGGACATGGGAAAGGTCACATGAGGACACTGTGAGAAGCAATTAGAAAGTCACACCTGCCGGGCGGTGGTGGCGCACGCCTTTAATCCCAGCACTCGGGAGGCAGAGCCAGGAGGATCTCTGTGAGTTCGAGGCCAGCCTGGACTACCAAGTGAGTTGCCAGGAAAGGCGCAAAGCTACACAGAGAAACCCTGTCTCGAAAAACCAAAAAAAAAAAAAAAAAAAAAAGAAAGTCACACCTGCTGACATTTGACTTTTTGTCTTTAGACTCCACTGTGTGAAAAACAAATTTCTGTTTTTGAACAATCCAATCTGAGAGGATTGTTATGGCAACCCCAACAGGGTAATGTGTATAAGCTTACACATCTGCCGAGAGTCAGCAAACTCTACTACCAAAATGAAGCCTATTCTGAATAGATAGTAAGTCTTAATAAAACTGATTTATTATTATTAATAACAAAACAATAACAAAAAGAGCAGCAGGCTGGTGCTTTCTACATCAAGCACTATCCACTAAATGAGAAAGCATGTGGTCTCTCTTTAGGATCTTTACAGTGTAACTGGAAATTTCACAAAGAGAAATTTCACTATGTTGTAAATAACCTATGTTGAGAATAGAAATTATAGAGAGAACTTGGACATCTGGCTTTGAAGTGGTTTTGTTAACAGCTTTGAAGTGTCAGCAGCAATAAATGATATTTTTTGTAACTCTGGAAGCAGAAGAAAAATCTCAAATGTCTTTATCATGAAAGGTGCATTCCTTATATAAATACTACATACTAGCATAGGATTTGTGAACAAAATCAGAAAAGTTAAAGACAACTGGAGCAATTGCAAATGAAGTCAGCCATAAAATACCTACATTTGATTTATAGTGGTTACACACACCTGTTATAGATACCCAAGGATTCATGTGCAGGTTCATAACAAAACAAAACAAAACAAAACAAGTTACTACAAAAGATAGAGGTACAGGAGATGTAGCTCAATGGTGAAGGACTTGACTAGCATCCACAAAGCCCTGGGTTTGATCCTTAGCACATTTAAAAAAATAGATCTGAATATCCTAGACCTCCAGTATTCTAAGCAGAAAAGAGATTAAGGACTGATTGTAAAGAAAAAGGAACACTTTGGCTTCATTTCATTGTTTTCTTGAAATTAAGGTTTGAAAGGAAATAGAAGATTTTAAAGGTAATGAATTTTAAATGGGAGCTAAAGGAAGTCAAGATATTGAAATATTTCTTTTGTGTTGCAGACAGCAAATATTTCAAATAGATTAAATAATAAACATATATGTATACTAATTACAATCATAAAGCCAATCATTTATCAGTATATAATGGAAATGAACAAAGTGGGTGTGTCTCAGAATATGGCTGTTATTGTGATTTTCTGATGAATATATTTTATTTGAAACTTTAACACTTTTAAAATATGCTTTGTGATTTGCCTTATTATAGCAATAGACATGGCCCTTAAAACAGGAATAAATATTACATTAGCTGACATTCCAAACTATCAAACTACCAATCCTTTCTCCTGATTCTTAGCAAAGTAGGTAAATACATTTTGTGAATTTTTATGATATTTATTTTCCCAATGCAATGTGATTGAAAACATAGACTTGAGCCAGAAGAACAGGTAGGCTGCCTGCCTGTGGAACTTTCCTCCTCAATCTGCTCATGTTCCCAGGGACTCAATGCGCTGCCTTCACCTCCTTGCACCACCACCCACACTCCCCCTTGCCATGTTCCTATCCCCAACATGTTCTTATTCCCACAGCTGAGAAAGACCTTAAAGCCAACTTTATGGAAATGATAGAGGTCCTTAAAGAGGAAGTGAATAGATTCCTTAAAGAAAGTGAGGAAATGACAAAAGAAATAAAAAGAGGAAATGAATAAATCCCTTAAAGAAAGCCATTTAACCCAAGGGGGGGAAATGATGAAGGAAATGAATAAAACTATTAAAGACCTGAAAATGGAAATAGAAGCAATAAATCACAAACCAAATAATCTAATTAAAAAATGTGGTGTAGATCTAAATAAAGAATTTTCAACAAATGAACCTCAAATGACTGAGAAACACTTAAGGAGATGTTCAACATCCTTAGTCATCAGGGAAATATATATCAAAACAACTCTGAGATTCCATCTTACACCTTCAGAATGGCTAAGATCAAAACACAAGTGACAGCTCATGCTAGAGAGGATGTGGAGCAAGTGGAATACTACGCCATTGATGGTGGAAGTCAGTGTGGTGGTTTCTCTGAAAACTGGCAATCAATCTACCTTAAGACCCAGATATACCACTCTTGGGCACATTCCCAAAGGATGCTCAATCATACCACCAGGACACTTGCTCGACTATGTTCATAGTAGCTTCATTTGTAATAACCAGAACCTGGAACAACCTAGATGTCCCTCAACTGAGAAAAGAATAAAGAAAATGTGGATGGAACTAGAAAAAATCACCCTGAGTGATGTACCCAAACTGAGAAAGACAAACATGCTGTATACTCACTCATAAGTGGATATTAGCCGTAAAATATGGATAACTATTCTACAATTTACAGACCAGGAGGGACTAGATAACGAGATGGGTTCATGCGGTGGAGTGGGGGACACACAGATCTCTCTGGGAAGGGGAAATAGAAGAGACTTCGTGAGTGGAGTGAGTGATGGCAGTTTGGGATGAGAACATGAGTGATCAGGTTTTGGTGGAATGGGGCAAGAGAGTACTGAAAGAGACTACTGGTAAGTGGGTAAAGAATTTTGGGGTCAGGGAAAAACCTGGCACAAGGGAATCTCTCTGGAATCTACAAGGAAGACCACCAAATAATCACCAAATCTACAAACCTGGGTTCACAGGGGCTCACAATGACTAAACTGACAACCAGACAGCCTACATGGGAATGACACAGGCATTCTGCCTATATATTACAGTTGTATAGCTTGGTCTTCCTGTGGGAGCTCCTAACAGTTGAAACAGGGGCTGTCTCCAACTTATTTACTGCCTTTTAGGACCCTAATCCTTATACTGGGTCACCTTGCCCAGCCTAGTACATGAGGAGGTGCTTAGTCCTACAGCAACTTGATATGCCCTGTATTGTTGATATTCAAACAAGATCTGCCCTTTCTTAAAAAGGAGAAGTGAATGAGGGGTGGGAACAAAGAGGAGATGGGGAAGTGGCTAGGAGGAGAGGAGGGAAGAGAAACTGTGGCTGGGGTGTAAAATAAATAAATAAACACATTTAATAAAATAAAGCACAAACTGAAGAAATTCTAGAAACAAAAATATGTAGGTAAGTGAGCAGGAACTACAAAGGCAAGCTTCACCAACAGAATACAAGAGATGGAAGAGAGAAGCTAAGGCACTGAGGATGTGGCAGAAGAAGTTGATATATCCACCAAAGAAAATGTTAAATCTAAAAAAAACTTCTGACACAAAACATCCAGGAAATTTGGGACACTATGAAAAGACCAAACCTAAGAATACTAGAAATAGAAAAAAGAGAAGAATCCCTCAAAGGTCCAGAAAATATTTTCAATAGCATCATAGAAGGTAATATTCCTAACTAAAGAAGGAGATGCATTTTAAAGGTGAAAGAAGCATACACAACACCAAATAGACTGGACCAGAAAAGAAAGTTCCCCTGACACATAATAATCAAAACACTGAGCATACAGAACAGAGAAAGAATACTAAAAGCTGCAAGGGAAAAAGGAGCAAGTAACATATAAAGGCAGACCTATTAATTTAGCACCTGGCTTCACAAGAGAGAATCTAGAAGCCAGAAGAGCCTAGACAGATGTCCTGCAAATTCTAAGAGACCATGGATGTCATCCCAGACTACTATACCCAGCAAAACGTTCATTTACCACAGACAGAGAAAACAAGGTATTCCATTGCTGGCAGGAATGCAAACTATCACAGCCATTATGAAAATCAATATACTGGTTCCTTGGAAAATTGGGAATGTTTCTCCCTCAAGACCCAGCTATATCACTCTAGGATGTACCATCTTATCATAAGGACACTTGCTCAACTATGTTCATAGCAGCTTTATTCATAATAGCCAGTTGATAACATTTACACAATGGAGTACTTCTCAGCCATTAACAAAAAATGACAACACGAAATTTGCAGGCAAATAGATGGAACTAGAAGAAAAAATCATCCTGATTGAGGTAACCCAGACACAGACACATAAATACCACATGTCATCCCTTGTAAGTGGATATTAGCTGTTAATTAGTGGACAGTTATGCTACAATCCACGGACCCAAATAAGCTAAGCAACAAGAAGAGCTCCATCAGGGAACTCATGGATCTTCCTGGGAATCAGAAATAGAACAGATTTTGTGATTGGACCAGAGGAATCGGGTGGGAGACAGATGGAGAGATAGAGTACAGGTAGAGGCTACTGTAAATGGGGGTATTTGTGGGGGTTGATGTGGAAACCTGGTGCAGTGAAATCTCCCTGGAATCCTTGAAGGACTCCTAGTAATGGGAGATACGGAGCCTTAACTGGCCATCTTCTGTAACCAGGCAAGGCTTCCCATGGTGGGAGCGAGACATCAATCCAGCCACAAAACCTGTGATCTACAATTTGTCCTGTCTGCAAGATGTGTTGAGAAAATGGTGACACAAAACTTTCAGGAGTGGCCCACCGGTGACCGGTGCAATTGAGGCCCATGTCAGGAGAGGGAGCCCGTGCCTGACACAGCCTGGATTGTCAGGAAGCTGGGAGGTTCAGAGTCCTAGGACAGAACCAAACACAACTGGCAAAAGAAAAAGTCAATGAAATGATTCGTAATGATATTTTGCTACTCTCGTAGATCTGTGCCTAACCCAGTTGTCATCAGAGAAGCTTCATAGGACAAGTGATGGGAAAAGATGGAAAGACTCACAACCAAATATTAGGCAGAGCTCAGAAACTGACAGGAGATGAGGAAGGATTGTAGGAACCAGAGGGTTTGAGGATACCAGGAAATCACGGCCCACAGAATCAACTAAGCAGGGCTCGTTGGGGCTCAGCGAGACTGAAGCTACAGTCATGGTGTCTGCATTTGTCTTCACACGGTCCACTAAAAATGTGCTATGGTTGTTTAGCTTGGTGTTCTTGTGGGACTCCTAACAATGGTAATGTGTGTGTGTGTGTGTGTGTGTGTGTGTGTGTGTGTGTGTGTGTGTTTTGTGGGGGGGGGGGAGGGCGGGGGAAGCAGGTCTCTGACTCTTGGTTCGTGGGATTCTTTTCCTCCTACTGGGTTGCCTCACCCATCCTTGATATGAGGGTTTGTGCATAGTCTTATTGTAGCTTGTTAGGCCATGTTAAATTGGTATTCCTTGGAAGCTTGCTCTTTCCTGAAGGTGCGGAGGCTCACAAAGGTTTCCTAGGGAGATCTCAGCTTGCTTCACCCAGCAGGGCTGAATTAGAGGATTTCTTGACCACACGAGTGGTTACTAGGTGATTGGAAATGTTTGCACGGCCATACAGTTTGTAAGCAATATAAGTCTCTGTGTTTACTTGGTTGGGTCTGAGTGGCTGCGGGTGTCAGAGATTTGTCCTGACTGTGGGCCAGTCAGGAAAACTCTAGCTACATTTCTCACTTCTCTCTCCTCAAGAGTTCCCTGGACATAAAAGTGGGAACTGGATTCCCACATGAAGGGAAATGAAAGAGGAGTGAATGTAGGAGAGAGAGGCGGTAGAGGAGAAAATTGGGAAAGTAGAGGGAGGAAAAATTGAGGTCATTATGTAGTGTATGAGAGAAGAATAGAAAATGAAGCCTAGACTTTTCATACATATACAATTTATGCTTTTGTGCTGACTAGTTTTCATGTCAACTTAACATAGAGACATTTTGGAAGAGAGAACCTCAGTGTAGATAATGAGTCATGAAATTGTCCTATAGGCAAACCAATGGGCATCTTCTTAATTAGTGGTTGATAAAGGAAGGCACAGAGCATTATGGGCATTGCCACACAATGGTTCTAGGGTAAATGAGAAGGCCATGAGAAGAAAGCCAGCAAGTAGCCCTCCTTTGTGGACTCTGTTTCAGTTTCTGCCTCCAAATTCCTGGTTTGAGTTCCTGTCTGTATTTCCTTGATGATTGTGTAAGTATAAGCTGAAATAGATCCTCTCTTTCCTACCCAGATAGCTTTTGGGTTTGGTATTTTATCACAGCCATAGACCACCTAACTAAGAAAATTGTTACAGGTGTTAGAGCATGAACATATATCTACAGAATTATAATTAGTTTTAATTATATATATATATATATATATATATGTATGTGTGTGAGTGTATTGTGTGCTTAGGTATGTTCAAGTGAGTGCAGGTGCCTACAGAGGCAAGAAGGTGCTGGAGCTGGATTTGGAGCCCCACAGTGTAAACGTTGAGCAAGGGAAGGTTTATGCTAGAGTTATTATGTTGAATATAATAACATTGAATACTTTTGGATTTAACATAACCCCCAAAATCTTGTGTAGTTATCCCTTAACTATAAGAATAACTTTACTGGTCTCTTTACCACTCACTCAGACACCTACAGTAAAAGAATGTCCTGTTCTTCCAAAATACCCTGCTCAGTTCCCAGCACTCAGTCTACTGTTACTCTATCTCCAGGGCAGCTGATGCTCTCTTCTGGATTCTACCAGAATCTTTACACATAAATCACACACAACACGACACAATACACACACACACACACACACACACACACACACACACATTCCGCACATATACACACAAATAAAAAGAAAATAAACTGTAAAACTTAAATTTTTCAAGTGATATTAGTAATGGTATAAAACCCAAAACTTGTGTGTTTTTCACAAAGAAGTATATTCGAAGTGTTAGATTTTTAACCTTTAAATGTCTATTTCTATAATGCATATATATTTTTACTCATAATTTATGTAGTTCTGCAGGGTATTTTTGGTGCAAGTCATTGAAAATATTTGTTCTAGTTTTACATAAATACCACAGTATATATATATATATATATATATATATATATATATATATATATATATGACTTATATTTCTGTTGTGTTATTATTTTGTGTGTATGGGTGTTTTGCCTACATCATGTGGACCATATGCGTGTGTGTACCATGTTTGTGTCTGGTACATGCAGAAGGCAAAAGTTGACAAATTGAATCCCTGGAAGTAGAAATGGAGTTGCAGATGGTTTTGAGCTGCCATGTGGGTGTGGGAAGTTGAAGCACGTACTCTGGAAAAGCAGTTAGTGCTCTGAATGAATGAACTGTCTCTCCAAACCCTCTTGGCTTTTATTTCTTAGTGGATATTGGGACAATATTTATATTCTCCCATACACTTATTAATAACTAAAGATGTTTGCAAATAAAATAGAAGACAAAAATCACTTTCTACCATTTCAATACTTGATTAGGTTTCTTCCATAGTATTATGTTATCATTTAACAATCACATTAGTGTTGGTGTATTTCATTCAATTTTGTTCAGGATTCTATGTCACAAAATAAATATCTATTCAAACAAACAGCAATAATGGTGGATCATTTTATTTACAATATAATTGATTCATTGGTTAATCTGATAAGGATGCTCTGTCATTCACTGTTGTACAAAAGAGAAAATTAACATTACTTTGACAAGAGTCAATTTCATTTGTAGCTGGAGCTACTTATTTCCTAGAACGAAAACTCATTTGAGTTGAATAATCTATAGGAAAAGTGAGGCTTGTGTCTGAAATTACTATTAGCTCTGTGTGTGTGTGTGTGTGTGTGTGTGTGTGTGTGTGTGTGTGTATGTGTGTGTGTGTGTGTTTCCCCTGACTGGGAACATAGTTTAATTGCTCTATAAACTTTAGAGAGTTTTTAAATATTGCCATAAAAGTAAATGAGATAAAAATGAATGCTAAGTAAAATGTCATTTTGTCACACCATTTTTTTTCATTTTCATTGTTTTTTAGAAGTGAAGTAAAAGGGTCAGAATCATTAAGGTTTTATAGCAACTCAAAATCAAGTTGACACAGTACTTTCCTAGCAGTTTTAAATTCCCTAGACTCAGTAAAATGTGAATCAAAATTAAGAAAACATCATTGAGAAGTTTCAAGGAGAGCCTGTGCTGTAACAACAGCAGTTGTTACAACGTTTCTCACTGTATGTTGTCCTCAGCCTTCTTCATCCTTGTAAAACAGGATATAATGTGTCAGACTTTGAAAGCATCTTTTCATAGAAGTGATTACATTTTGATTAAAATAACATATGGTGTTGTGCAATAACAGAACTCTAATCTCCAGGAAATCAGTTAATTCTGGAGCAAAATATGAGTGACTCTGGTCAGGGAACAGTGTCATGTTTCCCTTAATGCCATGTTCCCATGTAGTAACAATTTCTTAAAGACTTATTGTAACAGAAATAGAAAATCATATAAATCAAGAACCTTTGTAAGTACATTGGTGGAAATATCAGCCAGATGGATTACTTCCCTCTTCTATGGGCCTTGGCTATTGTCTGAGGATATTTTCAGCTTGTGGGATAGTGGAAGCTTGTGTCTATTAAGTAAATACATCTCAAAGGATATATGTGACAGTCACACGCATGTTATGTCACACACAGAGGAATTCAGCTGATAGTCAGGGAGCCAAACTGATGCATAATTAATTAGGCTTTTGGATATTCAAGGTTCTAACTTCATTTTATTTTGAGTTCTAATCAACTTGGGTTCAACCAAATGAATCTTCTTAGGAATATCATCCACAGTTGATAGGCACTTTTGATAAGGTTTAGACACAATGGATATTTTAAGTAATGCGTGCGTTCCCTTTTGTTCCTGATCACAACAAAAACTACCCAACAATTTCCCATTTTATATTTCCTCCAGTTTGTAGGAGGCTAAATCTGTACATAATTGCAAGTGAGTGTCTACAAGACATAAACAAAAGAACATGTTACACTTCCCCATGAGGCTTCATCCATCATGAATACACTGAGAAGAAGTATGCAGTTGTCTCTTTCCAAGATTCTTTAAAGGAATGTGTCAGTCACAGATATGATCCCAGATCTGTTTTTTTTTAATCTTTGAAGTTTTCCTGTGTTTTGGTATTTTCTGGTATCGATTTCCATCTAAAATTGCTTTAGCTGCAGTCTTTAGTGAGTAAGTCTAAAGTGGGTTGGAGAGAGGGCTTCAATACAAAGTAAGTCACAACCAGGAAAAAACATATTTTATATATATATATATATATATATATATATAATCTTAGTTAGGATTTCTATTGCTGTGAACAGACACCATGATCACATTGTCAACTCTTATAAATGAAAACATTTAATTGGTTGGCGTACAGTTTCAGAGGTTTAGTGCATTATCTCAAGGCAGGACATGGTAGCATACAGGCAGACATAGTCCTAGAGAAGGAGTAAAGAGGAACTTACATCTTGATCTACAGGCCACAGGAAGTGAACTGAGACACTGGACATTGTTTTGACATATATGAGAACTTAAAGCTCTTTTCCACGGTGACACACCACTTCCTTCCTCCAACAAGGCCATACCTACACCAACAAAGCCACTCCTTCTAATAATACTACTCCCTATGAGCTTATGAGGGCCAATTACATTCAAACTACCACATTCCACTCACTGGACCCCAGAAGCTTATAACAATATCATAATGCAAATTAAAATGCATTTAGTCCAATGTAAAAAGTCTGCATAGTATAACAAAGTCTCAACAATGTTTCAAAGTCCAAAGTTCAAAGTCTCTTCTGAAATTCATACAGTCTCTTAACTCTAATCCCCTATAAACTAAAAATAAAAATACATATCACATACTTCCAACATATAATGTCATAGGATATACATTAGTGTTCTAAAACATAGGGAAGGAAGCATAGTGGTGAAATACTGCATCAAAGCAAGAAAGAAAACCAGCTGCATCCCCATGTCAGATGTTGTTCAGAACTCCAACTCCTTTCAGTTTTGTTGACTGCAACATACTTCTTTCTCTTGGACTGGTTCCACTCTCTGTGAGAAGCTTTTCTTGGCAGGAATCCAATGAGGGGCATCTGCAATGTCTTGTCTTCAAGGTAATCCAGTCTTCTCTTTCACAGCTTTCGCACAATAGCCTTGCTGGGCCTCTCCATTCAGGGACACACCTGATAGATGCCTGCCCTAAGCAACTTTCTAAGTTGCAAAGAGATATTCCATAATTCATTCCTTCTAAATTTGATTCTAAAGCCAGTACCATATGGCTAAAGCTACCACATTCTGCTGCTTGCTGGGGCTGGAACATGGCTCCCTCTTTCAATTACTTCTCCACCAGCTTTCTGTTTTTGATGGTTTCCTTCACTGCCTAAGCTTGGCTGTCCTGAAACTGGATCTGTAGACCAGGCTAGCCTCAGACTTATGGATCCACCTGCCTCTGCCTCTGGGATGCTAGGATTAAATATGTGTACCACAACATCTGGCTCAAAGCTTTTCACAAAGCTTTTAATTCCATTTCACAAGTTGGAAACTTAGCTTGGTAATATCTTGCCCTAAGGTCACTATTCCCATTATTTCATTTCTTAATCTGTTTAATCTCCTTGAACATAGGATTTAGTTCCATTCCACTTCCTGGTACTCATTTTCTCCTCACATTGTACGTTTTGTAATTTTTCTATCTCAGCTTGGTTCCCTTCATTATAAGTCTTTATAAGCATGAGCACTAGTAACCACATGACAGAGCTCAAACAGAACTGCTTTGAGATTTCCTCTGTCAGTAGGATTATTCCAAATCTCTTCACTTTAAGCTGAGGCAGACACTTCAGACAAGGGGGAAAAAAAGCCACTTTCTTCACCAAAATGTTACAAGAAACATAGAAAAATTCTTCTCCTCTGAAACTTCTTAAGCCAGTTCCCCACACTTTAAATTATTGTCAGCACCATTTTCTTCCATGGTTCTACTAGTATGACACACTAAGCAGTGCTTAAAGCATTCCATTGTTTTCCTAACCCAAATTACCTAAGTCCAAATTCCTTCAAATAAAAACCTGGTCAGGTCTATCACAACAATACCCCAATCCCTGGTACTAACTTATGTCTTAATTAGGGTTTCTATTGCTTTGAAGAGACACCATGAACTTGGCCACTCTTATAAAGGAAAGAATTTTAATTGGGTGGCTTACATTATCAGAGGTCAATCCCATTATCAACATAGTGGGACATGGTGGTATGCAGACAGATGTGGTGCTGGAGAAAAAGCTGAGAGTGGAGAGAAAGCTACAGCTTGATCCACCAGTGATAGAAAGTGAACTGAGACACTGGGCATGGCATGAGCATATATGAGACTTCAATGCAAGCCTCCACAGTGGCATACTTCCTGCAAGGTCGTACCTACTCCAAGGAAGCCACACACCTCTGAATAGTGCCATTCCCTATGAGCTTATGGTGGCCAATTATATTCAAACTACCACTATGTATATATGTGTATGTGTGTGTGTGTGTGTGTGTGTGTGTCTGTACATATATATTATATTGGAAGTATATGTTGGAAGTATGTGATCTAATATATAATATATATGAAGACATTGCTCTACTACTCAAATATATAGCTTCTATTCTTGTAATACTAATGAGATTGCCATTAGCTATGATAGAAACACAATTAGCTGTGATAGAAACACACTGCTTATGCTTAAGTAGTAGACTAATGTGTGGTATCAGGCGTGGCAATGTGAATAGCTCAATAAAATTCCTGAGATATGTCCTAATTTGGAATTGTAGATCCAGAATGGGACAAAGGGAAAGAAGAGTTTATCAATTGCAATAATTGTCACCCATATATTCTCACTTATGTATCAGCATACTAATGGAAGTTTAACTATGTATATGGTGTGCTTCTTTGGGTGCATCAAAGAATGTTCACATACATAAATGCACACACATGCATACACGCACACATATACACACAAACACACATCTACATACACACCAGTGTTTAGGTTTGTTAATGGCAAATAAGGCATTGGGAGAAAGAAATGTCAGACATATTGTCATCTGTTACTTCAGTACACTAGACTTCACTGACTTGCTTCTAATATTTCTGTAACTAGATTGAGATGTACAGTCATTCACAATTAACTTTTGTGCTTAAACTGATAGTAAGTAAAGAGCATACTAGAAAATAAATTAGCAATGAAAAGTCAAATCTTTAAAAAGTATTTGTTCAATTTACCCTTTTTATTGTAAATTCATTATATGAAAATAATCAGATTCAAAAACATATATGTAAATCTTTTGATTGCTAGTCAATTTGTAACAGTGAAAAGATTGAATAATGTAAAGAACAAAAATAGATGTTTTACTGAGGAAATTTTTTGATAGCCACACGAGAGAGTGCATAGTTATTCAATCTCATTTTCAAAATTTAAGATACACTGTTAAAGAAAAGCAAAAGTCACAGGAGAAAATAACCTTGTGATCATACAAGCAATTGAAGAAAAAATAGTAAGCATACATTACAGTTTATAAAACTTTGACGATATGATTCAAACATGTCTGTTCATCTGACTACATTGCCTCTTCAATTTTTGCTTGTCTTTTTATCACACCTGACATTTTTATGAATGCTAACCCTGATGCTCAATTAAAAAGCACTGTTAATAGGCCTGTAGTGTGAAGTGTCATCTTTCTCTGACACTTCTGCTGTGTCTCTGTGATCATATCTGATGCTAAAACTCTTGTGGTGTTTCTAGTTATGTCTTTCTTCCTACTTTTGGTTTCGTCTTGAGAAAGTTTCTTCCTGGTGTATGAGCTTTGAATTCTGTCTTTTATAAGCCATAGTTATGCACATTCCCTTTTGAAGTAGAAGAAATCAGGTGGAGGGTGGTATTCTGTAGTCCTGTGATTATGTTTCAGTCTGTTAGTGCGCCATTGTCGACCTTCACAATGTCTGACACCATCTCCTTCTTCCCTAGACAGGAGCAGAGGGTACTGAAAATGAGTCATCTTCTTCTCCTAGGTCAATTAAACTCTGGTAAATCCTAAGTGGGTTAGACTCTGGGAAAATAGTTTCACTGCCACACAAGTTTTACTAGGGGGAAAACAGATCTCTGTGGCTTATTTCAAAATGAATACTTTTATCACTTGATGGGATTTTTTCTTTGATTTTTTTTTTTTTTTACTTTGAGAACCTGATGGAGCTTGTGGAGCAAAAGTCTCAAAAGCATGGGATCCCCCTGAAGGCACTACACCCTCTCCTAGAGTTTTTAACTCTGAAGCTCTTCTGTGCTAAGCCTCCAGCAATTTGTCAATGACAGCTTATAAGCTCCTACTGATACCGACCCCAGAAGCAGGTTTCTCAGCTATAATTTTCTCTATTTTCTCATCTATCTAATTTTCAGGGTGACGAGTCACCAAATGACCCCAATTCCTTAATGGCTACAAGAAAATTTGTTGTTTTCTTTTATTGAGCTTTTTCTTATTGTAAGGATTGGAAATAGAGACTCCCACATCTTTTATCTGTCAGACTAGACACTAAGCCACATCCTTAATAGTAAAATTATCCTTTTAAGAAATATGTTCCTGATCATAACATCAATTTCTAAGTATAAAATGTAGGGTAGCCGGGCGGTGGTGGCGCACGCCTTTAATCCCAGCACTCGGGAGGCAGAGCCAGGCGGATCTCTGTGAGTTCGAGGCCAGCCTGGGCTACCAAGTGAGTCCCAGGAAAGGCGCAAAGCTACACAGAGAAACCCTGTCTCGAAAAACCAAAAAAAAAAAAAAAAAAAAAAAAAAAAAAAAAAAAAAAAAATGTAGGGTATGCAAAAATATACAAAAGCAGAAACATTTAACTTTATTATATTACATTGATAAAAATACAGCTCTCTTTTGTGTATGCTTACTATTTTTTCTTTGATTGCTTATGTGATCACAAGGTTATTTTCTCTTGTGACTTGCTTTTCTTTAACAATGTATCTTAAATTTTGAAAATTAGACTGAATAGCTGTGCACTCTCTCATATGGCTATCATAAAATTTCCTCAGTAAAACATCTATTTTTGTTAGAGGGGATGGAGGACACCAGAACACCACCTACTGAATAAGTGAAGCAGGACTCATATGGGCTCACAGAGACTGAGCAGCTAGCCCAGGGTCCTCTGCTTATATGTTTTGGCTGTTAGCTTGGTGTTTTTATGGGACCCCTAACAGTGGGGGCAGGTGCATCTCTGACTCTTTTTCCTGCTCTTGAGACTCTTCTTACTACTGGGTTGCCTTGTCCAACCTTGATATGAGAGGGATTTTGCCCTAATTATATCTTGTTTTGCCCTATTTGGGTGTTATTTCTTGGAAGTTTGTCCTTTTTTGTAGAGGAAATGGAGGGCAAGTGGATCTGGGAAAAGTGAGGAGGTTGTGGGGTGGGGGAGGCTGGAAGCAGTGGAGGGAGGGGAAACTGTAGTGGGAATGTATGCATTGTATGAAAGAATTTATTTTCAATAAAAATATGTTAAAACAAAGAAAATGCTTGCTTTCATCAAATGTCAGTGTCTTCCCAAGTCAATGGGCATATTTGTGAGTCTACCTGAGTTCTGTGGTCTGTTCCACCAAGCGATGTGTCCATTCTTTTGCCACAACCATGTAGATAGGACTATTGTAACCACAGCATGAGTCATGAACTCTACCAGTTCCTCTTGCTTTGTTCTTCATTGCCAAAATTGTTTTGCTGCCTAATTCATTTGTTTTCATGTTACTCTTAGAAAAATAGTATTTACATTTAAAAATCATCTTTCTAAAACACTAGGTAGGAACTCAGTGGAAACTGAATTACAATGTTGAGAACATTAATCTTTTTCCTAAAATTGAGTCTTTTGGCTTAAGAATGCATTACATGACTCTTAATTGGTTAGGTTTTGATTTATTCTGTCTGTGCTGGATAGTTTTCGGTATATAGTTTTCATGTATATATTTTGTTAAATATTTACCAAAGAATACTTTTGATGTAAATTTGTTCATCTATTTTTAAATACTTATTATATTGATTTATTTTGATCTGTGTGAGTGTTTTACCTGCAGGCATTTATGTGCACATGTGTGTAGTGTTGAAGAAGACAAACAAAAGCATTGGGTCCTTGGGAACTGGAGTGACACATAGTTGAGAGCTCTCATGTGGTGCTGGGCACAGAATCTTGGTCCTCTGCAAAGTAGCAGGTGCTTTTATCTCACTGAACTATATCTCCAGCCCCTAAATCATGTTATCTCAATGTCTAGATTCATTATCTTATTTTCAATGTCATTGATAATGGTCAAATTTTTATTCTTTCATTCTTTTTTTTTAACTATTTCTTTTTCTATTTCTGGTTTCTTTACTATTTGGGAAGTTCAATGCAACTCTCATTGTTTCAGAAAAAAAAAATCCTTACTTTGGCTTCTTTCAAGATTATCTCTGTCTTTGAATGTTTGCAGTTATAACAATGCATACCAAGATATATATATGATAGATATTTACCATTTTCCTTGTTTACTGAACTTTTCTCACCTATTATTTAATATCTGTTAATATCTTGGAATGTTCAGCTGTTGTTACTTTACATCATTTGTATTCATTTTCTTTCTCATTTATGACTTTTTCAATTTTCACATATTACATCCTTTGTCCTCCAGTTGTTTTTACATGTTCTATTCAAATTTGTTTGTTTTTTTCTATTGATTGTTTTTCAGCTTGGGAAGCCCTGTTAACATATTATCAAGGCCACTGAGTTGCTTCTTTAAATCTATCCAGGAAACTGATGATGCTATTAATGTTATTTTTCATCTTAGAGTATTTTTTTATTCTGCTATTTCCTTTTTGTGTTCTTCTGAATTTTTCCATCTTTCTAATTACATGTTCCACTTATTCTTGCATGATGTACAATATGGTTCTCTCTCTCTGCATAATGTCTGGCTGTGGGTCTCTTCACCTGCTTTCATCTGCTGCTGGAGAAAGCTGCAGACAACAGGACAAGGCACCAATCTCAGTGGAGTAGAATAATTTCATTAAGAATAATTTCATTAACTTTTTTCCAGCTGTGTTTGGTTCTACTCTAGGCCTCTGTGTTAGTCAGTCTCCAGCTCCTGGCCATTCAGGCAGTGTGGGACATGGACTTCCTATCGTGGTGTGGGCATAAGTTAAACTTGGTTGGCCACTCCAAGTTCTGTGACACTATTGCCCTAGCACAGCTTGCAAGCAGAACAGATTAGTCTTAAGTGATGTTTCAGTATGAGTGGAAAATACATAACAGGACATGTCATTGTATCCGCATATACATATGAATCAAAACTTACACAGAAGGCAAAAATAAGAAAGATGACAACAATATTGGAAAAGTTAACTATTTCCCAGGAAGGAATGTGTACTCTGAAGCGCTGTACTGAGGGGGAGGGGAGGGAAATGCCTTGGTTGTGTTTTAGAAGGAAAGATCTGCAAACAGAGAGTAGCTCTAAGTTTCCACATGCCCATAACTGAGATGCAAATGTCACTATGCAGAAGCCTTCCTAGTGAAAATTGTGCGTCACTGAGTTGGCAGTTTAAGAAAATTATGTCACTGACTATTTTGGTTATTCATAAATAGACTAAAACATACTGAGAAATTAATATAATTTCACTTTTTTAGTAAGACTGATTGGTAATGTGAAAGAATATTTCCCAATGTTCTACATAGTCTTGGGAAATCTTTCAAAGGGAAATTAAACTATTTATGAAAATACTCCTTAAGAATAATTTCCTCAGAAACATTTATATATACAGAGAGATGCTGAAATAAGTATTAAGAACATATAGTCTTGACGCCTTCACTATTGTTTTTTCTTGTTTCCCAAGTTCTTTCAACTACTAAAAATGATGGACCATAATCCCAACGATACATCATCTGTCATTTGACCAAAAGGAAAGTGATGTATAAAGTTGCTCAAAATGAGTTTTGTACATCACCTTCTGCCTATATATGCTCAGTCTTCCTAAAGTTAATTATCAGTAATTGCAAGTTTTATTTACTTTAATAAATGTTGAAATAATGAAATCCTGTTGAAGGATTTACTGACTCCCTATAGCAATTCAGTCATAAAAAATGCATTTTACATTTTAATTCAATACAATTTTATTTGAAATGTGGTATGTATAAAAATTTTTATTTCATATTATCGTCTTTAAGGGTTGAGTAAATATAAGAATGACTTATATTAAATTAGAATAGAAAAAAATTAAAATTATCTCCTGTATTAAAAACTCTTTATGCTTTTGTTTTGTGCCACTGTTTGTTCTTAGTGGGATGTTTATTAATATACAACCTACATGAGCCAATTGCTACATAAGATTTAAATTCAAATGAATTCTACCATTAACAGTTTCAAAGCCTGTCACTCAAAGGCTTCAAATTATCCTGAAAATATTATATAAAAATATAGAGCTGTACTTTGAATTGAAATCTGATGATATCAATCACAGTGGGCATTTAAGTAGTCCTTATGGAATTTTTATTTTATGTGAAGGACTTTAAACTTTCGACAATATAGCACATTATCTTCTGAATTTACATTAGATTTCCCTACATGATTGTAAATACTCCTTTTAAAACATAATTTACATTCATATTGTTTTTTTTAAAGAATATAAAATTAGGAATACTATAAAAAATCAAGTAGAAAACATACAACTCTGGGCACAAGATGTCACAGAAAAAGTAGAAATAAAGAAGAGAATTCGGCTGACAATGGAGTAGCAATCAAGGTGACACAGGCATTATTGTAAGCAAATTTATCTAATATAGACAATAAATAAATTCAAAGGCAAAATTGCCTCATAATAAACATTGTGAGGAAGATAAAGGAAGGTGCTAAATATAGATAATATGATGCTAGGCCACAAATGAAAGTTAACTAATGTCAAGATAATAATTTTTAGGGGTTTCCAGGTAAATAAATGTCTTGAAATGGGAGCAGTCATAAATGGTTCAGTGTACAAGACAAGTTGAACAATCAAGACATGGTTCAGACCACATCTCCAAAAATGGAGATCACATATTGTTTTGTAAGTACTTTACCCAAAAATACACAGTCAGGATCCTTTCATCTTCTAGATTTCATGTTAAAATCAGTTTTTTTCCCTTTATTTTATTAAGAAATTTTTTTCATTCATTTTACACACAATCAAAGATCCCTCTCTTCCCTCCTCCCTCTCTCACAGCCTCCCCTCCCAAACCATCTCCCACTCCTTTCCACAAGAAGGCAAGGCCTCCCATGAAGAGGTATATTCAGTAGATGCAAATCCAAGCCCTTCCCCCTGCCTCAAGGTTGCATGATGTGTCCCATCATAGGTAGTGGGCTCTACAAAGACCAGTCATGCACCAGAGATGGGTTATGATCCTACTGCCTCCCAAGCAGATCAACCTACACAACTGTCTCACCATGCAAAGGGCCTAGTCCAGTCCCATGTAGGCTCCACAGCCATTGATCCAACTTTCATGAGTTCTCTCTAGTTTGGTTTGGTCATCCCTGCATGTTTCCCCATCATGATCCTGATGCACTTTCTCTTGGAATCCCTCTTCTCTCTCTTTGACTGGACTCCTAGAGCTCTGTCTAGTGATTGGCTGTGGATCTCTGCATCTGCTTCCATCAGTCATTGGAGAAAAGTTCTGTGATGGCAGGGTATTCACTGGTCTGATCTCTGGTGCAAGCCAATTCAGTTCAGGCACCCTCTCCCCAATTGCTAGTAGCCCAGGCTGAGATCATCCTTGGAGATTCATGGCAACTTCCCTAGCACCGGGTTTCTCTCTATCCCTATGATGTCCCTCTCTATCAATGGTATCTCTTTCATTGTATTCTCCCTCCCTCCCTGTCCCGTTCAACCATCCCATTCCCTTATGCTCTCATCCCCTATCCCCTACTCTCCATTGCTCACCCCTCATCCCCAGTTTACTCATGGAGATTTCATCTATTTCCTCTTCCCAGGGCGGTCCATTTGTTACAGATTGAAAAAACAGCTAGGAACGTAAGCAGATAGGAAATGCCGTTAGAAAATAATTTTAATGGTCTAAGCGCAAAGAGGAAAGTTATATATAAGAGCAACAAGGGTTATGGTGTAGAGTAACAGTATAATTTATAAAATGCCTACATCTGAGTAGAATTTTAGTTACTAAGATTCTAAAATGCCATGCACATTTTGCTTTGAATAGCATAACCTTCATATCTTAATTTATGAAGGAGATACTGCATATAAAAGGTGAACTTTGTACCTCCTTATTTCTACTGTTATCCCAATAAACCAACCAAAGTTCCTGACTTACTGTACCCTCCACAACAGTGAACAAATCCACCCAAGTTTTGTAAATTGTGTGATTATTTTAAGGATGCTTTTTGTAAGAAATAATAATTAAATGGGAATGTTGTAGCTAAAAGCAAAATAGTATAAATAGGGCATTATCTCTGGTACATTGCATGTTGTGGGAGGTGATGGATTTTGAAGCTTTCTTGAAGTTCTACTTACTTACCTACACTTTTTAAACATAGGGTTCCTAAACACGTGTAGGAGCATGTCATCTGTTTCTCAACTCTATGTGGGTCCAATGAAGTTGACGTTGGCTTTCATGCTGGGACAATCTTTACTATCAAGTTACCAGTCTTTATTTTCAAAATAAAAATAATTTTCTCTTATTGAAAAGAAGAAACTAGGAAAAAAGCAGGAATGCAATTTTGTATAGGTCACATCCCAAGCTAATTGGATATCTGTTAACAGGATCATAACAAGTGATCCTTGAAAACCATCACCAGAAGAGCATGTTCTTTTTTAGAATCAACCTAATAATTCTCCAAATGGCATATATTATTAGCTCTTACAACTTTGCCTTTGTGTTCAGTCAAGATGAGATTTACGTACAAGCAAATACATGCACTTTACTAGAGAAGAGCACTGAGTTTACAGAAACAGTTTATCACCACAATCAATTGTGGGATTATTTTAAACAACAAAATAATTTGTGTTGTCAATCTGCTACCTGTTCTTCCTCTTCAGCGTTCTTAGACAGTATACTTATTATAAATATAAATTAGTTTTGCTTTTACTGCATTTTCTTTTACCCCTCTTTGTTCAGCTGTCTTACTTCAAAATATTGCTTTTGATATTAATTCTTATTATTATGGATAGTTGATACACTGTTTTTATTGAGTAATAGATTTCTCATACATGATGATAATTTTCTGTGTATCCAATTATACTGAACATTGAAATTTTTCTGTGTTCAAGCTTCATAAGTAATTGTTTTCTTTTTATAAAGTAGACTTAAATATGTATCCTATTATTAATTGAATCGTTTCTCTCCTCAGTATTGAATTGCAAGTTCTTTTGTATATTATTGCAAAATTCCTTTGTTGGATATATACATTTTTATTATTTTCTTCTGATTTGTGACTTGCCTTCCAACTTTTGGAAAAGTCGCTTTTAAACATCATACCATCATGATGAAAACCAGTAAGACAATTTCTATTTCGTAGTTCATTCTATTACATATTTCTTAGTTATATCTAAGAAATATTTCCTAATGAATTATGTAATGATTTTCTTTTATAACTTTACTTCTAAAGATAATATTTTTATTTTAAAATTTCTGTGTATTATTTTTTTATGATAACCGTGTATAGGATTTCAAGAAAGGTAAATATCATTTTAAGAATGTGCAGCTGTTCTTGGGTCTTTTTTGAAATACTATATTTTCAACCACTATATTTTCATGATGCCTTTGCTGGAAACCAAACAACCATATTTTGTTTCTAACTACTAAGTTTTGCTAATCTCTATGTGTATCTTTGCACCAGTGTCAAACTACAGATACGACTCCAACTTTGGATTTGAACTCATGCATTAATTAACGTTTCAATTTTGTCCTATCTCAAAATCATCCATGTCCCACGAGTTAATTGTGTGGTTGCAAAAAAGTAGTTTGTCACCTCATTTAATTATACATAACATTCTGTGATTTTAATTCAATTACATTGAATCTGTAAGTCAGGTTTTGGGAGAACTGATAACTTAAAGATAGGAAAACTTTCAGTAAAATTACTCAAATCTCTAGATTTTTCTTTCACTTCTCACAGCAAAGAATTTTCAATGTATATAATTGAAATATTTATCATGGATATTTTACTAAAATTGTCTTTCACACCTTACTGTCTTTAAAGCCAATGCATTAAAATTTTTGCTTTATTTACTGTAATATACATAAATTAAATATTTTTCATATTGAGTTTGTATATTGTGTCCTTGTTAAAGTTCCTTCATAACACTGTTTTTTTTTGCCCATGTGTATTACTTTGAACACATTGACCTTTGCTTTCCAATTTTTACATATTTCTTTCTCTGTGACCTATGAAATTTAATATTCAGAAGATTGTTGGAAACTGTAGAAAGCTTGTGCCCTTGTATTTTTCACAATTTCATAATAAAATCATTATGCTACTAACTGTTAAATATGCTTACCAGAGAGACAGTGTGCATATCATTGTTAAGGTTAAATCCACACTTATTTGCAGAAATTGTCACTGAGAAGTGAGTTTTGAATTTTTATGATTATAGAGATTAACATCCCTTTTTTACCCTTATTTTACTAACACAGTAAATTAATTTTTAAGGTAAATAAAATTTGATCCTTATTGCAAAATATAAATATTGGTTTTTTTGTCTAAACAATTTTCATTTATTTATATTACTTTATCTGAAGTAATATGCTTCCCAGTTCATAAGAAATATGATTCTACAATTTAATTTTTCCATAATAAATTTATCAATTTTGTGATAAACACTAGATTAAAAAAATAAAGCATCTTTAAGCTTTTTCTGTCCTCTAATATTCTGAAAGAGTTTGTTTAAGACTGAAACAGTTCACCATGTAACTCATCTGGACCTAAAAATAACTTTGCAGTTAGTTTTTAACTATGTGTTTAATTTCCTCGGTTGATATAAGTCTACTCAAGCTTTCTGTGCCTTTTTAAGTCTTTTTAACGAGTTTTACCCAAGTAATTGTCTATTTCGGCTCAAGTGGCAACTTTATTGGCCTACAGCTCCTCATATTTTCTCTGCTCTTGTGATATCGTCAATGCTTTTAGTAATGTTTTCTGTTTTGTTGTTGGTATTAATGCATTATGGCTTTTCTTATTTCTGCTTATTTTCTCTTTTCCAAACCTCCCTCCCCAATTATCAATACTGTGAACTTCACTAGCTTCTTCTATATTGTACCCAACATTCATTACACTTGTTATCTAGGAACTCACACCCAGATATTGTAACTGAAGTTCCCACAGTTTTTGCTACCAATGGTTGTACATTCATAAACTGTTATTCCCTTCCTTTACATATGTTTCATAGCCACCCCAGATGCCATGATCAATTCCCCACCCAAGCTTGCAACACAATCTTTGCAATACCACTGTAAGTGGTCTCAGGTTCTCAATTCACAGTGTGAGTCATTACAACTGCACTTTCGCTTGTATCCTGCCCTGATTTCAAGCTTGTGAACACTCCCCATTCAGGCTCCACAGTTGACTATGTGCAAGTAGCCAACTTGAGTCTCAAGATCTTTCTATACTGCTATGCTTATACCCACAGTGTCCACACACACACACAATTAGACTTGGACTGACAGATATCAGTCAACACACATACAGTCTCACCACTGTCTCTTATAGGCACCAGGCCAGTATAACTGTACTTGTACATACTGTATAATTCTACCATCCCACATATAGGTGCATACTTGACTTACTGAAGCAATTTATAAAGTCTGGAAGAATCACTTGCCTCTTCAATGTGTGGACATCTATGCAAGTCTATACAATTCACAGACTATCTGGAAATACTACAATATGATAAATATAACATAAATACATATATATATATATGTTGATATATGTTGTGTATATATAAAATTGCATTCCTACTTTATATATCATCTACCATTTATCTGACATCTATCATCTACATATCCAGCTATCTTATTATTGCATAAGAAAACCTTAAATGAGACTGAGGGGTAAAAATATGTGTGACAAAGCATTTAAAAATGTCCTTAAGAAGTTTCCAATTCTCTCACCTAAAATCAATTAAACCAGTAAGATTAGATGATGAGGACATAATGAATGAGAAGAATGTTTCAATCATTTCTGTATGTATAGTTAAAGAATATTAAACTTCAAGACTGAATATTAAGATAGGAGGACCTAGAAGTAAAGGTCTACCAGTGTACTCTTTATAATTGTTATTATTATTATTATTATTATTATTATTATTATTATTACTATTATTAACAGTAGTGGTAGTAGTAGTTGCTGTTGTTGTTTTTGTGTGTTTGTGTGTGTGTGTGTGTGTGTGAGAGAGAGAGAGTGTGTGTATGCAAATGCAGGCATGTGTTTGTGATGAAAATGGAAAGATGATTAAAAAAAATAAGGAAGAGAGGAACAAGTAGAGAAGGAAGAATGGAAGGAGGAAAAGAATTTGTCTAAGATGAAAACAAGAAATAAGGAAGACAATAAAATACATCATACCTGAAAGCAGGGCATTCTTTTGTGGGAGGGAGGGGACCAACAAGAGATGGAAACTGTGGATCTGGAAGGACAGAGGCTGGGGCAAAGAAGAACAATGTCCAATTACATATTAGTTCAAAAATGTCATGATGAAGCCAATGCTTTGGCTCCTAAATAGTAATAGTAATAATAATAATAATAATAATAATAATAATAATAATAAAAGTTGACTATACACCACAACTGAAGGATAAGGCTTATAAATAATGAAGCATTTGTTGAACCTGCACAAGAACCCAAGACTTTGGATTCCTGATTCCATCCCCATCACCATACATACATAAAAAGTGACTTCATTTAGACATGAAATAATCAAAACAAATACAGCTAGCATGTTTTTACTCTATAAATTTGGCTCTGACTAATAGACAGAGAAAGAAATGTAGTAGAATGAGAATGTACAGCTGAGAGCAGCAGGTTTCCAAGAGAGGAAGAATTATTTTACTACAAAAAATTAGAAGAAATAAGAAAAATTGTGAAAATCTCTGAACATTTCTGAAAATATTCAAATTATATTATAGGTCAAATATTCAGTCATTTCTGGTTATGGAGTCAAGTTACAATAAACTTCTAGGCAGGACATTGATAAAATGGACTTGGTGACCTAGAAGTGATGGTCAGTCATCATCCCCCCAGTCATTCTCCCAGGTTGGCTTAAAATCAGAATGGCGGCATCAGGAAGATTGAAAGTCATCTGTGTTTAGAGCTGGCTCCTAAGATTTCTAAAAATGTTAACTTAGGTAATTCCTCATTAATTCTATTTTTTGAGGGGGAATGCGAGCTCATAAAAAAAAAGGATAGGCAAAATCAGAAGTGTATGACTGCACAAGTTTTCAATGGTGTGGTGATTAAGATATGAAAGGACTTTGGCTTTGAATGTGAATAATGCTTCAAATGTAATGATTTGTGTTAGAGGGTGCGGGTAGAGAAGGAATAGGAAGATAGATACTAAGTAACCCAACTCTGCCATGCACATGACATTATCTTCAGAAGTACTAAGAAGCATCAGTTCCTCTGATATGAAACTTTAGTCATGAAATGTTATTTATCATATGATTGGTTTTCCAGAAATTCTAAAATCTTTTGATTTGCCAATGCATGCCCTTGATAATGTCTATTATATCTAGTTTGAGATGTGTAGAAATTATATAGTTGATATTCATGGCTTGTCTTATGAATCATTACAAACATAAGATTAATATAATCACTGCTTTCTGTCTCTGGCCTTTCTCCAGACCTCAGAGGATTTAATTCACTTAATTAATAGAATAGTTGATATTCATAGGAAGTCTGCTTTTAAAGTGAAAATAAATGGACAAGTTGATTGTTCTGAACCTGGCCTCCAATATTATTATGATGTACTAAACATGTCTTGGAAATAAAAGCACTCAAAAATATTTGAATCAAGGTAATAGACATCAAATGTTATATTAACCATATAAAATTTATGACATGCAATTTTCTTAATGATATAAGCAATAAATACTTTCTCATGATAAATAATTATAAAGAATTCTGCATAGATACTTCTTATGTCATGAATAACTATCTATTCTCACCCATGTACGGGTAATACTTTTATATTTATCCTACCAGAAACTGTCGTTACCTTTGCAAAGTTATTGTTTTCTAAAATATATTAAGTTTTATTGAATAAATGTATAGCACATATACATATTTAAAAAGGAAAGTTAAAAGCATTTGTATGTGTCAGTCAATTATTAATTTTTACCTACTGACCTGTATCTGAGTTATTGATCTCTATATATTATTTTATGTTGTATATTTACCACAATTCATTGGAGTTTTCTTTATTGGTTAATGTCTACAATTTTAAGTAGTACTTTCAAGAATATCTTGCAATCATTTTCATCTTAATTTCTCATCATTGTTTTAAGACTATGTCTTAGAAGAAAAAAATGTATGAGTATTACTCAGCTGTAAAAATAAATGACATCATGAAATTTGCAAGCAAATAGAGAGAACTGAAAAGAATCATCCTTAGTGAGGTAACCCAGACACAGAAAGACAAATATGATCAGTGCTTTGGGCAGTTGTCATCAGAGAGGCTTCCTCTGCCAGTGGATAGAAGAGGATATAGAGACCCACAGGCAGACATGTGGAGAATCTAAATCAGAGGTCTCCATCTGGGAATCCTGCAGAAGTGGGGGCAGAGGGGATAGAGGACACCAGAAGAACATGGCCCACCAAATCTATTAAGCAGGGCTCACATGAACTCATAGAGACTGGAGCAGTAAGCATGAGGCCTGCATGGGTCTGCACCATGTCCTCTACATATATGCTGTGGCTGTTAGCTTGGTGTTTTGTGGAACTCTTAATATGTTTTGGCTGTTAACTTGGTATTTTTGTGGGATTCTTAATTATAGAAGAGTGTGACTCTTTGACTCTCTTGCCTGCTCTTGGGACGCTTTTCCTCCTGTTGGGTTGCCTTGCTCAGCTTTGGTGTGAGGACTTTTTCCTTGTTTTATGGTATTTTGTTTTGTTGTGTTTAGCTGTTGTCTCTTTGAGGCCTGGACTTTTCTGAAGGGAGATGGAGGAGGAGTGGATAAGGGAGAGTGGAGGTGGGTGGAACTGGGAGGAGGAAGTATGAGAGAAGGTTTATTTTTAATTTTTTCTTTTTAAAAAAGGAAAACAAAAAGAATTGGTTTTTAAGATGGGAGAAATAGTAGCAATTATGTATTACAGCAATGATCTAATAGAAAAAAAGACAAGTAGATGCCAACGATCATAGGGAGAATCATTCCAGCCCTGCCACAGTAGGAAAGAGCAGATGGGAACACACATAAAAGTGGAAACA
This sequence comes from Peromyscus eremicus, assembly GCF_949786415.1. Lineage (NCBI taxonomy): Eukaryota > Metazoa > Chordata > Mammalia > Rodentia > Cricetidae > Peromyscus > Peromyscus eremicus. The sequence continues at coordinate 47,882,322 of NC_081433.1, read as the reverse complement.
GTGGCATCAGCTAGGAGCATAGGTGTGCTGAACATGTGGATCAACATGTGTGACTGCTTTTACTCTTTAATGATAGAGCAAATAAGAGTCTTCAGAATGAGGAGAGTAAAGGAGACGTGAAGTTTCCTGATAAGTGAGAAAGTATGAAGTTGTCTTATAGACAAGTGGAAGAATGAATGAACTAATAAAGTATGATTATAATATATGTAATAAATATATATATTCTTATATGTGATGTGATGTGTAGTAAGAATATAATTTAAAAAGCATATGATACGGACATTTGAATTAAATCACTAGTTATTTTCCTTTTTTATACTTATTTGAGATTTTTGTACTAATATGCAATAAAATAAGCTTATATCCCACCCCCATTCTCTTTTCCAAATCTTCCTTAATCCCTCTCTGCATCCATATCCCAAACTCATTCTCTTCCCCATTTTCCCCTGTTTTATTTTATGATCTACTAAGCCCATCTAGTGTTTCCCATGTATTCAAGGGTAGGGAGCCCTACACTGGAGCACAGGCAGTCTACCAATGGACAGAGACCCAAAGAACGAATCTCCCTCCCCCAACAGCTTTCAACTGCCAACTATTCCTCAGCTCTGCATGAGGCCTCATGTCTTCCTCCCTTCATCAGTTATCAATGCTCTAGTTTTCCCTATCTTGTTCTTGTACAGGTTGATTTATTATTTGTTTTGTCAAAGAAAACAACTCATTATCTAGCTTTGGGAAAAGGAACTCACTTGCATAACTACCCTGTCTGTTTGGACTTACACTGACTCTACCTGTCATTTCTGGCAACAAAGAACAACATACCTGAGGCATGATAAAGCAGACCTGCACGCTTTCGTCCCCTTCTAACCTCCTCCTGTGGCTCCTCTTCCTCCTCTTCTTCCCCCTCCTCCTCCTCTTCCTCCTCCTCTTTGACTCATATCTCAGCTTTCAACTTCTCCTCCCCTATTCCTCCTCCACCTCTTTCTCCTCTCTCTTCCATTAGTCTTTTTATTCTTTTTTCTTGTTATATATTTTGCTTTGATTTTTACATGTTGGAGAATATAGGCATAGGAAACAGGAAACTAAAATCCTAGGCACTGTTTGATGTGGTTATACTTTCCTCTCTGACCTAAAGAAAACCAAATTCACAGGTTAAATAACAACAGTTTTTAGTTTAGTTTTGTTTTGTTTTGTTTTTTATTTTACAATATAATTTAGTTCTACCTATCAGCTATGGATTCCCTTGTTCTCCCCACTCCCACCCTCCACTTTCCCCCTAGTCCACCCCCCCATTCCCATCTCCTCCAAGGCAAAGACTCCCACGAGGATTGAGATTAACCTGGTAGACTCAGTCCAGGCAGGTCCAGTCCCCTCCTCCCAGGCTGAGCCAAGTGTCCCTGTATAAGCCCCAGGTTTCAAACAGCCACCTCATACATTGAGCAAAGGACCCGGGTCCCACTGCCTGGATGCCTCCCAAACAGATCAAGCCAATCAACTATCTCACCTACTCAGAGGGCCTGATCCAGGGGGCCCCTCAGCCATTGGTTCATAGTTCATGTGTTTCCATTCGTTTGGCTATTTGTCCCTGTGTTTTATCCAACCTTGGTCTCAACAATTCTCGCTCATATAAACTCTCCTTTTTCTGGCCAATTGGACTCCCGGAGCTCCACCCCGGGCCTGGCCATGGATCTCTGAATCTGGTTCCCTCAGTCATTGGATGGGGTTTCTAGCACAACAATTAGGGTGTTTGGCCATCCTATCACCAGAGTAGGTCAGTGCGGGCTGTCTCTCAACCATTGCTGGTAGTTTGTTGTGGGGGCATCTTTGTGGATTTCTATGGGCCTCTCTAGCACTTTGCTTCTTCCTATTCTCATGTGGTCTTCATTTACCATGGTCTCCTATTCCTTGTTCTCCCTCTCTGTTGTTGATCCAGCTGGGATCTTCCGCTCCCCCAAGCTCTCTTTCTCTCAACCCTCACCTTTCATTACCCCCACTCACATCCAGGCTGTTCATGTAGATCTCATCCATTTCTCTGTCATTGGGCAATCCCCATGTCTTTCTTGGGGTCCTAACAACAGTTTTTAAAACATTGTTTGGAAGAAGGAAGGATGAAAAGCTGTGTGGCAGAACATTAAATGTAAACTTACATAGTGAAAAAAAAATGTCAGTTTTCTGCTAAAATGTTCACTTCAGACTTGGGGAAGTGTTACTCCTCAACAGCATTTATTCCAAAACAAGGGTAATTTCTCATTTTGAAGTCATTCTCTAAGTTAGTAAAAACATAAATAAGAGGGTCTGAAACAATTGTGGTTGCTAAAATAATAATGAGTCATATTTTACAACCTAGATTTAAAAGGAGTCTCTGCTTGAAAATTGGTATGCAATAGTTAGAAGATAAAATTTATTAGAAGACTATTAACCTACTTAATAGACTGGAATAAAGGGTAATATAGTGTCTGTGAGGTGAGTGCCATTAGAAACGAACCAACCATTTTTCTGAATCCTTGGGATGTTCATGTGTTGGAACACTCAGATGATGGATGGTAGTGGAAAAGCATAAAACTTAGGAGATGTGTTCAATGTCTGTATGGGATGCTGTGAGCATTGGATTCTCTTCTTTATTTCCAGCTTCTTCAAATTTGGAACAATAGTTTCTGGTTTATTCTCTAAAGAAATCAAAAGCAGGTTCTGTGAATGTGAACACACAAACGTTGCAGTTGGAGATCAAATTGTGTCAGGATTAAAATAGAATGACACAAAGCTTTAGATACTGAATTTGGGAGCACAAGTTGGCATTGCCCTTTCCTACTACTGTAATGTAAGCTAATAGACTTGTCCCTTACTTCTCCCAATCTAACTACCAAAAGCACTCAGAGGGTAGACACTTGTCTAAAGAAGCTGGTGAGTTTGCATGGATTTCTATGGGAAGGCATAGTTCATATGTTGGGATATATGGAGATAGTCACTACTGATTAGAATGCAAACTGACTCCACAATCACAGAACAACTACAAGCTTCTAATGTCTCATTCTTAGTTGAATATGGGCAGATGAATGGCAACAGTACATCGAAGAATGATGACAAGATAAATGACACAGAAAATGTCAATTAAAACCCACGTGAGAGAGAGAGTGCAGACAATTTCAGAAGCAGAAGGAAACAAAGAAAAGCCTGTGCAAAAAAACAAGAAAATAAGTGGATTTCACAAAACAGAAACATATTAGGGTAAAGACTTTTTTAGAGAAAATATGGAGACAAAATTCAAACAGCAGTAAAATAGAAAATAATCAAGGGAATGGCTACATAAATTTTAAGACAATAAAAAGAGAAAACAATGTTAGAGAAAGCAGGAGAGTCAAATTCTGTAAGAGGGACACTCTAATCTGAGTTTCTGATTGATCTGCCATGATAACAATATGAATGAAAAATGATCTGTACTATTGAAGCTAAAATCATTGCTAACTTTCAGAAATATATGAGACGAAAATATGTATAAATCATCTTCAGATTCCTGAGGGTGGCTGGACAGATGGCTTGGCAGTTGAGTGTATACTGCACTTGGAGAAGACCCCAGTTGGTTCCCAGCACCCCTGTTTGGTGACTCAACTGCTTGTAACTCTACCTCCAGGGCATTTAATGTCTTTTTCTGGCCTGTCTGGGGACCTAAACTCAAGTGCTCATGTGCACACACACACACACACACACACACACACACACACACACATGCACACACGCACACACGCACACATGCATGCGCTCATGGACGCTCACACACATGCACATACACACATAACTAAGATAAAATAAATCTTTAAAAATTGCTTTTAAGTACTGTATATGTAATTCTGAATGGTTTTATTAAATAAGAAACACAGAGCCAAAGGCAGAGTTAAAAGCCTAGAGATCAGTTAGAAGTAGCCAAGAGCTGAGACCACCTTCTTACCACCCATTGCCACTGCCGTCCTCTCTCTGACCCCAGATAAATTTATTAGGGTGCACGATATATTGGGGAACACAATATCACCACAAAGTACAGTAAAAAAAAAATAAGAGTACTGAACATACACTGAGAAAAATCAACTGAATGTTATACTTCACCAGTAACTATAATGAAATACTGTTGAATTTACAAAAAGAAAAAGAAAAGAAAAGAAAGAAAAAACCTCCTAGAACTAAATAGAGGCCCTCCTGAAAAAAACTCGTGTGGCTTCAAAAGAGGAAGGAATGGAACCTGAAATACAAAGGTCCTCTGGGGTCAGGGGGACAGGTGTTGCACACTGCTAAGATGCCAACTCCTCAGCTGTTAGATAAAGTAAAGATAGTACAGATTTAAGTACGGTGACAGAATAATCCCAGAAATACAAACTTTAGAGAAATCAACTAGCATAATAAATAAAAAAAATTGTCCTCTAGAAAATATAATAAAAATATAACATTATTAAGAGTAACTTTTTCTGGACAGTAAGATTGAGTAGGGAAAGTACATAAAAATATTTTTACTGGTAAATATTAAATATATAAACACTAACATTAAAGTATTTGGGTAGTATAAAAGTTCACTTATTTTTTTTCTTAATTAAGAATTTTTTTCATTCATTTTACACACTGATCAAAGATCCCCCTCTTCCCTCCTCTCACCCCCTCCAGCATCCCCCTCCCAACACACTCCCATTGCTTCCCCACAAGAAGGAAAGGCCTCCGATGGGGAGCCACATCCACTAGAGGCAAGTCCAAGCCCTTCCCCCTGCCTCAAGGCTGCAGGAGGTGTCCCATCATAGGTAGTGGGCTCCACAAAGCCTGCTCATGCACTAGAAATGGGTGCCTGAACTGAACTGGCTTGCCCCAGGGATCAGACCAGTGAATACCCTAACTGTCATCACAGAGCTTTTCTCCAATGACTGATGGAAGTTCACTTCTTAAATACATCTCTTTGTATATGTACACGTCTGTGTCACTGTGCACATGTGTTGAAATGTGCATGCCTGTGCACCAGCTTTCAGGCAAAAAGAAGACAAAGAACATCCTCTTCTAACTAGTTCTCTGACTTTTCCTTTGAGGTATGATCTCTAATTTAATCTGGAACTAGTTCTCAGCGAGAAGCCAACATTCCCCAGTCATCCTGCTGTCTCAAAACCCTCATTGGATTTGTGGTTACAGGCATTTGCTATGACATTTGGCTTGTGTTATGTGTGCTAGGATCTTAACTGAGGTCCTCCTGATTGCAAAAAAATGCTCGGAAGCATCTCTGAGCCATCTTCCCTGCCCAGGAAATTGAAATTCTTAAGAATGAAAGCCAAAATGTTAAAGAAAATTAATAAGAATTGAAAATGAACATCTAGATAAAGCCAAATGGGAAAGTAGACAATAAGCTAATTAACATAATAACTATAAGACAACAAAACACGGTACTAGAATGCTCATTACAATTAAACCTTCCATGAAAGCAAAAATAATTTAGGATTAAAAACTTAAACACAATGCAAAATATTGGTTTAAGAACCAATCCTCAACAATGGCAACGAATTAAAACACACCTCTACTTTTTAGAATCTTAGATGACACAGATGATTATTACCAAAGTGTAGCATTCCAAATGTTCCCTGGCCTCTGTCTGATTTCAATAATGATAGAAACTACCTGAATCTGTCAATACTGGGCAAATGGCATTGATGGACAGATCAAGTTAGAACCACAGAACGTGCTCTTTGCTACAGAGGTTTCTAAACCATGCCCTATCACTTGTACGTTAACTTTTCTTTTCCTCTTCTTTCCTTTTATTTACAAATCACCATACCTCATTGGTCCAGACCTGCTGAATTATTGCCAAACATTCAATAAATGAATAAAGAGGATGAAAATGTAAACTTATATCATCCATCCATCCATCAATTAATGTATTCAGTACATTGTATATGTGATGTGTGTGTGTTCTATGCCTAAATTTAAAATAGGAAGAAAACAAATTTAATGTTCTCTCTCTACCCTAAGCCAAGCTATGAATTAAAAAAATGACTACAGTGTCTGCAGACATACTGTGTGAGAAGTTAGAAATGGCTTCCAATACTGGGCTATAAGGGAGAGGGTTCTATTAAGATTGTCAAGACACCCAAATACATATCATATAGGAAATAGGGATCATTGATTTGGTAGAAGAACAATGTTGTAAAGATAATATGAGAGACTGTAACTTCTTTTCTGTTTATAATTTGTTTATGGACAGCTACAATCTTTTTATCTGCTTTGACTCAGGTCACATTAAACCATCTCAGTTGATTATAATTTGCTATTATTGCTGTTTCTGGGACTTCAAGGACCATATTTATTACTGATAACAGGTGGAATTTACTTTCAACAATTAAAAAATATGTTGTGATATTTGTAGGAGATATATATATGTGTGTGTGTGTGTGTGTGTGTGTGTGTGTGTGTGTGTGTGTCCCATTCACACTTGCAACATGGGAACACATGCCAGATTTCAACAACTTATTTGTGAGAAGTTAAAATTTTTACATCTACATTTCCCTAACACTTTTCCCTTATTTTTGGTCATTACTTTTGCAGATAAGACTCAAAATTCTACATCGTCTGGAAGCAGCAAAAATACTGATAACTTCTTTCATGTGTGAGAGAGATTTCTTAAATGGCATACAAATGATATCAACAAGACATAAAGTGCTAAAAATGAAAAAAAAAAAACATAACAAACACCAAATACCAAACGGCAGAATACTAAACTATTATAAGCAGTCTTTTCACGCTGGTTGAAGCAGCTAAATAAGGATATGTGCATGGTATAAATATACTTCAACTACTGAGATGTCCCATAGTCCTTTAAAACTTAACCTTAACACATGCAGCAGCTCAGTTGCCTAACTAAATACATGAGGACTTAAGTTTTGTTTCCCAAACACACCTGTGTGTTAACATTGGCTTGGTTCAGGAAAGAGGCTCGGATGTTCAAGGTCATTCTTGTCTACATAGTGAGTTTCAAAGTCAGCCTGGGATGCATGCAACCCCATTTCAAAAAACAAACAAACAAACAAAACCCAAAAAAGGTTATGTTCTCACATTTAATTTGAATTGGTCTTTCATATTGCAAGTACTCCCTTCAATGTCCAATAATCCAATACTTATAGACTCTTCCTATAATCTATAGTAATTATATCTAAGTAAATACCTGAGACTCTACTTGTCAGTGTTATGCTAGGCCTCACCATTACATATTAGCCTATGGGAACAAATTAGCCTATGGGAACAAAAGTTAGAAGCTGATATTATATTCAGATCATTGACAACTGCAGACATTTGTAGAATATCTGACATTCATCTAATACGAATGTTCTCAATCTGTGGGTCGTAACCCTTTTGAGGATCACATAACAGATTTCCTGCATATCATATATTTACATTATGATTGGTAACAGCAGCAAAATTACAGTTATAAAGTGGCAAAAGTATAATTTTGTGGTTGGGGGTCACCACAACATGAGGAACTGTATTAAAGTGTCACAGCATTAGGAAGGCTGAGAACCACAATCTAATGGAATAGGAGTTGAACTGTGGGCCATATTTTGTTACAGCGAAACAAAAATACCCTTTATTTTAGAAAATTACCCTTTACCTATTTTTATTCTAAGATTTAATTTGAAAAATATATGGAAGGTTGGTAGTTTTACACACCCCAGATCTCCCCATTAGCATGTTCACTGTATGGCTATTGTTCTTCCTATGTGGACCTCAAAGGCAAGTTTTTAGCATTATTTTGTTCAGTTTCTGGCTAAATTAAAATTATTCAGGTAATGTGCAAAAGACTGGGATTTACAGTTTCTGTGGCTTTCTCCATGTCTCCATCTCTTTGTCTCTCTGTCTCTCTCTCACTTGTTCTCATTCTTATGAGCATTTATACACTTGTGGTCGCTACACTTATTGTGATATTTAGCATGTAAAATCCTCAGATAATATACAAATGTTTATATATCCCTTAAAATAGGATTTAAGAATGTACATCAAACATTTTATTTCTCTGGACGTTTTCATCATAGGCTTCTGAAAGACTTGGGCAAAAATATTTTTAGTGACTGTCATAGTTTCCTCTGGGCTATTAACCAAGGTTAACCTGGACATTCCAGAATTTGATGTGAAAGTTTAAAACTATATTTAATATCACTAAAGTATGACTCGTGCTTGTAATGGCAGTTTGTGGCATGAACATGAAGATGGATAATCATCATATTTCATTTTAAATCACAGGGAAAATGAAATAGCTCCCTGGTGCTTGATTTGTTCCTTGTGACCATCGTAGTGATTGATGCAGATAACCTCACGATCAGTAACACCTGAAATAAGTATCGATTGCCCTAGTAGCTGAAAGGAACAGATGAGCTATGGCACTTCCTTTGACAGCTCAGACTTAAAAAATATATACATCTTTGATGTATTAGAATTGTTTGATACTTTTCTCTTTATCTAAGTAATCTAAAAGACAATTGTTTTCCTTCCTTTCAAAATATATTGAATTTATAAAACACTTAGAAAGTTTAACGTGATTAAGAAGTTTGAAACAATATTTGAACACAAAAGATGAAATCCTCTAAAACAATTTAAAGTTAGGCATGATAAACTATATACTCTTTGGGAGTAAACGTAGCACAAGGCATTAATTTGCAAACCCTCCATCAGTGGAGAAATTGTGTGGTCCTGTAATTGATGCCCATTTTATATTAAAATGATAGAGATCTGATAAAAACACAGGATACTTAAAAATCTGAACAAAAAATGTTAGTGAGAAATCTTTCCAAGTCTTAGAGGTGTGCATGAATATGATGAAAATAGCAATAAGTAAAAAACTCACAAAGCATAGGCTGAACAAACAGGACAGCAAGAGATGCTAAGAGTTCACATACACACCCTCTCCATGACCTATGCAAATTGAATAAACAATGAGTATAATTATAACGATTATTTAGAACTTAGTTGACAATGTTGTGTCATTTGGTGTACACACTTAAGGAACCCATGTGTCAAAATTCCCTCACCCCCAAATTTGTAGAACTGTTAATGCTTGCTATGGTTGTCTTTTACTGACTTATTTTCTATTGTTACAGAATTAAATATTCTGCACTTGAAAGTTGAGAATCCTTTAGGAGAAAACTAAAATTTTCAGTTCATTGACTCACTACATCATCCACAATGTTCAGAATTGACAACAATCTAATATGGATTCTTGTGCTCAGATAAAATATTGAAAGTTTAATCTCAGTATAAAACTTCTAAAAAGTCTAAATAATCCCTTTAAAAACTTGGCATTTAATCTATCCTTCTACAGGTCCTTTTCTAAACACCCTGACCTTGATCCTTATTTATACTATCCTCTGTCAGTCAAGCCTGCAGGGTCAACTCGGAGTTAAACCTCAAAAACTTTAAACCCAATAAAGAAATGTGGTTATGTAGCTGAAAGTTTTCCTGTGTCCTGCCTGGTCCATAGCTGCTCAGACCCAAATAAAAACACGGAGGCTTTTATTAATTACAACTGCTCAGCCATTAGCTCAAGCTTACTACTGACTAGCTCTTACACTTAAACTCAGCCCATTTCTGTTAATCTATATGTTGCCATGTGTTCTGTGGCTTTACCTGTGTGCCATTACATGCTGCTCCCTGGACGGCAGGCTGGCGTCTCCTGATTCAGCCTTTCTCTTCCCAGAATTCTCCTTGTTTGCTTATCCTGTCTACACTTCCTGCCTGGCTACTGGCCAATCACTGTTTTATTAAAACAGTGTACAAAAGCATTATTCTACAGCATGGTTACTCTGAAATGAACAATATTGCAACTAGAAATTGCTGTATGTAATGTCTTTCATTCAACTGGTATTATTTTATAGTGGACATGTAAATAACTACAAATTTCTCTTATAATAATTAGTAAAGTTTTGCAGTTATTAAACCTTTCAGATTTTACTAAAGATTTAAGTCTTTGGTTTTGTAGGCCACTACAGTTTCTATGAAACTGTCTTCAAAACAAGGACAATATGCTACCTACAAATTAGTTAATATAGAAATTTATTGATAAAATGCTTCATAAAGTAAGTATATAATCATATATGATTAGTTTCAAAAAGATACTTAAGAAAGAAAAGTACATCTTTTAAATTGAATGTTTATCCAAATTGGTAAGAATAGAACTCAAAAAGTGTAAAAATTAATGTAAGAAATGATACAAAACTGGTGTCTTTCATTTCAGTGTATGGACTCCATGGCTAAGAGGGTAAAGTCACTTAACAACAAGCATAATGACCTGAATTGTGTCCCCAGGACAAATAAGGCAGAAAGAGAGAACCCTCCCAACACACACACACATACACACACACACACACACACACACAAACACACACACACACACACACACTAAATGAATAAATGAAAAAACTCTACAGTAAAAGGTAATATTCATTTTTTTTCTACTTTAATGATTTTGGCAACTGGATAAACAAAAGATTTTTAAAAGAAATGAGAGCTTTGGGATGTGAATAAAAGACAGATGAAAGGACAGTTACCACAATAACAAAATTCTTCAGAATTATATGTAGGGGGCTTATAAATATGAATTTCTTTTCTGTGGTGTCCTTCCCTCTCGTTTTTAATCCATAAAGAATGTGATAGACTACTGATAAAGTAAATGAGTTGTGAAATGAAGAATTGGAGTTGAGAATTCTTCAACATTAATGTGTTTTGAGCCTTAATAACGGTTTTTAAAAATGCTTCATTAATCTATCCACATCATTGAATGAATTAATCAAGGTAAATTAATTTTTCACAAATCTCAATTTGATTTTTTAGAAATCTCAACTTTCTCCATGCTAACCCTTCAGGGTACAACTTTAAAAGTCATCTTTTCTTGCTCTGTAACCAAAATGACCATGAATATTATCCTCTTGGTCCTACATCCTAAAGCTAGTTTTATGCAGGTTTATCAGAGGTTTATCAGGTTTATCAAACCCAGAACTTAATGTATGTTGTACAAGTATTCTACAACTGAGCAACATCTCCATCTTTTCACTTATTTCCAAAAGAGTTCAATTAATATAAATAAAATTTCCTTGAAATCTTTCTTCATGATTATGGGTAATTACCACAAATATTAAGATGAACATTTTTTTTTTGGTTTTTTGAGACAGAGTTTCTCTGTGTAGCTTTGCACCTTTCTTGGAACTCTCTTTGGAGACCAGGCTGGCCTTGAACTCATAGAGATCCACCTGCCTCTGCCTCCCGAGTGCTGGGATTAAAGGCGTGTACCACCACTGCCCGGCCTAAAATGAACATTTTTATGAATATTTTTGTTTTTTACCATTAGTAATATCCTATGGTATGGCTGATACAGAGAAATTGTAATGGTTAACAAACATTGGTTTCCGTTGACTGAATGTTAACAAAATACAGATAAAGGTGCTGGAAAGATACCTGAGAGGTTAAGAGTGTTTGATAATCTTTCAGAGGACCTGAGTTCAATTCCCAGCACTCATGTCTAGTTGTTTACAACTAACTGTTACTTCAGCTTTAGGGTATGTAGCACTTTTATTTTGCCTCTCCAAAGGTACCAATATACACATGCATTAAATAGAGGGGGTGGGGTGAGAAAAACACACACACACACACACACACACACACACACACACACACACAAAGAAACAGAGACAGAAAAACAGAGAGACAGACAGATGGAGAAACAGAGATGGAGAGGAAATGGGAGAGGGAAACAGAGATTGAATCTTTTAAAAATATGTAGATCAGTGTATCTCTCAACCCTCTTCAGAAAAGCTTCTTGCAGTAAATGTCACTTGACATAAAAACCATAACTGATCCAAGTTTGCAGAATAAGAGGCATCAGAAGGCAAAGCTGTAAATGAGATATCACATTCACCCGCCCCTAAGGCTCAAAGTTCTGTATGGAAGAGAGAGCCAAAAGATTGTAAAAGCCAGAGGTGTTATACTGTGATGGGCCCCCCTGACCTTAGGACAATTGATACCAGGTTAGAAGCCCAAATGTACCATCCGGACCTAAGAGTCCTGCATGTAGACCTTTACAAGACTTTAACACCTTCCAAAATGAGAGGAAACACCTAAGCCATCAAAGTCTTTAATTCTAGGGAACTCTCTAAATGTACTAACCTTGCTTTTTGGTCTTCTGTACTACTTCTGGCTGAAGGTTCTTGCTACCTGTCATGTGTCAACACAGGGTGTGTGGGTTATTTGTTGTTGTTGTTGTTGTTTGGTTTTGTTGGGAGGGTGAGTGTGTGTTTAAAAGCATACCCCAAAAAGGTTCAGAACTGTAGAAGGGCCTGACCACCCAGTGTAGTCACCAACTGGCTAATAAAGACTTTATAGTGGCTTGAATTGTGTCTGAATGGTCTTCTCTGGTGGCTAATTCATAACAGTATCACTTCAAGGAAATAGACTTTTCCAGATACAATGGAGCAGTTGTGTGCACTAATGTGCAGAGATTGTGGCAGCATACACATGAACAACGTAAGATTAAGCTAGAAAAAATCCCAACACAGAAGAAAGGAAGGGGATATGAAGTCCTACCCCTAGCTGAAGAACTATTGCCAATAAATTGCTGCTGAGACAGTGAAAATCAGTTGTCTACAATGGAGTGACACCTGAATCCCCAACAGGCTCTATGCCCAGGAGTAGCGGGTGAGTAGGAAGGTGGGAAAGATTTGAGAGCAGTTGAAGGGAAGGGTATAAATAGGCTCAAAATACATTGCATGGAATTCTCAAAGAATAAATAAACATTATTTTTGAAAGCTCAATCCTAAATGCCATAAATGCAGCTCTGTATGTATATTTAAAATTATATAAAATTTAAAACAAAGTATAAAGATAGATAGATAGATAGATAGATAGATAGATAGATAGACAAAAAGGATGATATACTGAAACTTTATAAAACAGATATTTAAAATAAATTAACTGTCTCATTATGAGTATGTCTAGTATAATTTTTTCAAGAATAATACTGAGATGTAGTTCCAAAAATGTATTTGTTTCTGAATTTCAAGATGTCAGAAAGATATTCACATTGATTTTTATATCAAAATAAATTAAAATGTCCTTTGAATATCTACTTGATCTCTCTAAATCCACAAGAAAGACTAAGGTGTATGTAGGCAGGTTTCTATAGTTATGTTTCAGGTGTTACACGAAGTTTGATGTACCTAGAAGTCGACACTTGTATAAATCTTTTCTCTACAAAAGCACAGTTTGTGTTTGTATTTTGAATCATCTAAATCATCTAAAAGCAAAAGGTTGAGAATTGAATTAAAAATGTTTGCTGTTGTTGATTGTTTTCCAAACTGTCTTTCAAGCATTAGCAAAGTATGCTTTTAACTATGGGCCTTGAAATTTATGTGAGCTAAAATTAACTTATAACAAAATGGTAAAGAACAAATGTTATAGCTTTATTCCAATTAGGTATAGTTTACTGCTATTATGTATGTTTCTATTTTCAACAATAAGCCTAAAACAATAAATAATATGAAATATCTTTGTAATTATTATTTGATTCCAACAGGTATGTAGTTATATAATTCACATATCCATAATATAATTTAATAACAAATTCATAAGTTTCTTATTTGTATGAAATTGTCCAAATTGTACACAGGCACTTCAACTATGCCACAGGGTACATCAGCTGTTCTTCATAATTTTTGAAACCAGTACTATGTTGGAGACAGTTACACCTTACCAATTTGGCTACCAGTTTGAGATGTAGCCTTGACCTTACACACCCCACAAACACACCCACAGCTCCACTGCCTCTGTGTGCAGATAATGAAGAAATACTTCCCAGAAGACCTCACATCAGTGTTGTAGGACTCTTACTGATGATAGCTGATTTTTTCAGCTCCAGCCATCCAGCATTTATTGTTCCCATAAAGCAAAGGTTTCACCTTCCTGATTCTTCCTTAGTCACAGTGGATTCATCAACCCCAGCTGAGCATGAACCATAGATTCTTAACTCAAATTGTAACACGAATGACCACAATAGAATGTTTGAGAGTCTTTGTCAAAAATTATATGTTCATAGGTGTGCGGATTAATGTCAGGGTCTTCAATTCGATTCCATTGGTCCACATGTCGGTTTTTATGCCAGTACCAAGCTGTTTTTATTACTGTAGCTCTATAGTAGAGCTTGAAGTCAGGGATCGTGATGCCTCCAGAGGTTGTTTTATTGTACAGTGTTCTTTTGGCTATCCTGGGTTTTTTGTTTTTCCATATGAAGTTGAGTATTATTCTTTCCAGGTCTGTGAAGAATTGTGTTGGTATTTTGATGGGGATTGCATTGAATCTGTAGATTGCTTTTGGTAAGATTGCCATTTTTACTATGTTAATCCTGCCTATCCATGAGCATGGGAGATCTTTCCATTTTCTGATATCTTCTTCAATTTCTTTTTCAAACTTCATTCTGATACTTAACAAGCCATGACTCCATTGTCTGCATTCTTTTCAGCATTATTTTCCAAGTTGCACAGGACACTTGCTAAGCTCTGATCATTCAACAGTTTTCCCAGCCTTAAGTTGCAAATGCTGGTATCATTCTTGTGGATTCCTGGGAACTTCCCTAGCACCCCATTTCTCCCTATCCCCATGATGTCTCCCTCTATATGGTATTTCTTTCTTTGCCCCACCACTCTGTCCCTGTTCCAGCTCAACCATCTCATTCCCTTATGTTCTTGTCCCCTATCTTCTACCTCCAATGACCCACCCTCACCCCCAGTTTACTCAAGGAGATCTCTTCTATTTCCCCTTCCCAGGGCAATACAAGGACAATTCCAGCTTAGACTACTAGCAATAGTGAAGAGGGTGCCTGAACTGGCTTACCCCAGTAATGAGATCAGTGAATACCCTAACTGTCATCCAGTGACATCATAGAGCCTTCATCCAGTGACTGATGGAAGCAGATACAGAGATCCACAGCCATGCACCAGGCCAACCTCCAGGAGTCCAGTTGAAGAGAGAGAAGAGGAATTCTATGAGCAAGGGGCATCACGATCATGATGGGGAAACCTACAGAGACAACCAAATCAAACTAGTGAGAACTCTTGAACTTTAGATCAACAGCTGTGGAGCCTCCATGGGACTGGACTAGGCCCTCTGCACAAGTGAGACAGTTGTGTAGCTTGATCTGCTTAAGCAGCACCCTGGCAGTAGGATCAGAATCCATCCCTGGTGCATAAGCTGGCTCTTTGTAGTCCATTACCAATGGTGGGATGCCTTGCACAGCCTTGATGCAGGGGGAAGGGCTTGGACCTGCCTCAACTGAATGTACCAGGCTCCTCTGACTCCCCGTGGGTGGCCTTACATTGTCTGAGGAGGGAATGAGGGCTGAGTTTGAGGGGAGAAGGTTGGGAGGGCAGGAGGAGGGAAGAGAGGGGGATCTGTGGTTGGTATATAAAATGAGTAAAAAATTTCTTTAAAAAAAATTGCAAATGCTTTCAAAATTCTCCCAAAACAACATATTCATGTCTGTCCCAACAATACCGACTTTATTTCTGATTTGCTTTATGTTGCTGTGATGAACATCATGACATAAAGCAAGCTGAGGAGAGAGTGGCTTACTTCATCTTACAGCTTATGGCTCATCATGAAGTGAAGTCAGGATAGGAACTTGAGCATTGCAAGAACCTGCAGCAGAAATTATGGAGTACTGCTACTATCTGTGACTTGCTTAGCTTGTTTTGTTATACAACCCTGGACCACCTGCCCTAGGATGACACTTATCACAGTAGGCTGGGCCGTCACACATCAATCATTTACCAAGATAATACCCCACAGACATTCTTGCAGGCCCATATAATGGATGCAATTCCTCTTGAGGGTCCCTCTTCCTCGGTGTCTCTAACTGGTAACAAGCTGACAAAAATTAGCCAGCAGAGTCTATATAACCACACACTAGAAAGTGCACCAGAAAGTGAGCTTTTTGGTTCTTAAAATTGTCCTTGTAATACTGATGTGGACCACAGCTCAATGAAATCTTATGTAGCCCTAAAAGTATGACTCAGTTTGAACACAATTTGAAGAGAACATGCTAGTAACTGAATGATGTCATCATTATCTAGAGCTGAATTTTGAACAGTGAGTTATGAGAATACACGTACTTTAAAGTCATATTCATGGGGTCAATATATATTCAATTAGCAAGTACGTATGATAGCCATTGTCTTGAGCTTAAGTAGCCTAACAATGAAAAAGCTTTTCCTTATTTAATTTCTATACAAACAATATGCATAGTACTAATAAAGTCAAAAGTGCTTCATATCTTATGCAATCCCCCCATCTTTTCCTTATGTAGCTTTCTGTATGATTGCCACTCATTCTTCTCTCTCCTTGGATCTTTCAAATAATTTCTACCAGTATCCTCTAGCCTGAGACTTCCAATCACTTCTGATCAAACATTCTACCAGAAAAAAAAAATGTATTTGGTGAATGCCCTCACTTCATTTACATTTACCTAAGTGCCAATTTCTAAGAAAACAGATACTTTCCATCTTATGCAAAGTCACTTAATGTTGAACTTTCTCCAGAGTGCTTAATGTGGTAATTCTGGCCCTTTTAAGTAGAAAAGACAAGTCAAATAAAATAGGTGTGTATACATCATGAAATATCGTATCATTCCATATTTGAAAAAAAAAAAATTAAAAGGAAATGCAACCCTGTATGGCAGAGATTAGGATGGTTGTTGAATAAAGAGAGATAGAGTTTTCAATTTATGTAAAATTGCTGCTCAGCAAGATAAATCCTGGAAACCTTCTGTATAACATTGTTTTACAGTTATCAATAAGCTGTACATTTAAAACTTTGTTTAAAAGGCATATCTCAAAAAGGTCAGGAATTTGAAAGAGAGCAAAGAGGGGGATATGGAAGGACTTGGAGAAAAAAAAACAGGAAGGGAAATGGTGTAATAATCTTAAAAATAACATGAAAAAGGCATATCCCCAGGTCAATGTTCTCTCCAAGAAAAAGGAGGTAGTCGAGAAGAAACTTCAGGAGCAGATGGATATGTGTATTGTCTGATTAAAATGATGGCGTCATAGTTAAATCAATATTTCAAACTCATCAAACTGTACACATTACTTTCATATGCTATCTTACTAAATACCTTTTTTATTGCATGGTCATGTTTGTAGGTTCACACAGGCAACTGCCCACACATGCCAGAGAATGAAGCCATTATTAATAATTTGATACTATTTCTAAGGTGTTACTGCTCTTAAGGTAGTGGCACCTATTGGATCCAATAAATGAGACCTACTAAAGTCTTATGCAAGAGCCAACTTTATTCAGAATACTATACAAGTTGTACTCTGTGTGTTGAGGAGTCACATGACTAAAATGTACCATCACAAGGGCGAACTACACATGGTAGATAAGCTAAATATGGAAAAACATTTTATAGAGGTATACAAACAAATAACAACAGCCAGTTGTAATGAATAATCTGGAGTAAACTCATTCCTAATTGTTATACCTGGAAGAAACAGGAAAACATAGTCCAAGAACAATTTCCTGTTTTGAAAAAACTGAGGTCACAAGACTCCTCTTGTTTTTTTGGTGTTTCCTCACAAGCACTGAGAATTCTCCTCATATGACTCCATTCTTGGAGAGTGTTACAATGTTTCTCCATTTTCATTTTTTTTAATACAAGGATATCCATAATGGTTTAGATTTGAAATGTTGTAGATAAATCTAATTGTCTATAAATACATGAGTATCTTATATGCAAGCAAACTATATATATAGAACATTGAAAACATTGTGTGTAATAAGCTCCCACCAAGAACAGGAATCCAAATAAATAAATAGTACATCTAGTACTATTGGTTACATTATTGTATTCATCAGAAAAATATACAAAAATAGCTTGAAAAGAGACTTACATGATTAGTAGTTCTGGGCTCTAACAGAAGATAAGTCTATATTTTCCTGTTAATATAAACACAAATGTTATGACGTACTATGCAAATTGAAAGTGATTCAAATCCCAAGTAAAACTTAAATATAGTCCCTTCTTCAGATGAATGAATGAGTCTATTACAGTCCCAAGGTCCAGTCATAAACACAGAGTCATTAGTTGCTATGGGCAACTCACATTCTGCTCCTTTCGGTACCTTTTCCTCCTGTCCTATCCTAATTCTAATTAAGCTCTTTTTCCTCGTCCTCATCTTGATCTTCCTATCTCTTCATCTTGGTTCCTTCCCATTTCTCCTCCAGAACCTGTCTCTGCCCTCCCAGCACACTGACTCTTACAATACAATGCAAAGCTTCTAAGGCCCCTACAAGAGCTGTGACAGCCAGCTTCATTTACAACCCAAAAGGGAAGTGAATAGAGAAGGTGGGGTCAGATAAGGCCTGGAATAAGTCCAAAAGGGAATTTATGTGTTCAATAGATAGATAGATAGATAGATAGATAGATAGATAGATAGATAGATAGATAGATATATAGATATAGATATAGATATAGAGATATAGATATAGATATAGATATAGATATATTGGTTTTTTGAGACAGGGTTTCTCCGTGTAGCTTTGTGCCTTTCCTGGGACTCACTTGGTAGCCTGGGCTGGCCTCGAACTTACAGAGATCCACCTGGCTCTGCCTCCCAAGTGCTGGGATTAAAGGTGTATGCCAGCACATATGTTCTTATAAGTGGTTAGGTGAAATGTTACAAGTCTATCATATATGTGCTCAAACTACAATCTTACAGATGGTTAGGTAAAAGAGTCTATAAGTCACTAAAACTGCCTCTACTTTCCTATGCCACCATATACCGGCAGGGCAGGGTAACTTTGCTTAGAGCTACAAATCCTGTTTCATAGCTACATTGCACTTGGTATTAAAGAAAAAAAAAAAAAAAACCTTTTGTTCTGAGTCAATTGCTCTGGAAAGCCATTTAGGCTATGAGAGAAAGGAGGGTCTGAGCTTCATTTGTACAAGAGACAAAGCTATGCCTAGGAGACAGGCAGTGTCTCCATACGGGTGTTTACCTTAATTCAGGAGAGAGCAGTTGGTCTGTTTGCCATTTTGGCCTAAGATGCTTGAGAAGAATTTTATGTAAAATACACTGTTAAAAGTTCTTGGGGAAGTTATGAGCATACTTGAAATTCAGAGCAGAAGACACCTGATATATTAAAAGCTGAATAACACCAAATATTCCTTGATATTTGGCTTCTCCACCAGAAAGATTCCTTGATCCTTCTAGGTATAGCTTTATCATATACAGCTGAATCTCTATTTCATATTCCTGTGGCCCATAACAATTAGTAAAAATAACAGGAACTGGATCCATCCAATCTCCAAGTTGAAGCAAAGAGGATGAAGAACATGAGACCAATACACATGTTCAGAGGCTCTCACTGCAGATGTACAGGTCAAAATCACTCCAGAAGATTCTCAGGTGACATAGGGCTCTATGTGTTTTGTAGAATGACTTCTTGTTTGGTGTGTAAAGCTTTAACTTGGCCCCAAGTGGGCTGACTTGACTTCTGATGCAATAGTCCGTATCTCCCTTTGCCCTTTTGCTGAAGGTTTTTTTTTTTTTTTTTTTTTTTTTTTTTTCTAATGACTTCCACTGTCTCTTGACACTCTACTATGTCCTTGATTGCCAGGGTCTGGAGGAGCTGAAGAGTAAGCCATAACATTATGGTGGATCCATCTGTAATGACAGATGCATACCCCTTCCAATTTTCTTCTGGAGAAGTAAAATAGACCAGGTTAATGCATAAGCTTGCTTATTTCCCTCTGCAATAAAATGGGGTGGCAGAGGTAGGGGGAGGTTAGATTGTGCATGAGTATGAATCTATTGCTGGAAATAACCATACAGCATAATCAGAATCTGAAATGATACATAAGGGTTTATGAATTAACTTTAATAAATGAATCAGAACAGCCAGTTTTACCTGTTGGGATTTAAAAAAAAAAAAAAGAAGTACTCATAGATTGATGAATATCAATTTTAATTTCAATTATCTTAGTGCAGTTGGTACATTCGAGTTTGAAAATCATAAGAAATTATAATAAATATGTGCTTCCAGATTTATCTTCTTAGATAAGTTAAAGAATTTCTAATTGTTCTATTCCTGTTTTCTATGCAGATACCAACACTATTCAGTCTCTAAAGTGACATAATGGAGGATTTAAGAATCATCCAGAGAGGGAAGACAGTGGGAAGTGACTAACTGGGTGAAAACTATAGCAATGACCATTTCTTTAACACTCCAAATAACATCTCAGTTTAATTTCATAAGATACCTACCTGTGCTTCTTGCTACCTGTCTATCCGTGTGTCTATTTATATCTATAAATATCTGTATTTGTTTGCAGTACATTCTGGGTGATTCTGTGATCTGAGCAGAAGAGGTCTTGACTTTAGAGAATTCCCACAACAGCACCACTTTTGAATTGTTCTCATAGTTTACAGTCTGGGAATGAAGCTTCATAAGCTGCAGAAATATGGACAATGAATGGATCAATTTAACTGCGCAAACCATAACTCAACATGTTTGTTGGAATGATTCATTTATACAAGTTATAAAATTAATACAAATTAAAACAAATTATTTTGATCCTTGTTTATGTTTTTAGATCATGGTGTAAATTTATGCTGACAAAAATATGATCTATCCCTTCAATGTTACCATCACACACACACACACACACACACACACACACACACACACACACACACACGAGTTGAAAGGAAGAATGGAAGGAGGCAGAAAATGATGTCTCTACTTTGGCTTATAATCACATTTAATTTCTAAAAACAAATTGGAAATATCTACCAGTGATCACTGTTCATCTTAAAATCTCTTCTGTAATGATTGGGAGACATTCTGAAACTCACACTCCCCTTCAACACATATAATTTCATAAACATGGTATTTAAAATATTAAATGTCTTTGCTATTAAATAACTTTTGAACGATAGACTTGCATATAGTAATTTGCAGGATTTTTCATGATCTGGAAATATTCATACTATAAGTTTAAAAAACTATTATTATTATTATGTATATTAAAAATGAAAATGATAATTTTATTATTTTTAGAGAATATACCTGTTATTATGAATATTCCTACACAGTAGAAAAAAATAAGAAATTAGTAGTGTTTGGATATATGGTAGGGTTAAATACTTAATTTTTTATCTATTTATCTGATTCTTTTGTTTCCATGTTTTGATTGTAGCACTGTTTTCATACACAGCTTTTAAAGGTGCTAAAGGTTTTTAAGTAGTTAGTTAAAAATTATAACTTTATCACTTATCTAGCTATTTCATTCTAGGAATTTTAGTCTGTTTTTACTATTGGCAGTGGTATATGGTAGTATAGATTGTATTTTTAGACCGATAAAAGAGACACATACTTTAGTCAGTATTTTTCTTCATAATCTCCAACAACCAATAGTTTGCCTTTTGAGTTAATGACTCTAATATTGATTGTGATCTTTATTTATCTTCCTTGTAATAGTAATAGTAATGGCCTCATTGTATTGATGATGTTCACTAGCCTATTCAAGGGACCTAGAAGCTAGGAAATGTATTTTCTGTATCTGAC
Source organism: Peromyscus eremicus (assembly GCF_949786415.1). NCBI lineage: Eukaryota > Metazoa > Chordata > Mammalia > Rodentia > Cricetidae > Peromyscus > Peromyscus eremicus. The sequence continues at coordinate 47,860,710 of NC_081433.1, read as the reverse complement.
TGTAGAACAAAATGCTAAAATTTTTCTTTTGGTTTTAATCTGACAACATTCACAGATTAAGAAGTAAACTTCTTGGGCTGGGGATATTACTCAGTGGATAAAGAACTTTCTTTACAAGTATGGGGACCATAGTTCATATCAACAGCACCCATATGACAAACAGAGGAGTGTTTGTGACATAGAGACAGGGCAACCTCATGGCAAGTAGGATTATTGGTGAAATTATTAAGGCCACTCCAAGTAGTTAAAAGGGAGATTTATTTAGTGGCATAACTTACAAGTGAAGGGATAAGTAGGTTGCAGGGTCTGGGGGTCTGGGAAAGGTGTGCTGCAGTCCAGCGGTGTTCTCTGGAGAACTCTGCTCAGTCTAGCTCCAGCGTCCAGGGTCCTGGAGCCAAGAGAGTCCCTGCATCTGGAACTCTGGTCTTCAGCATCCTCTCTCAGCCCCCGCCTTGTGGGCGTGACCATTACCGAAGCCTCATTGGGGCTTGGAACTTCCAAGTCAAAGCTGGAATGGCTACCCACTACATAGGATCTCTACCAGCTTGTATTGTGTTCAGCAAAAGACCCCTAAATAAGGTAGGAGAGATGTCAACCTCTGCTAGTCACATGCATGCACACCCATGTGCACAAACACAAGTGAACACCCATAAAAGCATCAGCCACACACATACACACTCAGTTTAATGTAATAAAGAGTAAAATCTCAGTTTTCAGGAGAAATTACATCATCTACATATTTTCAAAATAGTGCTATTGTTCTTGTTTTGCCAAAGAGAACTGAGGAGGAATTACTATGCCTGCCAGGTAATGGATGAATAAGTCTCGGATCCTCCAAAGTAGTCACAAGTCCAAGATAGAAATTTCTACAACATATTTTGACTTTTCCCAGTGTGTGTCTTTATTTTGACTTTAATAAAATACACAAAATATAATCAAAATAAAAAGTATTTACTCCATATATTGGGGGAGGGGGTGAAATGCCCCGCTCCTTGACTACAGTTTAGTCAGGTTCTTCTAAGTCTTCTTTTAAGGATTAGTTTCTGTCTTAGTGTTTAATAATTGCCATGAGTCTCAGAAACAATGACAAGGCTTCTCTTCTGCCCAGTATTCAGAGACCTAAGCAAACGACACTGTACTTCCTAACAGTTCACTGCTATCGCATTCCTAAGATGATAACTTTAACGTTGCTGCCTGCAACATATGTTCCAGGCAGCTAAATGTGTTTTACTGTGTTCCAAGAGGCACATGCAAAAAGAATTCCTGTCTCCCAGTGTCTGAGAGAGGATAGGAGACTGCCTTCAGGACCTGATGATTACCGGTATGAGACGACTTAGACACATTAACCACCTTCCAATTCCACTTGATAAAAATGTTTAGCTCCCTGACTCCATTCACAGTTTCTTCCTTCTTCTACCGATTTTCACATTCTCCATTTAAACTGTACAGTTGTATTGGCACAGATTCAATAAAATCCAGTTTACACCGAGTTGTCCTCACTACTGCTATAGATATTGTTGTATATCTCCCAGGGCATCAGCTCTTTTGTCAGATTTATTTGTCTTTGACAAATGTCACCTGTGAGAACTTAGTCCTTCCTTTTCTAGCACCTATGAGATACAAATACAATCTACAAAATGGTCGTGAATAAAAATAAAGAAATTATACAGTGTGTCCAAGAGCATACTTCTGGTGAAGTGGTGTTGACACCCAGAATTATGACTTGAGAGTGTGTCATTATAAATTATTTGTAGCTTTGTTCTATACACAAAAATACAACAGAGATTACATAGATTTAACAGTCTTTCAACACAGTATACATTTAAGTAATTCTTTTTCTAGGTATTAAGGATGAAAATTAAGTGTAATCCTTTCAAGCCTATTAAAAACAAATACTGTGCCACTATTTATTTGAAAGTCTTACCTTACTCTCATTTTACAATATATTCCTAATTAAAACAGCCATTTTGATGTTGAGCAACTATCTAATTTAAATAACATAATTGGTATTTTCTTTTTTTCCATTTTTGACAAAACGCTCTGCATTTAAAGAGTCATTCTGGTGTTATAATTTATACACAGCTATATAATCCATATGCCCTTGCATATTGTACCAAATGAAGTTGCAATATCTTTTAAAAAATATATAATAGATATTTTGAAGCAAATTTAGCAGGGTTTGAGTTACGAAGTAATAATATCTCATCAAAACATAAAATATCAATTCTATTCTATGTGGAGATGCCACATAGTTAAGGTTCTACATACACAATCCACAAATACACTCAGTCGTTATCAGCAATTATCTCTATTAACTTTAGGCAGTACATTATTAAAATTATAACCTAACCTAATAGAGCATTCAACTAACTTTTAAACTCTGTTTTTATATAGTAATAAAACTCTACTGCCTGGAAATAACAATGTTATAAAGGATTTTCTGTAATTTACAAACTTGAAGAAAATCTTAATAACTCACGGAAGTCATCTGATTTTATCTGAATCTAAAGCGAGTTGAAATGGTAATTTAAATGAGCCACCATCTTTATGTGTATATGTTATTGCTGTAATGAGACTCAATTAAAAACAACAGTATTCAGGCCACACTATTTATCATATAGATGAATTTGGGTTATCCCAAAGTGAGCCAAAATAATACATTCTAAAAGGATACTTTATCCTTCACAAGTATATGCATAATAAAGACAAAGTTAAGAAGCTAAGGTTTTTACAGTATTGACTGATTTCCATGGATAGATATAGTTTCCTTTGTGTCTCAAAGAGTTTCACACTCCATGGCAATGGACCAAAGTGGCATTTGAGAAATGGAGCAAGTAAAGATTTCTTCACTCAGGTGAATATTCAGAAAGTGTTCTATAATATATAATATTAAGAAAGTAAGAATCTCTAAGACTTTGGAAATAAAAATTTCCTTTTTGTTAATGTATTTTTTTAACTTTTATTTATTCACTCATTCAGTACATCCCAACTGTAGCTTTCCTCTCCTCTACTTCTCTCAGGTCACCTCCATGTCCCCTTTCCCACAGATCCACTCCTCCTCCAGTTCCATTTAGAACAGAGCAGGCCCTTTAGGGATTATCTACCAAACATGGCACAAGAAGAAGCTATAAGACCAGGCAAAAAAATGCACAACAAGGCTGCCCAAGGCAACCCAGTAGGTAGAAAAGTGTCCCAAGACCAGGCAAAAGAGTCAAAGGTATGCCTAGTTCTTACAGAGTCCCCCCAAACTCCAAGCCGGTAACCACAGCATATATGCAGAGGACCTAGCACAGATGCATGCAGACTTCGAGGTTGCTGCTTCCTTTTCTGTGGGCCCCCTTGAGTCCTGCTTAGTTGATTCGTGTGCCACATTCTGCTGGTGTCTTTAACTTCTCTGACTCCCACAATTCATCCTCTTCCGCATGATTCAGAGTGGGGGGAGACCAAATAGTCTTCCAACCTGCTCGCGCTCTCTCTCTCTCTCTCTCTCTCTCTCTCTCTCTCTCTCTCTCTCTCTCTCTCTCTCTCTCTCTCTCTCTCTCTCTCTCTCTCTCTTTCCCTGCCTAATGTTTGGCTGTGGGTCTCTACAGCTACTCCCAACAGCATCCACCTGTGACTATATAGTAGAACATCATTAGGAATCTTTTTTTTTTTTTTTTTTTGCTAGTCATGTCTGGTTCTACTCTAGGTCTCTGGGTTACTTAGCCTCCCGGATCCTGGCCATCCAGGCAGTGTCAGATATGGGCTCCTTTTCATGGAGTGGGTCTGAAATTAGAACAACCGTTGGTTGGCTACTTCCATAAGTTCTGGTCCACCATTGCCCCAGTACATCTTTCAGGCAGGACAGATTGTAAATTGAAGGTGTGGCTGGGTTGATGGCCCATTCTCAACATTCGAAGCCTTACACGGTTACATAAGATGGATGGTTCAGGCCTCATATCCTCCATTATTGGGGATCCTTGCTTAGGGTCACCCTCAGATTCCAAGGAGTTTCCACTGCATTAGGTTTCTATATCACCCCCAAAATGCCCTCTAATTTCAATCATCTCTCCCCATAATCTCTCCTTTCATCCCTCCCTTGACCTGATTCCTCCTGTTCCCTTTCTTACCCACCCCCAGTCCACCCACAAAATCTGTTGTATTTCCCCTACCCAGAGAGATCCATGTGCTCCCTCTAGAACCCTCCTTGTTGCTTAACCACTCTGGATCTGTGAGTCGTAGCATGATTATCCATTTATAATTGAGTCCATACCATGTTTGTCTTTCTGGGTCTGGGTTACCTCACTCAGGATGATTTTTTTTTCCTAATTCCATTTATTTATCTAAAAATTCCGTGATATCATTCCTTTTAAATGATAACTAATAACCCATTGTATAAATGTGCCATACTTTCTTTATCCATTCTTCAGTTGAAGGACATCTAGGTTGTTTCTAGTTTAGGATTATTATGAATAAAGCCACAATTAACATAGTTGAGCAAGTATCTATGTGGTAGAATAGAGTGTCCTTTGGGTATATGTCCAAAAGTGGTATAGCTGGGTCTAGAGGTCAATCTATTCTGTGTTTTCTGAGGAACAGCCATATTTATGTCCATAGTGGTTGTACTAATTTTAACTCCCTCCATCAATGGAGGAGTGTTCCCCTTGTTCTACATCTTCTCCAGCATAAGATATCACTTTTGTTTTTGATCATTGCCATTCTGACAGGTGTAAAATGGAATCTCAAATTAATTTTGATTTACGTTTCTTTGATGGCTAAAATTGTTGAACATTTCTTTAAGTGTTTCTAGCCATTGAGATTCATCTATTGAGAATTCTTTGTTTAGATCTGTGGCTAATTTTTAATATTAATAAGTTATATTAAGAACTTATGAAACTAAACATCAATAGACCAAATAATAAAATTGTAAATGTACATTGTATGTGTTTTGTTTTGTTTTGTTTGCTTTTGTTTTTTTACTCTTTTTCTTTGATTTTTGCTCTTTTGGGGAGCCCACCATCCAGTTCCCAAAAAAATCACATATGGAGACTTATTCTTACTTACAAATGTCCAGTCTTAGTTTGGCTTGTTTCTTGCCAGCTTTTCTTAAATTAAAATCTACATTTTGCTTCTGGGCTTTTACCTTTCTTTATTTCTGTATATCTTTACTTCTTACTCGGTGACTTGCTGTGTAGCTGGGTAGCTGGCCCCTGATGTCCTCCTCTTCTTTTTTTGCTCTTCAATCTTCTTGTTCTCCTTCTATTAATTCTCTTTGCCTGCCAGCCTCGCCTATCTTTTCCCTGCCTTGCTATTGGCTGTTCAGCTCTTATTAGAACAATCAGGTGTTTTAGACAGGCAGAGTAACACAGCTTCACAGAGTTAAACAAATGCAACATAAAAGAATGCAACAGATCTTTGCATCATTAATCAAATGTTCCCTAGCATAAGCAAATGTAACACATCTTAAAATAATATTCTATAACAGTGTTTGGCATTAGAGAAATTAGTATTCAAATTTCATGATCATTTTTCCATATATGTTAGAAAATCTATGCCTTAATTTGTTAGACTTACATTAATAAATGAAAAATGGATGCTTTTGTAATCCTTTAAATCTTGTTCTGGTAGCATGAATTTTAATTTAAACCTAAAATTATTTATTTGTGATGCACTATTTGTATAACATTAATTTTTATGATGTATTTTCCTGGAAAACTAGCCATTTCTCATGTTAAATATTATACATACTGATATCCAAGTATTTAATTTTTAAAAGAATCAACCCATTATTTATTATATAGTTAGCTGTCAAATCAAGTTTAATTTTATGGTATTGTGAAGCATGTCTTGAAGTATTAAGAACTGAAATGCATTGCTATTGTAGCTGAGTTTCAGAATTGAGAGGACAATCATGGAAACAATGATAGAGAAAAACGATCTGAAAATGACATGAGAGCATGCTAAGCCAAGGACAACACACCTTAGCAGTGGAGCTGCCTTTTAGAGGAAGTACAACGATATGTTTCTGCAGTAGTTTGCATATTTTAACTAAGGATCACTCAATGCTATTCACACTGTAATTAATTGGGACCAGCAGTATCTCTGTAGAAAACAAAAGACTGATATGTACTACCTAGAGCAGTCAACTCCATTGTCAAATAACCATTGTTGCCGTGCTCATTGTAGTCATATCCGTTGTTTTATTCTGCTCACTGTTATGGTGATAAGTAGTCCTGGAATTAAAGTATGGTATTATTTTAATATCGTTAAGTAATAAAATGTAGCTGAAGAATTTAGGGTGGTCATTTGTGACTTTTGTATTTGTTTCTGATTTCCTAATTTTCCTGATTTCCCTTTTGCTGCTGAGGGGCCTTCACTGGAAAGATGCATGTTTAATATGTTTTTTTTTTTTAATCAAACTAAATGTTTTTTTGGGGGGAGGGACACTTTTATATACTATCATGTCATCTGCAAATAAAGAAACTGACTTATTTCTTTCCAGTTTGCATCCAATTTATATTATTTATCTAGCTAAGACTTCAAAAAATATATTGAATAGGTATGGAAAGAGTTGATAATGATATCTTGTTCCTGTATTTTAGTGGAATTGCTGTAAGTTTTTCTCCATTTAAATTGGTGTTGGCTATGAGCTTGTTGTAAACTGCGTGTATTATACTCAGGTAAGTCCGTTCTGTACCTAATCTCTACAGGACTCTTACCATGAAGGAGTGCTGGGTTTTGTCAAAAGCCTTTTCTGTATCTAATAAGATGGTCATTTTTTTTCTTTCAGTTTGTTTATATGATGGATTACAGTTAATGATTTTTGTATATTGAGCCACAGTAAGTGTGGTTTGCATGTGACTACATGACTCATGGCTTGAAGCCTAGTTGACCACGGTGGATGACCTTTTTGGTGCATTATTGGATTTGGTTTATAAGTATTTTATTGACTACTTTTGTACCTTTGTTCATTAGGGAAATTATAGAATACTCAGGGTCAGGAGTTATTGCTATGTCTGGCATGGGATATCCGAGGGAAAAAAAAAATCTACATACACCATGCTCTTATGTCTGTCTTTTTTCCTCTAAGACAAAATTCTATCAATACAGCTACAGCTCCATCAGGCTTTCAGGGCAGGAATAGGTTTAGATACACCAAGCTCTTTGTCTACTTTATTTTTCTGGTACAAAATCCTGTCTACAAAGCTTCAGTTCCGGCCGGGCGGTGGTGGCGCACGCCTTTAATCCCAGCACTCGGGAGGCAGAGCCAGGCGGATCTCTGTGAGTTCGAGGCCAGCCTGGACTACCAAGTGAGTTCCAGGAAAGGCACAAAGCTACACAGAGAAACCCTGTCTCGAAAAACCAAAAAAAAAAAAAAAAAAAAAAAAAAGCTTCAGTTCCGTTGGGTTCCCTCTCATAATCCTGCTAACAACTAAGCTCTTATGCTTCCAGCCTCATCTTTGTCCTGTTTCTTCACCTTCCATCCTACTTGCTCTCTACTCCTGGATCAAGACTTCTGCCTTACCATCTACATTACCTCTGTGTTCTTCTCTTCTCCCTGGTCATGCCTTTTTCTCTGCTCTACAGAAAATGCCTGTACCTTCTTCCCCTTGCCACATGGTTCTCTGCCTCCTCAGGAATGTTGCTCTGCCTTCCACCTTGATATGCAAAAACTTCTTTTGTTCTCAATCAGTTGCTCTAGAGAGCCACTAGGCCTCAACGCAAGAGGATGGTCTCAACTTCATTTGCACAAGAAACAAAGCTATGTGTCTCCCCCCAGCTTGTCTTTGCCTAAAGAACCTTATCCAAGTACTGGTTCCAGCAGGGAAGTTAGTTACCTAGAAGTTCAGCAGGTCTGAGGAGCTGAGCTGTTTGTCAATAGTTCTGGGAATATTTGAGCACACAAGAATTTCATAGCAGAAGACAGCTGAAATTAGTCTGCAGTTCTCTTTCTTTGTTGGCTCTTCATGTGGTTTAGGTACCAAGGAAACTGTGGCCTCATAAAATGATTTCAGCAATGTTCCTTCTGTTTCTATTTTATGGAATAATTTGAGGAGTATTCCACTTATCTCTTCTTTGAATGTCTGGTAGAATTCTACAATAAAACTATCTGTCCCTGGGCTTTTTATGGGGAAACTTTTAAAGACTACTTATATTTATAGGGTTATGTCTGTTCAAATTGCTTATCTGATCTTGATTTAACATTGGTAAGTGTTACATTTCTGAAAAATCCATGCCTTTGGCTTTCCAATTTGGTGTAGTACAGGTTTTTAACATATGGTCTTATGATTTTCTGGATTTCTTTGGTGTCTGTTGCTTTATACCCTTTATATTTCTGATTTTGTTAATTTGGATATTCTCTCTGTGCCTTGTAAATAATTTGGGTGAGAATTTCTCAATCTTACTGATTTTCTCAAAGAACCAACTCCATTATTTGGCTTTGCTGGTCTGGGATTATTTATTCCTTGTGATATTTTGGATGTAATTAACTTCTTTAGGTTGCAGTTCTCTTTCTAGAAACTTCTGCAGTGATGGATTTGTAGATAGACCTTGCATAAGTTTGGTTTTATTTTGGAATGTCTTATTTTCTCCATCTATGGTAATTGCAAATTTTGCTGGGTATAGTAGTCTAGACTGGCATCTGTGGTCTGTTAGAGTCTGCAGCACATCTCTAGGCCTTCTAGTTTTTAGAGTCTCCACTGAGAAATGAAGTATAATTATAATAGGTCTTCCTTAATACATTACTTGGTCTTTTTCCCTAGCAACTTTTTTTTTTTTTTTGGTTTTTCGAGACAGGGTTTCTCTGTGTAGCTTTGCGCCTCTCCTGGAACTCACTTGGTAGCCCAGACTGGCCTCGAACTCACAGAGATCCGCCTGGCTCTGCCTCCCGAGTGCTGGGATTAAAGGCGTGCGCCAGCACCGCCCGGCTTCCCTAGCAACTTTTAATGTGCTTTCTTTGTTCTGTACATTTATTGTTTTCATTATTATCTGCTATGGGGATTTTTCTGTCCAGGTCCATTCTATTGATGTTTAGCATGCTTCTTCTACATTGATAGGCATCTCCTTCTTTTGGTTGTTGAAATTTTCTTCTGTGATTATGCTGAAAACATTTTCTGTGTCTTTGACCTTGGGTTCTTTTTCTTCCTCTATTCCTAGTATTCTTAAATTTGATCTTTTTACAGTGCCTGAGATTTACTGGGTGTTTTGGGCTAGGACTTTCTTAGAGTTAACATTTTATTTGACTAATGCATCTACTTCTATAATATATTCAATGCCTGAGATTTTCTCTTCTTTTACTTGTATATTGTTGGTGAAACTTGTCTCTCTGGCTTCTGTTTGAGTTTCTAAATTTTTCATTTCCAGATTTCCCTCAGTTTGGGTTTTCTTTTTTGATTCTATTTCTACTTTTAGGTCTTGAATTGCTTTATTCATTTCCTTCCAGTTTTTGTTTTCATGGATTTCTTTAAGGAATAGATTTGTTTCATCTTTAAGGTACTCTGTCATATTCATAAATGGGATTTAAAGTTTTTTACTTATGCTACACATATGTCAGAATATTCAGGGGCTGCTGTGTTAGGATTGCTGGATTCTAGTGGAGACATATTGTACTGGTTGTTATTTATTATGTTTTTATGGCATCTATCTAGCCATCTGGGATTGGGAAGATTTTAATTCTAGGTGCTGATACTTATTCTTGTCTTTGTTGTGTAAGTGTTTTGTCCCTTGGTTTTTATTTCCTCTCTGGTTCTCAGGAGATTGTGGTGGCTGTGTCTTGCCTGATAGGAAATTATTCTGGAGTCCTGATAAGTATGTCCAATTAAGGTTTCATGTAAAATATGTTTCTATGTATTAGAACCTTACAGTTAGGAATGGGATGGGCTGGAGTTGAGACGTGTGAGTTCACAGGAGGGGGGAAATCCAGATGTCCTATCAGTATCTTCTTAGTTAATTCCCTGACCAGAGAGTGAGGAGAGGCCACAACAGAATGCCTACTATAGAGCTGGGGATGAGACTAGGGACAGGACTTAGCAGAATGGAGAGGGAGAGGAAGATCTGTTGTTAGCCTATTGGTTTCCATATCAGAGTAGCCTGTGAGTTCCCAGGAACTTCCCACTGAAGTTGGAGTACAGGATAAAGCAAGAGCTGGGAAGGGTGTTAGGAAGGGAAGATCCCTGTAGTCCAGTGGGTATAGGTTCCTGGAAGTTGTCTCAGGAGGCAGTCTACTGCAGATCTAGACATGAGATTGGAGGATTGAATTTGGAGGAGTAAAGGAGATATGAAGATCTGGGATTAGCCTACCTGTTTCTGTGGTATGAATAGTCTATGTGTTCTCAGGATGTGCCGGATGGATTTGAGGGCTGGCATAAAGTGGAAATTGGTGGTAGGGATATGTGGTACCCATAGAGATAAGTGCAGGGGCAGAGCTGCAGCAGATGTTCTGCTGCAGAGCTGAGGAGGAGGCTAGGGGATTAGAATTGAGGAATGGAGGGAGAGGTAAAGATCTGAATGTAGTCTATCTGTTTCCATGGTAAGAGTGGCCTGTGGGTTCCCAGTGAGTGCCTGCTGGAATTGGGGAATGGGACACAGCAATGAGTGGGGGAAAGGACACTTGGAGATGAAGATGGGTGTGATCCACTGGAAATGGGTGCAGACAGGAAGGGAGGCTGCAGCAGGTATTCTATTGCAGAACTGTGAATGAGACTAAGGAATTGAATTTGGAGGAGCAGAAGAAGAGATGAAGATCAGCAGTTAGTCTATCTGCTTCCCTCCTGTGGGTTCCCAGGGACTGTATGCTGAAGTTGGGTGATGACATAAAGAAAAGAGTTGGAGAGGACTGATAGAACGGGAAGATCTGTGGGATCCTCTAGAGACAGGGGTACTGCTCCATGTATTCTGTGGTAGAACTAGGGATGAGATTGAGGGATTGGATTTGGAGGACCAGAAGGAGAGGTGAATGTTTGCGGTTAGGCTATCTGCTTCCCTACCTGGAATCTCCAGTGTATTTTCAGGGAGTACCTGCCAGAGTTAATGTACAGAATAAAACAAGAATGGAGCATGAGAGGTTACCAGGAGGAAGATCTGTGTAGTCCACTGGAGATGAGAGTCTGGGTAGGGTGGGAGGGTCTCAGCAGGTAGACAGACTGCTGCAGATCTAGGGATGATATTGGGGAATTGGATTTGGAGATGAAGGACAGGTGAAGGTCTGAAGTTAGCCTACTTGTTTCAGTGGTCAGAATGGCCTGTGCTTTTCCAGTGAGTGCCTGTTTGCATTGGGGGCTGGGAAAAAGCCATTGGTATCGGGGAGATAGTTTGGGGAAAAATTCTGTGTGATCTACTGGAGTTGGATGCAGTGGGGAAGGGAGGTTGCAAGCTTTCAGAGGTTGCAGCAGGTTTCTTCTACAGAACTGGGGATGAGACTGGGGGATTGGATTTGGAAAAGAAGAAGTAGAGGTGAAGATCTTCATTTGCCCTACCTGCTTGTCTGGCCAGAGTCTGAATTTGGCTTTCAAATCTTGAATAATCTTCATCATTTTGTTCATCACTGTAGTTGTATTTCTTGGACACCATTCAGGTGCTTCTTTCACTCTTGGAGTTCAATAAAGTGTTTGTTCATATCAACTTTAAATTCCTTGGATTTTTTTTTTTTTTTTTTTTTTTTTTTTTTTTTGGTTTTTCGAGACAGGGTTTCTCTGTGTAGCTTTGCGCCTTTCCTGGGACTCACTTGGTAGTCCAGGCTGGCCTCGAACTCACAGAGATCCGCCTGGCTCTGCCTCCCGAGTGCTGGGATTAAAGGCGTGCGCCACCACCGCCCGGCTCCTTGGATTTTTGATGGAATTTGTTAATGTTCTTTTAAATCCTACATCCTAGGGTTTGTCTATGTAGTTCTCACTCTAACTGACAAAGGCATTGATGGGACAGATGTCATCTTGATCATTCATGCCATTTTTGTTTTTACAATTTGACCTGAGCATGAGGAGGTCTTTCTTTCTTTGTCTGTCTGGAGTCACAGTCAGTCATGTCTTAGATTGGAACAGTGTAGGAGCTACATAACCTGAGGGAAGACAGCTAATTCTGATGGGTGAGTTGTTCAACTGGAACAGGCAAAGATGGCCTCCAAAGCAGGTGTCTGGAGGTTGAGCTATGACAACTGATGATTAGGATGATGGGGGAACATAGAGCATCTCCTCCCAGTCAAAGCTATCTCAAGAACAAAGATGATTTAAAGGCCAGGGATCTTGAGTTAGTCTATGTGTACGAAGATGGCAATAGGTGTGGTGAAGAATGGAAAAGAAAAGAAGAAACTTATTAGGCAAATGCAGCCTGTGAACAAACCTGATTGAAGCTAAGCCTTTGGGTGTGGAGATGTTCACAAGTGTGGGTAGGGTGGGGCTTGGGGTCAGGAATGGTAAAATAATAATCTTAATCAGAGAATAGAAAGAAACATAAAAATGGGATATGACCATTTCTTTGCAGCTTTTATGGTTGGATTTTGCTTTTAAAATCTTTAACCTAGATTAAGAAGGTTCTATGTTCCAAATGCTAATAACATATATACACACAGCAGTAATTATATGTCACTGTATTCATTCCAAATAAGTAAATATGAACTTTATATAGATATTTAGAGTAGGTTTAAAATTAGATTGTTCTAAAAGCTATTGTGACAAAAGTAATATCATTAAAATTGGAAAATGTTTGGCTTTATATAGTTATGTGATAATATGATCGTGTTCTGACAAATAATTCTTGCTTGGAGTCAGAGGGTGGAGTTAGCCAAAAGCCAACCAAAACTAACCAAAGAGGTTTTGGAAGACTGAAGACAGATAGGAGAGGAAGTAGTAAGGCAGTAGAAAGCGATCTGGCTCTCTGTTTGGAGGAAAGGACAGAGTAGTTAAGAAGAACTAGTGGCTTCTCTGCTTCTCTGATCTTTTAGGCACCTACCCCAATATCTTGATGATCACAGCCACAGTAGGTTTTTTTCTTTCTTGCCTCAAGCCCTCTGAGTGAGTCTGGGGTTTTCTTGTTACAGGACCTCTATCACAGTCTCTACAGATGCCTGGCTAATCAGAGCTAGTGGCCCGCTAACAATTGTCCCTTCCTTCAGGCAGCTCTGTGTGCTCACTTCTTTCTTGTCACATATGCAGAAACACGTAGCTGGAAAGTTTTATGTAAGTCCTGCTAAGCCCCTGCAGTCCCATAGTCTACTTATAAAACAATCAATCAAAAGCTTATATTAATTAAAATTGCTTGGCCATGAGCTGAGGCATACCACTGGCTAGCTCTTATATTTAAACTAACCCATAATTTTTACTTATGTTTAGCCACGTGGCTTGGTACCTTTTCTCAGTTTTGTCTTTACATCTTGCTTCCTCTGTATCTGGCTGGAGACTCCTGACTCAGCCTTTGTCTTCCCAGAATTCTCTTTTCTGCTTATCTCACCTATACTTCCTGCCTGGCTACTGGCCATTCAGCACTTTATTTATTAACCCATCAGAGCAACACATTCACAGCATGCAGAGAGATATCCACAGCAGAAACATGTTTCCCCATGTCCACCTTTCAGACGGCTGGCTCCTTGGCTCCTTTTTCTCGTGGGCTGTGGGCTTCCCCTGGACCCCCTCCTCAGGCTTCTGACACACTAGGTTAGCTGCCTCATGATCTGCTCTGCCTTCTATTATTGTTTCTACTGCCACATACTTCCAGCTCACAACTACCTATGAGCAAATGCAGCTGTCCTCAGTCAGGCTGTGCGTCACCTATGTTTTCCACCAGGGGGTGCTATGCAGCTTCAGGCAGCCTCACACTTCACTGTCATTGTCAGCCAATCTGATGAGACACCAGGGAATTCTTAAAGGCAGAAATTAGAAAAAACAAGAGAGAGAAGAGGTTAAAAAGGTTTTTGTTTTGTTTTGGTTTTGATTTTTTGGGGTTTTTTTCCCCACATAAAAATGAGAAACATTATGACACATGGAGTTAGGTCTCTGTATTGTTCTGTAATGAATGGTTTGAAAATGGAATAATTAAATGAAGGAAAAATCAACTTAGTTGAGATTGACATAATGGCATTTATCAATTTGATAATTCTTATACTACCCCTAAAAAAGTTGTTTGATATCAATGCCAAATTAAAAAAAAAACTGACTAATAAGATAAAATCCTTAGAAAGACAGACTAATGGAACGAAGAAAAATATTCACACAGAGACAGAAAAATTTAGAGCAAAAGTTACCATACCATGGCATTATGAAACTGAAGGGGAGCAGTCCAAGGTTATTAGAAAACCAACCTTAATTTACCAAGTTACCATTCAAGAATGATCACCAGATGACAGTCATCCCAAGGCTATTCAGAAGTTAACTGGAAACCTATAGAAATGTTAAATTTGAAGAGAGTTAAGGAAACAATATTTTCATATGGTATGCATTCACCTTTTTTGAGGCAAATGTTAAATCCATGGTCCACTAAGAGCAGAATTATTCCACAAGACTAGAAAAATCTAGTTATAGCACTATTGGAATATGGTCCTCAGCAATGCAGAACACTTAGTGGAGAGATGAAGCTAGGGCCATCGAAAAGCAAGGTAGGGTTAGAGGTTATGAGATTTCCCAGGATCAAATACATGGTGAGGGCTATTATGTTGATATGAAAAGACAGGTTACATTTGATGATCTTACCTTGTCCCTATGCAGTACAGTAGCTTTGAATGCCGGGGACAAGATTAAATAATCAGGAAAGAGGACTAAGCCATTTACTGAAATTATACAAAGGCCAAAAGAAGCCTTCACTAAATTTTTACAAAGATTGTCTTCAGCTGTAAATAGAATGATACCAGATCCAGAAACTTCTGGATATGAACATTAATTGAATCTTTGGCATTTAAAATGCTAATTTACAATACAAAAGGGTAATTGGGCCTTTAAAATTAAGATCACCTCCCATAGAGGAATAGATCCAACATATAGTCAATATTGAATCTCATGACCATGATGATGTTTCTATAAGTGAGATGATTTCAAAGGCATGAAAAAATCAAAATGTCAAATATTTTAATTATGGTAAAAAAAGACTCTAAGAAAGGATTATACACAAGCTGAAATTGGACCAATAAGTGCAGATCAGCAAGGGACAGACAAGGAAACTCTTTGCCATTGGGAAATGCTTTGGAGGGCCTCTCACAAGCCCCCGTGTCAAATTTGGTTCAACCATTCCCTGTGACCATGAGTAAAACTCCTCCACAGTGGAGTTAAAGGACCTAATGCCTATCATAAAAAAAAAAAAATACTGCTCTAGATGACAGAACAGCTTTAGAAGATAAAACAAAATTTTCAAGAGAAACCATAAAACAAATATTTTGACAAACTTTAATAAACTACCAAAGGCCAAACTAGCAATATAGATAAATGACCTTAAAATTGATGCTCTAGTAAACACAGGGGCAAATGTAACAGTAATTACACCAAGATCTTGGTATCCAAATTGGCCCCTTCAAAAGGTAAATGTTCAATTGGAACCTTATCTCAAAGAAAACAAAGCACAAATGGGTCAAATATATAGGACCGGAAGGACAGAGAGAAAAATTAAAACCATATATGGCTAATTAGCAGTGGATTTATGGGGACATAATTTATTACAACAATGGAATATCCAAACTGACATTCCTCCAATCTCATAAACAAATCATATACTAATGTGTGTTTCTGGGAAAAATATTAAAAGGTATTATAATAAACAGTCACCAACTGTTAAGGTTGTACATAAACAGGACACAACAATTGCAGATCTTTTAAAGGTGCCAAAAGCTCTATCTTTAAAATGGTTGATTGACAAACCTGTCTTGATGGAACAATGGCCTTTGATATAAGAAAAATTACAGACCTTAGAACAGTTGGTACAGGAGCCACCAAATGCTCAATATATTAAAGAATTGACCAGTCCTTGGAAATCTATATATCTTTTTATTTTAAAAAAAGTTTGGAAAATGATGAATGGTAACAGATTTAAAACAATAGTGGTTATATTAAACAATAAGGTGATTCAGCCAATGGGCTCTTTACAGCCTGAAGTTCCCTTGCCTTCTTTATTACCTAAAGGATGGTCTATTATAATGATTGATTTAAAAGATTGCTTTTTTACTATACCTTTCCAAGAACAGGATAGAGAAAAATTTGCCTTCACAATGCCTGATTATAATAATTTTCAGCCTATTAAAAGAAATCAATGGAAGGTCCTTCCAAAAGGAATGTTAGATAGCCCTACTTTGTATCAATATTTTATGCAACACCCATTGGAAATAATTTGCAATCAATTTCCTCAATCTATAATGATATCTTAATAGCTGATTCAAATACCTTAGAGAAATAACTTTATATATCCTAGAGAAAATGTTTGAAGAAATAAAGAAAATTGCCTTATTGGGGATTACAAATTGTTCCTAAAAATATAAAAAAAATTATTAATTACCTAGGATATAAGATACATTTATAAAAAAATTTAGCCACAAAAATACAAATCAGAAGAAAGCAATTATGAACTCAATTATTTTCAAAAATTGCTGGGAGATTGCAGCTGGCTACGGCCAACAATTGGATTAATAACTCAAGAACTAAATAATTTATTTCAAACTTTACAAGATGATAAGGACTTAAACATTCCAAAAAGTATAATTGGGACTGAAAGAAACTTGGCTTTAGTAAAAAAGAAATTATGGGATGCACATATGGATTGTTTGGACCTAAGCTTGATTGTATTCTGGTTATTTTTGCCTTCTACACATTGTCCTACTGACATTTTAAAGCAGAGAGAAGATAATGTCTTAGAATGGATATTTTTATCAAAAAAAAAAGAGCAAAAAATTAAAGACTTATATTAAAAGGGTTTCTTGGTTGGTTCTGAAAGAAAAATTAATTAACAGAAATAGACCCAACAGAAGTTATGGCACCTTTTACTAATACTAAAAGTTCCTCATTATTGAACAAAAAAAAATCAACATTGGCAATAAGCTTGCAATAACTTTTTGGGAAAGATTAACAACAAATATCCCCCCAAAAAACAGAGATTAACAACAAATATCCCCCAAACCAGAGACTTCATTTTATAGAGAAAATTAATTGGATCTTTCCTCAGATTGTATAGGAAACACGAATTTCTGGAGCCCCTACATGATATACTGATGAAAACAAATCAGAAAAAGCAGGGTATAAGTCAGGAAATTTAAATAAAATGGCTCAAAGCCCTTATGATTCTGTTCAAAAGTCAAAATTATATGCTATTCTCATGTTAATATTAGATTTACCATACCTGTTAATGTAGTTACTGACTCTCAGTATACAGAAAGAATTGTTTTACCTATTAAAATTATAAAACTTATTCCAGACAATTCAGAATTAACTTTGTTATTTATTCAATTACAAAAAAATAATCAAAACTAAAAAGCATCCCTTATATATAGCACATATCAGATCTCATATGGGTCTACCAGAACCTCTAGCACAAGATAATGATGAAACTGATCAGCTATTAATAGAAAAATGGAGTATCTAGAAATAGGATAAATGGGTAGATTATTGAAACCAAAAAAGCAACAACTAGTACTAAATATTTTACATTGGTATGGATTTATGTATATTGATACAAATTGAGGTTATTTTTTGGTATACTGGGTATATGTTTCTACTCTTGTTTAAGATATTTTTGTATATTGATACAAATTTAAGGTTATTTTTGTTAGAACATACTGTACCTACGTTTCTACTCTTGTTTATGATATTGATTGCACCTATACAACTTATTTAATAATGTAATGTAAATTTCTAGTCCCTGAAAGTTATTATTACAAACTATTTAAGATGATAACGAAATGTAGGTTAGTAGTTAATTGCTTAGTACAGTCAAACTGGTAGTCATATTTTATATCTTTTTAAAGTCAAACAGAGATATATTTTAGATAGACAGGTGATCTTTCACCACTTCAGAGATCTACAGAATAAGCATTTAAGATGTTTTATTAACATAAGGTTTTTAAAGACAATGAGACATATCTGTTCCTGGCAGCACTGATCTACTTCAGAGAAGATAATGGACATTGAAAAAAATTACATACAGAGTTTACTTTCTTTGGGGAAAAGTTAGCCATTGGACAGGAAACTGCCCTTTCCTCAACTGCTAACAATATAGTGTCCAAATTGGACAAGCAGGACAGAAAAGTAAATAATTGCTAAACTTTGTCAAGAGAAGGCGGGACAGTCCTTCAAAATGCCTGCTTCATGGAAAAAGACTGTGAAATATTCTAGGTCTGCAGGCCAAAGATAGATGTCCCAATGTTATAGAGAAACTTTGGGTGACTGTCCAGGCAACTAACTGTTTCTGTCATTTCTTATTTTTAGAAATGTTTACTCTGCACTTCCGGCTTAAGACTAGGTAGTTATAGTTATGGTTTTCCTTGTTACCAGATTCAGAAAAGAAAATCACAAAGGAATTGTAAAATGTATATGGTTGAGAGACATAAAAAGATAGTTTTAGGCTGGTTATACAAGATTGGATGCAAAGTGAATTTGGTACAACATTTTGAACTCACCAAAATACAATAGATAATGGAATATTTTCTCTGAATTGGTCAAATACAAATGGACAGAACATTTCTAATGTAATTCTTACTTGTATATGTTTGTATATAGTTATTATACTTATTGTCTATGGTTTTGCTATGTTGTTAAAAATCTTCCCTTTTTCTTTTTCTTTTTTTTTTTTTAGACAAAAAGGGGGAAATGTTGTGTGATAGTTTGATCATGTTCTAACAAACAAAGCTTGCTTGGAGTCAGAGAGCAGAGTTAGCCACTAGCCCACCAAAATTAAACACAGAGGTTTTTGAAGAGGGAGGACACATAGAAAAGGAAGTAGTAAGGCGGGGCAGAATGGGATCTGGCTCTCTGGAGGAAGGAACGGGAGCAGTTAGGAGTGACTGGTGGCTTTTCTGCTTCTGTGATCTTTCAGGCTCTTATCCAAATATCTAACTCCTGAATTTTTACTAATAAAGACTAATTAGAGTAACACTTCACCATATAATTATGCATGCAAAGTTAATATTTATGGCTAATGTGTTGGGCAGTGCAATAGGTATTAGAAAATGCATCTTCATACACATAGAAATGATTCTTATTGCAAATATATGACTGGCTGATAAAGTAGTCTTTATTGTTATTCATCTATTCTTAATTTCAACTTCACAGAATACAATAATATGAGTTTAGTTTAGTTTTGCTTTTGTTTTTAGTTTTGTTTTTGGTTCCATTTTTTCAACACTTTTTTCAACAACATTCTGCAAACATTTTGTGTGAATTGGGAAAATAGAATACTTTCTTACATTTATAGCTGCCATTGTGTAATTCATTTCTGTGATTCTCAGGTACTGAAACATAATTAACAATGTAATTACGAATGATGGCAATGTTGTAAGGTCTGAGTGGAGTGCCAAACACTCACAGAGACTGCAATGTTGCAAGACAAAGATGTTTGTTTTACAGCCAAGCCACTTACTCTGCATGGGAGCAGCAGGGAGGAAGCAGCCCCCAGCCACAGCAAAGAGAATCTTTTTTTTTTTTTTAATTTTTATTTTGCAATACAATTCAGTTCTACATATCAGCCACAGATTCCCTTGTTCTCCCCCCTCCCCACCCTCACCTTCCCCCCAGCCCACCCCCCATTCCAATCTCCTCCAGGGCAAAGCCTTCCCCACAGACTGAGATCAACCTGGTGGACTCAGTCCAGGTAGGTCCAGTCCCCTCCTCCCAGGCCGAGCCAAGGGACCCTGCATAGGCCCCAGGTTTCAAACAGCCGACTCATGCAATGAGCACAGGGCCCGGTGCCACTGCCTGGATGCCTCCCAAACAGATCAGGCCAATCAACTGTCTCACCCACTCAAAGGGCCTGATCCAGTTGGTGACCCCTCAGCCATTGGAGAATCTTATATAGGTCTTTCATAACCTTTGTAAGTAATCAAAGCTTAAACAAAAGCAGAACTTTTTGCTGTTAGCATTTAGCACAAACACATGGTTACAAGTTGTTAAAGTCATTGTGGTTGGTCAGTTTTGGGGAAGAGAAATGCAGTTTCTCAAGTCAAGTTGACCTAGTTTTTCAGAAGGTATTTGTGGTCTGTTGGTTTGAAAAAACAATCTGCACAATAGAAACATAAATCTCATTTCACCTAAGAAATACAAGTATGAACATCAAGATTCTGGAAGCAGGTCTGAAAGTTGAATAACAAGGAGAATGGAGGCTTTGTTATTTATTTATTTATTTATTTATTTATTTATTTATTTATTTATTTATTTATTTATTAGCAGGTGAAGTAATTATTTAAGCCATATTAAAATCAATAGTGAAGGCAGAAATGGGGGAGTCAGCCTCTAACAGCAAATGTCACATGACATATATCCATACAAACTAAGCCATCTTTCTTCCTTCACAAACCTAGATTCAAGTGAAGGTCCTATGACAACATTGGAGTTATGTGTTCCAAAATTACAACCTTCCATGAACCTCCTGGCATTCACAGGAGTCTGTCAAGCTTGAGTAACGCTATGAAAAGGAATGGGCCGACGGAAAGTGTTGGGTTTTTGTTGTTGTTGTTGTTGTTTGTTTTTTTTTATTTTTTATTTTTATTTTGCAATACAATTCAGTTCTACATATCAGCCATGGATTCCCTTGTTCTCCCCCTCCGGCCTCCCTCACCTTCCCCCCAACCCACCCCCCATTCCCACCTCCTTCAGGGCAAAGCCTCCCCCAAGGACTGAGATCAACCTGGTAGACTCAGTCCAGGCAGGTCCAGTCCCCTCCTCCCAGGCTGAGCCAAGTGATCCTGCATAGGCCCCAGGTTTCAAACAGCCAACTCATTCAGTGAGCACAGGACCCGGTCTCACTGCCTGGATGCCTCCCAAACAGATCAAGCCAATCAACTGTCTCACCCATTCAGAGGGCCTGATCCAGTTGGTGACCCATCAGCCAGCCATTGGTTCATAGTTCATGTATTTCCATTCGTTTGGCTATTTGTCCCTGTGCTTTATCCAACCTTGGTCTCAACAATTCTTGGTCATATAAACCCTCCTCATTCTCGCTAATTGGACTCCCAGAGATCCACCCGGGGGCCTAGCCATGGATCTCTGCATCCAGATCCCTCAGTAGTTGGATGGAGTTTCTAAAATTGGGAATCCATCTCCCCCAAGATCCAGCTGTACCACTCTTGGGCATATACCCAAGGAATGCTCAATCACACCACAAGAGCACTTGTTCAGGAAAGTGTTGTTTTTATAGACTAGGAAAGAGTGTAGGGATGAAAGCCTAGTAGAAGCACAGGGATCAAGAAGATATCTTCATATCAAGAACATCCACGTGGACAGGGGAGCCTGGCATACTTTGAAATGACCATGGATTTCTCTGTTTTAGCCATTACAGTGGCTAGCATGAGGAATATTCCCTTAATGCCCAAAGGTGAAAACACAATTCTTTCATTAATTGTTCGTGTTGCAGGTGAATACTAGCTAGAGGAAAGGATAAAAATATGTGACTGGATGAAAAGATAGAAAGAACTAACAAATCTAAGTAATTTGGTTCAAATAATTTGATTTTTCTTTCGTAACCATAGTCTGATGCCTGTTGCTCTCACTCCATGGCCTCACACTAAAACTAGTACATCGTAACTTTGTCAGCTACTGTTGACATAGCTTGTATTTAGAAAATGGATGAAACGATACAAGGCCTTTCTTTCCTTCCCAAACTCTCTTTTTGTTCTGAAAATTTCCCTGTTATTGT
Source organism: Peromyscus eremicus (assembly GCF_949786415.1). Classification (NCBI taxonomy): domain Eukaryota; kingdom Metazoa; phylum Chordata; class Mammalia; order Rodentia; family Cricetidae; genus Peromyscus; species Peromyscus eremicus. The sequence continues at coordinate 47,838,927 of NC_081433.1, read as the reverse complement.
GTAATAGTTTCCTCTGTTGTAACATTCCATTCTGTGGGGGATCTCTTTCAGCAAGAACATAAACAACTAAAAGTAGCGTCAAGAAGTCCCTGAAACTGAGTGGATTCACTCAGCCCCGTCCCCCACACAAAGCCAGCTACTGGAAGTCATTTCCAGGAATGCCAGTCTGAGAAGAATTCTCTCCAATACTCAAGCCAAACTTCAAGGAAGAAAATTGAGAGCTGTGGTCTGGAAGAAGCAAAAATCAGTGAAACTGCCTGGGAGAGGTTCAGACCGAGGGAGGCCTGGGATCCCTCTTGTGGTGTGGGCCTCAACTTAAACCAAACATCAGCTGGCCACTGCTACAAGTTCTCTGCCAACATTGCCCTGGCATATTTTGCAGGCAGGACAGACTGTAGGTGAAGGTGGTTGTGCTGGTGTCTGAGTTTCTCTTTCCATAGCCTGAAGAGTACCTTCTTATGCCAAAAAGACTAGGACATAGGGGTGAACTCCATGCCTGCACCAGCTTGACATCTCTACGGACAGTGAGCTCTGTGGGTGTTGTCTTTGGCAATGGGGCCACACTGTCAGTTTTCAGAGAGCAACCTTCTGTCTTAGCGTCAGCCTGAGTGGCTTAGGGATCTCCATGGGACACCTTCAATCAACAACTCAAAGGAATACAACCTAGTCCCACCACTGGAAGCCTTGCCAGGCTACAAAAGTTGGCCGGTTCAAACTCTATATTCTCCATTGCTAGTGGTCCTCATTAAAGTCACCCTCACAGATTCCAGGGAGTTTCCACACCCCACCAATGCTCCCCCATTCTAACTGTCTCTACCCTTGTTCTTTTCCTCCACTCCCCACCAGATCCTTTCTGCTCCTGTCCCCACATCTCCCAGTACACCCACAAAATTTGTTCTGTTTTCTTTTCCCAGGGAGATCCATGTGTTACCCCTAGAACCATCTTCCTTAACCTAACCTCTCTGAGTCTGTGGATTGTAGGTGGTTATCATTTACTTAAAAGCTAATATCAGCTTATAAGTGAGTATATACCATGTTTGTCTTTCTGGGTCTGGGTTACCTCACTCAGGATAACTTTTTTTGAGATGCATCTATTTGCCGGAAAATTTCACAATGTCATTTATTTTATCAACTGAGTAATAATCCATTGTGAAAATGTACCATGTTTTCTTTATCTATTCATTCTTCAGGTGAGGGACATCTTGGTTGTTTCCAGTTTTTGACTATTAAGAATAAAACTACAGTGAACACAGTTGAGTAAGTGTCCTTGTGGTAAGATGGAGAGTCCTTTGGGTGTATGCTCAAGAGTGATATATATAGCAGGGTCTTGAGGTAAGTCAATTCCCAATTTTCTGAGGAACTACTGTATTGATTTCCATAGTGATTGTACAAGTTTATACTCCCATGAGCAATGGAGGAGTGCTCCACTTGCTCCATATCATTGACAGCATGAGATGTCACTTGTGTTATTGGTTTTAACCATTCTAACAAACATAAGGTGGAATCTCAGAGTCATTTTGTTTTGCATTTCCCTTATGGCTAAGGATGTTGAACATTTCTTTCTTTCTTTTTTTTCCTTTTTTTTATTAAGAGATTTTTCTATTCATTTTACATATCAACCACAGGTTCCACTGTCCTCCCTTCTCCCACCCCCCAGCCTTCTCCCCCAACTAACCACCTAATTCCATCTCTTCCAAGGCAAGGTATCCCCTGGAGAGACAGCAGAGCCTGGTATATTCAGTTGAGACAGGTCCAAGGCCCTCCTCCCTGCACCAAGGCTGAGCAAAGTGTCTAGCATAGGCACTAGGTTGCAAAAAGCTGGCTCATGCACTAAGGACAGGTGTGGTGGTATTGTGTTTCCCAAAATATTGTGTACCTTAATAAACTTATCTGGGGTCAGAGAACAGAAAAGCTACTAGATACTTAAGATAGGCAGTGATAGCACACGCCTTTAATCCTGGCATTCCAGAAGCAGAAATCCATGTGTTCAAGGATACAGACAGGCATGGTGACTCATCAGGCCTTTAATCCCAGAAAGCTAGCCTTTAATCCCAGGGAGTGGTGGTAGAAAGCAGAAAGGTATATAAGGTGTGAGGACCAGAAACTAGAAGCATTTGGCTGGTTAAGCATTTGGCTGGTTAAGCATTTGGCTGGTTAAGCATTCAGGCTTTTGAGCAGCAATTCAGCTGAGACCCATTCTGGATGAGGACTCAGAGGCCTCCAGTCTGAGGAAACAAGACCAGCTGAGGATCTGGTGAGGTGAGGTAGCTGTGGCTTATTCTGGCTCTCTGATCTTCCAGTGTTCACCTCAATAACTGGCCTCATGTTTGATTTTATTAATAAGAATTGTTAAGATTCCTGCTACAGACAGGTCCTGATCCCACTGCCTGGGGGCCCCCTAAATAGTTCAAGCTAAACATCTATCTCACTTATCCAGAGGGCCTAGTCCATTTCCATGGGGGCTCCTCAGCTATTGGTTCACAGTTCATGTATTTCCACTAGTTTGGCTAGTTGTCTCTGTACTTTTTCCAATCATGGTCTTGATATTTCTTGCTCATATAATCCCTCCTCTCTCTCTCACCAATTGGACTCCTGGAGCTCCACCTAGGGCTTGGCCTTGGATCTCTGCATCTGCTTCCCATCAGTCACTAGATGAGGGTTCTATCATGACAGTTAGTGTGCTTAGCCATCTGATCACCAGAGTAGATCAGCTCAGGAACCCTCTCTACCATTGCCAGTAGTCTATAGTGGAGTCATATTTGTGGATTCCTGGGGACCTCTCTAACACTCTGCTTTTTCTTATTCCCATGGTGTCTTCATTTATCATTGTATCTCTTTCCTTGGAATGTTGAACATTTCTTTAACTGTTTCTCAGTCACTTGCAATTCTTTGAATAACAATTCTTTGTTTAGATCTGTACCCTATTTTTTTATTTAAGAAAATTTTAAATTTATTTTACATACCAACCACAGATCCCCTCTCAACCCTCCTCCTGCACTCCCTCAGCCTCTGCTCCCCATGCCCCATCCCCTCCTCCAAAAGGATAAATCCTCCCATAGGGAGTCACCAAAGCCTGGTACATTCAGTTGAGGCAGGACCAAGCCCCTCTCCCCTGCATCAAGACTGAGCAAGGAGTCCCACCATATGGAATGGGCTCCAGAAAGCCAGCTTATGCACCAGGGATAGATCTTGATCCCACTGTCGGGGGGGGGGGGGCCTCAAACAGACCAAGCTACACAACTGTCTCCCCTATGCAGAGGGCCTAGTCTGGTCATATGCATTCTCCACAGCTGTGAGTCTAAAATTCGTGAGTTCCCATGAGCTTGGTTCAGTTGTCTCTGTAGATTTCCCCATCATGATCTTGATTCCCCTTGCTCATATAATCCCTCTTCCCTCTCTTTAACTGTACTCCCATGGTTTGGCCTGGTGCTTGGCTGTTAGGGAGAAACCTGGTGCCAGGGAAATACCCAGGAATCCACAAGGATGACCCCAGCTGTAACCCATTTTTAATTGCATTGTTTTTGATATCTAATTTCTTGAGTCCTTTGCATATATTGGCTATTAGACTTCTATCACATGTGTAGTTGGTACAAGCCTTTTCCTGTTCTGTAGGCTGCCTCTTTGTCCACTTGTTGCTGTCCTTTGCCTTACAGAATCTTCTCAGTTTCCTGATGTCCCATTTATTAATCTTGAATCTTAGTGCCTGTGCTACTGGTGTTCTGTTCAGAAAGTTATCTCCTCTTCCAGTCTGTTCAAGGCTGTACTCTACTTTTTCTTCTATCACTTTCAGTGTGTCTGATTTTATGTTGAGGTCTTGGATCCACTTGAATTTATATTGTGTGCAGGATGTATGCATCTATTTGCATTCTTTTATATGCAGACATCCAATTAGATCAACACCATTTGTTGAGATGCTTTCTTTTTTCCAATGTGTATTTCAGGCTTCTTTATCAAAAATCAGCCATAGATAAGTGTGTCCCTTTGTCTGGGCCTACAACTTGATTTTCAAGTGTCAGTTTTTTAATGCCAATACTATGAGAGTTTTATTACTGTATTTATTACTGTAGTTCTGTAGTACAACTTGAAATCAGGGATGGTGATATCTCCATTTTATTGTTCAGTATTGCTTTAGCTATCCTTTGTTTTTCCATATGAAGTTGAGAATTGTCCTTTCAAGGTCTGCAAATAATTGTATAAGAATTTTGAAGGGAACTTGGTTAAATCTGTAGATTACTTTTGGTAGGATGGCCACTTTTACTATGTTAATCCTACCAGTCCATGAGCATGGAAGATCTTTCCATCTTCTGATATCTTTTTCCATTTCTTTCTTCATAGACTTGAAATTTTTATCACACAAGTCTTTTACTTACTTGGTTAGAGTTAACCTAAGATACTTTATATTATTTGAGGCTCTTGTGAAGGGTTTGTTTCCCTGATTTCTTTCTCATTCCTCTTTTTTCATTTACATATAGGAGGGCTAATATATATATATATATATATATATATATATATATATATATATATATAGAGAGAGAGAGAGAGAGAGAGAGAGAGAGAGAGAGAGTTAATCTTGTACCCAGCCACTTTGCTTAAAGTATTTATCAGCTGTAGGAGTTCTGTAGTGGAATTTTTAGGGTCATTCACATGTACCGTCATATCTTTCGCTGATAGGGACACTTAGACTTCTTCCTTTCAATTTGTATCCCCTTGATCTAATTCAGTTGTCTTATTGCTCTAGCTAGAACTTCAAGTATTATTGATGATAATCAGAGACTTCGTAAACAAAGCCATCATTTTAGACATTTTCTGTCCCATCTCTGTGTAATGTCCCTTGTCTACCTCACCTACTATGTTCAGGTTAGACATATTTGTTTAACATTCAGGACAGTTGATTGCAGTGTCTGAATCTAGTCTCACATCTAAAGTCATAGGAACAAATACAAAGTCTCTATTACATTTTTTTTTTAAATCTTTAAGGTAGCCATGCTGCAAATCCTTCTTAAATTTCCATCTCAGCTTCCATGCTGTGAACATTGTTCTTAAAGTCTCAGTGTGTAATATTTTCTCATTATCTAGATTTGTGTGTGTGTGTGTGTGTGTGTGTGTGTGTGTGTTTCATGTCTGCATGGGTGCACATACAATTACATAAGAACACACGTGGAAGCCAGAAAACATTATCACTACCATTCCTCAGGTACTATCTACTGTTTTTTCTTTTTACATCTTCATTCATTTATTTATTTGTTTGTTTATATATTTTTGTAAAGTATCTCACTGGCCTGGAAGTAACCAGTGGGCTAGTACAGCTAGCCAATCAGCCATCTGCCTGACTCTACCTCCACAGCCCCCTGATGATAAGCATATGCAATCAGTCATATCTGGTTAATTTTACCAGGGGTCTAAGGATCAAACTCAGGCTAGGCCCTCTCTGACTAAACTTTCTCCCCTGGCTCATTCATTCTGTATTGTTAAATTCTAAATTGTCCAACAATGTCTCTTCTGTCTCTTTTTAATTTTATTTCTATTTTTTTCCTGTCAGTGTGAACTCTCATTTTATTATGCTTCTTGTCTCTTCAGTTCATACACATCAGATCCCTACGAGAAACAAATATATGAATCCTATGTAGATAGCTCTACACTATTATATATTTTATATCTATCTATCTATCTATCTATCTAAGTATGTATATAAAGTTATATATTTGCATAAATTCATGAGAAAACATGAACTTTATAAATTACATACATTACTACCTTTTTATAAATCAAATGCATTTCTACATGGGTAAATAGTGGTGAAATTGAGATAAACATCTTGCTAAATATAACACAGCAAGCAATATTGAATCTGAAGACCACTATTATATGTATTTATAACTTGGGCAAAATAAGTCAAGATATCAACTATAGATTGTAATTGATAAAAAAAGTATTATATAGATAAAGAATAGACTTTAAAGAATAAAATTAATGCTAATATTTATTTTCCTGTTTGTATTGAATTAGGTAAACAGTTGTTTATAAAAGAGAAAGATAGATTCTATCAGCACAAATGCAGTACAAATAAGATAACCACTACTTGATCTTTGAGAACTTTCTCTTCTGTTTTGAACTTGCTTAAAGCCATTTTCTCTCTCTGATTGTCACTTTACATGGCAAAGTAGTTTTAGTGTTTAAGTTCAGCAACTCTCTGTGCCAGTACAGTGGGTCAGTAGACCAGGGAACCCTAATGAAGCCATGCTACAACCTTATGCTGCAGTCTCTTCCTGCATGACATTTCATTTGCCAAGCCAAAAGGTTCCAAAAATATGTCCCAAGATCAAATTCCCTTTTTTGCTAATGAAAGTATCTTCTGTGCTTCCTGGGAACACAGGTTGGTTCCACCTTTAGTTATGAGCCCAGTTGATGTGTCTTATTCTCTATACCTTCTTCCATTGCTGCTTATAGAGTTTCATGCTGGCTCCTGAAATTTGTTTCTCTACTGAAACCAAGGATCTGATTTTACCTAAGTAGAGATCATGGGAAGATTAAGGGAACTCCTGAGGCTGTGAACTACTGACAGCAGTTTATTATGAGTCTATGGAACATATAACCCAAAATGAAATGACCTGTGCAGAAATTTACTCTTTATTGATTGATTCTTTTTCTCAATACATAAGAAGAAGGAGAGAACAATGTTTTATGGTTTTCATTTTTTTTTTTGTATGGGGTCCAGCCATATAGCCCAGGCTGATCTCAGACTCATAATTCTCCTACCTCAATTTCTTCACTATTGTGATCAGACATATTCATCTCTATTACTGGCATATAATTATATTGTATTTATTACTATATTCTTACTAATGCATAAGCATAATAACTTGTTGATTTTGATTTATTATATTTTAACTCTTTGTGAATATATTAAAATATATCTTGATCATGATCCTATTTCACTCCTCTACCTAACTCCTTCCAGACCTATGACCTACTTGCCTACTCCTCACTATTTCAGGTCCTCTATATTCTTTAAATAACTCACTGAACCCAATTTGTACAGCCCATATTCTCATGGGAATGGAGCCACACACTGGAATGGAACATAGTTAACTTATCATGAACCACACTCTTAAAAAATGACTCTCCTCTGCTTGAAGCCATCAGCTATCAATAGTTTCTAAGCTAGGGTAGGAGCTAGTAAACCACCACCCTCCAAGCCAACGTTTTGATTGACTTGACCTTATGCCCGTCTTTCACAGGCGGGCACAGCTCCTGGGAGTTCAAGAGTACAGCTACCCTGTTTCATCCATAGCAGAAAGGTTTTAACTGCCACTTGCTCCCATGTCCTCTGATACATGCTCCATTCCAAGCACTGGACTTATTTAAGAATCTATCCTATAACCACATTTCTTCCTTGTTTTAATATTTTCATTTTTTGACTGTCAGTTTCATTTACCCACAAATTCTTCCTAAAATGGATCTTTCATGCTCATTCCTCTATAAGTATGTATTGTCATGAGTTACAATGTGTGTCTCACTTGTTTCAAAAATGCTGTTCTAAGAAATACTTTGAGCTGGGGGATGGTGGTGCACGCCTTTAATCCCAGCACTCAGGAGGCAGAGCCAGGTGGATCTCTGTGAGTTTGAGCCCAGCCTGGGCTACAGAGTGAGTTCCAGGAAAGGCTCCAAAGCTACACAGAGAAACCCTGTCTCAAAAAACCAAAAAAAAAAGAAAGAAAGAAAGAAACAAAGAAATACTTTGAGACTGGATAGTTATATTTTTAGTGCTAATAGTATTTGAAAAGCATAAAGTACTCAATATGACTTGATAAAATGAAAAATCGTTGAATATTTAATTGAAAGCCACTTCACATTTAAAAAATATTGCCAACCTATTAATCTTTGACTGATTACATAGAAAACATTTTTGTCTCATTTGTAAGCATTTTATTTAAATTTTTATTTTATTTACTTTTACTTATATGTATGTGTGTGTACCTGCTTTTCAGTATGTGTACCTTGTGACTTTAGGACCTCAATGTCAGAAGAGGCCATTGGATGCACTGGAGCTAAAGTAACAAACAATTGTGAGATATCAGATATGGTATTGGGAGCCAAGCTCAGCAAAATGATCTTAACCGCTGAACCATCTCTCAAGACACTTATTCAAGTTTTTATACTATTTTTATAATTGACTTAGTTCCTAATCTATGGACAGGTCATATCAATAAATCTTAGTTTTGAAAAAATATTGCTGAACAATAAGATGATATAAGGCTGAACGTAAAATTGCTCTTTCTGTCCTATTCTTACTTTTCAGGAAGTTTAAACACATTTGTATTCAGGTAAAGTTGCCATTTTTATGTTTGTTTAACTTTCATGTTTTATTTTTATTTTCACATTGTCACAATGCCAACTATCTAAATCAAATGAAAATAATATGATTGAGATACTGAAACCATTTTCTCTCACGCTCATGAACAGCATAAGTTACATGAACTCACAAAGACATAAGTATTCACTCTGAGCACACAATAGCAGTTATGCAGAGCATCAACTGCTTTTCTGTTCAAACACTAAGTAGAATAGTAAGTGGTAACATGTTAAGCAAAGAAAAATGTCAAGAAATTTTCTGATGCGGTAAATTATTCCCAGAGTAGAAATATCACAGCAAGATTATTGTTTTTTTTTTCTTGCTTACTTTTAAAAAAATTCTGTAATAAGTAGTATGCCAAAACTTGATTTCTGAACAAATCAGTGCTTTAGAATCTTCTTAAAAGTTAACAGCAAAGTCCTCAAACTGGTGCAAAGGAGAAGCTTCTCAACTTTCCAGCCTCAGTTTCCCAGTCCCTAAAAGTGGATTGATTGGCCTTCCTGAAGTGTTTTAAAAATTAATTAGTATGTTCTTGTCAAATGCGTCAGTACAAAAGGTCCTATTTAAATGCAAAGTGTTCTTAATGAATTCAGTAGTTTCTTTTGACTCTTAAATTTCTAGCATTACCTAAAATAGTAAGTTATACAGACTTTCTGTTTTCTTTAGAAGTCCTTTCTATGAATATATTCATCTTCTTTTTTTTAATGTTTGCAGCAAACCCCCTCTATTACACACACCAAAATGAAGCCTGTAAATTCCTTAAATTATTCTGTGTTTTGTAGCTTTTTACTCTATTTTCTGAAATATATGCTTTTTACTGTGTCTGATTGCATTAATGTGCAACCAGCTGATGAATGAAACTGAGATTTAAATTGTTGGTCTACCATTAATAATTTTTCAGGAGACATGTATTCTTTGTAAATATATTTCATGAACAGTTAACTATTATAATTCTGTGCAAATTCTCAAGATTTATATAGGTACTGCTTTCAATTGAAGAGAAAAATGAGAAGATCATGCTTATGGCTCCACCATGGAGCTGAGATGAGTAACTGCAAGCTTTAGAACTCATACCTTATACAGTAATGATCCAGGCAGAAAAGGCCACCTGAGTTATTGTTTTTCTCTGAGCCACATGTGCTATGAAATGCTCATATGGATAGAAGGAAAACATATGCCTGAATGTTAGAAAAAAAAAAACAAGCTTTTTGAAAGTCTCATCTATAGAGTGTTATTTCACAAGCAAATACTGGAGGAAAAGGGGATGGCTTAACAGTTATACAAGATGACTTCCACATTTTAAAGCCAGGTTTCTTAAATCATTTTGGACAATATTGTTTTATAAAATCATTCTAGCTTGATAAAAATCTGCATTTAAATTTCAAAATGATGTGTTTTTTTTGTTTGTGCAGTTTTCATTTTCCCAAAGACAATTTCTTATACATGCCTCCCAAGAAGCAATGGGTCTACACAAGGTCCTCTGGATATTCATTATAGCTATTAGCTTAGTATTTGTATGGGCTCCTGACTGAAAGTGAGCAGGTCTTAGACTGTTTTCCTGCTCTTGGGACTCTTTTCCTCCTGTTGGGATATCATGTCCAACTGCAATATGAAACTTTTTGCTCGTCATACTATATTTTATTTACTCATGTTTGGTTGCTTTCTCTTGGAAGCCTGTTCTTCTCTAATGAGAGACAAAGGGAGTGGATCCAGATGAGAGGGGAGATGAGGAGGAACAGGGAGGAGAGGGGGGACTATAATGAGGATATATTGTGTGGTAGGAGAATCTCTTTTCAGTTAAAAATAAAAAGAAGCAATGACATTTAAAACCATTGCATCTAAATGTTTTTAAGAACTGAACACTAATGCCGGGCGGTGGTGGCGTACGCCTTTAATCCCAGCACTTGGGAGGCAGAGCCAGGCGGATCTCTGTGAGTTCAAGGCCAGCCTGGTCTCCAAAGCGAGTTCCAAGAAAGGCGCAAAGCTACATAGAGAAACCCTGTCTCGAAAAACCAAAAAAAAAAAAAGAACTGAACACTAAAACAGCATTATTTTAATATGATTTATAGAAAAGAAAACACCTGATTCTAAGAAAATTAAGACAATATAATTTTATAATTATCAAAGCAACAACATGCTGTTTATTTCTTAGCAATTCTGAATACTCTCATAATCCTTTAACATTGGTGGAATTTTTATAAAGACTTAAATGTTGAGAATAAAGATAAAAAGCCACAAGTTCTTGATTTTATAAATTTCATCACTAAATGAAAACAAAAAATCCTTAACTCATCTTTCTCTGAATATAAGTGATCTTTTAATCTGTATTGTATTTCAGCTAGCTAAATATTTTATATTATTTTATTATAGCAGTTCCAAAATGATCTTTATATTATGAAACTGCTATTCTTAGTCTAGTTGATAATTTATGTTTATTCAAATGTTGGTTAAAAAGGTATTATTGTCATTTTCATCAGATAAACTTCCCTACTGAGCTCAGACCTTTCCAGTTTTTCTACTCAGTGGCCCACAGCTTTTCCTGTCTTAACTACTTATCTGTGGATATGGTGGCCCCAGTGAATGCTTTATAGTGTATTAACCAAGCCATGCCATCTAAACTTGTCCCTTGTCTTCTCTTTACATGAGGACACTTTTATTTTAAAACACGTGAGACATGAGCATGAGTGAGTACCTGGTTCTACAAGCCCTCTCCTGAAAGTCTCACTTCCTCATCCCAGAATATAAGGCTCTGCATTCCGTGTTATCACAGGTATTGGCACTACCTATTATTATTTGTAGACATGTTACTCAGACTTCCCACAAGGAGACAAATGGTGGCTTATTTAGCTCTCCATCTGGCTAGTGGTTGTTCTGGCTCTTCTGCTTGTCAGCTCTGTGATTTTAGAAAGATATGTAATGTCTACCTCACCTGGTAAACATAATTTTAACTACAATTCAGTGAGTGAATTCATATTCTTAGAATTGTAACTGAGATACTATAAAAATTCAATAAATGCAAGCAGACATCATTGAATGTACTTTTAATAACTGTATTTTTCATAGGAATGAGGCTAACAAAAGTTACTCAATGAATATTTTGAACTCAAGGAGTGAACCGAGGAGATTTAATTGTGCGTTAAAGTGAGCAATGATCACCAACCTAGTTATTATCACTATTGTCTCCATCAAACACTCGACATGGGACAAATGTGTTAACTTACTCAATAACAAGACGCATGCTTACACGTGTTGTACTTGTAACTGATAAGAATGTCATCACTATATAGTGTTACTTAATAAGCCATTCAGCACTTCCAACTTACAGAGTAGCAGTGTGTTAACCGACAAGGGTTGAATTACAATGTTTTCATAATAATAGTTAAAACAATGAGTCTTAATTTTCCGTGGGCTCTGCCAATAAAAACGAACATATGTTCACCCATTCACCAGGAACACATGCTATAGATGATATTAGTTAGTGACAAAAAAAGTCATTGGGTTTAGTTTGTTTTGCATGTCTGCTATAATTCTTGTAAAAAAGAGAAATAGAAACCCACATTTCACTTCAAACTACAACTTCTGTTCCACTCTTTGAATTCTGAAGCTACACATATTTCCAATTTGGGGAGAAGAAATTATTATGCAAGTAGATCTATTAGTTAATGTATTTAGATCAGCCTAACTTCGCTGATTTTATTGAACTTGAGTTCAACATTTGTCTCCATGAATTTTTCTTGGAAATATTTTTTAAAAACTGTAATTAAGCATGGTATTTCTTTCTTTCTTTCTTTCTTTCTTTTCTTTTCTTTTTTTTTTGAGACAGGGTTTTTTCTATGTTTGGTGACTGTCCTGGATCTCGCTCTGTAGACCAGGCTGGCCTTGAACTCACAGAGATCTTCCTGGCTCTGCCTCCCGAGTGCTGGGAATAAAGGTGGGCACCACCACTGCCCAGCCTGTATGGTATTTCTTTTCCTACCTTTTGATAATGTCTTAACAGTCTGTTTAGTATGTCTAGAAAAAGTAAAGCTGGAAGTTCTCTCTCTCTCTCTCTCTCTCTCTCTCTCTCTCTCTCTCTCTCTCTCTCTCTCTCTCCCCCTCTCCCTCTTTCTCCCCCAAATTGTAACTCAGGCTAACTCATTGTTTTTCTCTGTCAGCAGTGGATACCTGCCCAAAGCCTGAGCATGCTCTCACTGACATTTTGGGCATTTCATTTATTCTCTGAAACTCCCCTACCGGTGTCTAGCACTCAGCTCCATGCCAAACTCCATTGTTAAATACATGGACTTTCGTGGATTCCCAACTCTAGAGTATGGCTCTCTTCTTTTTATCCATCTTCTTCCTCCAGGTAACTGCTAAGATACATTATTTTCCTGCATTGTTATTTTTCTTTCAAAATATAATAAAGTAGTCCTCAAGCTTCCTTTCAGAAAAACAATGAGTGTTGATGCTTATTTATGGTAAAACATAAACATACAAATACTTCTTTTATATAAAATTGTTTACAGAGGACAGTCAGTTAATATTGTTTAAAGAAACATATTGTCCAAGTTTTCATGATGTATTTTTGTTTATTTTATTGATTTTGCGTGTTGTAGAGAAGAGAGGTGTGTATTGACTGACTTTCTTTTCTTCTTAATTTGCATGTTCTACAAGTTCTTTCGCTTTCATTGTTTGTGTCCTTCATGCCATACTCTAAAACTAAATTTCAAAAGATTTTCTTACTTAGATAGATTGAGTTAAACTTTTTGAAGTAGACTTTTGTTGTAAGAGCAGATTTGTTCGTCCACTTTCTATTCATGTTGCCAAGATCTCTTCTGCCTAAAATTTGAATTGCTTAAACTGCAATGTACAAATTAAACATTATAGATCCATAGTGAGGAAAATCTGAAAGCATAATGCAAGGACAGGACTTTACTCGATTTCTTTTCCTCTGTTACACATTACATTACAGATCTCACACAGCTTCTCTGTGGAAGTACCCCTTTGCTGAACCCTATCCCCATTCCTGCTACTAACGTCTTACTCTAGAGACCATCATTTCATTACTAAATTATTCAAAAGCCTCTCGATTAGTATTGATATTTATTTCAAACATCTCATGAGAATCTATATTCTATAACCAATGTATGAATTCTCTATCTGTGTGTCAAATTTTCAGCCAAGCTGTGCAGATCTTGTCTGCTGGACCTGGGATCTGAGGCCCTTAAAGAAGAGGGCAGACTACAGTCTAATGCTGTAGACAGCCTTACTTCAGTTTCGGTGTACTTTTTGCATTAATGTAACAAAGACAGCAATGATCAACGGAAGGTTGTTTGAGTTGAGAAAAATATGTAAATAAGTGCCAATGAGCACATAGTAAATATTAACAGAGCAGCCCTTTCCCAGAACTTTCTCAGGACAGACCAATTTAAACACAGTTGCCTGGCACATACCATAGATTATATCTGGGAAATAATGAAAACAAGGCAGAAGGCCATATCCAAATTCACAGTACACTGAGCAGTCTGGGTTCTATAGCTATGTTCTGACATCCAACAAGAATGAACAGATCTTATAAATTATATGTAAAATTTTGTTACAGGAGGAATGAAATCACATTCAATAACAATCCAGGGAACAAAATGCACCTGAGGTAAGAGGCTCTCTGCCTTTTCCCCTGGAGCCTCTCACACAGTTCCCCAAGGTATCCACCATGCGTCATTTTTCTGACCATGTTCTGACACGATGTAACTAACTATATGTGCTAATTCCTTAGATGCTTTGGGGTGGCTCATTCTTGCCTATGTGCAGGATGACAAAAAGATTCCATGTGATTTCCATTTCTCATCCAACTTATCTGGAACACTAGGTGGAAAGAGACCGTAATAAAAGAATAGTGATTTAGCCAGGCAGTGGTGGCGCACGCCTTTAATCCCAGCACTCGGGAGGCAGAGGCAGGCGGATCTCTGTGAGTTCGAGGCCAGCCTGGTCTACAAAGTGAGTTCCAGGAAAGGCGCAAAACTACAGAGAAACCCTGTCTCGAAAAACCAAAAAAAAAAAAAAAAATAGTGATTAATTAGTGAATCTGAATAGTGAAAAGAATAGTGATATATTAGTGTAATCTTGGACAGATGCAGATATGTGCCTATGTGGAACGAATCCTGCCATTCTAATAGAGTGGAACACTGCAACTCTTCTCAAGTAGAGATGCTGCAGGTGTGTCTCTGTACAAAAAAGTGCTAGTGACTTGCAATAATGGTATGCATTCTTCTGTAACATAGACAATGTGGCATCTACCAGTTCCCAGCTGAGAACGGGGTGATATGTATGACTTAACAGATTTTTAGAATAAGCTGCTTGACATTCCTATGATAATAAGATTTTTATAAAATTCTAATGTGTAAATTCATATTCATTTGAAGAAACTGAGGGCATAAATTTAAAAATTATTGCCCTTACTACCTTTATTATTAAAATGCCTACAGAGATCTCTAGTAAAAAACAATTTGAGAGGAACCATCAAAAACTGTATATTTCCCATCACTATATATAGATAAATGATTTTATGAATATTTGATAATACATAGTGGATGATAACATATATGTAAGGTATATGCATATATTGTCTACATATATAAAATGTAATATGCATATAGATGCATATCATATGTAAATAATATGCATATTGTATTTAGATAAATATACACTTAGGTAGTAATTGCTGTTGAAAATTATCAAAATTCTACTTTCTGCCAGTTATAATTTTGATAAACTAGGTAAATAATAAAAATAAAGGTTCCAAAGGAGAAAGGAAAATTGTCTTCTTAAGGAAATACAATTATAATACAATGACTCAATGAGATATCAGGCTCCACTCTATCCAAATCTGTTCATATTTATTTTCCTCCCTGGACATGTTTTCAAGCTATCTATCCTCATTCAAAATGGCTTCATGGCTACCCCTTCAATGATGCAGGATTAGGTTCTTCTCTTATTGCTGCATTAAAATACTCAGATGAAAGCAATTTAAATGAGACAGCATTTATTTTGGCTCATAATCCAAGGGTATTTTTCATCAGAACTAGGAAGTCAAGGCTGCAAAATCTGCAAAAAATAACTAGTCATATTGCATCCACAATCGAAGTAGAGAGTGATGCACACATGTTCTGCTTAGTTCCATGCCTCTAGTTAGGCAGTCTAGCATCCACAGTGAGTTTCCCCACCTCAGTTGCCTCAGTGAATGCCATCCCCAAGGCTTTCCTCAGAGGCAAACCTATTTTCTTAGTCCTTTAGAGGTGTTAAATACAGGTTTTCCTCCAAGATGGTTGTAGCTTTTGCAGAACTGATCATTACAAAGGATCAGAGAGGCCTTGCCTTTACATCCTGTCTGAATGTAATACTCTTGCCCATGAACATTCTCATTCTCTGCTTTACTTTCTCCTCTGACATACTAATCATTTTCCTTTATTTTTTTAAGCTATAAATTTTAAGTTAGCATGCTAAATGATAAATTACTTTATGGACTTACAACTTGTGTATGCCCCTCCCTTATTGGGGTTTTCCACCCCTAATCCCTACATTTATAACAATCATTTCTTTTTTATATACTGTTTCTATTTATTGTCTGACTTTCCACATTATAGTATAAAATACAATCAAAGGACAAAGGACTTTGTGTTCTGCTACATCTATATTTCCTACAAGAGTGGCTCAAACACAGTAGGAGCAAATTCATTTCATGGAAAAAAATTGTGGAAGAGTTATTTTGTTTGAAATGGATAGACATTTTCAGTTATTTAAAGAAGTGAATCACTTATTTCGTTCTCACCTTATATGTATAGGTATTATTTTACCTTTGGAGACTGGAAGAATGAGTCAGAAAAAAATAAATGAGTCCTTAGCATCCTATGGAGTCTTTTAAATTAATGCATAGCTGTGTTAGGAAACCTGAATCTGCAGGATTAGCTGAAATTGAAAATGATAATAACATATACTTGTTTTATACATGTCTGTATTTTCTTATTTAGCAGATATTTTGGAATATTCTTTGAGAAAATATTAAAGTCTAATATATATATTATATTTATCTAATATAGATATATTCTAGTAGACATTTATATGAAATCTCATAGCTAGACATTTGGCCTGTTATGATTCTTTCTAAAACAAGGGAGAGGTAATTCAAGGTGAGTGTAATCTTGTGTATATTCCACCTTTCATGAAGGCAAGGCCAGAGGAAAAGGTAAAAAGCTATTGTCCCTTTTACATCAATAAAATGTCCTTTTCTGGAAACATCTTTGGTGGCATGATTGTTATTCATGAAAACTGTCACTTTTCTGAAGTCTACTCTGTAATAGGATAGGTGAGTGACAGACAGGGGGCCATTATCTTGACAAGGTACATCTTAGCTTGCAAAAAAAATCAAGTTAAAAGGACATCTAAAATAAGAGGGTAAGAATACTATTATTTGGTATTCAGTGTTACTTATACCTCCTATGAATCCGAAATACACTTTAATTTTTTTACCATTAAATACGTTTTTTTTTTCTGGATCACATTTTGCCGTGTTATCCAAGCAAGTTTGAGAAAAAGAGCTAACTCATGGTTTAATTGTAATGTATTAGGTGTAACACTACATATTTAATATTAAGGAAATTTTATTCCAGTGCTTTAGTATTAAAGATAGTCACTATGACTTTGAATATATTGTTTTTATTCCTCCCTAAGTAATCTTTTCTGTAAAGTATGTTATCAATGCTAATTAAACAGGGATCATAAAAAGTCCTTAACTCATTTTCAGAAAATATCTTCCAAACAGTTTCATATCATGGTGTAATATATATTTGTGATTTTAAGAAAATACCATACTTTAGGATGAGTGCAGAATGAGTTATTCTACTAAATTAGTGGGCTGTGTACCATAAGGAAAATTTCTTAGAAATTGTTACGAGGAGCTTCACTAGGGAGGGGTGAGAGAAAAGGTTTGGGGCAGAAGCCAAAGCCCAACTGTAAGATAGCTTCAGCAGAGATGTCAGCTGAATTCGTGAGCAGTTCTGGAGCTATGCTCATTTCCTGGAGTTGTCCTAGTGAGCAAGAAAGGCATGATCCTTCAGGAAATCAACTGCTGGATGTAGACTGCTTCGCAGTGGTACTGTGGTAGGTACCATCTTACAGGAGACAGCTTTCTTCAGAGAGGGGTAGTGAACAGAAGAGAGACTAGAGGAGAGAAAAGAGAGAGGGAAAGGGGCAGGAGGCAAAGGAGGAAGTGGGGGACGGAAGACAGCTGTATGCCACCAGCTGCAGGTGTTAATATTCCCAGCAGTTGGAGAAGGTGGACTCTGGGTTCAAGTGGGGTCTCCACATGCACCTCAGCAGCCACAGCAGTTCACCTTTGTTTCTTTGAACTTTTCCTGAGTACAAACACCCTACTATGGTTCAGGATGGTGACTTTTGACTCTTCCATGGGAAATTCATGAGACAGAAATAGGGAGACACGAAAGCTCCTGAAGCCACTACTGGGTGGAAGGCAATAACTTACTATTTTACATCTCCTTTCCATGCTCTAGCAAGACTTTCCTCACCTTCGGTCGGCACACCTGCTATGATAAATGACTCATTTTACCTTTATACTTTTATAATCAAGCCTCTTTATCTGACCCTGATCATCATGTGCTTCTCAGTCTGTGGCTGTTACACTTGTCTACTCTCTCATGCCATTAAAAAATGTATGAGAAAATGCTTGCGTTAATAACTGGGGTGTCAAAAAATATTATTTGCCTCTATTGAAGAGGGTCAATTTGTTTCAGGATGATTGCTCTCACCATTGACAGCTGGTTTCCTAGACCAAAAAGCAGAAAGTGATTTGGTGTCAGTGGTTTAATAATATGTGCATATAAACTCAGGAAGTATTTTCTCCAAAGAAGAAGCAGCCCAAACATCCAGCTACTATAGACACAATGGAAAGAAACACGCTTTCTAGGGTGGGTCATTTCTGTTTTCTTCCATCCCTTGTCTTATTAGGCCATGTTCTCCAAATATTTTAACTGTTGGAAACCAATACATAAAGAATATCCTGTCCGACACAGTGCCTCTCACTTGTCTCCAAAATATCATTCTATTGTACTACTAAGATGGTCACCTTTTGTTGGTGTTACAGTTGAAAAGGAAGAGGTATTCTTTGATCATGTGACCATTTCTTCTTTCCTTTTCTTCAAAATAAAATTCTTGAAGCAACTGAGCATCATATGTGATAATATATTGGTTGACAAGATACTTAGTGAAGCTCATGCTATAAACCTTTAGGCAATGGTGCTCTTTATAATGCTAAGGCCAAGAAAGACAATCCATATCTGGACTGATTCCATTTATAATGAACTGCTGTGGTTCCTTCTTGGTTGGAAGAGGGCCAGTGTAATTAGCTTAGCTTTAAATCTTCATTGTTAGTTAGATGGTAGCTAGTTCAGCATTACTGATAGCAAACTCTTGTGATTATGACCATCCTGACCATCTTTCCTGCCACTATAACTACTCCACTAATTAGTTTGTTATGCCTGTGTTGGGCAGACTCAGACAGCCTCCAGTTAAATACATTTTTTTTTTTTTGTATTGTGCTACTTCCATCATGGAGAGTCTCTGGATAGCATTGTTTTTCTACAAATGGTCCCCATTCTTCAGGGTCTACACATGTCTCTGTTTTAGATTGTTTCATAGATAACTTCAATATCTTATTACTGAGTTCCTTAAAGCTAAATACTTTTAAACTGATATATCTCTATGTGTTTATTTCACTGAAGGCTACTCAAATCCAGTACACAATTTATAATCTATTTTACTGTCTTGTTTATTGGAAGAACCTCTCACTGTTGAATGTTAGAATTTTGCAAGCAATAGTAATCTTTTGGATACCAATCACAGATTAAACTCCTCTTTCTAAAAACAAAGCTTCAAATTTTCGTTCTTATTAGAGGTTTGTGACCATAATATTAGGTGATATGGAGGTTATGATATTATCTGTTGATTGTGGTAGATATATAGGCTTCGTGTTTGCAAAGTTTGAGCCCTTGGCTTTAGAATTACTTATGTTTAATTCCTGATGAAAATAAACATACTATGGAGAATGTCTATTAATATTACCTAACCTTGTGATGCCCCAAATCAGATAAATTCCATCTCTTATATGATGGTCACTTGACTTGCTAACATATAGCCAAGCTACCTCTTTATCAAGACCAGCTTCTATCGGGAATTATTTTCAACAGAGGATTCTTTTCTCTTTCAAATCATGATTTGTTCTTATAGATTAGAGGCTGTGCTGTCATTCTTCTGGTGGATGTATTATGATTTAGATGTCAGTATTTCCTATTGGCAATACTGCCTGTGTTGCATCATTGACTCCCTAAACCACTGTGTAGACAAGCAGTGTTTGTTTTTGCTGTGTGCTACTTTCAGATCTGGTATTCTGCCCTATCAGTCTGTCATGGTTGGACCAGTACTCTAGTTGTAAATGAATCTCCAAAAATAAAAGAAGCTTAACAGTCATTAGTATTCTTTAGTGTTAGGAGATATGGGAAAAAACTTGTCCTTTACTTTAAAGGTGTGATAAATAAATAATACTGTGCTCATTATCCTGATATCCTCAGGAGACCGTAGTCCTAAAATTTTCACGGTTACTGTGAACTCATAAGCATCCTGAGTATGCTTTTTTTTTGATGTCTAGAGCCTTTATTTGATAATGTATTTAAGAAGCTAGCTGGCTGCTTATTCTTATAAATTAGCATGATGTAATTATCACAGTCAAGCAGACCAGGATAAGGTACTTTAGATACCATTGGGCATGGAAGTGTTAACAGTCCCAAAGCAATGAGGCAAATGTATTCTCTTCTGCTTCCTTCTGAAAAGTTAACATGTTCTTCTGTTTGTACCAATGGAGATGCAAAAAGACAATGAACAGATTAGTAACTACATATTATATGCCTTAGCATATAGTTACCTCTTTTAGCAAATTTTTTTTGATATGTCCATGAAGAAAGAGCAACCTAAAATGATTTGCTCCCAAACCAAACTAAGTGATGCTGAGAAAAATATCAACAAAGCACTTAAATTTTTGCCTATGATAAGGGATTCAGATGTTAAAAAAATAATTAGGCAATTAATTACCCAGATCTTTTACATATTAACTGAGGAAATTTTCAAGTTTCTTTAACCTACTAGTGTTTGACTAACATAACTTTCAAATGAAAATATTTATTAAAATTAATTGTAATACAAAGATTTTTCAAACATCAAATCACTTCATAAAAGTAAAATATGAGTCTATTTAAATTGTTTATAGCATGATGCCTATCCCAACTGTCATCAGAGAGGCTTCACTCAGCACCTGATGGAAACAGATGCAGAGACCCATAGCCAAACATTAGGCAGAGCTAAGAAAACCTGTGGAAGAGAGGGAGGAAGGACTGTAGGAGCCAGAGGGGTCAAAAACACCACAAGAAAACCCACAGAACCAACCAACCTCATCCTATAGAAGCTCACAGAGACAGGACAACCAGGGAACCTGCGTGGGACTGACCTAGGCACTTGGCATATATGTTACAATTGTGTGACTTGCTCTTCATATGGGAGTACTAGCAGTGAGAGAGAGGATGTTTCTGACTCTGTTGCCTGATTTTGGGACCCGTTACTCTGGCCAGATTGGTTCATCCAACCTTGGTGGAGGAGGGGATGCCTGGTCTCACAGCAACTTGATATACCATGGCT